>NC_091980.1:73505083-74192189 GCF_044704955.1 Pristiophorus japonicus | reverse complement strand
GTCCAGAAGAACAAAAGAAAAATAAAGTGCTGAAAATCGCTCTAATCTCTGCCCCTTGGATTGGAAACAACTTTAAAAACGGTAGGTGCGTCTATTTTTAGTCGGGGGGTAATTTCTGCTCCCTATTCCTTAAATTAAGTGTTTGTCTGATGGCAAAAAAACAGTAAATGTTCTAATCACAAAAGGGATTAATAAATCACATTCCAATCATTATAAACCAGGATCCCTGTTGCCAATCAAAGCTCAGGTGAATGGGAAGCTGTTGTAATAATAGTCCCAAAAACCCATTGCACAGTTAACAATTTGCTTCAGAACAAATTAGTCAAATTGTGACACTCAGTCTCATGATCCAGAAATAGAGACACTCAATGCCACGCATAACATTAGAGCAGTTAACACTTGACATTTCTGGAGTGCTTGGCAGGTCATAGAACCTGACAGAAATGTTCCCCTGACCACTATCCTAGCTGAGAACAGAGATGAAATTTGTGATCTTCCTGATCGATATTCCTGAGTAATACATCATGCAGCACATTGATCCACCAAGCCATCACAGGAGAATGAAGCTGACATTGGTAGCATATTTGAACTGGATGCAAACATCTGTGATGGAAGCACATCCATCTCAGCACAACACTTACATAGGCATTCTTTAGGGAAGTATTTTAACCCATTCTATTCCTCAATGACTGGCCAGATATGGTTTGAACAAAATCATTCTCTTTACTGATTACATTACTCTCTCCTTACCTTTTGAAGGCAGGTGACTGAATCACTGAAGGTAGGTAGAGAGACAATTGGACACTACATGGACAATGAGCCTCTTACTCAGCATTGAGGGTCCAAGTCATTCATTCCGTTCAAAATGATAAGACCGTTATGTTGCCCAACCACCTCTCTTCTACCAAGCTCTCCTTCCTCAATATTTAATTTCTGAGCTTAATCTTCACATCCAAACCGGGGACAAAAACTCAAAAGGACCATGGAAACACTGGAGAATGCAAATGGTCAAGAATGCTTAACCACACCAGTTCACAGTCAGTAATTTCATGCTTGCATGTGTCTCTCCAGTCACACAATATTGTCACCTATTTTGACTGTATTGTCCAAACCTGTAGACTAGACAAGGATGGGCTACCACAGTCAGAATGCTCTCCCCAGCATAGGATACAATGGCGCTATCATTCCTCATATCCATTGCCCATATTAAAAGCAGGCCAGCATTTCATACCAGACGCATAAGAACTGCATCACAACATTCTGCATCAGACCAACAGCACAGCTTCTCATTATGTTCTTGGCTCTGGAACACTTGCATCTAGAAATTTAAATACACAACCACATGCTAAATAGGTTTGCTAAGGTGACAGAAAATCTTTTGACGTGCTCTTTGGAACAAAGATGTAACTGGGATATTCAATGTGCTCAGAGGAGCCACCAGGATGTGAAGGGGAGATATTTGTGCTCATTACAGCTGTATAATTGCACACCAATCCATTAATACACAAGAATCTGAAACTTGAGAATACTCCCACCACAGTTCATTTCCCCTCACCCCCCACCCCATTTCCTACATCAGCAATCCTATGGCCTCTATACAAAACTGCTAATAGTTGAACCGTAGATAGTTTTGTACAGTGGGCTTACACCAATATGGAACTGTGTTTGGAATGTCCAACCTCATTTTGTTCAGGATTACATGGAGCAAAAGAAAAAAGGAACACTTTCCTTATCAGCCTGGGCTAAATTCAAACCCAAAGTACAGAGGTAAAAGGACAGGCGATTAACCCATTCCACACATCAAACTTCCCTTTAAAAAGGACACTCGCAACCTTCAATAATTAATGTTCACATCTAGCTGCAAATGTTTGTTGAAATCAGAATGATCAAGAATTGGTGATTCTGACAGAACGAGGGAGCGGAATTAACATAAACCCAGTTAAAATGACAATCACTGAAGCAGCCGTTGGTTAATGATGTTTCTTTACTGATACTAGGTCAGCCCCCCCTCCCCGTCAACACTTGGGGTCAAAATTGCCCCTTTTAGCCCCTCTGGGGGG
Organism: Pristiophorus japonicus; assembly: GCF_044704955.1. Classification (NCBI taxonomy): domain Eukaryota; kingdom Metazoa; phylum Chordata; class Chondrichthyes; family Pristiophoridae; genus Pristiophorus; species Pristiophorus japonicus. Next base: position 74,190,129 of record NC_091980.1, on the reverse strand, counting down.
CGCAAAACACTTTCACCCGGGGTGTGCGAGGGGGGGGGGGGGGAACGCTACAGGCTCCCGCGAAATTGTGCGAGAGTTAGCGGAGATGCTGCCACGGTAGTGCCGCACCCCGTGCCGCCGCGCAACCGGTAATGATGTCATCGTCGTGCGCAGCGAACCCTTTCTGCCACTCGCCGACCCTATTCCGCCCCATGGCGGATTTTGCCCTGCATCCCGGTCCCGCGAGCGTGGTCAGCGCCAGCCTTGAGTGTCTTGAACCGCACTGACATCCGCTCGCGGGACGGAAGTTAAAAGGCAGACAGCGAGTGCTCCATGCCACCAGCTTGCCGATTTTGCCGACTCACCAGTCAGCCCAACTTCTTCGCCCATTGCGGGATCCGGGCCGCCATCGTGCAGCCCGACACTCAGTTTTGGATGCCGGCCTGTAGACCCGGTCCTATGCTGCCCTGGTGGCCTAGTGGAGGCCATGCAAAGTGGGCAGCAGCCCTCCCCTTTAAACGAATGGGTGGGGCATTGAACCGATTCAGTGCTACGAGGAGCATCTGCGTGGTGCTGCCGATCACGCCCAACATCGCTCTAGGACTTGCCCCAAGAGGAAGTGGAGCATGCGAGATTGTGCTCCACTTCCTCAGACGGGCAGTAACTGCAATTTCGCGGCCAGAGCGGGACTTCGGCACTGGGCGCAGGAGGTCCCTCCCCGAGCCAGTTACCACAGGTACTTTAGTGCTTTGGCACCACATCCCAATGAATGTGAATTATGTTTCTATTGGCAATTCAATCATGGTAGGTCATTATAACCAAATTCAACTTAGTCTTGCTCAGCATACATGTATTTCCAATTAAATATGCCACAGGATTGTCATTAGGAATAAAGCCATGGGAAATGTTTCCCCATCTATGGTGCCCAACCTATGCATTCAGCACAGGCCAGGTGATCCAATCAGAAACCTGCCTGGTCTGTGCCTAATTCAGTTTCCAAATACTGCTAAAAATGCCATTTTCCAACAAGAAATAAACACAAGATACTATCCCTTTGAGATCTATACCATCTTGATCAAATACTCCTCTTCACTTCCTGTGGCATACAATCAAAGAATCAGAAATTTACAGCAGCGAAGGAGGCCATTTGGCCCATCATGTCTGTGCTGGCCGACAAAGAGCGATCCAGCCTAATCCCACTTTCCAGCTCTTGGTCCGTAGCCCTGTAGGTTATGACACTTCACAAATCCAAGTATTTTTTAAATGCTGTGAGGGATTCTGCCTCTATCACCCTTTCAGGCAGTGAGTTCCAGACCCCCACCACTCTAGGTGAAAAATATTCTCAAATCCCCTCTAAAACGTTTACCAATTGCTTTAAATCTGTGCCCCCTGGTTATTGACCCTTCTGCTAAGGGGAATAAGTCCTTCCTATCTACTCTATCTAGGCCCCTCAATTAGGTCTTCCCTCAGCCTCCTCTGTTCCAAAGAAAACAAACCCCGCCTATCCAATCTTTCCAATAGTTAAAATTCTCCAGTCCAGACAACATTCTTGTAAATCTCCTCTGTACCCTCTCTAGTGCAATCACATCCTTCCTGTAATGTGATGACCAAAACTGCACGCAGTACTCTAGCTGTGGCCTAACTAGTGTTTTATATAGTTGAAGTATAACCTTCCGACTCTTATATTCTATGCCTCGGCTAATAAAGGTAAGTATTCCATATGCCTTCTTAACCACCTTGTCTACCTGTCCTGCTACATTCAGGGATCTGTGGACATGCACTCCAAGGTTGCTCCGTTCCTCTACACTACTCAGTGTTCTACCATTTAATGTGTATTCCCTTGCCTTGTTAGCCCTCCCCAAATGCATTACCTTACTCTTCCCCAGATTGAATTCCATTTGCCACTGTTCTGCCCACCTGACCAGTCCATTGAAATCTTCCTGCAGACTACAGCTATATTCTTCATTATCAAACACATAGCCAATTTTTGTATCATCTGCAACCTTCTTAATCATACCCCGTACATTCAAGTCCAAATCATTGATACGTACCACAAAAAGCAAGGAACCTAGTACTGAGCCGTGCCGAACTCCACTGGAAACAGCCTTCCCTTCACAAAACACCCATCGGCGATTACCCTTTGCTTCCTGCATCTGACTCAATTTTGGATCCAAATTGCCACTTTGCCTTGGATCCCATGGGCTTTTACTTTCATGACCAGTCTGCCATGCTGGACCTTATCAAAAGCCTCGCTAAAATCTATATAAACTACATCAAATGCACTACCCTCACCGACCCTCCTTGTTACCTCCTCAAAAAATTCAATCAAGTTAGTCAGACACGACCTTCCCTTAACAAATCCATGCCGACTGTCCCGACCTTTTAAATGAAGATTTATCCTGTCCCTCAGACTTTTTTCCAATAATTTTCCCATCACTGTCGTTAGGCTGACTGGCATATAATTACTCAGTCTATCCTTTTCTCCCTTTTTAACGACACAATGTTAGCAGTCCTCTAGTATCATAGCTGTAGCCAGAGAGGATTGAAAAATGATGGTCAGAGCCTCTGCTATTTCCTCGCTTAGCAGCCTGGGATACATTTCATCTGGGCCTGGGGATTTATCCACTTTTGAAGATGCTAGACCCCTTAATACTTCCTCTCTCACTGTGTTTATTTCATCTAATATTTTACACTCCTCCTCCTGATTGCAATGTCTGCATTGTCCCTCTCTTGTGAAAACAGACACAAAGTATTCATTAAGAACCATATCCACGTCTTCCGCCTCCACATGAACATTACCTTTATGATCTCTAATAGGCCTTATTCTTTCTTTAGTTATCCTCTTGCTCTTAATACAGTTATAAAACATCTTTGGGTTTTCTTTGATTTTACTTGCCAATATTTTTTCATGTCCTCCCTTTGCTTTCCTAATTTCCTTTTTATTTTCACTCCTGCTCTAGGGTTTCTGTCATATTGAGCACTTGGTATCGGTAATAAGTTTCCCTTATTTTATTTATCCTACCCTATATGCCCCTTGACATCCAGGGGGCTCTACATTTGTTAGTCCCACCCTTTTTCTTTAAGGGAACATACTTGCTCTGAAGCCGCACTGTCTCCTTCTTGAATGCCTCCCACTGCTCGGACACTGATTAACCTTCAAGTAGCTGTTCCAGACCACTTTGGCTAAATCACATCTCAGCTTAGTAAAACTAGCTTTTCCCCCCCAATTGAGAACTTTTATTTCTGGTCTATCTTTGTCCATTTCCATAACTACCCTAAACCTAACTGAATTCTGATCACTGCCACCAAAATGCTCTCCCATGATTGCCCCTTCCACCTGCCTAGCTTCATTCCCTAAAACAAAGTCCAGAACAGCCCCCTCCCTTATTGGGTTTGCTACATACTGGCTAAAAAGGTTCTCCTGAATGCATTTTAAGAATTCTGCTCCTTCTATTTCTTTCACACTAATTCTATCCCAGTTAATATTAGGGCAGTTGAAATTTCTAACATATCATCCCTGCTCACAGCTGTAATTGTTTCTTTAAATCAATATTGTGACCCCTCCTTTTTTATCCCCCTCTCTATCTCGTCAAAACCCTGTAACCAGAAATGTTGAGCTGCCATTCCTGCCCTTCTTTCAGCCATGCCTCAGTAATAACTATAATACCATACTCCCACATGTCTATCTGCACCCTCAGCTCATCTGCCTTATTCCTTAGATTCCTTGCATTGCGTATATACCATTTACCACTGTCAAATTCCCTTGTTGTCTATTTTCTAGCCTTTGTTTGCTCTGCCTTCCAAACTCGCTTACTAATTTTCTGCCCTCCATTTCCAACTTTTCTTCCCTCCCCTCTGAATCTACTCTCTGGTTCCCATCCCCCTGCCAAGCTCATTTAAACCCTCCCTAGCAACACGAGCAAAGCCGTCCCGCGAGGATATTGGTCCCGGTCCTGTTGCGGTACAACCTGTCCGGCTTGTATAGGCCCCACCTCATCTAGAAATGGTCCCAATGCCTCAGGAATCTAAAGCCATCCCTCCTGCACCATCTCTGTAGCCTTACACGAGCCTTATTCTGAGCCATATCTCAGTCTTTTGGCAGGAGAGGCACCAGAAAAAACACAGAGACAAAGAAGGATTTGAATATAGAAAAGTACAAGGGGCCGAAATTGCTCCTTTCCTTAAGGCCTGTTATCACCATAAAATGGAGGACACGCTGCGGAGTGGAGTGGCCGCCAGCTTTTGGTGGAATGGCTGCTGCTAGCCCAATTGCCCTCCCGAGTTTTCCTGGCAGTGCTCCGATCCCGCCCTTATATCTCCGCCGATCCGTCTTAAGCGGTCATCACCGTGCGCACCACCGATCTAATCTTGGGTGGCAGGCCGAAACCCTCCCTGGTGGCCCAGTGGGCCGAAGTTTTGAAATCGCGAAGGCTCTTCCCGTTAAATGAAGGGGAGGGCCGTGGTGATGAGGCGCCGTGATAACTTCATCGCGGTGGTGACTCCGCTCCGCCCCCAACTTCTGCCCCTCAGTTGCTGTCACCGCCACGTTTTTACCCCTCAGGTGTAGTTGCCGCTCCATTATGACCGACTTCCGGATCAAAACAAAGAAAAGAGAGCCAAATGTCGCTCAAGAGGCGATCTTAACTGCAGCTGCGGTAAAAACACCGAAATGGAGGTGGGGGGAAATTTCTACCCCCAAGTGTCAAGTTGTACTAGACAGAACCAAAGGGCCTTTATTCAACATGAAGTATATCCAAAGGAGGAGGAAGACACAAATGTGGTCGAAAACAACTTCTCAGTTGTTCAACCTAGAACAAATTAAAAATCCAGAAATCGGGAATCATATGGTACGTGAATTGAGGCCAGTCTGTATCATAACAAATCAGCAAAGCTTTTGCCAGATCAAGACAATAATGGTTAGAAAAAAACTGAATAAATTACTCCAAGTATCTCTTTTGCAAAGTATTGAGAAATATTCTGCATTTTTACCTACAGAGTGAATGGCCCTTATCTTCAAACGGTTGCTGACCAGTGATAAGAACATAAGAACTTGCTCTCTCATTCAATAAGATCATGACTGATCATCTACCTCAACTCCACTTTTCCGCTCGATCTCCATATCTCTTGATTCCCCGAGAGTCCAAATGTCTATCGATATCAGCCTTGAATATACTCAGAGACTCAGCATCCACAGCCCTCTGGGGATAGAGAATTCCAAAAAAATCACAACCCTCTGATTGAAGAAATTCCTCCTCATCTCGGTTTTAAAAGGCCTACCCCTTATCCGGAGACTGTGCCCCCTAGTTCTAGACTCTCCAGCCAGGAGAAACAATCTCTCAGCACCTACCCTGTCAATCCCCTTCAGAATCTTGTATGTTTCAATGAGATCACGTCTCATTCTTCTAAACTCCAGAGAGTATAGGCCAATTCTACACAATTTCATCATAAGACAGCCCTCTCATCTCATTAAAATAACTAGGGGAATACATAGAAACATAGAAAATAGGTGCAGGAGTAGGCCATTTGGCCCTTCAAGCCTGTACCATCATTCAATATGATCATGGCTGATCATGCATTTCAGTATCCCATTCCTGCTTTCTCTTCATACCCCTTGATCCCTTTAGCCGTGAGGGCCACATCTAACTCCCTTTTGAATATATCTAACGAACTGGCCCCAACAACTTTCTGTGGTAGAGAATTCCACATGCCCACAACTCTGAATGAAGAAGTTTCTCCTCATCTCGGTCCTAAATGGCTTACCCCTTATCCTTAGACGGTGACCCCTGGTTCTGGACTTCCCCAACATCGGGAACATTGGGGCCAAGTTTCGGTCTGAGTTGCTCCTGTTTTTTTGGAGCAACTGGTTTAGAATGGAGTATCTTAGAAATTGCAATTCTCGGCATTTAGTTTGCTCCAGTTCGAGTCAGTTAGAACAGTTTCAGTTTGGAACAGATTTTTTTTTTTTAAAGGGGGCGTGTCCGGCCACTTACGCCCGTTTTGAAAGTTTAGGCAGTGAAACCTTACTCCAAACCAACTTAGAATGGAGTAAGTGTAGATTTTTGTACGCTCAGAAAAACCTTGTCTACACTTAGAAAATCAGGCGTAGGGAATGGTGGGGAGGGGGGGCATACAAACATTAAACACTTCAGTTTTACAAAAAGAGCCATCATCAATAATAAATGATAAGTACATCAATAAATCAACCAATAAATCAATCAAAAAAATTAATAAAAAATATATATATTTTTTCAATCAATAAATAAAACATTTTCTACTAACTGATTGCAGTATCGGGAGTCCTCCAACAGCATGCTGGGACGCCCCCCCACCACCGTGTGTCTCTGTTAGTGTCTCTATCGCTCTGTCTGTCTGTGTGTGTCTCTCTCACTCTCTGTCTGTCGGTGTCTGTGTTTCTGACAGCGAGGGGAGGGGAAGGGGGAGGGGGAGGGAAGGAGTGGTGTGGGGGGGTGGAGTGAGTGGGTGGAGAGGGGGGGTGTGAGGAGGTGGAGAGAGGAGGGGGGTTGAGGAGGGGGTTGGGGGGGAAGGGGGGAAAGGGGGACGGAGGGGGGAGGGGAGGATGGGGGAGAGGGGGGGAGGGGTGAGAAGGGGGAGGGAAGGGAGGGGAGGGGAAGGAGAGGAGGGGGGTAGAGAAGGGGGAGGGGAGAGAAGGGGGGGGAGAGAAGGGGGGGAAGAGAGAGAGAGAGAGAGAGAGAGAGAAGGGAGAGCGAGAGAGAGAAAGAAAGAAAGGAGAGGGAGGCTGAACGGGCCGGGCCCAAGACTTCGAGCTTAGACTTACCAGATTGACAGGTAGGTGGCGTCGGGTCCGGGGGAGGGCATTAGCGTGGGTCTGGGGGAGCATGGGTCGGTCGGTCGGTGGGTGGGGGGGCAGAGGTCGGTTGTTTGGGGGGGGGGCGGAGGTCGGTCGGGGGGGGGGCGGAGGTCGGTCGGGGGAGGGGGAGAGGTCGGTGGGGGAGGTTGGGAGCGGAGGTCGGTCGTGGGGCGGGAGTCAAGTCGGGTCGGGTCCCGGTATGGAGGAAGCAGGAGCTGGTCGTGGGAGGCAGCCTTATTCACGCAGCCCCAGTGAGGCCATTCGGCCAGGGCTAGAGGCTGCGTGCTTCGGGCCCCTCTCACACAGTTTTGGGCGCCTGGAGCTACTGCACATGCGCGCCCACTGTCGCGCGCATGTGCAGAGGTCCCGGCACTGTTTTCAGCGCAGGGACCTGGCTCCGCCCCCCACAGCTCATGAAACGCCATGCCCGGCTCAAGAGGTCCTGCAGGGAGCCGGAGAAGAGGTAAGTTTTTTTTAGGCGCACTTTGTGGCGCGAAAAACAGGTGTTCAGGTCGGGGCTGTGCCGTTCTTGGGTCCATTCTTTCTGCATCTAACCTGTCCAATCCTGTCAGAAGTTTATATGTTTCTATGAGATCCCCTCTCATTCTTCTAAATTCTATTGAATACAACCCTAGTCGATCCAGTCTTTCTTCATATGTCAGCCCTGTCATCCCAGGAATCAGTCTGGTGAACCTTCACTGCACTCCCTCAATAGCAAGAATGTCCTTCCTCAGATTAGGAGACCAAAACTGAACACAATATACAAGGTGTGGCCTTACCAAGGCCCTGTACAACTGTAGTAAGACCTCCCTGCTCCTATACTCGAATCCTCTTACTATGAAGGCCAACATGCCATTTGCTTTCTTTACTCCCCTTTGTACCTGTATGCCAACCTTCAATGACTGATGTACCATGACACCCAGGTCTCGTTGCGCCTCCCCTTTACCAATCTGTCACCATTCAGATAATAATCAGCCCTCCTGTTTTTACCACCAAAGTGGATAACCTCACATTTATCCACATTATACCGCATCTGCCATGTATTTGCCCACTCACCTAACCTGTCCAAGTCACCCTGCAGCCTCTTAGCATCCTCCTCACAGCTCACACTGCCACCCAGCTTAGTGTAATCTCGAAACTTGGAGATATTACTTTCAATTCTTTTGTCTAAATCATTAATGTACATTTTAGATAGCTGGGGTACCAGCACTGAACCTTGTGGCACCCCATTAGTCACTGCCTGCCATTCTGAAAAGGACCCGTTTATTCCTACTTTCTGCTTCCTGTCTGCCAACGTTCTCTATCCACGTCAGTACATTATCCCCAATACCACGTGCTTTAATTTTGCACACTAATCTCTTATGTGGGACCTTGTCAAAAGCCATTTGAAAGTCCAAATATACCACATCCACTGGTGCTCCCTTGTCCACTCTCCTAGTTAAATCCTCAAAAAATTCTAGAAGATTTGTCAAGCATGATTTCCCTTTCATAAATCCATGCTGACTTGGACCGATCCTGTCACTGCTTTCCAAATGCACTGCTATTACATCTTTAACAATTGATTCCAAAATTTTCCCTACCACCGATGTCAGGCTGATCGGTCTATAATTCTCTGTTTTCTCTCTCCCTCGTTTTTACAAAGTGGGGTTACATTAGCTACCCTCCAGTCCATAGGAACTGATCCAGAGTCTATAGAATGTTGGAAAATGACCACCAATGCATCCACTATTTCTAGGGCCACTTCCTTAAGTACTCTGGGATGCAGACTATCAGGCCCTGGGGATTTATCGGTCTTAAATCCCATCAATTTTCCTCACACAATTTGCTGACTAATAAGGATTTCCTTCAGTTCCTCCTTCTCGTTAGACCCTCGTTCCCCTAGTATTTCTGGAAGGTTATTTGTGCCTTCCTTAGTGAAGACAGAACCAAAGTATTTGTTCAATTGGTCTGCCATTTCTTTGTTCCCCATTATGACTTCACCTGATTGACTGTAAAGGACCTACATTTGTCTTCACTAATCTTTTTCTCTTCATGTATCTGTAGAAGATTTTGCAGTCAGTTTTTATGTTCCCTGTAAGCTTACTCTCATATTTTATTTTCCCCCTCCTAATTAAACCCTTTGGCCTCCTCTGCTGAATTCTATATTCCTCCCAGTCCTCAGATTTGCTGCTTTTTTTGGCCAATTTATATGCCTTTTCCTTAGATTTAACACTATCCCTAATTTCCCTTGTAAGCCACGGTTGAGCCACGATCCCAGTTTTATTTTTATGCCAGATAGGAATGTACAATTGTTGAAGTTCATCCATGTGATCTTTAAATGTCTGCCATTGCCTATCCACCGTCAACCCTTGAAGTATCATTCGCCAGTCTATCCTAGGCAATTCACATCTCATACCGTCGAAGTTACCTTTCTTTAAGTTCAGGACTCTAGTCTCTGTATTAACTGTGTCACTCTCCATCTTAATGAAGAATTCTACCATATTATGGTCACTCTTCCCCAAGGGGCCTCACACAACAAAAAAAATTGCTCATTAATCTTATGTCATTACACAACACCCAGTCAAGGATTGCCAACTTTCTAGTTGGTTCCTCGACATATTGGTCTAGAAAACCATCCCTTATACACTCCAGGAAATCCTCCTCCACCGTATTGCTACCGGTTTGGTTAGCCCAATCTATATGTAGATTAAAGTCACCCATGATAACTGCTGTACCTTTATTGCACACATCCCTAATTTCCTGTGTGACGCCATCCCCAACCTCACTATAACTGTTTGATGGTCTGTACACCACTCCCACTAGTGTTTTCTGCCCTTTGGTGTTCCGTAGCTCTACCCATAGAGTTTCCACCTCATCCACGCTAATGTCCTTCCTTAATATTGCGTTAATCTCCTCTTTAGCCAGCAATGCTACCCCACCTCCTTATCTTTCCGGAATATTGAATACCCTTGGATGTTGAGTTCCCAGCCTTGGTAACCCTGGAGCCATGTCTCCGTAATCCCAATTACATCATATCCGTTTACCGCTATCTGCGCAGCTAATTCATCCACCTTATGACAAATGCTCCTCGCATTGAGACACAGAGCCTTCAGACTTGTTTTTTTAACACTCTTTATCTTTTAAAATTATGCTGTAATGTGACCATTTTTGATCATTGTCTTTTATTTTTCTGCTCTCCACTTTTACTTTTCTCCTTTCTACCTTTTGCTTCTGACCTCATTTTACTTCCCTCTGTTTCCCTGCATAGGTTCCCATCCCCTTGTCCTATTTGTTTAAATTCTCCCCAACAGCACTAGCAAACACTCCCCCTAGGACATCAGTTCCAGTCCTGTCCAGGTGCAGACCATCCGGTTTGTACTGATCCCACCTCCCCCAGAATCGGTTCCAATGTCCCAGGAATTTGAATCCCTCCCTCTTGCACCATTCCTCATTCTGGAACCTAAGCTCTGCAAGGCAGGGATACTCCTGCAATTTCACCAAGTATCACAAATTAGACCATGGAACTCTTCTGAAAAATGTAAAACACATTTTATTTTTCTTTCTTTTAAACACTTTGGTACAAGTGCACTGGAAGAATGGCCTGGTGTCGGTGAATGATCCATTTAGGTCAGATTGGGATTTCCAATAGTCAGGATGAGGACATTATCTTCTGCTGACAGTATGTTCTGAATAGCCATTTGGATCTCATTAAACGGTCCATAAATCCACAGAAATCAACAGGAGCACATACATACCTGGTATATAGGAAATAGCAGATGCATACACTTTGATGGAGACAGACTTTATTTAAGAATGGCAGATCCTTAGCAGCAGCCCTGAAGTCGAATTTCCCTCTCTACAAATTGAGTCATTTGGCAGTATAATGCCCCTGCTACAACTTTTTGCCATGGGAAAAATCTTGGGCACAAATCTAGATCCCTCCCTACAAGATATGCTGTCTGATTCATGTATCAAATGTTAACATACCAATCACCCAAGATTCACCCAAACTGCACACAATTCCTGAGCCCAGTACAAAATGTTATGTCAGTTTTAGTTGATGCTCAGCAGAGTGAATGCAATCAATCTTCATCCATAATTCACCAGGAGACCGTAACACTTTTCAGTGAGATGGAAGTGTAGAAGTGGAAGAGTTTAGGAGAGGAATTCCAGAACATGGGTCCGAGGTGGCTGCTAATGGTGGGGCGAAGAGATGAAAGATACGTCAGACACCAGAGTCAGAGGAGTGGAGACCCCAGGGGATTGGATTGTAGGGATAGAGGAGGTTAGAGAGCGCGACGGAAGGGCAAGGTCATGGGGCGGGGGATTTAGACACACAGATGAGAATTTTCAATGAGTCAATGGGGGAATCGGCAGCCAATGTAGGTCGGTGAAGACGGAGTGCTGGGCAAGCAGCACGGTGGTGCAGGATAGAATATGGCCAGCAAGGGTTTTGGATGAGCTGAAGTTTAGAGGATGGGAGGGCAGCCAGGAGAGCATTGTAATAGTTAAGTCTGGAGGTGACAAAAACATAAATCAAGAGTTTCAGCCACTGATGGGCTGAGATGGCAGCAAGTCTCTGTGTTGGAGGAGAGAATAGGGGGTCAGAAGCTCAGCTTCAGGCTGAATAGAACCACCAAAGCAGCAAACAGAATTTTAGTTTGTCAGTAAATAGCAGTGGGCAAGTTCACTGATTGGCATGGTGTTAAGTCACGTAGAATAGGAAAGACCTGGATTCAATCCAAATTTGGGCCAGATTAATTGCTGGTGGGAGGATGGGTGATGAGGTGGACACATTGTGAACTCGAGTTAAGATTTTGTGAAACCTTGGACAATTTTCAGATCATATCTTTCAGACTGCAGCCAGGTTTTCACATTACCATGAAGCTAAAGGACAAGAGGGAAGGCTGGAGGCATTAGACAACTAGGTTTCTTCCTACTGGATGCCGCAGATAAAATTAGTTTAAGTTATCTGGGGGTGGAATGTCTGCTGAGTTGTCCCCATCTCTCACTAACTTCAGTGGAAACCCTGCATTAAAAAATGGCGAAAATAGCCATTACTCGTTACTCCAGGATTTTGCCAACATTGTGGCAGGAGCACAGTAGATTCCTCACAGAAATTCAAGGCAGCCTCAGGAACTGAAAAAAAGTGTAATCCAGCAGCTTAATGTTTCTCACAAGAGCAGCAATAGAAGCAAGCTCTGGCTCTTCCGGTGGGTAGGGGAAGCAGGCGATATCGACCAGAAAGATCCGAGGAAAGGTCATTGACCTGAAACGTTAACTCTTTCTCTCTTCACAGATACTGCCCGACCTACTGAATGTTCCCAGCATTTTCCATGTTTATGCTAGACCAGAAAGATGTCTGGAAAATGCCATGTTAGCCGAATTAGTAAGAGTGTGACTGAGCAGGCACTGAAGTTTTGTCATATAGTCTTCCAACATTCTTTGTCAGACTCACATAAATAACAGACACTTGGGGAAAGGGATTAGAGGGGCACTGTTGCTGTTTGTGGAACCTGTTTCTGACATTAGCTACTGTATTCAACTACTTGCATTTATATAAATGCCTTGTAAATGTACAGAATGACTCAGTACTTTGCAGTAGAAGAACAACAGAAACATCCAGTCAGAAGAGAAATTAGAAATGATGGAGTTTTGGAGAACACAACAGCCTAAGGAAAGAAATTTAAAATAATGAACTACCCTTTTCCACAATCCCATTCACCAGTACATATGATAGATATATTATGAATGGGAAGCAGAGCTTTCAAAGAGACTCCTCTGCATTTTACTTATGGACAGAGCAGATGTATATTATACAGCATGAAGACATTCATAAAACACCAGCAGGGACCAGTATCTAATAAAATGTCTTCTTAGAACAACAAATAATGGTCAATTCTGTCAGATAGCCACCTGGAAGTTTCCAATCAGATATAAAAGCAATGTTATCGATACCAATAGCAGCCAGACTCTAATACATGAAACCTCAAAATGCACCACCATATAACTGATCTGGGATGGAAAAAGAGAATGCAGTATAAAACAAATCCACCTACCCACATTTTATCTCAGTCCTCAAAACAGCTTTTCACTTACAAATGAACATTTCTGCTCCTTGAAGCAGAGAGAAATGTAAAACACTAAGCTAGAAGGTCAGTATCACCATTTAAAGTAGCTACTTCCATATCTAATCCTGTAATCACCACGTCACCCGAGTAACCCCTCCATGGTTCCAAATTTAGCTCATCACAAGTAATACGAGGCTAAGTGACTTTGTTCATCTAGGAGCTCTTCAATCAAGCTAATTTAGAAATGATGGACATGAATGCAATGTGAATATAGATACTGGCACTTGAGACAAATGTCCCACAATGTAAACCAGCAGGCACAATGTTGGTAGTCAGACTCGCAAATAAAATTTCATATGGAGGGAATCAGCACAACTATCAGTTGCAGAACGAATCAAAAGCACGAGCATAAATAGACTAACAAACACAACAATAAAAACATTAACTGGTCATCACATTGCTGGTTGTGGGAGCTTGTTTGTGCATAAATTGGCTCCCCCATTTCCCACATTACAACAGTGTCTACACTCCAAAAATTGGCTGTAAAGTGCTTTGAGATGTCCGGTGGTTGTGAAAGACGCTATATAAATCCAAGCCTTTCTTTTTATTTCTTTAATAGAGGATTTATTTGCAACAAGATCATAGAAGTGTAGCTGTGATGTAGAAAAAGGGAAGATTCAGTGTTACTAAAAAACACACATTTTTCACCTGGTTTCCTTACAACTTATTGTTTATTTCCTCCCGACAACAGCTTTCCCCAATACAACAACTTATGTCCACAGTGCTCCTCATTTACAGAAGGGCGCTTCACAATGGTTTGGAGAGCAGAGGGAAAGGGTAGATGTTAAGCAGGAGGGAGAGGAAAAAGCTTATTCAATCAGGAGGGTTTAGAAGGCAGTGAGGAATGGCCGAATTTGAGAAGCAGTTCCAGAGGGTAGAGGAATGCTGGCTGAAAGGATGGAGTACAGGGAGTGCAGGATGAGGGGAATGCGTGCAGGAAAGTACATCTCGATGTTGCCATGGTAGGGCAGGGCAACACCATGGAAGAATTTGAAAATGAAGGCAAGGATTTTCAAATCAACTCACTGGGGCACAGGGAGCTAGTGAAGTTTGGCAACTGCTGGAATAATGGAAGTGAGGAGACTGTAACTGATGACAGATAGCAGGATTTTGAAGGAGTTTTAATTTCTGGATAGCGAGAGCTATGACAGCAGTTGGAGAAGAAGTATGTGGTGTACAACGTCGTGAAGGTGGATGAAACCCGCTTTAGTAACAGAACAGAACAGAAGTAGGGAATGAAAATTCAGATCAGGATCAAGGAATAACCCAAGGTTCCACACCTTGGGCCCAAGTTTCGGGCCGCGCCTAGAACGGCGCAGCCCCGACCTGGACGTCTGTTTTTCGCGCCACAAAGTGCGCCTAAAAAAAACTTAGATTCTCCGGCTCCCTGCTGGTCCTCTGGAGCCGGGCGCGGCGCAGCACGAGCTGTGGGGGGGCGGAGCTAGGTCCCTGCGCTGAAAACAGTGCCGCGACCTCTGCACATGCGCGCTACAGTGGGCGCGCATGTGCAGTAGCTCCAGGCGCCCAAAACTGTGTGGGAGGGGCCCGAAGCACGCGGCCCCTAGCCCTGACCGAATGGCCTCACTGGGGCAGCGTGCATAAGGCTGCCTCCCACGCCCAGCTCCTGCTTCCTCCCGATCTGACTCGACTCCCGCTTCCCCCCCGGCCCCCGGACCGGACCTGACCCCGACCCCGACACAATTCCCGCTCCCCCCCCCTCCGCCCCCGGACCAGACTGGACCCGACCCATGCTTCCCCCAGCCCCCCCCCACCCGACCTGACCTCCCTCCCCCCCGACCCGAACCGAACCGACCTCCCTCCCACCACCACCCCCGACCTGACTCACGCTCCCGACCCCCACCCGGACCGGACCCGACCCAACCTGACCTCCCTCCCCCCGCCCCCGACACGAACCGACCTCCCTCTGCCCACCCCCCGACCCGCGCTCCCTCCCTCCCCCCCACCATCCGAACCAACCCGACCTCTCTCCTCCCCCCCCCCGACCCGACCTCCCGACCGCTCCCCCACCCCCCGGACCGGACCCGACCTCCCTCCGCCCCCCCGACCCGACCCGTGCTCCCGACCGCCCCCCCACCCCCCGGACCGGACCCGACCCGACCTGACCCGACCTCCCTCCGCCCCCCCGACCCGATCCGTGCTCCCAACCCCGGACCCGACCCGCGCTCCCTCCCTCCCCCCCACCATCCGAACCAACCCGACCTCTCTCCTCCCCCCCTCCCCGACCCGACCTCCCGACCGCTCCCCCACCCCCCGGACCGGACCCGACCTTCCTCCGCCCCCCCGACCCGACCCGTGCTCCCGACCGCCCCCCCACCCCCCGGACCGGACCCGACCCGACCTGACCCGACCTCCCTCCGCCCCCCCGACCCGATCCGTGCTCCCAACCCCGGACCCGACCCGCGCTCCCTCCCTCCCCCCCACCATCCGAACCAACCCGACCTCCCTCCTCCCCGACCCGACCCGTGCTCCCGACCGCCCACCCACCCCCCGGACCGGAGCGGACCCAACCTCCCTCCGCCCCCCCCCCCGATCCGACCCGTGCTCCCGACCGCACCCCCACCCCCCGGACCGGACCCGACCCGACCTCCCTCCGCCCCCCCGACCCAACCTGCGCTCCCGACCCCGGACCCGACCCACGCTCCCGACCCCGGACCCCGGACCCAACCCGACCCAACGCCACCTACCTGGTGCTGGGGACGGGCCCTGCCCGAAGTCTTGGGCCCGGCCCGTTCAGCCTCCCACCCCCTTCTCCTTCCCCCCCCTTCTCCTTCCCCCCTTCTCCTTTCCTTTCCCCCTTTTTTTCCCCCTTCTCCTCCCCCCTTTCCCCTTCTCCTCTCCCCCCTTCCCCTCTGCCTTCCTCCCTCCCCTCCCCCTGCCCCCCCTCTCTCTCTCTACCCCCCTCCCCTCGCTGTCAGAAACACAGACACTGACAGGCAGAGAGTGAGAGACACTGACAGAGACACACTGGGGGTGCGGGGGGGGGGCATCCCAGCACGCTGTTGGAGGGCTCCCGGTGCTGCAGTCGGTAAGTAGAAAATGTTTTATTGATTGATTTTTAAAAAATTATTTCTTATTAATTTTTTTGGATTGATTTATTGGTTGATTTATTGATGTTTTTATCATTTATTATTGATGATGGCTCTTTATTTGTAAAACTGAAGTGTTTAATGTTTGTAAACTTCCCTTTAAACCCCCCCCATTCCCTACGCCTGATTTTCTAAAGTGTGGACAAGGTTTTTTCGAGCGTACAAAAATCTTCACTACTCCATTCTAAGTTAGTTTGGAGTAAGTTTTCACTGCCTAAACTTTGAAAACAGGCGTAAGTGGCCGGACACGCCCCCTTTTGAAAAAAAAATTCTGTTCCAAAGTGAAACTGTTCTAACTGACTAGAACTGGAGCAAACTAAATGCCGAGAATTTGAATTTCTAAGATATTCCGTTCTACACCAGTTGCTCCAAAAAATCAGGAGCAACTGAGGCGAAACTTGGGCCCCTTAAGACGTAGTCTGAGATGGCAGCCTGGGAGGTTGATTTGCCTTGCCAGAGACATGCAGGTGTTAGAGAGAGAATGGCAGTTGAGGGCTTCAGGTTTTGCCAACATTAAAATGTTGGAAATTTCAACTGATGTGTGTATTAAAGTTCAGGCTGTGCAGTGCTGCCTTTGAATTACATCTACACAGCACTGAAGGCTGTTTGGACAGAGCATAATGAGGGATGCAGGTGAAACTCCACAGTCTTGGAGGAAATGGAGAGAGAGACCAGGAAGAAATGGAACAGAGACTACAGACAGACTGGGAATTCAAACAGTGCAACAGGAAACTTGGCAGCTGGGAATCTCACAGCTGAAGACGTGCAGATCAACCAACAACCAGACTTTACACGACTTATTCTTTTGCTCGCATACTTCTGGTTATCAGACAAAAAGAAAAAGCTGCAAAGTCCTGATTTCAATGCGCAGCTGGTAGGAGCACAGATCAAAGTTTAGTAAAAGATCAAAGCAAAAAAATGGGAGGGAAAAAAACAAGACTTAAACACACGACTAAGGCAGTCTGTACACTAAGAAGTTTTAAGTGAAAAACATTTTTAATAATCAACAGAAAAATTTAAAGAAATTTTTTAAAAAAAAAGAACCACCAGTCTTGCCCAATTGAACCAAACCAGCCTTAGGCAGCAGACCGACAGTCCACCAGCATTCCACTGCTGCACCACACAATGGCCGACCATGGGCTCACACCTGCTATTTCCTAGGAGTTCCCAATCGGAACAGTGCTGTTCTGGTGAGGGGCGGTTTCCCACGCCGAGGGGCGACAGAGGAGGGAAGGGAAGGAAATCAGAGGAAGGGCTGCCCAGGCTGATGTTGCACATTTCTCAGCAGCCGACTATAAAGTAACATTGTCAGGTCTCCAGTTAGGCCACCTAGCAGAGGTAGGTATATTGGGCCCAAGTTTCGAGCCGCGCCTAGAACGGCGCAGTCCCGACCTGGACGCCCGTTTTTCGCGCCACAAAGTGCGCCTAAATAAAACCTCCAGATTCTCCACCTCCCTGCAGGTCCTCTGGCCCTCGGCGCAGCACAGCAAGAGCTGCAGGGGGCGGAGCTAGGTCCCTGCGCTGAAAACAATGCCGGGACCTCTGCACATGCGCGCTACAGTGGGCGTACAAGTGCAGTAGCTCCAGGTGCCCGAAACTGTGTGGGAGAAGCCTGAAGTACGCAGCCCCTAGCCGAATGGCCTCACTGGGGCTGTGTGAATAAGGCTCCTCCCACGGCCAGCTTCTGCTTCCTCCCGACCCGACTCGACTCCCGCTTCCCGCCTCCGGACCGGACCCGACACCCGCTCCCCCCCACCCCCCGCCCCCGGACCGGACCCAACACCCGCTCCCCCCCCCCCCCGCCCGGACAGGACCCGACACCCGCTCCCCCTCCGCCCCCGGACCGGACCAGACACCCGCTCCCACCCCCCCACCTCCGGACCGGATCCGACACCCGCTCCCCCTCGCCCCCGGACCGGACCCGATACCCGCTCCCCGCACCCCCGGACTGGATCCGACCTGACCTCCCTCTCTCCCTCCCCCCGACCCGAACCGAACCGACCTCCCTCCCACCACCCCTCCGACCCAACTCAACGCCACCTACCTGTAAATCTGGTGCTGGGGATGGGCCCTGCCCGAAGTCTCGGGCCCGGCCCATTCAGCCTCCCTCCCCCTTCTCCTTACCCCCCACCCCCCCCCCAATCTCCTTCCCCCCCCACCCAATCTCCTTCCCCCCCACCCAATCTCCTTCCCCCCCACCCAATCTCCTTCCCCCCCACCAATCCCCCCCTTCTCCCCTTTATCCCCTTCTCCCCCCCTCCCCCCTTCTCCCCCCCTCTCCCATCTTCCCCATCCCTCCCCCTTCCCTCCCTCTGCTCCCCCCCTCTCTCCCTCTACCCCCCCTCCTCCCCCTCCCCTCGCTGTCAGAAACACAGACATTGACAGACAGAGAATGAGAGACACACAGACAGACAGAGAGATAGAGACACTGACAGAGACATACTGAGGGGGGCATCCCAGCATGCTGTTGGAGGGCTCCCGGTGCTGCAGTCGGTAAGTAGAAAATGTTTTATTTATTGATTTTTAAAAAAAAAATCTTTTTTATTAATTTTTTTTGATTGATTTATTGATGTATTTATCATTTATTATTGATGATGGCTCTTTATTTGTAAAACTGAAGTGTTTAATGTTTGTAAACTTCCCTTTAAACCCCCCCCCCATTCCCTACGCCTGATTTGTAACCTACGCCTGATTTTCTAAAGTGTAGACAAGGTTTTTTCGAGCGTACAAAAATCTTCACTTACTCCATTCTAAGTTAGTTTGGAGTAAGTTTTCACGGACGAAACTTTGAAAACAGGCGTAAGTGGCCAGACACGCCCCCTTTTGAAAAAGAAATTCTGTTCCAAAGTGAAACTGTTCTAACTGACTAGAACTGGAGCAAACTAAATGACGAGAATTCCGATTTCTAAGATACTCCGTTCTACACCAGTTGCTCCTAAAAATCAGGAGCAAATCATGTGGAAACTTGCAGCCATTGTTACGAGACTGGTGACTCCACAAATAAGAGAGGAAAAAATTCAATGAAGTTCTCTCAACTCCCAAAAAACTCAAAGGATCAACTTCACGCTAGTTACATCTGTATATTGTGTCAGTGCTGTGGCTTCTTTTTGGGAACAATAAAGCTGAATACTTGTTCCAGATAAAGCAGTCATGTTACAATAGTGATGTAGTTAATTCCTATAGTAGAGTAGGATGAATCTCTGTGCATGTGTAGACAGTATAGTGCAGGTGTGCCATGAAGGAGGGGAGCGGACAGTGAACAATCTACGAGTCATTTCTATTATGCAAGGGCCAGAAAGACAGTTTCAAGTTTCAACCCTACTGGCTTTTCCTCCTGAACATTAAAAAAAATCTGGACTTTGTAGTGGTTTGTTCTTTATACTAGACTTTGTGATTTTTCTTTCTCCCCCAACCCACACCGAGCGTTTTGAGAAATCAAGCGAGTGACAACATTTGTAAGAATGTAACCGGGCTGGAGCGGAGCGGGTGGTGGGGGGGGGGGGGGCGGCTAGTGGCTGAGGAGGGAAAAGAGGAAAGAACAGAAGGGCTATTTAAGACTATATGGTGAGATCAGAAAGTAGGAATGGTTGTAGGACTGCTCTCCTGGCTATGATATCCAGAGACTCAAAAGTCCCTCTAAAGCCAGCAGTGCATGTAGCCTCACTGCTGCATGACTGCTCCAATAATCCTCTACTTTGATCAAACTGTTTAGCATGAACAGGTCTAGACGTAGAATAAACAGTTTTAACCTGTATTCAATTTGCATTTGTTCAATTTTCTCTCTATGTTCTTGACCTAGCTCAGTCAGGAACAAGACCCTGGAGTATCTCCAGAACCAACAATGAATATTTGATTTTGTAAAAGAGGAAAACACACACAAGGTGCTGACTAGTTGTAGCAGTGATCAGTCACAATTCATTGGGTTGCCAACATTACAGGGTGGCCCTGGAGTCTCCAATAAAGACTCATCTCCAACAGGGCACTGTTGTGAGCAAAACAGGAGAAAAATCATAGGGGCAATGAAAACAAGTGTTATCTTTACATTTTCTTTGAATCCCTATTTACTAGTTATAAAAACATTGAGACATGAGGAAAAAGCTGTTCTGACTGTCAAGAATCATCCAATTGGGTAAAAAATCTATTGTTCTTGAAATCAAAGTGAACTCAGGTATGTATCTGAAATGCTGTTTTGTTCTCTGGCAAATAAGAATTACCCCACCCCAACAATTTGACACTCTCATTGGTGAGCCAATATCAGATGTGCTATCATCATCATCATCATCATAGGCAGTCCTTCGGAATCGAGGAAGACTTGCTTCCACTCTAAAAGTGAGTTCTCAGTTGACTGTACAGTCCAATACAGGAATTACAGTCTCTGTCACAGGTTGAAGGAAAGAGTGGGTGGGGAGTCTGGTTTGTCCCTCGCTCCTTCCGTTGCCTGCGCCTGGTTTCTGCTATCAGGTCACCGCTCTATAAATCTTGTGTTTCTACTCTGTTCAACCAGTTAAAAGATGGAGGACAGTGAATCTGTTCATTCAGAGCCCACCCTCACGTGCCTCCACAGTATAGAGATTTCACTCACATACATCTCACCGAGAAGAGTCATTAAATGAATCTCCCAATGACAAAAATGTGCAGCCAGCACATATTACAGCAAACTCTCCAATTTTTTCAAATAATTACTACTTTTGCCTGCTGCCCAACCAGTACAATCTGATCAATGCAAGTATAAGGATATTAGATTGTAGCAGCCCTTGCAAAGTTTCCTTTGCTGAGGTGTAGAAGCTCATTGCCAATGAAACAAAAAATGAGTTGAGTTGGGAGAAAACTTCTATGATCTCCAAAGTAGAAGTGAGAAAATGTTGTAGAACCCCTCTTGTAACAATCTAGAATTGGAACTTGCAGGCAACTGGTCAATATAACCAAACATTAACCAGTCCCCTCTCGAGATGCTGATGGCCCTGCTGTATAATTCCAGCATTTTCAGTTTTTTTTTTCCCCCCCTCATCATCGAATTGATATTTTAGAAGTTGGTGTAATATTGATGTTGTCTCAAGCACATTTTATTTAATACTGTATTTATAAATGCAAGTTTTTTAAAAATCCATGTAGGTGAACTGTACAGTAATCCCAGGATGACTTTTCAAATTTAATATGGAACAGGAAAGTTTGAATAGATTCCCCAATTTAACACCCCGAATCCCCCTACTTTCTGATCTGGCCACATAGTCCTAAGTAGCCCTTCTCCTCGGCTATCTCTGCCCCTTTACATTCTTTGCCCCCAAACCATGGATAATAACAACCACAGATTCCAGTCACTCCCAGAGAAGAACACATAATTTGGAGATTAGTTTGACTGTATCCATAACCATTTAAAAGTAAATTACTTGCATTTATATAATGCCTTTCATGTACTCAAAGCATTCTAAAGTGATTCACTTTTGAAGTGTAATCACTGTTATGTAAATAAACATGGAAGCCAATCGGCACACAATGTTGTACAAACAGTTACTCTGTTTTGCTGCTGATGGTGGAGAGCTATATTTTGGCCAGGGCACAGGGACAACTCCCTTGCTTTTCAGAAAAGTGACATCCATCCAAGGCGAGACCTCAGTTTTCTCCAGAAGACTCATCATCATCATAGGCAGTCCTGCGGAATCGAGGAAGACTTGCTTCCACTCTTAACACGAGTTCTTAGGTGGCTGAACAGTTCAATATGAGAACCACAGTCTCTGTCACAGGTGGGACAGATAGTCGTTGAGGGAAGGGGTGGGTGGGACTGGTTTGCTGCACGTTCTTTCCGCTGCCTGCACTTGATTTCTGCATGCTTTTAGCAACGAGACTCGAGGAGCTCAACGCCCTCCCGGATGCACTTCCTCCACTTAGGGCAGTCTTTGGCCAGGGACTCCCAGATGTCAGTAGGAATGTCGCACTTTATCAGGGAGGCTTTGAGTGTGTCCTTGTAATGTTTCCGCTGCCCATCTTTGGCTCGTTTGCCATGAAGGAGTTCCGAGTAGAGCGCTTGCTTTGGGAGTCTCGTGTCTAGCATGCAAATGATGTGGCCTACCCAGCGGAGCTGATCAAGTGTGGTCAGTGCTTCAATGCTGAGGATGTTGGCCTGGACGAGGATGCGAATGTTGGTGCGTCTGTCCTCCCAGGGGATTTGTAGGACCTTGCGGAGACATCGTTGGTGGTATTTCTCCAGCGACTTGAGGTGTCTGCTGTACATGGTCCATGTTTCTGAGCCATAGAGGAGGGCTGATATTACTACAGCCCTATAGACCACGAGCTTGGTAACAGTTTTGAGGGCCTGGTCTTCAAACACTCTTTTCCTCAGGCAGCCGAAGGCTGCACTGGCGCACTGGAGGCGGTGTTGGATCTCGTCATCAATGCCTGCTTTTGTTGATAGGAGGCTCCCGAGATAAGGGAAGTAGTCCACTTGTCCAGGGCCACGCCGTGGATCTTGATGACTGGGGGGCAGTGCTGTGCGGTGAGGACAGACTGGTGGAGGACCTTTGTCTTACTGATGTTTAGCGCAAGGCCTATGCTTTCGTACACCTCAGTAAATACGTCGACTATGTCCTGGAGTTCAGCCTCTGTGTGTGCGCAGACGCAGGCAACGTCCGCGTACTGTAGCTCGACGACAGAGGTTGGGGTGGTCCTGGATCTGGCCTGGAGACGGCGAAGGTTGAACAGGTTCCCACTGGTTCTGTAGTTTAGGTCCACTCCAGCAGGAAGCTTGTCAACTGTGAGGTAGAGCATGGCAGCGAGGAAGATTGAGAAGCCTATACCTCTGACAATGTGATACTCCCTCACTACTGCACTGAAGCATCAGCCTAAATTCATATGCACAGGTCAGGCCCTGTACTGGGGTTCAAACCAACAGCCTTCTGACCTGGAGGTATGAGTGCTACCACTGAGCCAAGCCAACACTTGTTATTTGGGGTTTTCTACTTTCCAGCATTACTACTCACCTTCCTATGAAGCACACATGATATTAATCCTTCAGTTCAGTCTTTAGTTATCGTCAGCCACACAACTTTTCTGCAAGTGTTCAGTAACCAGGAGAGTTAAAATTCTCTGCTTTTCCAATTGATCCATCATTTAATCAGTGGTCTCTGTCTCTCAGGCCAACCAGATCGTGGTGACACCTCTGCATGACCTAATCCACACTGGACTTTACAAAAAAGCTCATTTAAAAAATACTCAGGGGCCGAAATTGCCCCTTTCTACAAGGCCTCTGGCCACCGGAAATCGGCGGCCATGGGCTGGTGTGGAATGGCCGCCGAGTCTTCGAAGAGGGGCCGCCATTTTGAAAATTGCCCTTCCTCAGGTTTGGAGTGTTGTAGGAGACCGCTGCGCCCGCTTTCCTGCCGCGGCGTGAACTCGCCTACCCCCTTCTCAAAATTGCCCCTTGGGAAATTGTCCTTTTCCCGGAATTGCCCCGCGGGAGTGGCCCCGCAGCCGGTCGGTGCTACTGACAGCTTTCGCTGTCGGTACACTGTGGCTTGGCGGCACAGCCGCCCTTAAAAGGGGAGGTGCCACTGCCGGCAATGCCATTTTATTTTTTTTGTCGACCGACTGTCAGGTCGAGCTTACAATTATGGCTGCGGGTTCGGCCGGGCCGCCAACAGGCAGCCTGGCACCCCTTCTTAGGTTCTAGGCCGCTGGCCCGGCCAAAACCCTCCCTGGTGGCCCAGTGTTTGCCACTAAAGTGGCTGCAGAGTTCACAGTGACAGTCCCCTTTCTGTAGGAGAGAGATGTTTTGATGCGCCAGCGCGATGATGCCTTGCAGTGTCGACAACTCCGTCCCACCCCCACTTACCCCCCACCCCCCGCCCCCGTTAGTGATTGCCACTCTGTCCCACCCCCACTGCTAGTGACGGCTACTCCGTCCCACCCCCACCCGTTAGTGATTGCCACTCTGTCCCACCCCCACTGCTAGTGACGGCTACTCCGTCCCACCCCCACTTACCCCCCCCCCCCCGCCCCCGTTAGTGATTGCCACTCTGTCTCACCCCCACTGCTAGTGACGGCTACTCCGTCCCACCCCCACTTCCGCCCCGCTCCAGAATTTCGAGAGTTAGGCCGCCCCATGCATTGAGGTGGCCAGAACACATTGAAAACAGTAGGTGCGCCTCGTTTTAGGCGGTGGGCAATTTCGGTCCCTGAATCTTTACTTTCAGAAGGGACTGTTCAGGTCACAACTTCAGTCCTTTGACAGTTTACTGTAATTATACCATGGGATATTTTCAACACTCTTGAAACACGTATTAAAAATCAAAAGTTAGCGTCACTTTGTATTGCAGGTATTCTCCAAGAAATCTCAAAATTATTGATGCAACTCCAAGTTTCAAACAAAAAGGATCCCGGATATCCATATGCAACAAATCATCAAGTAGCCATGGAGAATAAAGGTCGAGCCACAAAATAATTTGTTTTTGTGCAGTGACTTAGAGTCGTTTCTGTTACTCATGTCGATTTAATTCAGCCATTCTATATTTCAACAAGTATCTTTTTTAAATAAAATTAAAACACAAAATTTAAACATAAGGAAACTTAGCACCAGTCCTCGAATTCATGCCAAATGCCACCTGCAATCCATCATGCTAATGAACTACCCGACAGCCACATAGCTCACTGCCACAGATCTGTTATTAGGCCAAGTAGGACTCACAATTCACCTTCTGCCAGATGTAGTAGCTCTAATTAAAATGGTTTCTCAAAGAGGCAGATTGCAAAGTACTTTCTCTGCAGTCAGATTTGAAGTCAAACCTTAGGCCATCTACAATATCTCCACAGCAAGAGTGCACATCTCCCTCATGAAAAGGGACTTGCCAAAAGTGAGTGAGGTTATTGAATTCTGGTATGCACAAGGTCACAAGTCTGAACTTTCTATTTATATACCAGTACTTCTGCTCACAGACTTAATGTGCCACTGTAGGAGATTGGGCAAAAAGATGAAGGGAGCAGTGTGTCAAGACTCATGGGCACAATGTTGATAGGTGGTCCAAAAATTGCAGACTACAAATGAAATCAAATCTCAAAAAGGTAATGACCCCCAAAAATGGCTTTCAGGGTGCTTCAAACAGCTTTTCATGCCATCATCCCAAAATGGATGAGTTTTCCAGTTCTTCTAAAGATGGCATCAGTGATCTGGTGAACCTACAATACCCTGGCTGAGAATACATATATCCTTCATTGAAGCACGATTCATTCTTTGAAGAATGAGCCAGATGCATAAAAATTAGGCCCTAGTTTGTGCTGCTACACTGAATCGACACCCTAACCCACCACATCCCAACCCCACGTGCAAAAAAACACACTGAAATATGGAGCACAAGAAGGGGCATCTTCAACCTAAAGTGCTGAATGTACACAGCCTCCTCCCGAGATCCCCAGTCTGCAGCCAATTTGGTTAACCTCAAGAGCAAAGGCTATAGGCCTCGACAACATCCCAGTTGTACTGCTCAACCTTGTGCACCATACAAGCGGTTTCCACACAGCTCTTCCCACTGGCATCTGCCCAACAATGTGGAAGATTGCCCAAATATGTCCTAGCTACAGGACATGACAAATCCAACTCTGCCAATTACCACCCTATTAGTTTCCCCACAAATCAATGTGATCGAGGAGTCATCAATTGTGCCAGCCTGCAACACCTATTTACCAAAGTTCAGTTCCTGTTCCATAAGAACTTTTTTGTTTTCGTTCAGGATGTTGACCTCACTGGCAAGGCCAGCATTAATTGTCCATCGCTAATTGCCCTTGAGAAGATGGTGGTGAGCCACCTTCTTGAACCGCTGCAGTCCGTGTGGTGATGGTACTCCCACAGTGCTGTTAGGGAGGGAGTTCCAGGATTTTGACCCTGCGACGATGAAGGAACGCGATATGCTTCCAAATCAGGATGGTGTGCGACTTGGAGGGGAACGTGGAGGTGGTGGTGTTCCCATGTGCTTGCTGCCCTTATCGTTCTAGATGGTAGAAGTTGCGGGTTTGGGAGATGCTGTGGAAGAAGCCTCGGCGAGTAGCTGCAGTGCTTCTTGTAGATGGTACACACTGCAGCCACGGTACGTCGGTGGTGGAGGGAGTGGATGTTTAAGGTGGTGGATGGGCTGCCAATCAAGCAGTTATCCTGGAACGTGTTGAGTTTCTTGAGTGCACTCATCCAGGCAAGTGGAGAGTTTTCCATCACACTCCTGACTTGTGCCTTGTAGATGGTGGAAAGGTTTTGGAGAGTCAGGAGGTGAGGCACTCGCCACAGAATACCCAGCCTCTGACCTGCTCCTATTGTTACTGTATTTATGTGGCTGGTCCAGTTAAGTTTCTGGTCAATGGTAACCCCCAGGATGTTGATGGTAGGGGATACGGCGATGGTAATGCCATTGAATGTAAGGGGCGGTGGTTAGACTCTCACTTGTTGGAGATAGTCATTGCCTGGCACTTGTGTGGCGCGAATGTTACTTGCCACTTATTAGCCCAAGCCTGAATGTTGCCCAGGTCTTGCTGTATGCGGGCATGGACTGCTCCATTATCTGAGGAGTTTCAAATGGAACTGAACACTGCAGCCATCAGCAAACATCTCCACTTCTGATTTTATGATGGAGGGAACTACTCAGTTCCACATCTCATCTCGTGTCGTGCCCATGTCTGGATCAAGTTGATGGTTGCCAGACAAGCTGCACTCAATCCTACCTAACGTCATCAGAAGGACCACAGCGGTTCAAGGCGGCTCACCACCACCTTATCAAGGCAAGTAGGGATGGACAATAAAAGCAACCTTGCCATCACCTACATCCAGAGAACAAAATAAAACTGCCATTCTCTCCTAGGAAATGCAGCACTACCACACAGCATTATTTAAAAAAAACAATTGGCACTGACACATCATACACATGGCAGCTTGCAATTGGATGTCTTTACATGGGATTCAGGCAATCTTGGCATCAGAGAATTGGATTGTGTACAATTGCTGAAGGGTTAGACAAACTATTACCTTGTGAGTTCACCGAGTGCCTCAACAGGCAATAGTCTTAAGGCAAGAGAAATCAGTTTCTTGTCTTATGGTCCCTACTTCAGTGTCCAGTATGACTCCCTTTACAGGGCTATTTATAAATAAAATCTGCTTCGAGTGTTGAAATTTTCAAGTTAATACTTGCTGCTAGAAGCAGTGTGCGTGTTTTCCTTCTGCAACAGTCAGCCAGCTGTGGACAAGAATGCCTGGAAGTGGGAAAGTGTCAACGCTCTCGGATTTTGCAACAGCCTTATCTAAAACTATTTTGGCTCTTCAGATAAGAGTTTCACATAAACACAGCTTTGCGCAATAGCCTTAGATGATAGCCTTGGAGCTTTTGAAGGAGCACCATTAGAAATTCCGAGGGATGTGAAATGGCATCCTCTTTTAAAGACTAGGAGATCTTCATCAGGACAATGCAATGTAATGCGCCAACAGAAGCCTCCAGATGAAGACGGTACTGTTTAAACTCCAAGTATGTTGCAAGGTCACAGCTGGCTTGCTGTCCACCAGCTGGAACTGTTATCTGGGTGTGCGGGAGTGGGTGCTAAGGTTCCCATTCCCAAACATCGACCAAGCTCAGTTGATGGAAACACACCACAGTAGAGGGCTGGGCTCTGATACAATTGAACCCAAGGTCAAACTGACCCCTCAACACTTGCTGTTCAGAAAAGCACACACATGAAAAGCTGGCATTTGGCAATGCCCATGGAACTGTATTACAGCACTTTTGGCAAGAGGCAGGATAAAGATATGCAGTTTCAACTTACCAATAGTGAAAGAGCAGCTACCATAAATCTCTTCAGTTAATATCAAGCTCTCTAATGAGACAATACTGTATCCCCAACTGTTTGACAAAGCTGGTTGCACATTGGGCTGGTGGATTCAAACTCAGCCCAGCTGGAAGGATCCTGAATCAAAACAAGTTTGCATACAGGACCACACCTCAAACCTGCTCCTAGATTGGCTGGTTAGGAAATAGAAATGTCACAATGATGAAGTTGAAAAGGAGGGGAGGGGAGTTGTGAATTGGAATAAAAGGCAAGCTGTGGGACCACATAAATGGAATTTATTCTTAACCTAATCCAGACTAAACCTGATGTGGTAATGTCTACCCTAGGGTAAAAACAAAGACTGCATTCTGAAGACTGATTTTGTGTATCAAGATTAAAGATGTCAATCTAGATATAAACAACTGCTGCAGTTACTCTTTAGATATATATTCAATCCCCTTACCTTTTGCCCACAATTACTGATCCAGCTTCCTTTCACTGGGGAAAGGACATCAGAGGCATTGAATGATCGTTACCAGGTGGGGAGGGCTCTGTTCATCCTAAAGACAGGTTTTTGGCTACAATTACTACCACCCTCCCCACACTCTTTCCCCGTCCCCCCCCCCCCCACACACACACACACACACACACAAACATACAACCGCCCCTGGATTCCTCCTTCCCTGGAGAGGACCAGCATTGCACCCGTCTCACTTTAATACAGGTTACATGCTGCAATCAGAAGTAAAACTCAGTACAAGCTGTACAATTCAGATGGTGATCAATCCTCCAATATATCGATCCTTCTAAATTCTCGCACAGCGGGAGAAAAAAAACAAATAAAAGCAGCAATTTATGGCTCTCCCTGCAGACGAGGAGATCAATCCCGTGCCCAGAGAAGCTGCTGATCTCTCATTTCTAGGCGAGAGTAGATTTTGTTGATGAGATATAGGTTTAACGATTGGAAACAGATGTCCTGATTAATAACAGCCCTTCGCTCAGCAGAGTTACTTCCTCTAATCCTGGCCACTTCAGAGAGAGCCAGCACCAGCCGGAAATTTCTTATTAACCAAGGTAGCAGATTACCCACAGCACAAAAGTTTAGAGAAAAAAGGAGAAAGAAAGCATAAGTCAGGGCTAGTGAAAGACAAGACAAAATAAAGAGACCGAAACAGACCAAGACAAGTTTGAGGATAAGGAGTCCAATTGTTTTTCCCACACACACCAGACCTCAGGTTCTGCATGGCCCAGCACATAGATAGCAAAATTTGCAGATTGATATTGCTGATGGTGCAGTCACTGGCGTTCCAACATTAACAGCAGGATCTCGGTCCATCCATAATTCCCCATCTCAGTCATGTCGTTAGAGACGGAGCAGAAGTCAGGCACCTGCTAGGCCTCTCAAATGGGAAATCACATGCATTGTTGAATAGGAGAAATTCATCAACCTTTTGCTTCTGTGTTCTTTGCAGCTTTTTACGATTAAAACTTTCCTGATACAATTGCAAAAAGTTGCAAAATAGCGAGAGACAAGTTCCACGTGAGACAAGTTCCTAACAGAACAAGGTCAATGATGTACAATATTTGCTCGATAAAAAGACACTTTGCTCTCGGCCTTTTAGTTCAAGTGCAGACAGTTAACAGTTTTAAAGCTCTGTTTCACCAAATCACCAGTTACATGATGGAGAGTCAGAGGATGAGCCGGGTATTGGTCGCAAGGGCTCAGTGCAGCTAGAAAGGTCAAATTTGGGTTTTTTTCTTTGTTCATTTTCTTCCTTCCCTCCCAAACACTAACACTTTGCTGGGGTAGAGATCCAGGGCTAGCAGTCGACCTCTGGTGACTTGCTCAAATAGCAATTATTGACGTGTGAGCCTAAACAGTGAAGGCCAATAGATTGTGTGTGGGAAGCACCACAGCTGAGCCCAATGTCCATGTGCAGGTCCAGGAGGGGTCTCTGGATAAGGATCAGCAGAGTGAACACAAGCTAATTTTCCCCTCCCTAACTCAGGGGGTGCTGAAGCCAAATGTGGCAGCCCCATTATCGCTGTAGCAGAGATTGATTAAAACCAACAAAGGCAGCGGATGAAACCTAGGGTTTTCCCCATTGTGTGTGACTCAAGCTACTCGTTGGATAACCTTTCTAAGAATCAGGAGCGATTCATGTTATTGTCATGTTAAAGTGGCCACATTCGGCCTCTCATCTTTTCTGGGAATGCAACAAAAGGAAGCAACTCACAGTAAATAATGTGCAGCAGTGGAATGCTGGGGAGGCAGAGAACAGAAAGGAAGGAGTTGAATCCCATCCTCAAAGATATGCCGCTCTAGCAAAAGACCAAGATCCCCAAATATCGATTTTCAAATGCAACATCATGCAATGCATTAAGATAACCGTGCATATCCGAACCAAATCAATAGGTTACTAAAGTACTGTTCTCTGAGGAGGGGGAGGGAAAGCAATTTATGAAAACCCCAAACAGAGCTGGACAGCTCTGGCTGCATAGCCTCAATATGCAAGGTTAAAATATCACACTAAATTTTCTTAAAATTTAAGAAAAAAAATGCTTCTCAAATCACACCATGCACTGAAGCTTCAATACTCAGGCCTAGGCTTGCTGCTAGAAGAAACTCAAAAGCAACACTTCATTCATAAAACCAGGAGGCAAGCATTTCAAAACACTTTTGTTGCAATGACTAGCTCAGGTGACCTCTGATGATCTCCATCAAGGAGAGAGCACGAGCCCTAATCTGGTATTCACACACCACATTTTGAGAAGCTGAAGGAAGTATGCCGGGTGACAGGAGGTCAGCAAGTGGAACATACACCAGTCTCTCTTCAACAAAGAATTACAGCTGGCTCCTGTCAACATCAACCCACTCACTCAACAACCAAGAAATCGGAGTCCAGCATCTAAAGAATGTTTCACAACCACTTTGCGGGCATCATTGTTTTCTAGACAATATATTGATTAACCACATATAAATAATTGAAAATCACTAAACAAGGAACCTCCATGCATACTAAAACAATAGCACCTAAAGCACCTCCAAATGGGATCAGAGGTCATGAGTAAAGCTTGCATTCTTATGGATATTTAAACCCTGAAAATGGATCACTGTCCTGCAGTTCACTGATACCATTACTTTATTACATTCAAAAATTTCTGCTAAGCACACCCATTAGTGCAACTTGCAACCATACTAACATGGCAGAATTCAATCCAGCAGACCAGGTCAGTCCCAGGTTTACTATCTAGCCTGTGCTAAGTTTGTGTATCTCAGCCTAATGGCCCCAGAAACCCTTAGCTAGAGAATTTTTTTTTTGGGGGGGGGAATGTCATCCAGAATTCCATGGCTTACGAGGGAAATTAGGGATAGTGTTAAATCCAAGGAAGAGGCATATAAAGTAAACCTGAGGACTGGGAGAAATTTAGAATTCAGCAGAGGAGGACAAAGGGTTTAATTAGGAGGGGGGAAATAGAATATGAGAGGAAGCTTGCAGGGAACATAAAAACTGACTGCAAAAGTTTCTACAGAGATACGTGAAGAGAAAAAGATTAGTGAAGACAAATGTGGGTCCCCTACAGTCAGAATCAGGCGAATTCATAATGGGGAACAAAGAAATGGCAGACCAATTAAACAAATACTTTGCTTCGGTCTTCACTAAGGAAGGCACAAATAACCTTCCGGAAATATTAGGGGACCGAGGGTCTAGTGAGAAGGAAGAACTGAAGGAAATCCTTATTAGTCAGCAAATTGTGTTAGGAAAATTGATGGGATTGAAGGCTGATAAATCCCCAGGCCCTGATAGTCTGCATCCCAGAATACTTAAGGAAGTGGCCCTAGAAATAGTGGATGCATTGGTGATCATTTTCCAACATTCTATAGACTCTGGATCAGTTCCTATGGACTGGAGGGTAGCTAATGTAACCCTACTTTTTAAAAAAGGAGGGAGAGAGAAAACAAGGAATTATAGACTGGTCAGCCTGACATCAGCGGTGGGAAAAATGTTGGAATCAATTATTAAAGATGTAATAACAGCACATTTGGAAAGCAGTGACAGGATCGGTCCAAGTCAGCATGGATTTATGAAAGGGAAATAACGCATGACAAATCTTCTAGAATATTTTGAGGATGTAACTAGTAGAGTAGACAAGGGGGAGCCAGTGGACGTGCTGTATTTAGATTTTCAAAAGGCTTTTGACAAGGTCCCACACAAGAGATTAGTGTGCAAAATTAAAGCACATGGTATTGGGGGTAATGTACTGACGTGGATAGAGAACTGGTTGGCAGACAGGAAGCAAAGATTAGGAATAAATGGGTCCTTTTCAGAATGGCAGGCAGTGACTAGTGGGGTACCGCAAGGTTCAGTGCTGGGACCCCAGCTATTTACAATATACATTAATGATTTAGACGAAAGAATTGAATGTAATATCTCCAAGCTTGCAGATTACACTAAACTGGGTGGCAGTGTGAGCTGTGAGGAGGATGCTAAGAGGCTGCAAGGTGACTTGGACAGGTTAGGTGAGTGGGCAAATACATGGCAGATGCGGTATAATGTAGATAAATGTGAGGTTATCCACTTTGGTGGTAAAAACAGGAAGGCAGATTATCTAAATGGTGACAGATTAGTAAAAGGGGAGATGCAACGAGACCTGGGTGTCATGGTACATCAGTCATTGAAAGTTGGCATGCAGGTACAGCAGGCGGTGAAGAAGGCAAATAGCATGTTGGCCTTCATAGTGAGAGGATTTGAGTATCGGAGCAGGGAGGTCTTATTACAATTGTACAGGGCCTTGGTGAGGCCACACCTTGAATATTGTGTACAGTTTTGGTCTCCTAATCTAAGGAAGGATATTCTTGCTATTGAGGGAGTGTAGCGATGGTTCACCAGATTGATTACCGAGATGACAGGACTGACATATGAAGAAAGACTGGATCGACTAGGCTTGTATTCAATGGAATTTAGAAGAATGAGAGGGGATCTCATAGAAACATATAAAATTCTGACAGGATTGGACAGGTTAGATGCAGGAAGAATGTTCCCAATGTTGGGGAAGTCCAGAACCAGGGATCACAGTCTAAGGATAAGGGGTAAGCCATTTAGGACCGAGGTGAGGAGAAACTTCTTCACTCAGAGTTGTGAGCATGTGGAATTCTCTACCACACAAAGTTGTTGAGGCCAGTTCATTTGATATATTCAAAAGGAAGTTAGATGTGGCCCTTATGGCTAAAGGGATCAAGGGGTATGGAGAGAAAGCAGGAATGGGGTATTGAAGTGCATGATCAGCCATAATCATATTGAATGGTGGTGCAGGCTCGAAGGGTCGAAGGGCCGAAGGGCCGAATGGCCTACTCCTGCACCTATTTTCTATGTTTTTATTTTTCCCACACCTGATCACTACCCAAGTGACCTTTGTTGGGGAACGAGTGTGTGTAAATAGTGTGCAGGATCGTGCTTGGATGGAATGCCACCAGTTTAATAGCCTGCTGACAGTTACTATCTAGCCTCACATCTCGGAGGTGGTACTGGAAGACAGGCTGTAAAACATTACATGTCATCATAGGCATGTCACGAGTTAGCACCTCAGGGGAAATCTGCAAGGAAGTAAAAAAAGAAAAAAAATGAAAACATTACTCCACCTTCGAGTCGCCCACATATTCTAGCCAAGAGGGGCCTATAGATAGAAACATAGAAAATAGGTGCAGGAGTAGGCCATTCGGCCCTTCTAGCCTGCACCGCCATTCAATGAGTTCATGGCTGAACATGCAACTTCAGTACCCCATTCCTGCTTTCTCACCATACCCCTTGATTCCCCTAGTAGTAAGGACTTCATCTAACTCCTTTTTGAATATATTTAGTGAATTGGCCTCAACAACTTTCTATGGTAGAGAATTACACAGGTTCACCACTCTCTGAGTGAAGAAATTCCTCCTCATCTCGGTCCTAAATGGCTTCCCCCTTATCCTTAGACTGTGTCCCCTGGTTCTGGACTTCCCCAACATTGGGAACATTCTTCCTGCATCTAACCTGTCTAACCCCGTCAGAATTTTAAAAGTTTCTATGAGGTCCCCTCTCATTCTTCTGAACTCCAGTGAATACAAGCCCAGTTGATCCAGTCTTTCTTGATATGTCAGTCCCGCCATCCCGGGAATCAGTCTGGTGAACCTTCGCTGCACTCCCTCAATAGCAAGAATGTCCTTCCTCAGGTTAGGAGACCAAAACTGTACACAATACTCCAGGTGTGGCCTCACCAAGGCCCTGTACAATTGTAGCAACACCTCCCTGCCCTTGTACTCAAATCCCCTCGCTATGAAGGCCAACATGCCATTTGCTTTCTTAACCGCCTGCTGTACCTGCATGCCAACCTTCAATGACTGATGTACCATGACACCCAGGTCTCTTTGCACCTGCCCTTTTCCTAATCTGTCACCATTCAGATAATAGTCTGTCTCTCTGTTTTTACCACCAAAGTGGATAACCTCACATTTATCCACATTATACTTCATCTGCCATGCATTTGCCCACTCACCTAACCTATCCAAGTCGCTCTGCAGCCTCATAGAATCCTCCTTGCAGCTCACACTGCCACCCAACTTAGTGTCATCCGCAAATTTGGAGATACTACATTTAATCCCCTCGTCTAAATCATTAATGTACAGTGTAAACAGCTGGGGCCCCAGCACAGAACCTTGCGGTACCCCACTAGTCACTGCCTGCCATTCTGAAAAGTACCCATTTACTCCTACTCTTTGCTTCCTGTCTGACAACCAGTTCTCAATCCATGTCAGCACACTACCCCCAATCCCATGTGCTTTAACTTTGCACATTAATCTCTTGTGTGGGACCTTGTCGAAAGCCTTCTGAAAGTCCAAATATACCACATCAACTGGTTCTCCCTTGTCCACTCTACTGGAAACATCCTCAAAAAATTCCAGAAGATTTGTCAAGCATGATTTCCCTTTCACAAATCCATGCTGACTTGGACCTATCATATTACCTCTTTCCAAATGCGTTGCTATGACATCCTTAATAATTGATTCCATCATTTTACCCACTACCGATGTCAGGCTGACCGGTCTGTAATTCCCTGTTTTCTCTCTCCCTCCTTTTTTAAAAAGTGGGGTTACATTGGCTACCCTCCACTCCATAGGAACTGATCCAGAGTCAATGGAATGTTGGAAAATGACTGTCAATGCATCCACTATTTCCAAGGCCACCTCCTTAAGTACTCTGGGATGCAGTCCATCAGGCCCTGGGGATTTATCGGCCTTCAATCCCATCAATTTCCCCAACACAATTTCCCGACTAATAAGGATTTCCCTCAGTTCCTCCTCCTTACTAGACCCTCCGACCCCTTTTATATCCGGAAGGTTGTTTGTGTCCTCCTCAGTGAATACCGAACCAAAGTACTTGTTCAATTGGTCCGCCATTTCTTTGTTCCCCGTTATGACTTCCCCTGATTCTGACTGCAGGGGACCTACGTTTGTCTTTACTAACCTTTTTCTCTTTACATATCTATAGAAACTTTTGCAATCCGTCTTAATGTTCCCTGCAAGCTTCTTCTTGTACTCCATTTTCCCTGCCCTAATCAAACGCTTTGTCCTCCTCTGCTGAGTTCTAAATTTCTCCCAGTCCCCGGGTTCTCTGCTATTTCTGGCCAATTTGTATGCCACTTCCTTGGCTTTAATGCTATCCCTGATTTCCCTTGATAGCCACGGTTGAGCCACCTTCCCTTTTTTATTTTTACGACAGACAGGAATGTACAATTGTTGTAGTTCATCCATGCGGTCTCTAAATGTCTGCCATTGCCCATCCACAGTCAACCCCTTCAGTATCATTCGCCAATCTATCCTAGCCAATTCACGCCTCATACCTTCAAAGTTACCCTTCTTTAAGTTCTGGACCATGGTCTCTGAATTAACTGTTTCATTCTCCATCCTAATGCAGAATTCCACCATATTATGGTCACTCTTCCCCAAGGGGCCTCGCACAACGAGATTGCTAATTAATCCTCTCTCATTACACAACACCCAGTCTAAGATGCCATGATCATCACTCTGAAATCAATCATTAACAGAGGTCAGCCCCTGGGCTGTATTCACACAAATCAAGAATAGCTCTGATTAGAAGCCCATGAAAAATGCACACATTTTAACATTAAAAATTATGCATTCAGGTTCATTTTAGGACTTTTATACTTCATAATTGATATTTTGTTTTAAGATTTAGATTAAATGGCCTTTGGATTTTCAACAGACCAACTAGATAATGACTTCCCAAAACAGTCCTTCTCCCCGACCATGACCTCACTAATTTCCTACCCTTTGAGAGATGATTGCTTTACCTCCAAGCCCTCCTGGATACATTTCACCCTTTCCCCACCCTATCAATCCAACCCTTTCCTTGCACCCTCTAACCTTGTACAAGCTGACACACTTTCGCTCTCCAGTCAACCTGCCATTTTTCTTTCCTCCCTCCAAACATTAGTTCAATGTTGGCACTCTCCTCCCCAAAACACTTACTGCTTCTGCCCTTCCTCATTTCCCCATTGCATCACCAATTTCTCACATCCTTCCTCTTTCACCGTCATCCATTCCCCCACCCCCCCAATGCCATCCATTAACCCTCCTGTCCCTCAGTACCACTCCTAGGGGGCAAAATTTCTCCGTGCCCCAATTTGGCAGGGGGGCTGGGGGGGGGGGGGGCGGCGGGGCGATAACCTTCCTGGACCAGGACTCGCTCACGGCGTGGAGGTCCCGCCCCTGTCGCTGAATTGGGCTTACCGTCCCTTAAAGGAAGCGGAGCGCAATCTCTGGCGCTCCACTTCCTTTGGAGGTGGGTCCCAGGACGCTACTGGGGCAAAATGTTCAGCGCTTCGCAGATGCTCAGTGTAGCACTGATGCGCTTCGATTAAAGGGGAGGGCCGCTGGGCAGTCTCTCATGGCCTCCACTGGGCCACCAGGGCAGCGTGTGACCGGGCCATCAGCCTGGCACCCAAGAAGGAGTGCCAGGCTGCATGATGGCGGTTGCCATCGTCAAGCTGGCTACCAAAAAAAGATGGCGGCCCGGGGCACTGGCACCATCCCCTTTAATCAGCATCTGTGATCGGATGTCCGTGACCAGCGAAGCTGGTGTTGGCATCCGCTCGGGCCAGCCTCTCAGCCTGTGGGGCA
This sequence comes from Pristiophorus japonicus, assembly GCF_044704955.1. Taxonomy (NCBI): domain Eukaryota; kingdom Metazoa; phylum Chordata; class Chondrichthyes; family Pristiophoridae; genus Pristiophorus; species Pristiophorus japonicus. The sequence continues at coordinate 74,153,142 of NC_091980.1, read as the reverse complement.
ATTTCCCCCACGGGCATTAAGGGGTCGGCGCAGGGGTCGCCGCGCACGGAGATGATGATAGATTGAGTAGACAGGGTCTTTACTTGTTGGAGTTCAGAAGGATGAGGGGTGATCTTATAGAAACATTTAAAATAATGAAGGGGATAGACAAGATAGAGGCAGAGAGGTTGTTTCCACTGGTCGGGGAGACTAGAACTAGGGGGCACAGCCTCAAAATACGGGGGAGCCAATTTAAAACCAAGTTGAGAAGGAATTTCTTCTCCCAGAGGGTTGTGAATCTGTGGAATTCTCTGCCCAAGGAAGCAGTTGAGGCTAGCTCATTGAATGTATTCAAGTCACAGATAGATAGATTTTTAACCAATAAGGGAATTAAGGGTTATGGGGAGCGGGCGGGTAAGTGGAGCTGAGTCCACGGCCAGATCAGCCATGATCTTGTTGAATGGCGGAGCAGGCTCGAGGGGCTAGATGGCCTACTCCTGTTCCTAATTCTTATGTCATCGCCAGTTGCGCGGCAGCCTGGGGTGCTAACCGCGGGGCTAGGCATTGCGATGGCAGTGCTTCCGCAAACTCCTGTGCACTTCCCTGGGAGGCGGTAGTGCCCCACCTCCTCTGGGCAAAATCTGCCTTGCACAAACAGGGCTATAAAAAGGGGCAATTTTGCCCTTAGTTTCTCACTACTGCATCCAATGGAAGGGATCCCGGCCACTACATAGTGTAGATGGGAACTCCTCTTCTCGTAACAATTCCTGGCTAGTTTGCAGTTGCCATAATTAGCATCAGGACTGAGAGCAGCAATGAATGCAGACAGACCCAGTTTGAGCCAAATGGTCAGTAAATGCCGACATGCCCTCAAAACACCAACAATCAGCATGAAACTGATGGTTGGCCTGTATATGTGTATGGATGATTATGTAGAGTTGCAAAATTCGTGGGAAACCCTCCCCCCTTCAGTGTTTGGACTCATTGGAAAGGAAATTTAATTTGGAACTATCTACCAGAAAGTTTGAGATCCTAAAGTGCACATGGAAGAAACTACAAGTTTTAATTGAATTTGGGATTTTACAAGACAGATTGGGTCCGTGTGGAAAGGGCTAAGAACTAAAGGAGAACTATCCTTGAAAAGAAACCAGTTTTGAGTATTGAAACTGTCTGGGGTATTGAAGCTAAACAAATTGTCTGGGGAATTGTGTAAACTCGAAAACCCTTCTCCCCAGGAGACATTAAAATAGCAACAATTAACCCAGAGCTAGCCAGCCATCACCCTGAGCAAGAAACCAATCCAGCGCATACATAATGTCAATGGTACATCCAGCCCGCATAGAAAACCCAGGCCTAGGCAGACATTGCAAATACCAAAGCTAATTTTTCCCCATCAAGAAACAAATTTAAAAGAGCGACACATCCGAGACAGGTTAACGTTAATGGGCCCGCCAAAATATGACAAAGCGACATCAAGCCTGCCAAAAATTAAACAAAGAATCAGGGCTGATTTGGCGCGAAGATTAGAACAGCTCCCAAGGCATAACTGGGACCCTGTTTTAATGAAGTTACATGGCAATGCATCAGAGGGAGAAAGGAAAGGAGAGAGACCACCGCAGCAGTTTTAACAAGCCTCTCCAGCCTCGACGACACTCCCGGGGCCACACTGCCCTGCTATCGAAGAAGAAGGAAGAATATCACCACGGCAGAGAAAGCAGCCCCAGTAACTCCGGACGTCGCCATCGCGGCAGCAACCGACCACAGCCAATGTGGTACCATCGAAAACACCGCGATTGACCAACTCCGAAACAAAGCTCCTCAAAGAAGAAACCGAAGATTCGAAAGTTTCCACTCTACAATCTAGTCCTGACTACCAACAGGTGAAGCATTATCTAAAGAGGCTTTTGAAACCTATTTCTAACGAAAGAAAGTGGGTACTCACCCCATAAGTCCAATACGCGTCCTACCGCATCAGCGGACACCACCCAACTGAAGACTATACAGTGAGAAGTCCTCTACGAGGTTCGGGGTACGGCAAGCAGAGCCTACAGAGTCCAACGAACCCTGAAATCGCGAACCACCGCCAACTGACAATAAAGCATTGGTGAGCATAATCCCTGTTTGCCCTGGAGTTTAACCTAGTCAGAGTTTGGCATTGGGAGGTGGGAGGTGTATTATTTCTGCAACCCCTTTGAATCTGTGATAAAGTGTTCTTCATTTGAATGATTACAAGTTTGACATTGTATTTTCTTGTCCTTAATAAAATCGAAGTTCTTTGCACCAAACCAGTTGTCTCTTGCACTTTGTCACATCCCCCAAATAAATCTAAAGTCTAGAACCCAGGGAGTGGGAGCGATTCAACCGCTCAGAAGGTCAGAGGTGAACCTGACCCCACACACCACCCCCTACAATTATCAAAAGGAACACTGGTTAATGTCCCCCTTCCACCCCCGGCCCTTCAAACATCAGCCACAACACTTCAATAGGTATAGGTACAGAGACCACCATCTGCAGTTTAGCATAAAATAAATTCCTCTTTGCAGTTTTTTTTGTTATGGCCTTATCTATTTGCCTTGCCACCTTTCATGGCTTTGTGTATTTGCATACTCAAATCCCTCCACTCCATTTAAAGACTAGCATTTAAGGTGCATTGTTTTTTCCAATCTCAATTACAAACTGTTGCCAACTAGAAATTCCAACCAAACAAACTATTAGTGCAGCCGTTAAATGTCAAAGATACAAAATCCAAAGGCTAAAAATAGTAACATCCAGTCTTGCATGTCACCTCTGGACTTGGTGAATGGGGAACCCTTGCAGTGATATACCCACTCAGATTTATTACACTACTGTTGTGTGGTTTTATATGTCACATTCACACCAAGACTACATATTACTGTCAGATGTTTATTCATCCATTGTTGCATTATATCAGTTTTAATATTTCTACACAGAAGAACTTGAAGGGAAAAAGGAAGAAAAAAAACACAGCCAGGGTTTCCAATTCCGATTGTTATCCTGGGTCACTTGATAGACCATTCACACGGGATGCTGGATCAGGCACAGGAGAGATGCCCTCATTAGTTGAAGGTCCTGCAAAACATACTGTGTAGGCTCATGTGTGAAAAACAGCCACTTGGGCACGGTACCAGGAGTGGCTGGTGCCGATGAAATTAATCCCGGTTATTAAGTCAGCTCCATCAGAAGAGGAGCAGACAAAGTGGGAAGAAATTGGCATCAAATCTACTTTGGAGTTGAATATTCATAGAAATATATATATTTTTTTAAAGACTAAAAAGTCAAAAAGTAGTTGAAATAGATCAACGGCCTTCCCTATACATCACCAGACTCCCATTTATAGGGTGCAAGGTGATACAATGGGACTGCACTTTCCGATCTGGCCACATGGCTCCTATGAATATCTACATTTCATTCTCTGTGGACTGGGAGGGTGGTGGGGGGGGCGGGGGGTTGCATAGTGCAGTTGGACTTGCTACTTTCCCCAGAACACCCAAATCAGAACAGACAGATTCAGGATTGGCCTGGTCAAGAACAGAACAGCCTCTTCAGCCATCATGCTCCCAATAATCATTTTATTGTTCCTGAACACCTAGCCAAAGGAAATTTCATTTGTTTGCACAAGCGGATGGAATGCACAAATACCACAAATTCCTCTTCAGTAATCATTAATGCTTCGTTTTTGAACACAGATAAAGCCCAGCTGTATCGGCCAAAACAAAGCGAGAACCAGACTGCTGTTTACGAAACACTGCCAGCAAGTCTAACATCCCCACAATCATTGTTTGTTCTTCCAGTTCTGTCAAATATGTAAGGAGGTGGAGGTTCCAAGGTCACAAGACTGGCAGGTGTGAGAATGCAAGGTTGCTCCAACCTTCCTAAGTTCAGATTTACACATGGAGCTTTAATGCTGGGGTATCCAGAGTTTGTCACTGAGTGGAGGAAGGAGTAAACCCAACAGTACAATAGTTGTAGCTGGACTGGAAGGAGCAGCAAATCAAGCTACAAAAAGTCAGACCAATATTTACTCATCTCTATCGACACTCCACGCTGGGAAGAATAGGGACAATAGCCAATGTAACTTCATCCCCGAAGAGATTACTGGGGTGGGGGGGGGGGGGGGGGGGTGCGAGGGGAAGAATAGAAAGAAAGCATTCCTTCCTCTTTGCAAATAATAAAAACATATAATTTCTCCCCAAACAGCATGAATGGAACGGTTGCAATTTGGGATTTCAATTATTTATTCACGGAAAGGACTTTGGGATTGATTGTGTTTAAACGCAATCCTTAAATATAATTCAGTGAATTTGTGTATGTTTTAAAGAAAATCCCTGGCTGTAGATACCAATGTGTACTGAAGTCAGACACGTCAGTCTGTGGGGATGTCAAAACTCGTACAAGAAGGATCAAGTACCTTATCCCAGGCTCATTAGTCAAGGTTATTGGTAATGTTAAAATTATTTGTCAACTCATCCCAGATGGTCAACAAATATTTTCACCAATTCAGAGAATTTAGTCCTTGGAGAGGAGATTGTCGGCTTGTTTGGCAGGCCTGCTTATGAATGAATCTCTATGATTTTTTTAATATAAAAAATGTCTGATACCAGCTCTCTGCTTCCTGGGGTTAGAATTACAAAACAAGGGGAAAACAATGGTCGGCGCCAATTAGGATTTCAGTAAAAGGAATGAGGCATAGATTTGGGGCTGGAGTTGGAGCCTGAAAATGCACAATCAAGTTTGAATTTAATAATTACTTAGAAAGAAATATATACCAAAAAGCAAGCAAGTCAGGGCATGAAAAGGGCAGAATGTGCAGTTTATTTTTATTTATTTTTAAAAGGGTGAAATAGCTGCAAGCACCCAGTCAATTTGTGGGAAAATGTTGGAATCAATTATTAAAGATGTAATAGCAGCACATTTGGAAAGCAGTAACAGGATTGGTCCAAGTCAACATGGATTTATGAAAGGGAAATCATGCTCGACAAATCTTCTAGATTTTTTTGAGGATGTAACTGGTAGAGTGGACAAGGGAGAACCAGTGGATGTGGTATATTTGGACTTTCAAAAGGCTTTTGACAAGGTCCCACACAAAAGATTAATGTGCAAAATTAAAGGCACATGCTATTGGGGGTAATGTACTGACGTGGATAGGGTACTGATTGGCAGACAGGAAGCAGAGAGTCGGGATAAACGGGTCCTTTTCAGAATGGCAGGCAGTGACTAGTGGGGTTCAGTGCTGGGACCCGAGCTATTTACAATATACATTAATGATTTGGATGAGGGAATTGAGTGTAATATCTCCAAGTTTGCAGATGACACTAAGCTGGGTGGCAGTGTGAGCTGTGAGGAGGACGCTAAAAGGCTGCAGGGTGACTTGGACAGGTTAGGTGAGTGGGCAAACGCGTGGCAGATGCAGTATAATGTGGCTAATTGTGAGGTTATCCACTTTGGTGGCAAAAACATGAACTGAATGGCAGCAGATTAGGAAAAGGGGAGGTGCAACGAGACCTGGGTGTCATGGTACATCAGTCATTGAAAGTTGGCATGCAGGTTCAGCAGGCGGTGAAGAAGGCAAATGGTATATTGGCCTTCATAGCTAGGGGATTTGAGTATAGGAGCAGGGAGGTCTTACTGCAGTTGTACAGGGCCTTAGTGAGGCCTCACCTGGAATATTGTGTTCAGTTTTGGTCTCCTAATCTGAGGAAGGACGTTCTTGCTATTGAGAGAGTGCAGCGAAGGTTCACCAGACTGATTCCCAGGATGGCAGGACTGACATATGAGGAGAGACTGGATCGACTGGGCCTGTATTCACTGGAGTTTAGAAGGATGAGAGGGGATCTCATAGAAATATATAACATTCTGACGGGACTGGACAGGTTAGATGCAAGAAGAATGTTCCCGATGTTGAGGAAGTCCAGAACCAGGGGACATAGTCTAAGGATAAGGGGTAAGCCATTTAGGACTAAGATGAGGAGAAACTTCTTCACCCAGAGAGTTGTTAACCTGTGAAATTCCCTACCGCAGAGAGTTATAGATGCCAGTTCATTGGCTATATTCAAGAGGGAGTTAGATATGGCCCTTACGGTTAAAGGGATCAAGGGGTATGGAGAGAAAGCAGGAAAGGGGTACGGGCGTGAATGATCAGCCATGATCTTATTGAATGGTGGTGCAGGTTCGAAGGGCCGAATTGCCTACTCCTGCACCTATTTTCTATGTTTCAATGTATCTGACCTTATTTTACCAAGTGTTTCTTAATTCACCTTTGAAAGGTTGGAAGAGCTCACCTGAGGACACATACAAAAGACACGACATCCAGTTTAGATCACAAGTAGCCCTGGATTACTCTACCGCACAAATTAGATATTGGGCATCGTCGCTGGGTCAAAATCCTGGAACTCGCTAACCCAACAGCACTGTGGGATCACCTTCACCAAACTGACTGCAGCAGTTCAAGTCAGCAGCCAACCATCACCGGCTCTTGGGATGGGCAATAAATACCAGCCTTGCCAGTGACACCCATACAGAGAATTGTTTTTAAATATAGGTACAGGTATACCACTGCACGCAAGACACTTGGGGCGAGAAATTCAGTATCGCCTGTTTTGAGGCAGTGATGCCGCCGGGGTGCTACGTTTAGCACCAGGCCATGTCTTCCCCAAGTGGGATATTCTGTTGTACCGCCCCAGAGGCAAGTGGAGCGCTAAGAGAAGCGTTCCACACTCCTCTTCGGCCGCTAACAGAGCGATAGTGCAGGAGGCCTACTCATTTTTGGCACTAGGATGCTGGCAAAAAAAATCCAATAAACTTCACCCACACTTCCCCACTACTGCAACAAATAAATAAAAGTTGAAAAAGTGGAATTTCAGCACTTACCTTGCACACTGGACAATATAGCCCTGGGATCGTCGCTGGACCGACTGCTTTTCCTTGCCGGTCTCAGCGGCAGGCAAAAGACTGAATTTTGCAAACCCGCTGCTACGGGGGCGTTGTACACTCAGTGACGTCACCAAGTCGTCAGCGCTAGTGAACACAGCGCAAATCGTCAGCGCCGCCTCGAAAGCTTCATGGAGTTCACGGCAGGCGCTGAAAGCGCAGCGTCGGGCGGGAGATGCTTAGCGCCCCGGCGCTAACCAACCGAATTTCTAGTCCTTAGACTAGTAACAGGAGCAACCAGCATGGCTGTACGTGCGAGTATATACACAAGATAGACCCGAAACCTGCGACAGGGACTCATTTTAAAACTTAGTCATGTGGAGAGCCACTCGAGGTCCACCACCACAAAAAACTTGCTCAAGGCAGTAGTACAAGTGGAGAACGGGCAATGAAACGATTTGGCTGAGCAGTGATGGCTCTCCAGTGTCAAACACCGTGGCAAAACTCATTGGTCTAGGCTTGCACATGAAAGGATGGTCATTTGGGCAAGGTACTGGAGAGTGACTGGCACACGTGGAACAGTAACCCCAGCAGCAGTCAACATCTCAGTGAGAGAATGTAAGGAAGGGAATTAACTGGTTTTAGAAACATTGATTTTTTAAAATCAGTTTGCTTGAATACATCTTACGTGGGACATTGATTATTTAATAGTCGGTTATCACAGCTGGCGGGGGGGAGGGGCAGAGGAAGAGAGGAGGGAGGAAGGAAAGACAAAAGTACAAGGACATTAGTGCAGAAATAGTAGGTCTCCACAAGTCGCACTTTGACACAAATAGGAATACTTCCTCAGGGAGAAATTGTTCTAAAAACCTACTGGGATGGGGGCAGGGAGGAGGATTATTTTGCTCTCCAACAGTATGCGAGTTATGGTCCTGAGATTTATAGGCCAGTTACTGACATTTATTTTAATAAAAAGAGAGAGAAGCAATTTAGGATCTAGAGTTGAAAGTAATAGAATTAATAACGAGAGATTCATTAAACAGAGACTGTAACCAACAGGTTAATTGGAATTTAAGGATGGATTGAGTTCAATGAATGAATATTCTATAACTGGATTTCCACAAAACATTTAACAAGGACCCTTCTGGCGCAGTATCAAAAAAGTACCAAGTTAAAAGCAGCAATCATCTGACGTTTGTGCAAGCTGCCTCAGGACTTTTCTGTATTCATTACTTTGAAGACAACTGGAAAGCAAAATTAGCTTTTGGTGCAGTCACTGGAGCTGAAGATTTTGCAGTAGATTGATAGATATGTTGAACAGGACTTTACTCTTGCCTGGATGTGCATGCATGACAAATTTAACTACCAACACCAAACTTCTAAGCGGAAAGGTTAGTCCAATTGGAGATCTTCGGACAAATACCCTTTGAGTGGGTGGAGTCAGCCATGGCTCAGTTGGTAGAACCTTTGCATCCAAGTCAGAAGGTTATGGGTTCCAGTCTCACTCCAGAGACTGGAGAACAAAAATCTAGGCTGACACACTAGTGCAGTATTGAAGAATCGCTGCACTATCGGAGATGCCGTCTTTCAGATGAGACATTAAACAGAGGTCCTGTCTGCTCTCTCAGGTGGACATAAAAGATCCCATGCCACTATCCCCGGTGTCTTAGCCAATATTAATCCCTCAATCAATATTACTAAAACCGATTATCTGGTCATTATCACATTGCTGTCTGTGGGAGCTTGCTGTGTGCAAATTGGCTGCCATGTGTCCCACATTACAACAGTGACTAAACTTCAAAAAGCACTTAATTGGCTATAAAGCACTTTGGGACGTCCCGCGGTCGTGAAAGGCACTATATAAATGCAAGTCTTTCTTTAAAACCAGGCCCACAACCTATCCTTCTACAAATGGAGAAAGAGGCGACATTGACATTTGGTTAGGACGGAAAGTTCTGGTGATTTTCAGTACTAACATTCAGTGATTTCAATACTATGTGCATTGGATTCCAGTAGGCCAGTGACTAAGAAAGTTACAGATTTGATCTTAATGCCTGCAAATTAAATAATTTCAAGCAGGGCAGCAGAAGGGCGGTGCAATTGGTGTCCAGGATTAGCGTGGGGGGGAAAACCAACCTGTTGGAAGTGTGCATAAAGGCAACTAAAGATCCAGCTTGGCTGTAACTCTCTCCCTTCCCCAAAACATGTTTGAATAATCTGGGACTTGCTTCTAGGTTCATATGTGAACATTGACCAATCAAGCAGGGTGCTAGAGGACTGCTGCCACCATAGGACCAGTGTTCCAGCAGCGGTCACCTACCAAAGGGGAAAGATCATTATAATGGCCGGGGGGGGGGGGGAAACTTAAGGAGAAAAAACAAAGATATGTTGGTAGGTGGGCATCCAATCAGCAGTAGGAGGGCAAGTAACATGTTGCCTTCCTCTACTAAAGGTACTCTGCATATCAGCACACCTTGCATTGGATGACATTTGCAAAGACCAGAGTCAGAGGACTGAGGGGAACAGGACAAAACAGAGGAGATGGTCAAACTAGGATAGGGCATAGTCATGGGTAGATTTGAATATGACTACAATTCAAATGTATTGGGTGGAGAGAGACAAAAAGGCATTTTATAACGAGGATAATCAAGTCGAGAGACAACAACAATGAGGACAAGGATTTCAGCAGGATCCCATACTAGTGGGATATGAACTAGGGATTGAGGTAATCATTTTATGGCAGTGGAAATAAACAGCCTTGGTAATAGCTCTGGGTTCAACACAATGCCATGGTTCCCTATATCCCATTTCAAATTGGGCAAGTGATGGGGAGGGGTAGTCTCAGTGATAGAGTTTATAGTGGGGGTGAAAAATGATGGCTTCAGTCTTCCCAGTAAATTTTGTCTCATCCACAATTTAATATCAAACGCAGGTAGTCTGACAGCAGAAGTAAGCGAGAAAACTGTTGGAGATTTAGGAGCTGGGTACTTGCAAATAGCCAGGCGAGAAAATAGCAGGATCCAAGGATCAATCTTTAGAGACTGCCTGAGGTGGCTGTGCAGGAAAAAGCTATCCCTGGAGATTCTTGGCTGTGTTAGAAAAGCTGTTTGCCTACAGTTAGTACTTCCCCATCTTGATATAATTACTGATGCCAACCGGTATCCCATTCCCACATGGAGGAGCGGGGTGTACTATACTGTGGCGGAGCAAGTTCCTGTACGAAGAGGGCAGTGACGCTTCACCTCAATTTACCCTCACAATTGCTGTGCTGTCCAATGCACATCTGGTCATTCCCTCTATCTCCTGGCTAGTTATTACAAATACATCTCCCTCATTTATGAGCATGATAGACCAGGACATGTTCATTGCAATTCCTTTCTGTTTGCCACATAACTGGCCCCGAAGCTGGTCTGTGTTTTAATACCTATTCAGCTGCTGTAAATGATCAAACAAGTTGCATTACACTGGTTCCAGAAACACCTTTCAGATGAGACATTAAATCAAGGCCCCATCTGCCCCCTCAGGTGGATATAAATGATTCTATTTGAAGACAAGCAGGGGAGTTCCTCCGGTGTCCTAGCCAATATTTATCCTTCAACCAACATCGGTATTATCTGGTCTCATTGCTATTACTGGAATCTTGCCATGCACAAATTGGCTGTCACGTTCCCCTACATTACATTACAACAGCAGCTACACTTCAAAAGTACTTCATTGGCTGTAAAGCGTTTTGAGACATCCCGAGGTCATGAGAGGCGCTATATAAATGCAAGTTCTTTCTTTCACTTCTGCTCAATTCCCTGTACTTCATTCATGGATGAATTCAATACAGATAAAACTTTGGTATCTACAAACTGGGGAAAGGGGAGGAAGGCACATCCCCTTGGCAGTGCAGTTTATTCCACCATGATGTAGGTGGCAGGACATTACAATGAAGTCCTAAAGTGACAGAGCTCTGCAGCCTGTGCCGCCTCCATACCCATACCAAGAAGGATGCCAGTATGAAAATGCAACACAGACAGATCAAGAACTAGAAATGGTTAATGTCTTATCATCTGCGGTGTGTAGGTTTGCCATAAAAGGAGTCTCGATGTTATTCCAGTTTATTGGAGTCTTGCTGTCTACCCTCAAACCCCTCTGCAGCAAGCTGGAATCTTGGTCTTTGTCCACAAACCCCACAGCAGGTCACTCCTATTTAGTTAAAGCTTTGCTAAAAGGTAATTTACGGACATTGGGCAACATCATTAGTACTGCTGCTGTGGATAGCCAGACAATTCAACTGCAGCCAAATGTTTAAATATTAACTATGCTTAGAACCATGACTCAAAAATCTTTTACACAAAGGTTTAGTAGCTGTTAAACTATGCACAGTAACCAAACCCTGCACACCTTATTGCTGCGTTGCAGAAACGGAGCTTATTGGGTGGAGATCCGAAGGCAAAAAGCGCCATTGGTCTCAGTGAATTTAACTACTTTTACTAGTTTAAAACTTGTGAAACCCACAATCAGCCCAACTTGTACGACACTAGTTTGGGTTAATAACGCACCAGCAGCAGTAAATTACCCCCCATAGCAATGGCAAAGTACGCTAGAGATAATCAGCAGCCTCACAAGAGAAATGTGGAAAGAAAAACCCAATGTAAGCAGATTGAATGCATTCATTTATACTGCAAGCGCTCATACGGAGAGTAAAGCTTGTTGTTTGATATCATATGGCAGGCAGACTGCACAACAAGCAGTAGAGATGTGGTCATAAATCCAGCAATTATTTATATGGTGTGAGCATAATCCTAGACACGCAATTGAGCGATGCTAGGTCTAATTTAGCAAATACAATTCTGAATTTACATAAGTTGATGTAGATTTAGAATACTTTTAATAAAATGTTGTGTTCATCAAGGTGAGGGGTAATAATGCTGAGAATGGAATTCTTCCCATTTGCAATATGGCAAGGCCAGATGCCCCAAAATACTTCAGCCCATGCTTCGAACTCTCCTGCACCAGCTAACATTATTAATCTTTTAATTAACATGCACATAACTAAAAAGAATAAAAATTGCTGTGCTTATCGGGAACTGAAGGAGGAGAACTGGAGGAAGATCCACGTCTGACATTATTTTGGCTGCACTAGTGACAGGGTGATTTTAATTGGAACAATCAAGTGCTTTTGGGACTGTGCCAAGGTCGTTGGTGAACAACACAGGAGGAAGGAGTCTTTCCACTCTTCCATTCCTTCTGTGGCAAAACAGCAGATACTGATGTATTTACAGAAACAGGGAATACAACTAGTAATGTCTGCCACTAAAAAAAAATTAGTCCATTTGAGAAAGTAATTGCAGCAATCCATTAATGTATTCAAATTCCTGTTAGGACTGACTCCTGCTGGGATACAAAACAAAAGGGTCCAGCAGCATTCTAGTACCTTGCATGAAGTCATTCTTCATGTGTTAACCCAGATGTGTGTGTGGAGGGGAGGTGTAGGGTGTCAATCCTGCCCTTATCTAACTTATATCTGCACTCCCCAGCAGAGTCACTGCACACTAAATCAGTAGAAGGAACCTCAACTGATGCTGGTCTGTTCTTTGCCCAGGGGCTGTTGAGGCCAATTCCCAACACACTCAACCTAGACTGAAAATCAGCTCGTCACTATGCAATCGATAACCAACCTCGGATCTTGCTGGCATATATAGCTCAGTACCACACCTGGTTGTACATGGAACAGCTGAGCCACTGGAGGAATCTTACAACGTCAATCTACAAGTTTCCAATTGGATTTAAGAGCAAATTTAGAAAACCACGGATCTTGGAATAAAGAGAATAACGTGATTGAAGATGACTGTTCTATCTAGGTATGGTGTCCCTCAAATGGAAGAATTAGAGACCCACATTTTGGTGGGTCCGTGTTACCTCAAGATACTGAGACCAGGGCTCGTTCACACTATGGAGTGGAGTTGGCAGAGGAAGACCCACGACGCTGCAGCCAACTGTGCTCCACTAATGTAAAAGTGCCTTTAATCATGCTCAAAAACTAGGACAGACACTAGAGCTATGGAAAACAAGATGACATTCTGCCAGTGACTAATCCAAGATTGGGCAGTTTCCTCATTCCTCTACCAGTCTGGTAACAGGAGGTGCAGCACACTTCTCAAATAGGTCCTGCTCGAACACTTTCACCACGACATGGTTAGATGGATTGATTAGTTGCTGTCCTTGGTCTGAGCAGCTATTTAATTAGTTTGCATGTTTCTGCCCCCCTCCCATTTCATCATTTAGTGACAACCGATAGGAGCCAGGGTGACACTGGGGTCATGGTTTCACCACACTTGGCAGGATCGATACAGCCGGGGTTAGTGGCGTGTCCCAGATCTTCATAATATAACATAAGAAATAGGAGCAGGAGTAGGCCATTTGGCCCCTCGAGCCATTCAATAAGATCATGGCTGATCGGATAATAGGGCTCGTTAAGCCCTCCCTGTGGGCTTCCCGGCCAATTAAGAGGAAGCCAATTTGATGACATCATTTGATGACACGTCATCAGCTGGTTTCCTTAAGGGAACCATGCCCACATTGCTTTTGATAGTTCTCATCAGTGTTCTGCAGCATTGAGATCCTGCAAACACTGACAACTATTTTGTTGTAATCAATTCATCAATTAACTCAAGTGACCCCTGATTAGAGGGTGAGGGGGGGGGGACACACAAAACACTTTCAAACAAGTGCCCCCTTGTTTTTTTTTACTTTTTTTTTTCCCCGAGGGCACCGAAAAACGAATGATACAAGTGCCCCCTGGCTAAAGGGGGGGTGGGGGGAGGCACTTAAACCGGCAAATTAAACAAGTTAAACTTTAGACATATTAAATCAAATTAAAATTTGGTTGCCGCAGGTGATGATGCACTCCAGTCCCTCCGGCGCCCACCTCTCATGGAAGGCCGCGAGCCTACCGGTGGACACCGCGTGCTCCATCTCCAGGGACGCCCTGGCTCGGATGTAACCGCGGAAGAGAGGCAGGCAGTCAGGCTGAACGGCCCCCTCGACCGCCCGCTGCCTGGACCGGCTGATGGCCCCCTTGGCCGTGCCCAGGAGCAGTCCTACGAGGGGACCCTCGGACCTGCCTGCTCCCCTCCGCACAGGGTGCCCAAAGATCAGGTGTATGGGACTGAAGTGCAACCAGAATTTGAGGAGCAGCCCCTTCAAATAATGGAATAGGGGCTGCAACCTCGCACACTCCATAAAAACATGGAACACGGACTCCTCCAGGCTGCAGAAATTACAGGCGGCCTGGGAGCACATGAACCGGCTTAAAAATTTGTCGCACGGGACTGCTCCTTGCACCACCCTCCAGGCCAAGTCCCCGATAAATAGTGGGAGGATTCCCGCGTAGAGTGCACTCCATCGGGGACCCCCGCCTCCTCCGGATGGCAAGATAGTACGCCATGGCGTGTCCGGACGGCAGACGAGGATGGCAAGGTTGAGAGTGTGCAGGAGCAGCCCGTACAGGAAACCCCTCCGCGCAGAACTGAAAGGCACGGAGGGGATTTCCCCGAGGCGGCTCAAGTTGTGAGGCACCGGCTCCCGAGGGAGGTTTCGGGGTTTGGCGCCGATGAGCAATTCCGTCCGGACGGGGTCAGTTCGGACGGGATCTCCCCACGTGCTTGAGCCTCCTCGACACACCTAACGGAGTCAGGGCCCAGCGCTGTTTTTAGCGATTCAATGGCATTGGCCGCGCGGCGGACGTCGGACGAATTTAGGCGCCGTGCCAGCACATCTGGCGCCATCCAGCCCGCTCCTCCACCATCGAGCAGGTGCCTGACAGTGGTCACCTCGCCAGCCACAGCCCTCTCGTCCGACCGCCACCTAAAACCGCGGTCGTGGAGGTACGGATTCCCGAGCAGCAGCTCCTGCAGGACAGCCGCCACTCCAGACGGCGGAGAGCTGCCCTTGGTGGAGACTCTGTTCCAGACCCTGATGAGTTGCTGGTAAAAGACACGCAGCCCCCGCATGGCAGTCTTGACACCCGCCAAGCTCACAAACAGGAGCTGCGTGTCATAATTGAGGCTGTACTGTTGGCGGAAGAAATACGTCGCCTGCGCATGCTCGATGTAAAGGTATCTCTGCAGGGTCTGAAGACGGAAAGTTGCAAGCTGGGTGCCGACGCACACCAACGCCTGACCGCCCTCCCTAAGCGGGAGACTCAAGACCGCAGCAGAGGTGCTTCCTCTTGTTCCATTCTGTAGCTTGGCAACAAACGCAGGGAGACCAGCCGGTACCACAGCATAGCGGCCACCAGCTGGTTTATGATTAGTGCTCGACCCCCATAGGGCAGCACTCGGAGCAGTCCTGTCCAGCGTAGCGACCTTGGCCTCCAGCTCCTGCCAGTTCGCCAGCCAGGCTGCAAACACTGACAACTCTTTTTGGGAAGCAAAATTAAACATTGAAATCAAGTGCCCCCCGATCTGGGGGACACTCCAAACACTTTTCACGTGCCCTTTTTTGGTTTTTTTGGGGGTGTTTTTTGTAATTTTTTGGGCACTAAAACCATAATTTACAAGTGCCCCCTATAATAGGGGAGTGGGACACTAAAAGCCGGCAATTAAAACAAATTAAACTTTAAAACATATAAAATCAAATTAAAGTTTGGTTGCCGGGGATGATGATGCACTCCAGTCCCTCCGGCACCCACCTCTCACGGAAGGCCGCGAGCGTACTGGTGGACAACGCGCGCTCCATCTCCAAGGACACCCTGGCCCAGATGTAGGCGCGGAAGAGAGGCAGGCAGTCGGGTTGAACGACCCCCTCGACCGCCGCTGCCTGGACCGGCTGATGGCCCCCTTGGCCGTGCCCAGGAACAGTCCGATGAGGAGGCCTTCGGACCTACCCGCTCCCCTCCGCACAGGGTGCCCAAAGATCAGGAGTGTGGGACTGAAGTGCAGCCAGAAATTGAGGAGCAGCCCCTTTAAATAATGAAACAGGGGCTGCAACCTCACATACTCCATAAAAACGTGGAACACGGACTCTTCCAGATCGCAGAAATTGCAGGCGGGTGGGAGCCCGTGAACCGGCTTAAAAATTTGTCGCACGGGACTGCTCCGTGCACCACCCTCCAGGCCAAGTCCCCGATGAATAGTGGGAGGACTCCTGCGTAGCGTGCACTCCATCGGGGACCCCCGCCTCCTCCAGACGGCAAGATAGTACGCCATGGCGTGTCCGGACAGCAGACGAGGATGGCAAGGTTGAGAGTGTGCAGGAGCAGCCCGTACAGGAAACCCCTCCGCGCAGAACTGAAAGGCACGGAGGGGATTTCTCCGAGGCGGCTCAAGTTGTGAGGCACCGGCTCCCGAGGGAGGTTTCGGGGTTTGGCGCCGATGAGCAATTCCGTCCGGACGGGGTCAGTTCGGACGGGATCTACCCACGTGCTTGAGCCTCCTCGAGACACCTAACGGAGTCGGGGCCCAGAGCTGTTTTTAGCGATTCAGCGGCGGATGTCGGCCGAATTTAGGCGCCGTGCCAGCACGTCTGGCGCCATCCAGCCCGCTCCTCCGCCATCGAGCAGGTCCCTGACCCTGGTCACCTCGCCAGCCACAGCCCTCTTGTCCGACTGCCACCTAAAACCTCGGTTGTGGAGGTACGGATTCCTGAGCAGCGGCTCCTGCAGGACAGCCGCCACTCCAGCCGGTGGAGAGCTGCGCTTGGTGGAGACTTTGTTCCAGACCCTGATGAATTCCTGGTAAAAGACAGGCAGCCCCTGGCTCACAAACAGGAGCTGCGTGTCGTAGTTGAGGCTATACTGCTGGCGTAAGAAATACGTCGCCAGCGCACGCCACCTAGGCGGGGGCTCAACGTAAAGCTATCTCTGCAGGGTCTGAAGACGGAAAGTCGCAAGCTGGGTGCCGACGCACACCAACGCCTGACCGTCCTCCCAGCTCCTGCCAGTTCACCAGCCAGGCTGCAAACACTGACAAGCACTGCAGAGGTGCACAGCTGCACCCAGGCTCTCCCATGACTCCCTCCAGATGCTTATGAAGGGAGTCATAGCACACAGGGAAGTCCTCTTCTCTTCAAATGGGTGGAAGAGACCTCCCCAGGACACTAACGCAGCCTGGTTGCACAGTGCACAAGCAGGGGTGTCGTCAGGTACAAACCTTTCAATGATCTCAGTAGATCACGATACTTTACTGCAAAGTCACACATAACCTCATCCTGCTATGCCACTCATCACATCCCCATCACATCCCCATCACTCTGCCTTCCCTATGCTACCCCTGCATATCCTTACTCGCACCAACTTATTTTGCACCTCACCCATGCCTCGCTCTCTCTCTCCCCCCATTATCAGTTCCCCTTTTCAAAGGCCACCCCTCACACTCGCCCTTGTCCAATCATACCAACTAACAACATGCAAGGGTAGGCAATTTAGCCAATATTCATGTATAGTTAATGTTGAATTATCATCAACATCTTTATTTTCAGCACTGTGTGTTCTTGAACAGATGTGTGGGCTCTTTTGGAAGCGGCTTAGTGAGTTGTAGTGAATGGTGAGACAGAAGGGTACCCCCCCCACAATGGTGATGAGTGTGAAAGGAATGGGTTGGGCATTGCAGGGATGCTTTATGGAGCTGGTGTGGGTCGGTGGCAACCTGGTGCCTCATGTGGCAGCCACGATGTACGGCATGAAGTGAAGTAAATGTGGCCATGGTGAGACCATCACTGGCCTCCCGGGCAGCAATGTGGTCAGGTGCTGAAGCCCTGGGTTCCATGCAGCATTAGGTGATTGCGGAGAAGGTTGGTGTTGTTGGTGATGCTGGTGTGTTTAGTGTTGGTGTTGCAGCTGATCGTGGTGGAATTCTAAGGACCATAGGGAGATTTTTTTCAAGGGCACCAATGCTGCTGGAATAGATGGCAGGTGAGGTTGAGATGACAGAAGCGATCTGTCAATGGTAAGAGAGGTTGTTCTAAGGAGGTGACAGTTAAGAGAGTTCACTGCAAACACTTCCAAAGTGCATACAGCTCAAAAGTCTCTTCCAAAACCTGAAGGCTTCAGCTTCTTACATTGGAACGTGAACAGCTGTGAAATGGTAGATTTTACACCACTTCATCAGCTGTCAAGTAGCCAAAGCAATAGTCACTGAGAACCTGACTCCACTTACCTGGCATATTGTCTGAGGCACGGCAAACCCATCAAAAGATTGGTAAAATTCTAAGTGCCTGCTGTTAAGCCTCTTAACTAGCATTTAAGTACTTTTTAAAATGTTAATTACCTGTTCCGCCGCTTGCTATCGGGTCTACTATCTGAATGCATCTGACAGGTCAGAAACTCACACGGAAGCGGGTTTGGAGCAGGATCCCGACCCGCTGTCAATCAGGGCCATTTAAGACAGCGGGCCAGTCTCCAAACCAGCACTTGCAGGGCTGGGAAGATTCCGCCTAGGCGTGGAAAAAAGCCAGAAGCCAAACTCGCCCCAATCATAAAAGTCCCTGGCTCGAAAGATTCAGAAACCCGAGATCTACATTAGAGGTGGTGTTACAATCATCACACGGGTTTCTTCCTCAGTGAGTAAACAGGTCAATAAACTCTACATACAGCCTGTGCAGTGCTCAGGAAGAATGTTATTTTTCAATGTTTTTGCAATTGTTTGTACCTGTATTGGATCTTTAAAATATAGCAAACAAAATGTTTTTTTAATTGTTTTTTACATGATGAATGCCTGGTTTCCAGTCTGGCATCTGGTTAGTACAGGATTAGTGGCACAGACAGGCTCAGGCTGCTCCATGCATTAATAGGCACTTTTATATTAAATAAATGCATTCCAGGAGAGGCACTCAAAAAGGAACTCCCTGTTCTCCACCTACCATAAATATTTGTTGGTGCCGTTACTCCGGAATACATTAAACAACTTATGGGGCCCCAAAAAAACAGGGTTTCTGGAGGTAGTCAGCTCGTCCTGGTTAACCCTTGCCACTGGATAAAGGCCCAGCTCTGTCAAGCCCATATGGTGGCTGATGTGCAACGGTCACATGTTAAAAAAATCCATGCACAGGCATCGTCCACCCCTTCAATTGGAGTTCAGAACTGAAACATCGGGTCCTTCATTGAAACATCTGTGAACTCATGTGGAAGCAAGTCATCCTCGTTCGAGGGACTGCCCATGATGATGATGATAGTGAGGGGACGACAGTATCACAAAGTTGAGACACAGGCTAGCAAGGCCATAAAAATGCAAACCAAGCACTAGGGTTGGAGGTATAGAATTGAAAAGTAGGGAAGTTATGCTATACCTGTATTGAACCTTGGTTAGACCACACTTAAGAGTACTATATACAGTTATGGTCGCAATATTATAAAAAAAAGGACATAGGAAGCACTGAAGAGGATGCAGAGAAGATTTACAAGGATGATACCAGAAATGCGAAGGTATACATATCAAGAAAGGATGAACAGGCTGGGTCTCTTTTCTCTTGAATAAAGGCGGAGAAGTAACCTAATCGAGGTCTTTAAAATTATGAAAAATTTTGATAGAGTGGATACAGAGAGAATGTTTCCATTTGTGGGGAAGAGCATAACCAGAGGTCATCAATACAAGATAGTCACCAAGAAATCCAATTGGGAATTCAGAAGAAATTTCTTTACCCAAAGAGTGGTGTGGATAGATTTAGATGAGGAAAGACGGAGGAGGCTCGAGTGGAGCATAAACGCCGGCATGGACTGGTTGGGCCGAATGGCATTATTCTGTGCCGTATATCCTATGCAATTCTATGTATCCCATCACCAGGAAAGTGCCTAAAAGCCATCAGGTGTCAAAGATTGGAAGAACAGGAAAGAGAATAAACATGGCCTGACTTCCAAAAATACTGGAACTCTAAGGGTACCATTTAACATTGTCTGCAGCACAATCAGAGACAAGATTTTAAAAACAAAATTTTGACTTCAGTGTTCCTGTGTATTTACTGCACGCAAGATAGGCCAGCTGAAAACCCACAGCGCCAATGTGGAACTTGCCCCTTCAGTGCTATAATAAAAGTAACAGCCCATTAATTCTCCGCTTTTTGTGGGGGTTTGCTGGCACAGACCGGCCGTCATATTTGTTTACATAATTTTCACTGCAATCCCCCACAAAAAAAGTGATTGTGGGAAATGCTTTTCCTTGTTCCTACAAGGATCTCCAAGAAGAGAATCCACAAAGGATGAGCACCAAAATGGAAGGCTTACTGGAATAACCTGCTCAGTGCTTCCAGGTCTGTTAATGGCTCTACATGAAGCTGAGAATATCCAATCCCCCAAAAAACAAGAACTTCAAACACATTTACACACATTTTGGTGACGTTTAATTTCATCTGGTGTAGTGTTGATAAATCTCAAAATATTCTGTCGTGGATATTGGGAGGTTTCCTGGCTGCATGTACACGCCATCATTCTTTCCTCAGTCAAAATCTCAACTATTTTCTGACAATTGCATATATCTACATGGCAGTTACCATGTAATTATATGCAATCTACATATATTAGCTGTTTTTTTGAAACCTCAAACTGGTCAAAAATGTTCCTGATCATGACAATTAAAAAGCAATTACACTTGCCCCATCGCCATCATTTTAACAAGATTAAAAATCTGTTGCTACACAACGATTGTGTAAATGGAATCAATGAGATTCTGCACTGGATATCAGAACAGGAAGGGTGGGTACACAAAGTTCAGCTATAGAAACTTGTATATTCATTCAGTGCTTCTATCATTTGGATCAAGAGGTGGCATCGGTGTGTCCGCTCTCTGGAAAGAAATCAGATACACTTTTACATTTTCCCAAAGACAATTAAGTACTTAAAGGGTCTCATCATCATAGGCAGTCTTTCGAAATAAAAATGACTTGCTTCCACGCCAAAAAAAAGGATGAGTTCATAGGTGTTTCGAATGAAGAACCTGAACTACATCCTCAAGGGTGGAAGATGCCTGTGCGTGGATTATTTTTTTTTAAACATGTGATAGTCGTTGCATACCAGCTACCACACGGGCTTGACCGAGCTAGGTCTTGGTCCAGTGGCAAGGATTACCCAAGACAACTGGAGACCTGCTCTGCTGCAGACCCAGTGCGCACACATATCGCAGTGTGGGCTGGCCCGTGCTGCCCCTGGGCCCCTGACCCCGATCACATCCCTTGAAGGGTAGTAGTGCTTACATCAACAAACTTGGCAGCCAATTTATATAGATCCACATTTCAGCAATGTTAATGTGGGGATCAGGTGCCGCGCTCTCAGTGCAAAACACAGAAGCTCCAAGTAAAGGAGCGCTTTGCGTGGAGTCAAGGATCAAAAAAATGGAAGGGTTTGTTTGCAGCTCAACCAGGTGGCTTGCCACAAACACAAGCATCACAGACAGGAGAAAGAAACTGGAGCCTAGTCTGTTTCACCCGCAAATAAAGGTTCTGTGATTTTTCTGAGATGTGGTTACTTGAGAGTTAGCTTCTAGCTCCATGTACATTCATATAAAAAGTCTGAGCTGTTTTTAGATTGTTAGCGGTACAGAGAAACAGATTCAGCTTCCCCGTTTTCTAAACGGCCTTGAATGTAGAACAAGTGCTTCACAGTTCACGCCATGTTTTTAAAAAAAAGTGGGTTCCTTGTATTTTTCCCCCAACCACTCGCTCAAATGGAACCGGACTGTGCACAACCTTGGTATCCTGTCTGGCCCTCTGCCGAGCTTGAAAACCCAGATCCGAGTCTGGCCCTCGGCTGCTGAAACCCTTATCTGCACGGTCAAGTCAAATTAGTCAAATGTCTCCCCATCCTGCATCAACTCTCCGCCCTGATTTTAACCCAACGCACCCGACAAGATCGGGCCGGACACCGGATTTACATCATCACAGGCAGTCCCTTGGATTGATTTACAGCTCACCCGATTCTATGTTCCATTGATTTCAATGGAGCCAAAACTCGAGTGGGGTAAATAAAAATCGGGTATCAGATCTGAATGCACCTTGTGGCCCACTGGACGCATTAGATTAAAAATCGGGTTTCTTAAATCACCTTAATCTTAGTCATTCAGCAATAGTAAACAGGGCATTACTAAGTGCAGTCATTAAATTGCAGAGAGATCCTAAGCAGCTTCATCAGCATCAGATGATTTGTCACACCAATTGCCGCTGGACAAACTAAAACAGGGAAACTATAAATAGCACTGCGGGAGGGCTTTTAATCAGGACATTCCATTAAAACACGCTCTCAGTGGAGATTAAGCAGAACTCTTTG
This sequence comes from Pristiophorus japonicus, assembly GCF_044704955.1. Taxonomy (NCBI): domain Eukaryota; kingdom Metazoa; phylum Chordata; class Chondrichthyes; family Pristiophoridae; genus Pristiophorus; species Pristiophorus japonicus. Next base: position 74,131,037 of record NC_091980.1, on the reverse strand, counting down.
GTGCGTTAACAGCATCCCAAATCGCACAAACAAAACATCTTCATGAAATTTGAGTCAGCATTTCATTTTCAACAGCCATTAATCACCTCGCTCAATAGTGATCAATTGCTGCAGTGTGAGCAGGAAACATGCACTTCAAAAAAGATTCTTGTGTCGGTGACTTAAATTTGCAAGTGGAATTGGATACTAGAAAAGTGTATTGGGACAGAGGCTTCCCATGAAAACGTCACACAGCGGATTCACAACAAGATCCTGCAGCACAAATTGCTTGGGATCAGTACCAGCAAAGGATCACTTCTTTTTTATTAAATCATCTGAATGTTGTTGACAGCAGTAGATCATAACTCAGTTTAATTACTTCCTGTTGGAGTCAGTTGTCTGCCTGGTTGTGAGATTTCATGATCACATAAAACATACAATTAAGATGCTGCCCCCTAAAGCCTCTACCCAACACTGGGGCACTTAAAAAAGAGTTTTATTATATTATAAGTAAACAAAGCCTCCTTTTTCTCCCCAGAAGATTCTGACACCTTCAAATTAAATCTGGAAATAAATCCATAGACGGTATTCTCTTTGGTTCACGTCATCAATCAATCAAACCCCAAGCTCCTCTCAGCTTTTGATGAATGGCTCCTTTGTTGAAAGCCACCATTGATGTTATAATTAGGGAGTCGAGGAAGATGCTGAACCAGTATTATACAAGTCACGCAGGCAAGCCTAGTGGTCAAAGGGATTTACAATACAGCACAACACAGTGACATCGCTCATGAGAAATCAGTTACTACAAAGCAGACATGGCTGCCAAAAGGAATTGCCTTCCTGTAAACACATGGTTGATTGTGAAGTAGAATGTACTGGACCAAAACTCTTCCCATTAAAAGAGAGAATTCCAACATAACTGAGCATTGTAGCTATTGACAAATCACACAGATCCTAGATGCGAGACTTTGTCAAACCATAATCCGGAGTAGTTGCATCACACCAACAACACTTAACAGTAACAAGCATGCCGATCGCACTTGCTCAGAGCATCCCAAGGTGCTCTGCAGCAAATGAATTGCCTTTTGAAGTGTTGTCACTGCCGTGCAAACACAGCACTAATTTGCATAGAAGTCCCACATATAGATGAATCCCACAAGAGATGACTCTTCAGAGTTCTGCTGTTTGAAGACACCGAGACACCAGGAGCAAAGTGCTAGAGGTGGGCAGGGCCTTGCTTTAGCATCTGAACCAGAAGACGGTACCTCTAACAATGTAGCTCTCGCTCAGTGTTGCACTGAAGTATCAGCTCAAGTTTGAGTGGGTTTGAACCCACAAATTTCTTAAATCAGAAGGGGGCACGCTATTGCTGAGCTAAGTGCAAGGACTTTCATTACCACTAGGAAAGCCCCATCTCCATTTCTCTTGCTCATTAACAAGAAAAAGGCCAGAAATTAGCAGCACACAACACAAAATCTCAGACTCTGGCCAAATGCAAGAGAGTCAGTCGGCAAGAGTTCTTCCCCATGTACTCAGAATCCCCTGGGAAAAGATTATCACAGTACACGATCCCAAAATAAATTGATAGACCTGTGTACAGTTGTTTTGTTCTGTACCTGCCTCTTTTATAGATGGAACATACCTCATCAGTAGCTTCTCATTCCCTTTCTCCTCCCACCCCTGTCCCATTTTAATTAGAACGCTGATCCCAGTTAGAGTTTTAAATTCACAGAATCAGGTCTGAAAGGTAGTTATTAATGCAGCCTCAAAACAGCTTATGTAAGCACATTCAGATATCAAGACATGCAGGTAACATTTTTAGTGAGCTAAAGAGAGAATTAATTTTGAACTAATAAAGTGGCAGTGAAAAGAATTATTAATCTGCGCTTTACAAAAGGGAGACAAAAAGCTCTAACACAAATCCAGTTCTAACGAAGGGTCGTCGACCCGAAACGTTAACTCTGCTTCCTCTCCACAGACACTGCCTGACCTAGTGAGATTTCCAGCATTTTCTGTTTTTATTATAGACAAAAAGCTCTACTCCACTTAAATGTAATCCCAATGGAATAGGAAGGAACTACCATAGGACTATACTGTTACATTCCTGTTTATCCCTCAATCCAATGACTTATGAGCAAGCCTTAAAAATTACTCCTGGTGCCAACAGCACGTCATCAATGCAATAGGGAGCCTACAGCACCCAGTTCATAGCGGTCATCATACAGTACATAAAAGCGCAACACATAGGGCCCAAGTTTCGGCCTCAGTTGCTCCTGATTTTTTGGAGCAACTGGTGTAGAACGGAGTATCTTAGAAATTCAAATTCTCGGCATTTAGTTTGCTCCAGTTCTAGTCAGTTAGAACAGTTTCACTTTGGAACAGAATTTGTTTTTCAAAAGGGGGCGTGTCCGGCCACTTATGCCTGTTTTCAAAGTTTCAGCAGTGAAAACTTACTCCAAACTAACTCAGAATGGAGTAAGTGAAGATTTTTGTACGCTCGAAAAAACCTTGTCTACACTTTAGAAAATCAGGCATAGGTTACAAATTAGGCATAGGGAACGAGGTGGGGGGGGGGAGGGGGGGGGGGAAGGGAAGTCATTAAATTCTACAATCAATCCTTAGTTATACTTATACAAATATTATACAAATAAATCCAACCTGAATAAAAATTTATAAGCAAAGAAAAGAAAATAAACCATGTTCCTACCTGTGTGAAACATCAGCAGCCTTCGAGCTGCTGTGCTTCAGGCAGGCCTTTCATGTTGGAGACAGACAGCGGTGTGGCGTCAGTGTCTCGACGGCAGCCCCAACAGCAGCAGCAAGCAGCCTTCGAGCTGAGCTGCTGTGCTGCAGGCAGGCCTCATTCTGTTAGTGGCTGGCCGGCAACCGAAGGATCAACACCGGAGGCACGCAGCTTTTCAAGGGGGCTGAGGCCATTCGGCCATGGGATAGGAGCGGCGTCAGTGGCTGGCCAGCAGCCGAAGGATCAACACCGGAGGCACGCAGCTTTTCAAGGGGGCTGAGGCCATTCGGCCATGGGATAGGAGCGGCTTCAGTGGCTGGCCAGCAGCCGAAGGATCAACACCGGAGGCACGCAGCTTTTCAAGGGGGTTGAGGCCATTCGGCCATGGGATAGGAGCGGCGTCACTGGCTCGACGGCAGCCGAGTCCTTTTAAAAATGGCCGAGTGCCAATGTTTGTTTGACACTGTGCGTGCGCGCACGCTCTAACGCGCACGCGCAGGGTTGCCGGCACCACGTTGGCTCATTTAAATTGGACCTGCCCCCCACTACTTACAGAATCGGCGCGAGTGTTTGGCTCCGCCCCCCGCTGTGAAGAGCGCGCCGCGCCAAGCTGAGATCGAGCTCCGAGGAGCCGGAGAATATTGAAGTTTTTTTCTAGTGCACTTTTAGGCGCGAAGAACAGGCGTCCAGCTCGGAGGTGCGCCGTTTTCGGCGCGGGCCGAAACTTGGGGCTATAGAATCCATTTGACTGAAAGTGTCTATATGTAGAGTGAACATGTCCAAACCCAAGTATCCTCAGGATAGTGTCACATTGGCAGTTGATGTAGGTGCGATATGAGCACATCCTTTCACCTGTGCAGGTTCTGGAATTGCAACATGCCCGCAGGCTCCTTTTTCTCGTGCCGTACCTTCACAAAGAAGGTGCAATATCGTACACTCAGCATCGCACAGTCAATATTCAGCACACATCACAGGACTCTTGGTAAACCAGGCAATGGGATTTTCATGCATATGTTTGAAAGGGAATGTATTGTATAGTTAACAGTGTCTGCCAGAATTAAAAACATCTGGAAGTGACATTTACATGCCAGGAAAACTATTCAAAGCATCAAGCCTGGCCTGAAGTGGGTTTATATGCAGTGGAACTCAAGATAATAATCCACTTATGCCTACTTAGAATAAGATTTTTGACTCCCACCCGGCCGCCAAAAGGGATGGATAGATTAAAAGTGAGTAATGGATAAGAATTAGCTCTGCCATGGACAGCCTATTACCATAGGCCTTTGAGGTCCCTACAAAGACAACAAACACAAGAGCATTTTAAAAGTGGTTGTAATTCAACTGTTTATAACTCTACCACTAACTGCAAGCATCAATTGGTTCTATCCTGCTAACCCTGGGCAAAGGAACCAAAGTATAGTTCAAACACGTTTCACCACCTTATACATTGGTGTGCCTCAAAAATGGCTCCTAGTTTGGAGAGTGATATTCAAAACCAAAACTAATTCAGCATACATAATTCACATCCTATATTGACAATACAAGATGGTGATGTGACATATTAGAGAGCCTTTATTAAAAGGTTAAGTCCAATTAAATAATTAATTCTACCTAGATTAGTTCTGTTGTGTGTTTTAAGCCACTTGTTTGATTTGTAATAAAATTGATCACATACAGCACTTTTCTTGCTCTGGACCAGTATAACCAACTGTACACTAATAAAAAAAACAAAATACTGCAGCAGATGCTGAAATCTGAAATAAAAACAGAAAATGCTGGAAATTTCAGTGAGTTCAACAATGTCAGCTCATCTTTTGTTTAGGCACTTTACAGCCTTCTGGACTCAACATAGAGTTCAATAATTTTTCAGATAACCCCAGCCCATTGTTGGCTCCTTTTCCCCCTCCCCCGCCACCCACCCCAATTTTATTTATTTTTTTCTCTTTGTCTCCAATGACAGCTGGTCATTATTCTGCCATTCACACCCAATCTGGACTAACCTTTTTCCAACTTCTTCCATTACCATTTCAATTCAGCCCATCATCCCTTTTGTCTCTCCAATCTCTCCTGCCTTCCACCCTATCACAGACCTTCCCTTTTGTTCTTTCTTCCGCTCCATCTTTCAGTGCTCCTTAAGAATGTTCTTTTCGAACATTCACCAGTTCTGACGAAGGGTCATCGACCTGAAACATTAACTTGGTTTTTCGCTCCACAGATGCTGCCTGACCCGCTGAGATTGCCAGCATTTTCTGTTTTTAGTATACTAATAAATACAACTCAAAATTGTAACTGGTACAAAATGTAATGATTTTGTACAGTATTGGCTCCAAAAACACAAAGATCTTCCAGCAAACTCCTGTCATAACTCTGGGGCGGGGGGTTGGGGTAATCAATTCAGTGGTTGGCTGGGTTATAAGCCAGGACCACTTCTCCCATCCAGCCAGTAGCAGGGCGCCAGAACTTCTGGCCTGTATGGGCTGGGGGGGTGGGACTCCCGATGGGGAAGGTGGGACGAGAAGTCATGGTGAGATGAAGTAAGTTGGAAGGATGCTAGTGTGGAGCATAAACACTGGCATAAAGCAATGACCTGTAATTATTGGAGATGATTTGGGCAGGATTGGATAGCCAAGAGTGGAGCCAAGCGAGGACAACTTCACTGAGCTAAACAACAGAGGAGAGGTGTTGGCAGGAGATGGTGTACTTGACGGTGTCAAAAGCTGCAGAGAGGTTGTGGAAGGAAAATACATCAGGGAATATCATTTGTAACTTTGAATTGGACCATTTCAGCGCTGTGGCCAAGGCGGAAGACAGAGATTGAAACATGGAGTTGCAGGAAAGGTGGGCACGGATTTGGGAGGCAGGAACGCATGCAGGAACGTGCAGGTTGCAGAGTGGGCCCAGTAGCAGGTGGGGCAAGACGAAGGGGCCAAAATCCAGCCACCCAAAAAGGCCGCTTACCGCCGGAAAGCGGCGGCCAAGCGGTGGGGTCGAGTGGCTGCCGCCAGTGAAATTCACCTCTAATTTTTCCGGTAGTCCCCACTTCCACCCCGCTGTTGCTGATCCCTCCTAAGTGCGTCATCAAAGGGCGCACTGCCGATCTCTCACGCCTCCATTGATATTCAGCACAAAAATGTTTGGGCCACCGAGCATTGCCCCGACAGCTTTTTCTGTGGGTGCACCTTGTTTTCAGTGTGTGCGGAATGGCTGCGCGGTGGCCCTTCAAGGGGAGGGTGCACTGCCACAGCCGCCAGTTTATTTTTGTTGCTGGCCGAATTCCAGATCGACCCGACAATTAAGGCCCCTAGGTTCGGCTGGGCCGCAAACAGGCAGCCCCTCTTGGGTGCCAGGCTGCTGGCCTGGCCAAAACCTTCCCTGATGGGCTAGTGGACCCAACTAAAATCTTCGCCGAGCTCGCAGCAGCTGTCTTCTTTAAGTGAAGTGGCGAGACGTGGTGGCGCACACGCGTCATGACGTCACCACCACTCCGTTGATGAATGACAGCGGGCGGATACTCCGTCCCTCCTCCACATCTGCCCCTCGTGGTTGATCTTCTGTTTACCGCCCCACTGCCACCCCCATTATGACCGACTTCCGGTCCGCCTGAAAAGAAAGACAAAGAGCTGAAGTGTGCGTGCGTGTGCATGTCTCATGTTCATATGTCCCTATACAAGTTTTTTTTTCTTTCATAAATTGGAGAATTGCCAGTCCGTGCTCAGTGCCTTCTCTGTGGCAGGACTGAAGTAACTCAGCAGAGGTTTTTTGTATAAACCTTCATTCACACATAAATCCATCACCCTCATCCTCACATGCACATTAGCCCAAGCCCTCCCCAAGCTCCATTGGTTCCCTCTGCTCAAGTGAATCAATTTCAAGATCCTGCTCCAGTCATCAAACCTGTCCACTACGTTGCTCCCTTTATCTGCAATTTCTATACAAAAAAACAGAACAAAATCTGTAGATTATTGACCAATTAGCTCAACGTCAGAAAATAAAAAAGTCAGCATGGCATCTGAACGGCTAAGTCATGCTTAACGAACCAGATTCTTTGAAACATAGAAACATAGAAAATAGGTGCAGGAGTAGGCCTCTCGGCCCTTCGAGCCTGCATCACCATTCAATATGATCATGGCTGATCATGCAACTTTAGTACCCCACCCCTGCCTTCTCTACATACCCCCTGATCCCTTTAGCCATAAGGGTCACATCTAACTCCCTTTTGAATATATCCAACGAACTGGACTCAACAACATTCTGTGGTAGAGAATTCCACAGGTTCACCACTCTCTGGGTGAAAAAGTTTCTCCTCATCTCGGTCCTAAATGGCTTACCCCTTATCCTTAGACTGTGACCCCTGGTTCTGGACTTCCCCAACATCGGAAACATTTTTCCTGCATCTAACCTGTCCAATCCCGAGAGAATTTTATATGTTTCTATGAGATCCTCTCTCATTCTTCTAAATTCCAGTGAATATAAGCCTAGTCGATCCAGTCTTTCTTCATATGTCAGTCCTACCATCCTGAAAATCAGTCTGGTGAATCTTTGCTGCACTCCCTCAATAGCAAGAATGTCCTTCCTCAGATTAGGAAACCAAAACTGCACACAATACTCAAGGTGTTGTCTCACCAAGGCCCTGTACAACTGCAGTAAGACCTCCCTGCTCTTATACTCAAATCCTCTCGCTATGAAGGCCAACATGCCATTTGCTTTCTTTACTGCCTTATGTACCTACATGCCAACTTTCAATGACTGATGTACCATGACACCCAGGTCTCGTTGCACCTTCCCTTCTACTAATCTGTCACCATTCAGATAATAACCTGCCTTCCTGTTTTTGCCACCAAAGTGGATAACCTCACATTTATCCACATTATACTGCATCTGTCATGCATTTGCCCACATACCTAACCTGTCCAAGTCACCCTGTAGCCTCTTAGCATCCTCCTCACAGCTCACACTGCCACCCAGCTTATTGTAATCTGCAAACTTGGAGATATTACATTCAATTCCTTCGTCTAAATCATTAATATATATTGTAAATAGCTGGAGTCCCAGCACTGAACCTTGCGGTACCCCACTAGTTACTGCCTGCCATTCTGAAAACGACCCGTTTATTCCTACTCTTTGCTTTCTCTCTGCCAACCAGTTCTCTATCCACATCAATACATTACCCCCAATACCATGTGCCTTAATTTTGCACACTAATCTCTTGTGTGGGACCTTGTCAAAAGCCTTTTGAAAGTCCAAATATACCACATCCACTGGTGCTCCCTTGTCCACTCTACTAGTTACATCCTCAAAAAATTCTAGAAGATTTGTCAAGCATGATTTCCCTTTCATAAATCCATGCTGACTTGGACCGATCCTGTCACTGCTTTCCAAATGCACTGCTATTACATCTTTAATAAATTGATTCCAGCATTTTCCCCATTACCGATGTCAGGCTAACTGGTCTATAATTCCCTGTTTTCTCTCTCCCTCCTTTTTTAAAAAGTGGGGTTACATTAGCTACCCTCCAATCCATAGGAACTGATCCAGAGTCCATGGAATGTAGGAAAATGGCCACCAATGCATCAATTATTTTTAGGGCCACTTCCTTAAGTGCTCTGGGATGCAGACTATCAGGCCCTGGGGATTTATCGGCCTTCAATCCCATCAATTTCCCTAACACCATTTCTTGACTGATAAGGATTTCCCTCAGTTCTTCCTTCTCGCTAGACCCTCGGTCCCTAAGTATTTTCGGGAGGTTATTCGTCTCTTCCTTAGTGAAGACAGAAGCAATAATGAAAAGAGTATACATGATAATGGAAAGAATAGACAAGAGTAATGCAGTAGACATCACATACTTGCATTTTAAAAATGCCTTTCACAAGATCGACACAAACATAGCCATCAGGATATCTACTGACTAGCCACAAGAGGTTCTTGCAGGTATGAGCCCGATACCCAGGGAGTGGCCATGATGCCTTCATATTGACAGTCTAATATCACCACTATGTTTCACCCAGGGACCAGTCCTAAAGGTTGGCTGCTTAAGGAACCCCTTCTACCATGGCTCATGAAACTTCTTCACAACCCAACCAAGCCGAACAGATATAACAGCAGCCATGAGCACAAGGTGAGTCGTAGAGCAGGCCACTTGGATGTTCAAATTGTCCTGCATAATTTTTCTCAAAGGACTGGAGGTGCAGCAGAAAGTCGTCATTCAGGACTTATCATCTGATGAGGAAGAGGATGGTGAGGAGGAAGATGGCAAGCCAAACACATGGTTTGTGGATCATCTTGCAGTCAGAGATGCAAGAGATGCTTTCCTAGCTCAGTACTTCACTTAAACATACGTCACCGTTACCACTCTTACGTGAGGAAGTGTAAGGAGTGAGGACGAGAGGTATTGTAGTGCACTATTATGATTGGTGGTGAGGAAAGTGATTCAGGGGTGAATGGTGTAGGGTGGACTACAGGGAGTGAAAGGAGGAATTGTCCAGACCTAGTCGAGTCATTGAAAAGTTTCCTGCATTGAATCCACATCCTGGGCGACATGCTTGCTCTGCTGACTATCCAGGCCTTCTTGTCCATTGCAGGTTTCTTTTCCCCTCACTCCCCACATCCACTTGTGGGGAACACCACATCGCTCCTAGACCGCTCCGTACCCAGCATTATCTCCAAGAATGAATCACTGAACTTTGGGGCCGACCCTCCTTCTCTTACTAGACATCCTTCCAATCATGAACAATTATTTCAGTGCTCAAGGTCCTCAGCCTGCCTTCCAGAGGTGGACTGAGCCTTTAAATAGTGATGGGGAAATTGTGTCACAAGAACACAAGAACACAAGAGGAGCATTTGGCCCCTCGAGCCTTCTCAGCCATTCAATAAGATCATAGCTGATCTTCTACCTCAACTCCACTTTCCTGCACTATCCCTCTATCCCTTGATATCCAAAGCGGTATGTCATGCGGGTGGGTGTCACACTCAGTCACGGAATTCTATTGAGGAACTCAGAAACTTTATGTAAATGATGGCTGGTCATTAAAATCAGCCAGCCTTACACACGTCACCTGCTAACACGCTGCATTCCAGTCTCTGGGTTAATAATGGGACCTACATCTCCAGAGGGCCAGTTTCTAGATGTAGGTACCGATGCTCAGTATTACTCTGCAATTAACCTGCATTCTTCGCTGACGTGAGTGATAGTTATCACAAGCTCAATTTCCCAGTACAAATTTCCAAATTAAAATCTGGACAAACATCAACAAAAAAGTTATTTGTAATTTAAATGTGGTCATCTACCAAATCATACAATAAATGTGGCAACAGGAAGAAACCGCTGCTGAATGTATTGATATAAAGGATTGATCAAAAGCAGAAACAAACTCTCTGCATCAATAGGCAAATGGTGGCGCCTTGCAGGAGTTGTGGGCTTTTGCAAAAAAACAATGGCCTTTATCAGAGCCATCTTTGTACATAATCAAGTGTGGCCCAACCCAGCAACACACAAGGTTACAATTGTTAAAAGAAATGCAGGCAGTCTAAATACAGTAGCTCATTGAGAGAAAGATATCCTTCCCACGCCTGTGGACCCAATTGAAACAAAGTCTGAAACATGTACATTCTGCAGGTCCATTAGAGCAACATCAAATCAAAACAAACAAAACATATCCAAGCAGTACAAAACAAGAGCTTGTGATGCAGTTGCTGTTTTTTCCATCTGGGTCAGTATGTTGGAGGAGACTTGTTTTCCATCCCGAAATCTTTTTCCACTGAATTTGATAATGTTTTTTTTTAAATATCAAAAAAGACACCCCTTGCAGAGCTGCAATCACAGATTTTGTTTAACACATCACAAACGTTCAACCTGTAGGTCGTGTTCAGCCCTGAAGCTGGCGGACATCCGCTCCTGGGGCAATTTTTAAAGGAGACTCCTGCAGCGCCCCGAGCCGCCATCTTTGTTGATCGGCCGACTCTTGGGTCGGCATGACCATGACGGCCCTAGAGTGGACCGGGCCGCCATCGTGCAGCCTGGCACTCTGTCTTGGGTGCCGGGCTGTTGGCCCAGTCGCCGCATCCCTGGTGGCGGCCATCACAGGGCCATGCAGAGTGTGTAGAATCCTTCCCCTTTAATGGAAGGGGAGAGGCATTGTAGTGCTGGACTCAAACCCTTTTACAGGAGGCATCTTCAAAACGGCCCAACCAGAAAACAGAAGTCAGACAAAATATATGGGTATTGTGCCGGAGCAGTGTGGATGAGCCATTAGTAATACAAATGGAGAATCCCTGTTGAGCTTTTCCATGTCACCACTTAGGCAGGAAATGATATAGCTTCAGAAGGAGGCAGAGGAAAAATTGCAGAGATGAACTAAAAACACATTTCCTCACTGGCTCAACTGAAACCTTTGGAAGTGTGATGGCATGTCACAGACTGGTGCTAGGCTGTCTCTCTCAGATTCTCCAAATTTGCTTATTGCTTTGCTTTTTTTTTGTGCTATTATCGTCAGTTTAAGATAGCCTCAACTTTTCCCGTGAGATTTTCCTCATCCCAGATCAGCCGCCAGGATAAACTAAAGGTGCTTTTATATTACATGAGTGTAGTAGATGGCAAACACCAGTGTCCCGTTCTGTCAGCTACACTCACTGTATATAAACACCCTGATGTTTAGTGACTTGATGGCACTGTAAACACAAACTACAAATGTGCCTTTGGGATATAGGAGCCGGACACTGCACTTACACTCTATTAACATCACTTCAATTCTGTCAAGCTTCAAATCGCTTTTTCACCCTTCCCCTTCTGCTCAGCATTTTTCCCAATTGAAATTCTTTGAGAAAGGGCCAAGCAGCTGGTGCCTTAAGCAACTGAGCCTCCATTACACAGCTGATGCTACAACTGGTGCTTGGCTGAAAAGTAAAAGTGGAAGTGTGTTATACGAAGGTCACATCTACTAGCTGGGAACAGTACGAAACAGGTAATATAAAAGAGCCTTATTAACATTCAGTGTTGAGGCAGCCAACACATTGAATGCGATTGGTCACATTCTGTACAATGAAGGCAAAAAGGTACATAACATGTGGTTGATGCCGCTATGGAGGGCATTCCATATTCATCATCATAGGCAGTCCCTCGGAATCGAAGAAGACTTGCTTCCACTCTTAACACAAGTTCTTAGGTCGCTGTACAGTCCAATACGAGAACCACAGTCTCTGTCACAGCTCGGACAGATAGTCGTTGAGGGAAAGGGTGGGCAGGGAGCCTGGTTTGCCACACGCTCCTTCCGCTGCCTGCGTTTGATTTCTGCAGGCTCTTGGCGACGATACTCGAGGAGCTCAGCGCCCTCCCGAATGCACTTCCTCCACTTAGGGCAGTCTATGGCCAAGGACTCCCAGGTGTCACTGGGGATGTCGCACTTTATCAGGGAGGCTTTGAGGGCGTCCTTGTAATGTTTCCTCTGCCCACCTTTGGCTCGTTTGCCATGGAAGAGTTCCGAGTAGAGTGCTTGCTTTGGGAGTCTCGTGTCTGGCATGCGAACTATGCGGCCTGCCCAGCGGAGCTGATCAAGTGTGGTCAGTGCTTCAATGTTGGGGATGTTGGCCTGAACGAGGACGCTAATGTTTGTGCGTCTGTCCTCCCAGGGGATTTGCTGGATCTTGCGGAGACATCACTGGTGGTATTTCTCCAGCGACTTGAGGTATCTACTGTACATGGTCCACGTCTCAGCCATAAAGGAGGGCGGGTATTACTACGGCCCTGTAGACCATGAGCTTGGTGACAGTTTTGAGGGACTGATCTTCAAACACCCTTTTCCTCAGGCGGCCGAAGGCTGCACTGGCGCACTGGAGGCGGTGTTGGATCTCATCATCAATGCTTGCTCTTGTTGATAGGAGACTCCCGAGATAGGGAAAGTGGTCCACGTTGTCCAGGGCCATGCCGTGGATCTTGATGTTTGGGAAGCAGTGCTGTGCGGCGAGGACAGGTTGGTGAAGGACCTTTGTCTTACTAATGTTTAGCGTAAGGCCCATGCTTTCATACGCCTCGGTAAATATGTCGACTATGTCCTGAAGTTCAGCCTCTGTATGTGCACAGACACAGGCATCGTCCGCCTACTGTAGCTCGACAACAGAGGTTGGAGTGGTCTTGGACCTGGCCTGGAGACGGCGAAGGTTGAACAGCTTCCCAATGATTCTGTAGTTTAGTTCCACTCCAGTGGGGAGCTTATCAACTGTGAGGTGGAGCATGGCAGCAAGGAAGATTGAGAAGAGGGTTGGGGCGATGATGCAGCCCTGCTTGATCCCGGTCCGGACATGAATTGCGTCTGTGATGGATCCGCTGGCAAGGATCATAGCTTGCATGTCGTCGTGGAGCAGGCGGAGTTTGGTGACGTACACGAGTTCTTAGGTCACTGTACATTCCGGAGATGAGGGGGTTACCTTAGGATGATAGATTGGGTCTTTACTCGTTGGAGTTCAGAAGGATGAGGGGTGATCTTATAGAAACATTTAAAGTAATGAAAGGGATAGACAGGATAGAGGCAGAGAGGTTGTTTCCAGTGGTCGGGGAGACTAGAACTAGGGGGCACAGCCTCAAAATACGGGGGAGCCTATTTAAAACCGAGTTGAGAAGAAATTTCTTCTCCCAGAGGGTTGTGAATCTGTGGAATTCTCTGCCCAGGGAAGCAGTTGAGGCTAGCTCATTGAATGTATTCAAGTCACAGATAGATAGATTTTTAACCAATAAGGGAATTAAGCGTTATGGAGAGCGGGCGGGTAAGTGGAGCTGAGTCCACGGCCAGATCAGCCATGATCTTGTTGAATGGCGGAGCAGGCTCGAGGGGCTAGATGGCCTACTCCTGTTCCTAATTCTTATGTTCTTATGTTCTTATGTACTTTTGGGGGCATCCAAAACGGAGGAGGACGCTCCATAGGCCCTCACGGTTGACAGTGTCAAAGGCCTTTGTAAGGTCAAAGAAGGCCATGTATAAGGGCTGGCACTGTTCCCTGCATTTTTCCTGTAGTTATTGCATTGCAAAAATCATGTCCGTTGTGCCCCGGAGGGAATGAAATCCGCACTGCGACTCCGGGAGGAGCTCCTCGGCCACGGGGAGAAGACGGTTGAGGAGGACTCTAGCAACGACTTTCCCAGTGGTTGATAGCAGGGAGATTCCTCTGTAGTTGCCGCAGTCTGACTTGTCCCCTGTATCTTTAAGATCTCCCGGCATAGTCTCCTCCTTCCAGATGGGAGAGATGAGGCGCTCAATTATTATCTGGCGCTCAATCGCACCATGTGCCCAGCAAACTCAGTACAGCCCCATGTACTCAGCTCATTAGAGCCATCAAAATATTTAAATTAGGAAGTCTGCTCACAGTCAAAAGGTTCTGCAGCAGTCTCAGTTGCCAAGCACCCGATTTGCCTCCTCTTACACTCGACATTGGCCCAGAATTTGCGGTCGGAGGCAGCAGCCCTTCAATGGCTACCGGTACCCAAAATTCCAGCTCTCCAATGTGCCATGCTCCGTATACAGTAAAGAATGACAACCTGCAAAGTACCAATCTATTGGTATTCCATGGACAGAAATCACGGATAATTCTGAGAAACTCAGATCCAGGAAGATCAAAATCAGCAGTACACCAAAAGCAGTCAAACTACAGAAAACAGAATTATAAAAAGGATCATTCTTGGATATGAAAACTCAACACAAACTTAGGACATCAAAAGCAGAGACTCCAGATGCATGAATTAGATTGTATCACAGGAAATCAACAGTCACTGAAATAAAAAAAAATATAAAGTCCTGAGCTCTTGAAAGAAAAGAAATTAATACGTGCTTGCTAATTTATCACTATGAAGGACTTGAAAATGTAACCAATAACCTCACTGCTGGGCAGAACTTGTGTTGCTTTTAAATAACAAAATAAAATGTATAAAATAATGCAGCAAGATTTAAAAAAAAATAAAAACAAGATAGAACAAGACCAAGCAAAATGGTTAACCATGACACAGCTTGAAACTGGCCCAAATAAACCACCTTTAACATCAGTCCTTCTGGTTGAGTAAACATGCAATGTTAGGAATAGAACATCCACACAAACATTTGGTAAATATGGTAGGGGGAGAAGAAAGAGGGACAATATAGTCTACCTGCCCTCCCTCCTCAGTCAGCCATACATTAAAAGGTACACATTATTGTATGCTTCCTTGCATGAATATTCCTTTGAATCGTCCCTCAAGGATGAGGTGGGGAGATCTGACAATGTATTTACAGCACAGAAACGGGCCACTGGGCCCAACAGTTCCATGCCTGTGTTTATGCTTCACATGAGCTGAGAGAGGGAGAGATCAAGAATGACGCCAATAGGACATTCAGGAAGGGAGGGGAATATAGATATTTCATCTCTCAATCCGATTGGGAGTATCTAATTTTTGTTTGCCTCCATTTAAAAAAAAGGGTCAGGATTCCCACTAGAGACCAGGCACTCAACAACTGTTTTGTGTTGCACTCAGAATTTTCATCAATAGCCGCAACACATTCCTTAAAAACTAAAATTAAAAAACAGCAGCTGGAAAAGGAACCTAAAGGGGTCTTGTAGCTTTCTGTATCTTTTCTCCACAGTTGCTGCTTGGCCTGTTGAGTGTTTCCAGCATTTTATTTTAATTGCAGATTTCCAACGTCTGCATTATTTTGCTTTTTGTTTTTATCAAATTTAACACACGCCAGCTTGTTTATTTCTCCCCCCTCCCCCCACCTGTTTAAAGGCCTGATCCCTTGCACCCCTTTCAAAAATGTCGCTACCCTGACTGTTTGCGACCTGGCTCTCTGGGTCCCTCACATCCCGCATACAGTTCCCTACATGGAGGCTCCAATGATGTAAGTAGAGTGCAAAGAAAATTACTTTCCCCTTTAGCAAAAGAAACAAAATGAGCACGAGAAACAAGTGGCGAGTGGGTAGGAAAAAATAGTGAATGAGAAGGAGGAACGGCATTTTATTGCAGGTGTGCTACAACCAATATTCTGAGCTAGAAATCAGTGAGGGATAAGAATCGTTTTGAGTTGGTTTTATTTTGGAACGTTTGAGAACTACAGACTCATGGCTTCAATGATCCTTGAATGAAGGCATGTGGGCAGGTCTCTCTGATGTTGGCTTGTTAGTGGTTGCATTATTAGAAGCATATATACACACAATTTGTAGATTTGCAATGTAATACCACACTTCGCAAATCAGCTTACTTGCAACACAATACCTAAAGTTCTCAAAACAGCTTTCCCTCCCCATTACGCTAATGCTGAAATTAACAACCAGTAAATTTTTAATGGAGTCTTGAATAAGATCATTTTTGAACATGTCAGCCCTGGGAAAGGGCTCCTCATTATGGCTCCCCTCTTTGCTTCTGCAAATATCAGGCAATTGATAAAATTAATATGCAATACACCTTGCATTGAGATGTCTCGTACAGTATTTTTAATGCAATCACATTTGAACCAGAGTTGCAGCAAGCCACATTAAGGATGCTAAAGACATCCAAGCAAAGAACTTCATATTCTCCGAACTCATTCAATTAAATACTGGACATGGGAGCCAGATTGAACTCCCAGTTTAAAGCACTGCATGTACTAAACAAAAAAAAACACACTTTTAGGCAATACAACTTAATGTTGCTTGATCACTTTTGTGATTCTCTCAAGCTACTTTAACATTAAATACTGGGTCTCACGGCAGAGCAGCGAGTTCATTGGGCTGCTCGAACAGCTTTAGTTTTTTTGTATTGTACTACCTTCCTTTTCAGAAACCTGGTGCAATGTAGGGGGATCACCATTCCACGCATTCATCTGCTGGCCACGGCAACTTGGACAGCCTTTAACTGTAGAGTGGTAATGTCATGACTTTGCATAATGACTGGTTCCATCGAGATGGAGCCCATCACATGTGATATGTCATAACCAAAACAGGCTGCCACCACCTCAGCAACATTTTTATTAGCCTCAGGAAGACAGAGAGCAGAGAGGAAGGCAAAGTGAAAAACATCTTCCTTGTTGCCAGTTTAAAAAAATATCATAGGCAATCCCTCGGAATCGAGGAAGACTTGCTTCCATCCTGAAGTGAGTTCTTTGATGGCTGAACAGGTGGGACAGATAGTCATTGAGGAAAGGGACTGGTTTGCCGCACGCTCTTTGTCAGTGGGGATGTCCCACTTTATCAGGGAGGCTTTGAGGGTGTTCTTGTAACGTTTCCTCTGCCCGCCTTTGGCTCGTTTGCCATGAAGGAGCTCCAAGTAGAGCACTTGCTTTGGGAGTCTCGTGTTTGGTGTGCAGACTATGTGGCTTGCCCAGCGGAGCTGATCGAGTGTGGTCAGTGCTTCAATGCTGGGGATGTTAGCTTGCATGAGGACGCTGATGTTGATGTGCCTGTCCTCCCAGGGGATTTGTAGGATCTTGCGGAGACATTGTTGGTGATGTTTCTCCAGCAACTTGAGGTATCTACTGTACATGGTCTATGTCTCTGAGCCACACAGGAGGGCAGGTATTACTACAGCCCTGTAGACCATGAGCTTGGTGGCCTGGTCTTCAAACAGAGTGTTTGAAAAAAATATATGTTTGCATTGACATGGCCTTGGTCTTAAACTGCATGCCACCAATGACAGACCAGTATCTCACCCGTGTGTTGTCTATTACTCAAAATACACTGACTACAGAGACAAAGTTTGGATGGCAAGCATCTAGCATTTATGGAAATGTTTCAAGCTCCAATGGACCTAGTATGAAAAGTTCATACATCCATTGCAATCCTGTCCTGAAATCCTAAGCACAGCATTGCTCAGAATCCCAGATTTAAAAGCATGTGTTATTGGATTTGTTTCTGACCCAACGCTGCCTTTCAGTTCGACAAAAACTCGGCCCCCCACCCCCAACCCCCCTCCCTCCCTCCAAGTTTCCCTTACAATGAGAGGCTGGATCGTGGGTACAAACTTGTTTAAAAGCTAACAGTACAGGTGGGGCTTTCAGAAATAAAATTCAATCTAGTAATAAATGGTTGAACTCCAAAGGACTTAGTGCCATTTCTGTCTGCAGATCTTCAGCCTCCTGGGTGCAATGAAGCTTGTCCCTGTTATGTTTAGAATAACTCCACATGACTGTATATCTTAAGCTCAAACTGTTGTGACCTTGGTCTCTTTATTGTAACTCCAGAGTGAGGAGGCAGCATGGTAGACTGCCTTTTATACCTGCTTGCCCAGGGTGTGCAGGTGACCCTTGGGTCTCCCACAGGTGCGCCCCCTGGTGGCAAGTCTTACACATTGGTAATGTTTACATACATAACAGTCCCAATAGTGGAGCAGTAACCTTTCCTGGTCTGATTAGCATGCACAGTTTAACCACAACTGCACCTTTATTGTATTTAGATAAAAAAAGTAAATGGAGTAACAGAAATAAAGATTTCCATTTCCACAGCACCTTTCACTGCTACCAGATGTCTCACAGCACTTTACAGCCAATGAAGTACTTTTTGGAGTGTAATCACTGTTGTAATGTGGTAATGTGGGAAACTTGCGCATAGTTAACTCCCCAAACAGCAATGTGATAATGACCAGATAATCAGTTTTTTTTTTGTTATGTTGATTGAGAGATAAATATTGGCCAGGACACCAGGGATAACTCCCCTGTTCTTCTTCAAAATAGTGCCATGGGATCTTTTACATCCACCCAAGAGGGAAGATGGGGGCTCGTTTTAATGTTGCATCAAAAGACAGCACCTCAACAGTGCAGCACTTCCTCAGCACTGCACTGGAGTGTCAGCCTAGATTTATGTGCTCAACTTCCTGGAGTGGGACAACCTTCTGACTCAGAGGCCAGTGTGCTACCCACTGAGCCACAGCTGACACTAAGAGCATAAAGGAGCAACGTGATCTGGGAATAAAGATAAATATTCACAAATCACTAAAGCAGCACCACAGGTTGTAAGGCTATAAAGAGGAGTGCAAAATAAATAGCATGCAAGAGCAGGGAAGTACTGTTAAATTTATAGAATGGAGAGACCGCAGAGTGCTGTATGCAGTTCCAGTCTCCATACTACAAAAAAGGATATTGAAGCACTGGAGGAAGTGCAGAAAAGATTTTCTATGTTGTAGGATTTTCTTTGGTGTCTTCTGCTGTCTCGGCCATAAGCTCTGGAATTCTATTCCTCAACCTCTCAATCTCTCTATCCTCCAAGATGTTCCTTAAAACACACCTGTCCAAATATTTCATGTGGCTCAGTGTCAAAATTTGTCTGATAATGCTTCCATGAATCGCCTTGGGATGTTTTGCTATGTTAAAGGTGCTATACAAATCTAACCATCAAGAAAAACTGACTGGAAAAGATAGGTCTTTAAAATTTTGATGAGATTTGATTAGATGTGGGTGAGTCCAGAACAAGAGGGCATGAATATAAAAGGGATTGACTTCATTTAGCTGGCTGATGTTTCCTCTTCCTTGTGTCCCCGGCTCAAAATATAAACTAATGGACATTTTGCACCTTACAGCTCGACCGGACAGGATATCTACTTTAGTGTTAAAATGCTGCGGAGACTGAAAATGTACACAACAGTTAGCTTAAAATCCAATTGAAGAGGTAATGCCTCCAGAAGCTGTAGCAGGATAAAAAGGCAAAAGAAAAAAAAATCATTTCTACAAAAACACATCTCAGTCAAGGCAAATTAGCCTTTATTTAATGAGCACAAAATTAAACCATTCCACATCAAAAAGCTTTGGGGAAATAATTATTGTATCAGACAACAGAACCAAGAACACAGCTTGAATCATGATATTATATGGCATACAGGTCATAACTGTTTACTGAATTTATATCCATGTTGTAAACTTTATGGCAGTTGGAATTCTATTTCTTCTCCTTTATCCACTGCCCATGAAGAGTTCCCCAGTTGGAATGGGGAAACTATGCTACTCTAACTAGATGCTTGGGAGGATGTCCTCCCCCATGAAGAACTAGCCAATAATCATTTACTTAGAACTAGCAGATCTTTCACCAGAAGGAATTGTCAAATGGTTAACAGCATAGCTCCATCGCAGTATTGCACTTTGGAATTGACCCAGGGGTTTGGAGAAGGGAAACCAAGAAAGATGCGCCCAAAAATAAAACTCTCAAACAGCAGGTAGGCAACATGAAGTACTATTATGCCAGCACCACCCGGCCCTCAAAATA
This sequence comes from Pristiophorus japonicus, assembly GCF_044704955.1. Taxonomy (NCBI): domain Eukaryota; kingdom Metazoa; phylum Chordata; class Chondrichthyes; family Pristiophoridae; genus Pristiophorus; species Pristiophorus japonicus. The sequence goes on along the minus strand of NC_091980.1, from coordinate 74,111,137 downwards.
ACGAGATTGTTTAAAAGCACCCCCCCGCCCCCACCCCACACACACAGCAGTGCCTCATCCTGAAGGACAAGCTGCTCTAGCAGTCAGTGCCTCCCACGGAGGAATAGCTACATTGATTATTCTAGAGGTCAGGGTCTTCTGTTATGAGGCGCACCTGGCACAGCTGAACGTGGTCTGTACAGCTCACATGTTATTAATTTGTCGGTTCTAGTGCCCCTTTAATAAAAGGGGATTCTTGATTTTATGTTTTACAAAAATAGTTGTACGGCTCACACAGTCCAGGCAGAGGGCGGTCGTTCAGCCCGACTGCCTGCCTCTCTTCCACGGCTATGTTTGCCCCTGGAGATGGAGCTCGCGGTGCCTACCCGTACGCTCGCGGCCTTCTGCAAGAGATGGGCAGCGGAGGGACTGGGGTGCATTATCACCCCCGGCAACCAAATTTTAATTTGATGTTTTGTCTAAAGTTTAATTTGTTTATTGTGCCGGTTTTAATACCCCCCCCCCCACCTTTAGCCAGAGGACACTTATATAATTTGTGTTTTAGTGTCCACAAAAAAAAACCAAGGGGGTACTTGTTTGAAAGTGTTTGGTGTTCCCCCCCCCCCCCCACCCCTTTAATCAGGGGGCACTTGATTTAATTGATTACAACAAAATTGTTGTACAGCTCACGTTATTAATTTGTCGGTTCTAGTGCCCCTTTAATAAAGGGGGTTCTTGATTTTATGTTTTACAAAAATAGTTGTACGGCTCACAGTCCGGGCAGAGGGCGGTCGTTCAGCCCGACTGCCTGCCTCTCTTCCGCGGCTACATTCGCCCCTGGAGATGGAGCACGCGGTGCCTTCTGCGAGAGGTGGGCACCGGAGGGACTGGAGTGCATCATCACCCCCGGTCACCAAACTTTAATTTGATTTAAGTTTCCGTTAAAGTTTTATTTGGAAATTTGTGAGTTCTAGTGCCCTTGCCAAAAGGGGGCACTTGATTTAATGTTCTACTTAAAATAGTTGTACGGCTCACTGTTACACCAGGAAGCGTCTTTATTCATCAAGATATTCAGGGACGAGATTCCACGTTTTCTCATGTGATATTTAGACACTTACAGATTTCAGACATGATAATGAATTGTGATGCATTCACTACGACCTGAAAGTAGAGAGAGAGTCACTTTCAGGAGCAGTTCGATTCCACAAATCAGTTATTAGTCTGAATGAATTTTGCCAGAGCTCAAACAATGTAATCATCCATTTTTTAGGACTCCTAATCCACAAACTAGGGCAGTAGTGTAAACAGATCAAAGATTTTGAACAAACCAATCTTATGAAAGGAGATCAGCACTGTGCACGTGCTTCCAAATACAATGCATTTCCTGAGTACAGGATGTGGAAATATTCCACTAAAAATAAATTCTGCTTCTACACAGAGTACCTTTCCAAAAAAAGGGGGGGGGAACTAATCTACAAGAAAGCATACCAAGTCAATATAATTTACTAAAACGAGGATTAACTCTACTACACAAGTTCATGTTGACAGTAGCTAGCACTCCTCTCAAACAACTTATACTCGAGTTTATGAAACTAGACATATGGATGAACAGTTCCTTCCCAAAAATAAGTTCAAAACACACGTAACTACACTTCTCAGCCCTTATTAGCTGTGTTCTTCAGCCTTATTGCTGATATCTTTGTATAGATTTGTATTTAGTTAGTAACTTATTCAAATATGCACTTTCCCCTCATGTTCACAATTCCCCGATTCCTTCTGATATTCAGGAGCCAGAAGCTGCCCCACCACCTCCATATTAATGCTTTCAGGAGGCGACAGTCTGAGCCAGCTGTTCCACAAAGAGAACAAAGCCATTTTGGAAATAATTTCCAAATGTTCAACCCGAGTGTGTAGCAGCCATGTAACAGCACATCCTGTTTTCCACACAATTTCAACCATCAGTCAGTTGGCTTGTATTTTCCCATTTTGTGTGAATACGATTGAAGCAGGAATTCCACCCACATGATGCAGCAACATAGCAAATTGGCAAGAAAACATGGGAAACTACAATAGGACTAGTCAGTGTGGCTCAGCAGTAGCACTTCTTCCCCATGAGTCAGAGTGGTTGATGGTTCAATGCCTCCTCCAGGACTTGACCCCATAATCTCAGCTGACACTACCAGTATTTTATCGAGGGAATGCTACTTTGTCAAACATGCCTCCTTTCAGATGAAAAACTAAACTGAAGCTCCATCTTTCAGACGAGACATTAAATTGGGGCCCCATCCAAGATCACAAGCAATATTCAAAGAAAACAACTTGCATTCATACAGCACCTTTAAAGTAGTAAAATGTCCCAAAGCACTTCACAGGAGTGTAATCAGACAAAAAAAAATTGACATGAAGGGACAATACAACTTGACCCAAAAGCTTGGTTTGAGGTATGTTTTAAGGAGGAGCGAGAAGTGGAGAGGATTCCCCAGATTAAGGCCTAGACAGCTGAAGGCACAGCTTCCAATGGTGGAGCGCAGGAAGTGGGGGATGCACCAGAGGCCAGAATTGGAAGAAAAGTAATGTGTATGTATAATGTATGTACAGTTACATTAAACCACTGAATGTATCTTCACACTGTATACACTATACCTGTACCACCAGAGGGTGCTACTGGTGGAGACCTAAGGATCACCTGCACACTGCAGGTAACCAAGTATAAAAGGGAGCTCACCTCACTGTATCCTCATTCAGGAGCTGCAATAAATGGACTAAGGTCACAACAGTTCAAGTATAATACCTTTACCTCGTGGAGTCATAACTAGAGTGCTTACAGACATAACAAGTATCATGCTCTCTTAGTATTCTGATCAACGCTTATCCCTCAAATAAATATCAAAAAACAGATTAACTGGTCACTCGTCTAATTTATGGTGCCCAGGTTGCTACTTCAGCAGAGTGCCCCTCCTGGACCAGCGTGACATGGCTGTGTGTAAATTCACTGCGATGTTTGCTTACATAACAGTAGCATTTCAAAAGTAATTCATTGTAAGTGGACCATTTTGAGATGTGCGGAGTATGTAATAAAGCACAAGATAATACAGGACTCAACATACTTTACAACTGCATCGCTGCAAGGGTTATGGTGAAATTTCTTTGGGCAGTCTCAACCAAGTCTCTAGTGGACATGGGCTTCTGGCACAAAAAGACCTAAATTCTGGACTTACTAGCAAACTCACGCAGTGTGAAATGAAAAAATGTCACACTAGTGCGAAATGAAAAAATGTCACACTAGTGCAGGGATACTGGAGGTTAGGGCCTCTGCACATTTTTCCAAGCAGAGTAGAGGCAGCCTTATTCTGTACCTAAAGGTTCTATAACCTGACCATGGAGTACTTGAACTAGAAAGTATTCCACCCCAGCACTAACTTTCCTCACCCTAGTAAGCCCAAAATATATTACACTTGAATGTTGGATAAATACAGATCAATATATAAATACAGATTTGCAAGAAGAATTGCAGGAACCACTGAATCATACAATTGTAGGAGTGTCCCTTTTTATACAAAGAACACAATGGGCTCTTGTAGCAGCTGCACTGGATTGGAATGGCAAGGGGGAACAAAATAAAGAAGCGGACACATATTGCAAAGGGGATGGAGTATAAAAGCAGGGAAGTCTTGCTACAGCTATACAAGGTATTAGTGAGACCACACCTGGAATACTGCGTGCAGTTTTGATTTCCATATTTACAAAAGGATATACTTGCTTTGGAGGCAGTTCAGAGAAGGTTCCGGGGATGAGGGGGTTGACTTATGAGGAAAGGTTGAGGAGGTTGGGCCTCTATTCATTGGAATTCATAAGAATGAGAGGTGAGCTTATCGAGACATATAAGATTATGAGGGGGCTTGACAAGGTGGATGCAGAGAGGATGTTTCCACTGATGGGGGAGACTAGAACTAGAGGGCATGATCTTAAAATAAGGGGCCGTCCATTTAAAACAGAGATGAGGAGGAATTTCTTCTCTTAGAGGGTTGTAAATCTGTGGAAAATGATGCCTCGGAGAGCTGTGGAAGCTGGGACATTGAATAAATTTAAGACAGAAATATAGACAGTTTCTTGTGCGATAAGGGGATAAAGGGTCATGGAGAGCAGGCGGGGAAGTAGAGCTGAGTCCATGATCAGATCAGCCATGATCTTATTGAATGGCGGAGCAGGCTCGAGGGGCCGTATGGCCTACTCCTGTTCCTATTTCTTATGTTCTTATGTTCTTATATGCACCTCATAGCAGAGGATTGTGGCAAGTCAGTAACCTGCAGTCCAAAACAGTCAGGCTTCACACCCACTAACCTCATAGGCAACTGGCAACCAGCCTGAAAAACTGCCTCTCGGCATCACTTGGCCAGCCAAGAATCAGCCTTTGGGTTAGTCTTCCTTTATTAAAAACAGGAGCAGAAATAGCTGCTCACAGCTGGAGTCTGGGATGTTATTAAGAAGCAATAGATTCGAGGAGTTTGTATAATGCCAGGTCACCTGGAGCTCAGCCAAGTTTTAAGTATGCAAAATCTTCAGAAACACAAACATACAGGGTGGATTTGAGGTGGGGGGGGGTGGGGCGGAGGCAAAAAGGAGGTGGTATATGCATGGTTTTTAATGTTGTAGTCTGGTTCCTGTGGAAACTGTCTATCAAGATAAGCAAGACGGTTTCTGCAAAATATGTCATCGGTGTATAAATGTAAATTTTGAAGTACCAAATCACTTAATATTTCCTTTTAATGTGGATTTCCTTCTCTCCGCCACCTATCTGTACTGAGTTAGCTGGTAAGTAACTGTTGAGGTGGTTCATTTGGTCTTAGAACCACCCGTGCCAAGTAGGAGACAGAGTCAGTTGGAGTTCCACCCATGACTAAGCAGAGACTATAGCTGCAACTTCTGCACGTGCAAACATAATCTTGGGCTGTTATACTCCTTCCACAGGCGATTAGTCTAGACATTAATCATCTAGTCTCGCAAAGAACAGCCACTCGAGGAGGGCACCAGAGGACTTGTGACATGTGGAAAGACACCCTGATGCGAGTCACTACATTGAGAAGTGAGCAAATAGCTGGGCATGAGTGGAATCTGAACAGTTAAAAACAGCAAGAGTGTTGAAGGTTTGATGATTGACAATACAGGTACTCACTTACCACACTTCCTGCAACTCGAAGCCAGACTTCTTTAAAAAAAAACACCATTCAAACATAAACCAAAAAGGGACACTCAAGTTAATCTGAACTTTGTAAGTATTTTAATTTTTAAGGTGGTTTCCCGCAGAAAAAAATGATAAAATATGTAAAAATCTGCCCCCATTGCAATTCCAGTAAAGTATATCTACTTTAAACATTCGATAGATCTACACAAGAGTCTTTCAAATAATTTGTAGAACAGGCACTTTATAGAATGGCTTATGGCTGCGTCAGCAAAGGATGGGCAGACTTGCATGCATCCTTCAATTTTGGGCACAGTACTCCACAATCTCTAAAAAGCACGATATAACCCCAAGTGTCAGTTTGGCTGAATTGGCAGTACTCTCACCAGTCAGAGGCTGTGGGTTCCAGTCCCATTACAGATCGGAGCAAATAATTTAGGCTAATGTTTCAGTAGAGAGAGCATCCCACATTTTCAGAGGTGCCATCTTCTGAATGAGACATAAAACTGAGGCCCTGTTTGCCTGCTCATGTGTAAAGTCTACGCCCCAGGCTTGCAGCTCATAAAAACCTGAGGTTGCAAATAGTGTCCACACTGATTAGATTTTCCGAAAAATACTTCCCGATTTTAGGGAGCTGTGGATCCGTTATGCAAACGCCCGCCCACTTTAGTACCACCCAATTTTCCGCTGAGATTTCTGGTGGATGTACCCACCCTAAAATGGTCGGGCATATGCAAGTGAAGTTGTGGTGAGTTCCCGCACTATTTCCCATCATTACAGTCTCATTTCCACTCAGGTGGAAAAAAACGGCAGCATATAACATATGCCCAGGGTTGTGAGGCACACAAGAAGAAGATAGAATAAGTTTTAAACAGGCCAAACACATATATTAAAGCTTTGCAGAATCCTCACATCTCCACGGATTTTGGTATTTTCTTTTGCTCCTGCAAACTATTTCACCATCTGTGCTGTGGGCTGCCTACTCTTCTCCGCCAGGCAATGCATCAAATGCTCGTCCCATTTGGAGACCCCCTTCATTTTTATTTCCTGCAAGAGGAATGGCAGGCAGTCAGGCGCCTACTTGTCTGTATCCCACACACCGGACACCACAGGCACACTTACCTGCCTTTAGTCAGGAAGCAGCAGCCCGAGGTAAATGCCAGGGGCAATCGTTTCCTGGCTGCAAGGCAAAATTGTGCCACACTGAGGTGTGAAGATCTTCTCTTGTTATCACATCTGGCCACTGCACAATCAGCCCTCTGGACAGCTTTACTCTTCCACTACCAAAATGCCATCATCCACAGACCCTTCTGTATGTTCATCTGCACTCTCAGCTCCGGTTGATACGTGATGATAGCTCCATAACACACAATCTCAATGAGCATCCATAGCACTGGTATATGCCGAGTGCTCATTATACTGTGTACCAGTATAGAAAGTGCGACTCTGAACCCGTCCTCTGGTGTTCCACCTAGTGCAGGCATCAGAGGGGGCTGGTGGGAGGACACACAAAAGCTGCTATCCCAAGAGAGACAGCTCCAGTGTCATGCCACTAATATCAGGCACTGGCTCTGCACAGCGACTAATCTGTGGGAAAGCAGACCCAATGGTACCAATGAGTTAGAGATGCCCTGAGAGACACTTTTCTGTATCCCAGCTCGGTCACCCGGAGGCCGAGGTGAAACAGCCCTCTCCGATCAGGCACCCAAGGGGTGTGGCTTTCAACTTTGGGAGGGGTGGAAGAGTATCAGATCAGCCACCCATTATACCCCACCTAGATTGCCCTTTCCAATTAAACCAATGGACAAGTAACTGTAAAATAGCTGGACGGTTTTCCGTCCCTGGCAAAGTTCAAAGTTACTCCCAGGTCTCTTTGGCAACAGTCAGAACATCCATGGAAGGAACAGACTGCCCTTAGGGGCGCCGTTGCAGATCTACTTGGGTGGCATGCTGTGCCAAGAAACCATCCATCAGGGAACGACAGATGTGGGCTCCTTCAATTACACATGTGTTGCAGTTTGCTGGAAACTATGCAGGCAACAGGGAGATACATTTATTAAGCATCCTTATTTTAAAAGCAGAACTCATGAGATTTGGCTGCACCAGGCTCATTGACTGAGGAGCTGGGTACAACAACAATTCCTTGCTCCTCATGCTCTGTGCATCACCCAGTGCACACCTTTCTGACTCACGCACTAATACCCCTACTCCCTCATGTAGTTATCTCTGGGCTGGTACGCGGCAGACAGAGTGTCACTGACAGCATGTGCAATGAAGTGATGGCAGGGCTAGAAGCAGAGGGGTCTGGCTCTTTGTCTGCAATCATTTTTGTGTTGTGTATCTGTAAAGCATGCACTCCCATATTCCGCCACCAGGGAGCGCATCCCCTGAAGTCCCAAGGAATCCCAGCATCCCTTGGGAGCACTGTATATAAGCCGGCCCCTAATGCCTGTTCCTCACTCTGGAGTGTCTTAATAAAGACTGAGGTCACAGTTACTTTAACCTCCCTGTGTGCAGTCTCATCTGTGTTAGGAACACAACAACTGGCGACGAGTATACGAATCCAACGCAAAGATGCAGCAAACTGTGGGCATCCTGGAGAAGTTCTCGGAGGGTGAGGACTGGGAAGCCTACGTCGAACGGCTAGACCAGTACTTTGTAGCCAACAAGCTGGACGGAGAAGGAAGCACTGCAAAAAGGAGAGCGGTCCTCCTCACAGTCTGTGGGGCACCGACCTATAGCCTCATGAAGAATCTTCTGGCTCCGGTGAAACCCACAGAAGTCGTATGAGGAGCTGTGTACACTGGTTCAGGAGCATGTTAGCCCAAGGGAGAACGCGCTGATGGCGAGGTATCGGTTCTACACGTGCCAGCGATCTGAAAGTCAGGAAGTAGTGAGCTACGTTGCCCAGCTAAGGCAACTTGCAGGACAATGTGACTTTGATGGCTACCTGGAGCAGATGCTCAGAGACCTTTTTGTACTGGGCATTGGCCACGAGACCAGCCGACGAAAACTTTTGACTGTAGAGACACCGACCCTCAGTAAGGCCATTGCGATAGGACAGGCGTTTATGTCCACCAGTGATTACACCAAATAAATCTCTCAGCACACAAGTGCTAGCAATGTTCATAAAATAACTGGAACTTTGTTTGCAAGCAGAAATGTACAGGGCAGAAATCACGAGTCTGCAACTGCCAGCAGGCCTCAGGTGACCCACATGACTCAATCCGCAACAAAGGATGAATGCAAGGCAATTCACACCTTGTTGGCGTTGTGGAGGCTTCCATTCAGCCTATTCATGCCGCTTCAAAGGGTATTTTTGCAAGAGCTGTGGAACAATGGGGCACCTCCAATGAGCTTGCAGATCTGCAAAACCTGCTAACCACTACGTGGCAGAGGAAGATCGGTCCATATTGGATCAAAGCAACTTTGAGCCTCAGAGAGAGGAGGCAGATGCTGAAGTACACGGGGTGCACACATTTTCGACGAAATGTCCACCTATAATGCTAAATGTAAAATTGAATGGTTTACCCGTAGCCATGGAACTGGACACTGGCGCTAGCCAATCCATCATGAGTAAAAAGATGTTTGAGAGACTGTGGTGCAACAAGGCACTCAGACCAGCCCTGAGCCACATCCACACAAAACTGAACGTACACCAAAGAGCTCATCACTATCCTGGGCAGCGCCATGGTCAAGGTCACCTATGAGGGCACGGTGCACGAACTGCCACTCGAGATTGTCCCGGGCGATGGCCCCACACTGCTTGGAAGGAGCTGGCTGGGCAAAATCCGCTGCAACTGGGATGACATCCGAGCGCTATCACATGTTCTTAATGAATTTCCTTTCCTATTTGAGCCAGGCATTGGGGCGAAGGTGCGGTCCCATTCACCACAAGGCACGAGCGGTACCTCACATGATGAGGGAGAGAGTGGAAATCGAGGTGGACAGGCTGCAACGCAAGGGCATCATCTCCCCAATGGAATTCAGCGAATGGGCCAGCCCGATTGTTCCAGTACTCAAAAGTGATGGCACGGTCTGGATTTGTGGCAATTATAAAGTAACTATTAATCGTTTCTCGCTACAGGACCAATACCCGCTACCTAAGGCAGACGACCTATTTGCGACGCTGGCAGGAGGCAAGATATTCACCAAGCTCGACCTGACTTCGGCTTACATAACGCAGGAGCTGGAGGAGTCTTCGAAGGGCCTCACCTGCATCAACACGCACAAGGGACTGTTCATTTACAACACATACCCGTTTGGAATTCGGTCGGCTGCAGCGATCTTCCAGAGAAACATGGAGAGCCTACTCAAGTCGGTACCACGCACGGTGGTTTTTCAGGACGACATATTGGTCACGGGTCGGGACACCGTCGAGCACCTACAAAACCTGGAGGAGGTCCTCCAGCGACTGGATCGCATAGGGCTGCGGCTGAAGAGGTCGAAATGCGTCTTCATGGCAACAGAAGTGGAGTTTTTGGGGAGAAAGATTGCGGCGGTAGGCATTCGGCCCACAGACGCCAAGACAGAGGCTATCAGGAATGCGCCCAAGCCACAGAACGTCACGGAGCTGTGGTCGTTCCTGGGACTCAACTATTTTGGTAACTTCCTACCGGGGTTAAGCACCCTTTAGAGCCCCTACATGTGTTATTGCATAAAGGTGAGCACTGGGTATGGGGAAAAAAAACAAGTAATTGCTTTTGAGAAAGCCAGAAACATTTTATGCTCCAACAAGCTGCTTGTATTGTATAACCCGTATAAAAGACTTATGTTAGCATGTGATGCGTCATCATACGGAGTTGGGTGTGTATTACAACAAGCCAACGTTGCGGTTAAGTTGCAACGTGTCGCCTATGCCTCCAGGAGCTTGTCTAAGGCCGAGAGGGCCTACAGCATGATTGAGAAAGAGGCATTAGCGTGTATTTTCGGGGTAAAGAAAATGCATCAGTACTTGTTTGGCCTCAAATTTGAGCTGGAAACCGTTCACAAGCCCCTCATATCCCTGTGCGCTGAAAACAAGGGGATAAATACTAATGCCTCAGCCCATATACAAAGGTGGGCACTCGCACTATCAGCGTATAACTATACCATCCGCCACAGGCCAGGCACTAAGAACTGTGCGGATGCTCTCTGTCGGCTACCATTGCCCACCATGGGGGTGGAAATGGCGCAGCCTGCAAACTTGTTGATGGTCATGGAAGCGTTTGAAAATGATAACTCACCTGTCATGGCCCACCAGATTAGGACTTGGACCAGCCAAGATCCTCTGCTGTGCCTAGTAAAAAACTGTGTACTGCATGGGAGCTGGGCCAGCATCCCCGTTGAAATGCAAGAGCTAATCAAGTCGTTCCAGCGGCGAAAGGACGAGCTGCCCATTCAGGCACGTAGTGCTACCCAAAAAAGGTAGGGAGACGTTCATCTCGGATCTCCACAGCACACACCCGGGTATAGTAATGATGACAGCGATAACCAGATCCCACGTGTGGTGGCCCGGTATCAACTCAGACTTAGAATCCTGTGTACGGCAATGCAGCGTAAGTGCTCAGTTGAGCAACGATCCCAGAGAGGCACCACTAAGTTTGTGGTCCTGGCTCTCCAGACCATGGTCGAGGATCCATGTCGACTATACGGTCCCGTTTCTCGGTAAAATGTTCCTGGTGGTGGTGGATGCTTTTTCAAAATGGATTGAATGTGAAATAATGTCGTGAAGCATGTCGACTATACGGTCCCGTTTCTCGGTAAAATGTTCCTGGTGGTGGTGGATGCTTTTTCAAAATGGATTGAATGTGAAATAATGTCGTGAAGCACCGCCACCGCCACCATTGAAAGCTTGAGGGCCATGTTTGCCACCCACGGCCTGCCTTAAATACTGGTCATTGACAACAGGCCATGTTTCACCAGTGCCGAATTTAAAGAATTCATGACCCGCAATGGGATCAAACATGTCACCTTGGCCCCGTTTAAACCAGCCTCCAATGGGCAGGCAGAGTGGACAGTACAAACAATCAAACAGAGCCTGAAACGAGTCACAGAAGGCTCACTCCAAACCCGCCTGTCCCGAGTACTGCTCAACTACCACACGAGACCCCACTTGCTCACAGGGGACACTTAAAACCAGACTCTCGCTAGTCCACCCCAACCTGCATGATCAGGTAGAGAGCAGGCAGCAGCAACAAAATGTAAACGATGGTCGCGCCACTGTGTCACGGGAAATTGATCTGAATGACCCTGTGTATGTGCTAAACTATGGACATGGTCCCAAGTGGATCGCGGGCACGGTGATAGCTAAAGAAGGGAGTAGGGTGTTTGTAGTCAAACTAGACAATGGACAAATTTGCAGAAAGCACCTGGACCAAACGAGGCTGTGGTTCACAGACTGCCCTGGACAACCCACAGCAGACACCACCTTTTTCAAGTCCACAACACACTTCCAAAGGATCAACGACACCACCCCGGACCAGGAAATTGAATCCATCACGCCCAACAGCCCAGCAAGGCTATCAACACACCAGAACAGACATTTGTACCGAGGCGGTCCACCAGGGAAAGAAAGGCTCCCGATCGCCTCACCTTGTAAATAGTTTTCACTTTGACTTTGCAGTGGGGGGGGGGGGGGGGGCGGGGGGGAGTGATGTTGTGTATCTGTAAAGCATGCACTCCCATATTCCGCCACCAGGGAGCGCATCCCCTGAAGTTCCAAGGGAACCCAGCATCCCTTGGGAGCACTGTATATAAGCCGGCCCCTAAGGCCTGTTTCTCACTCTGGAGTGTCTTAATGAAGACTGAGGTCACTCTTACTTTAACCTCCCTGTGTGCAGTCTCATCTGTGCTAGGAATACAATATTTAGGAGGAAGAAAAACGGGACGGGGGGATGGAAAGAGAGGGGAGAGAAAGAGAGAGAGATTCACATCACTTTCTGTAGGAGTGACAGGAGGGTTTCATGACAAGCAGATGTCATCAGGAACCTGTCCTCCTACTTCCTCCTCTCCAGCTCACTCCCACTCCGGGAGTTGCCAATGTTTGCTCCACATGGAGGGGATGAGATTCATCGACTGCTGCTAATTTTGCACTGCTGTTATGCACTATTTTCTCATTGAAAGAGTACAGAAAATGAGAACGACCTTTGGTTTCCATGAGATGCTCCGGTGAAGTCAATCCACGCCTTGGCAGGCACGAATCAAGTCTTGCTCAAATTCCATCCCGAGCAGAAATCTACACTGTGGGCTCCCATTTCTCCACTCGGACCCAAAACCACAGGTCTCATTCACCAGTTTGCTACCTTAACATTTAATGTAAATAGAACTACCAACATGGGATTGGGGCGATATGCGAAAAGTAATTTATCTCCTGCTGTCAGGAAGCAGATTTTCCTCAAGGTTAATTAAGATTTCTTGAAACCTAGTGCTCTCCAGCACCAATTCTGTACACATCACAAACTCATCACTGACCGACAGCGAGTGTACATAACAGCAGTATTGTTGCTCGCCACACAAACTCTCTCGTCAGCTTTTCAAAAACCAGCATGAAGCAAAATTTAAATTTGCATCTGCTCTGAAAAGAGGACTCACAAAAGCAGCCTGTTGCTGCATCTTTTTTTCTGAAAAGATGTATTCCTCTCTCCCCACCCCCCCACCCCCCCCCCACCCCTTCACCTCCCCCACATCAAAAAAAATTTAAACGACCTTCCTGTATTTACACAAAGGCTTCCAAATGAGCTGGGTCCATCTGTAAGCAATGCAATAAGGTGCCGCAGAGCTGTGTGGAATCGTGAGGCAGCCGGCCACTTCCCCACAGGAAAGGAGGGGACATCCAGGTCAGTATCACACCTTCCCTCACTGTGCTCTGTTACAGAATACATTGCCCGCTCATCCTCTCTAGTTCAGTCCAAGCAACAAATCAAGCGAAAGTAGAATATTCACTTTTAAAAAAATGAAAACAAACGGTCTGATCTTGGTTAGTAAATGCCCTGACCACTATAGGGGTCAGCTATACAAACCAGCAAAGTCCAGAGTCTGATCCCTGGTTTCTGCAGGCTTAGCTCCTCTCTACTGGGCAGGTGGATGCTATAACACTTGAAGGAAGGTGGGGAAGAAATGAAATCAGCCAGCATTTTGAAGCCAAACTAATGGCAGCAACCTCTGCCGAAAAGGTGTTCACGTGTCGAGGTCAGAGGAGAATAGATTGGGCTTGGGTGTAATGCCTGCCACAGTCAAACTGCCTGCTAATGCTCACCATCCAAACACTTAATAAAGAATGGCTACCTCAGTGAGGAACCAGAGGGTTTCAACACAATGGATGGCGCCTGCGACCCCTTACTCTAGCACAAAAACATAAGAAATAGGAAGAGTAGGCCATACAGCCCCTCGAGCCTGCTCCGCCATTCAATAAGATCATGGCTGATTTGATCATGGACTCAGCTCCACTTCCCCGCCCGCTCCCCATAACCCCTTATCCCCTTATCGTTTAAGATCCCCTTATCGTTTAAGCATGACTCAGCTCATAGAAGGGCGGGGGATAGTGGAATAAAACAGCTAACCTGGAGTTCATTGGTCCAGATCCCTCAAATAAATGCTTCATACTCTAAATTTTGAAAATTTGCACGCACATTCCATCTCAGCTATGCTTTTCTCATTCATTTTTTTCCCCCCACCATATTATATAGAATTGCTCCCAGGATAAACCTTTCTACAAGTTGTTTTAGTTGAGTGGTAGGTCACATACTCTTGTTTACAAAAAGATCCCAGTTGTCCCTTGGCCATTTCTGCAGTGTGCCAGTCCAGCGTTCCTACGATCGCCAGGCTGATGAAGTGGCCTCATGTCAACATGGTGACAGTCAGCACTAACACACTGACGGCTTGTCAAACTCGCCCATAGTATACAAGACAGCCCATGTTTGGCAATTTATAAAAGATCCGACCCCAATGATCAGACTTCCTCTGAAAACCCTGCCCTATGCTTTGGTAGTGGGGGCAGGGGGCTGATATCTAGAAGAAACGTAAACCTTTCCGAGACTTGAGCATCAACTGACAAAGGTCATTTTCAAATTACCTAGTTATGCTGCACATGAGAAATTAGAACAGCCCCATTTCCAACTAAAGCTAATCTCCAATTTACAGTACAGCTAATTTAAATTATTCCCAATGTGCTCCAAATTAGTTTCCAGCAAAAAGGTATCCCTTTGTGGTTTGGAAGAGTTTGATTTTAAATTGGCTACCCGTTTTCTTCAACATCTAGTTTTTCCCTATTCACCCCCTGGCCCCAATAACCTGCGTCAACAACACACATCTTGTCGGTGACCTACATCCAAGTCTCCCACAATGCCAATGAGGAGACTCATGAGACAGCAACATGGTACTAAAATCTCATTACTACTGGACAGTAGGTTGGCTCCAGAATCTCGTTCTCCCCTCACCTAGGGGTTACAATATCCCAACTACCTGGCAGCGATAAGCTAGTTGCATGAAATCAAATAAACATTTCAATCGTTTTTTTTCCCGCTTCGAGAAAACATTAATGAGCCATAATGGCCTTTTTACCAGCTGTTGCGGGAAAGGAATGGGATGGCACTGCTAGGGAAAGAATGTTGCAGTTGATTCCTACACTGGCCTTTTACCTCTGGGGCCTGGCAGCAGATTCAGCCTGCATCTGAGGAAATATAAACAGGGTAGGGTTCTGCACAAGATGATTTGGCTAGTTTCAGCCCAGTTCCTAATGTGTGGGTGTAACCATGACAAAAGCCGCCTTTGACACGAGATGACAACTGGCGCCAATTCTCACTGTCCACCTCTCCTACCCAAGGGACAAACTGCCGGCCTCCATTCAGCACCTCCACACCATAGCAGACGAGTTGGTTTATTACTTTAGTGCTAGATGAAGGGCAATTTATTATGCTTACCACAAATCATAGAATCCATCCTACTGGAGGTTCTTTCACCTACAGTCCGAATCGGAAAGGCTAGAGTAGGAATTAACTGTACTACACTTTTCTGCTCAACCTCAACTTCGATTTGTTGAATTAGTAGCACTCTTCACGATTTAATGTTGTATCTGAAAGACAGCACCTCCATTAATGCAGCACTCCCTCAGTACTGTATGGAGTGTCAGCCTAGATTTTGTGCTCGTCTGCAGAATGGGGCTTGAAGCCATAACCTTCTGACTCAGATGCAAGTCTTGCCATCGAGCCAGTGACTTGCTAATAGATGCTATATGTGGGTTATTACTTTCAATTATATTAACTTTCTTTTGAAAATTATGTGATAGCAGCTTGATTGGTATGGGCACAAATGTTGGAATTCACAAATCAATTGCTATGTTACTGTTAGCACAAGAAACGGGACATTTACCTGCGCCTAACTGGGTACCAGATGTTCTTATTTTTATTGACTAACCAGAAATGCAAATGAGTAATGGGTACCGGTATTGGGCATGTGATCTCAATGCTCATATGCATGTGTATTTTAAACCTTGTGTGTGTTTGTTGGTAATATTGTAAGACAAAGGCACTGTGGGAGGGTCTTTGATCATTGTGAGTGCTTTATTTCCTTGGTTACCAAATAGTGGTAGAAGTTTAAGTAAATATACACGCAAAATACATTTACCTGTATTGTGCAAGTATATGCAAGGCACTATCTACTAAAATTAGTGCACGTGGCTAAAACAACATTGCCGTGGCCACACCTGTTGCTAGTAACTGATTTCTATTGGACAACACTGTTTAAAAAAGAAAGCCTTGCATTTATACAGCACCTTTCACAACCACCGGACATCCAAAAGCACTTTATGGCCAATGAAGTACTTTTTGAAGTGTAGTCACTGATGCAATGCAAGAAATGCAGCAGCCAATTTGTGCACAGCAAGCTCCCACAACAGCAATGTGATAATGACCAGATAATCTGTTGATGTTAATTGTTCTAGGGTACAGCATCACAGACGCTGGCCACCTTCTAATACCTCATTCAAGTGGCCAGTCTTCACATGCAACCCTATGCAGAATATTGGCAGGTCGTTCAACCACTGAGGATATTACAGCGAAACCCAACCATGCCACACCAGACATCCACACACATGGCCATGCGTCAGTGGACAGTAATTTGGATTACTAAATTAACAAAGGAAAACTAAATACGATGTTCATACTGATGCATTGGCTAAGACCATGCAACTCAGCACAGATTGGGAACCGAAGCTGGAAGTTCTGGCCTCCATGGTGTCATACCACATCACATCCTAAGTCACTGGAGAGCTCACTGATACTCTGGTATCTTTGCTCATACTACAAGTACAGCCCTATGCAGAATGACAGGTTCACTGGCTTTACAGCAATTTACAAATCCTGCAGTTGACTCAAAATTGTCAACTCAACCAGCAATCAATCACAATACAAACTAAGGATATATACCCATTGGAGAGGGCATTTGGATATTTATCCAACAGGTGGGAACCACCAAATGACATACACGCTTAAGATCAGGGTGCATCACGATTCTGGTTCGGACCACTCAACGTCGTATCTAGAGGTCTCCAGCACATATATAAATGTTTTTATATCTGTATTAGAAAATGGTTAGAAAACAGGAGTAAGAGTGAGGAGGATTTGTTATTGATTAGGGCAACATTGGCACATATTATTAATGAGATAGAAGATTAGATTTCTCATGACAAAATAAATAATTGGAACTGACTTTGCAGTGCCTATGATTGTAAGGACTGTTCTCATTTGTATCTTAAAAAAAAACATTCAAGGCAAAGGATGCCAGTGCTGGGGAATAGAATGCTTTCCATGTTTCAGGCCAAATGTCAGCATCAAGCCCTCTCAAGTCAATTATAAACATAACACAAGTTAGATGCAGAGTAAAGCTTCTTGTACATGACCAGAGTAGAATGTCAGAACCCCAATTTCAGAAAAGCACCCTTCCACATCACTGAGAATTTCCACATCTCAGTCTTGTTTCAATTTGTAATAAATTTATGGGCACTTTTATACTGTGGGCTCATACCAAGTAGGAACTGGATTGAGACAGCCCAACTTTATTGTGCGTAAAACCCATACAGCCGGCAGACATATCTCGCAGAATCTATTGCAGCTGGTTATTGGGACTTCTCTTCACTTGCGGCATTGCAAATGCTATGGGGAATATTTACTGTTTGGGTTTAATTTTTCTCCATATCATGGGTGAAGTGAAGATAGCTGGTAGAGTTTAAACAATGAGCAAGTTTGGTTTGTCTATACATGGAATGAAAATAATATGAAAAATTATATTCAATGGCATGGTAAGGATTTTAATGACCACAATAATTAACATCTGCAGAAATAATAGGGAATGTCAGAGTGTCAGCATAAAACGACACTACTCCTCAGCCATCACACATGTGCAGTAGAATCATTGGGATCCGTTTCTGAACTAGAAAGGAATCAGAAAAAATACATCAGAGGGTCATTTACAACCTGCAGTGTGGCCAGTATCTGAATACAGAACAATTGCAAACTCTGGATTTTATAACTCAGAAAGCATAGTGCAAGAGCAAACAAGGCACTGCACAACTCCTTTTGGGGAAATCCTGATAAGATCACTACGAAGGAGGATGTCCACTCAGCTCATCGGAGTTCATCCATCTTGAGAGACCCTAAAGTCCCGGCCCCACTGCAGCATCCAATTGTTTCTTAAAGGATTCCAGGATTTCTGCCTCCAATACCCTACCCAGAGGTCCATTCCACAAGTTGACCATGCTTGCTGTGAAGAAGTTCCTGTCAGCAGACCCAAGTTTTTCTTTTTCTAGTTTGATACAGTGTTCCCTTATCATGCTCTTGCAACTTAATTTAAGCAATTTTTCTGGATTTATCTTTTCCACACCATTTACTGTCTTAATACATGTCCATAAAAAAAAAATCACCCCTCAGACACCTTTTTTCCAACTGAAAAGCCAAAGTTTTCTGCAAACTGTTCTCAAAGCCTTTGCCACTAGGAATCAGCCATTTTGCTTCTTTGGTACACTGCTTGCAATGTTTGAATGTCTCCCTGGTGTCTTGGTGACCAGAAACAGACATAGTATTCAAGGTGAAGTTTGACCAATAGTCCTGTACAGTTTGATAATGATTTCTTCTGACTTGTATTCTACTGTTTATATTATATAGTTAAAAACATTTTATTAGCTTGTTGATTGCTGCTCAACATTGGTGAGAGTTATTAAGCATCAAGTCTGCCAAGACTACTTTCAACTTCACCCTTAGCTATTCAGAACCATTAAATAGTACCCGTGCTGTCCAGTTTTCCTCCATATGTGCTGTAATTCACATTTGTCCATGATAGCTGTCTTGGTTCAGTGTTAGTACTCTTGCCTCAAGAGTCAGAGGGTCATGGTTCACACCCCATTCCAGAGACTAAAATCTGGGCTGACATGTACTGAGGGAGTGCTGCACTATCGAGGTGCCATCTTTCGGATAAGATGTTAAACCGAGGCCTCGTCTGCCCTCTCAGGTGAATGTAAAAGATCCCACAGCAATATTCAAAGAGCAAGTGAATTTTCCCCAGTGTTCTGGCCAAAATGTATCCCCTCAACCAACACCTAAAACAAATGATCTGGTCATTTATCATGTTGCTGTTTGTGAGACCTTGTTGCGTGCAAATTGGCTGTTGCATTTCCTACAACAGTGGTTGTACTTCAAAAGTACTTAAATGGCTGTAAAGCGCTTATGTCCAGAGATTGTGAAAGGTATTATAAAGTTCTTGCTTTAAATTCCATTGTTCTACCAACTTGCATATTTTTTCCAACTCATTTTGAAATTTCTAAACTGCCTGCTCCTATTCCACTGGCTGCCTTCAGTTTATCATCTGTAAATCTGACCAATTTGCATTAGGTTTCTGAATCTAAGACATCGATTCAAATGAAAAACAGCAGTGGTCCCAGTACTGGGCATCCATTCAGTGCTACTTATCTTGGAGCGTGGGCAGGAACATCGGCGGGGCCCAGGTACAGAGGAGTGGGAAGGTTGGGGCGGATGAGCGGTGAAGAGTTTATGGCGTAGGTACGGCAAGAGATCGTGGCGGAGGTGCGGTGATTGTTTTTGTAGTGGAGGAGTGGCGAGAGATCATGGCGGAGGAGCAGTGTGAGATCGCGGCGGAGGTGGGGCGAATGTTTGGCGGAGGAACGGCGAAAGATCGTGGCGGCGATGCGGTGAACGTTTGTGGCGGAGGAGCAGCGAGAGATTGTGGCGGAGGAGCGGTAAATGAGGGTATGGGGCCCAGAAGAGCCGAGGGCCCAGGGGCAGCACGGGCCAGCCCACACTGCGATATGTGTGCGCTAGGTCCGTGCAGCAGAGCAGGTCTCCAGTCATCCTGGTTAACCCTTGCCACTGCCCTTGCCTAGCTCTGTCAAGCCCGTGAGGTGGCTGGTGTGCAACAGTCACCACACGTTAAAAAAATTCACGCACAGGCATCTTCCACCCCCTCAATTGGAGTTCAGGACTGGAACATCGGGTCCTTCATTGAAACATCTGTGAACTCGTGGAAGCAAGTCATCCTCGTTCGAGGGACCGGCTATGATGATTCTGACTTATCTTCAACCCCAACACAACTCTAACAAGTACCATTGTTTTCTATCCTTCATCCCATTTCTTATCCATTACCAAGATTTACCCAGAGTCGCTATAGCTTTGACCTCATCTTTCATATGGAACTTGATATTAATGCAGATCGCAAGACTCGCAAATACATCAGTGGAGCAAACTGCCAAAATCTGCCCAGACAGAAACTGAACTCGTATAGTAATGTCTGTCCCAGATTTAGAATTATCAAGAGCAGAGCACAGTGGCGCGTACAGACAGCAAGTGCATCTGTTAAAAGAAGAAAGAAAAATAGGTCATAGCTGTTAGGCCCATAATATCTGTACTGCATTCTCCTCAGCATACAAGATAACAAAATATCTTATAGCAATTTCTATATAGAACATGCTTGTATGTGATCTCATTGAATTTTTTTTTAAGTCAGAGGTTCCAAGGAAATGGACACCACATCGTGGAAGGAAAGATTAGAAGGGGTCAGAGTACAGTTGAAAATTTGAGAAGGAGCCGATCCTACCCATCATGACTATGCCAGCTCCCCCAACTGATCTACCTATTCTAATCCTATTTCCATCCTGTTTCTATGCATTCTTTAAAACTATCATCTTTTATTCCTGTTGTGTTGGTTCAGCTTTCATAGCAACCTGAAGCACCCCTCTCCAAGAGTAATCCTACAACAGAATGCAGACGTGTAACATATCAACTTCCCTTCCTGGACACAACTCACTCTGACCTCATCCCAATTGTGAGTTGTGGTCTCTACCTGTACTGATTACCAAGTGTAAGCGTAACAGTTGGGTTTAAACTATATTCTTGGTATCTTTCAACACTGATCTAACTGAGGGGAGTGGTGCAAAATAGTTGGGAGGAGGCAGCCTCACAAGACCTGGATTTGATACCACATTGAACATGATTCCAGTGTGCTGTCAAACTGTACAAACCTATAAATATTCACAAGGGATTTAGTGTACATTTGAAACCTGGTCCCTTTAAAAGACTTTAAATGGTTTCCCCATGTTATGTATATAACTATGTAATACTTGCCACCAGAGGGCGCGACTGTTGGAGTCCTAATGATCACCTGCACACACGTGCAGGGCCAATATAAAAGGTTGGCTGCCATGTTGTTTAGACACTCTGAAGTTGGTAATAAAGAAGACTAAGGTCACACTAAGTTTAGCTAATAGTATTCAGCCTCGTGGAGCTCTTCTATACACAACAATTGGCGAAGAGTTAACAGAATACGAACCTTCACGCAACCATGACTGCCGTTGGAATATGAGAGAGATTCATAGAGGGTGATGATTGGGGAGCCTTCGTCGAGCGTCTTGACCAGTACTTCGTGGCCAACGAGCTGGAAGGAAATACTAATGCAGCCAAGTGCAGGACTCCTCACCATCTGTGGGCCTAAAATATACTGCCTCAAGAATCTGCCTCAAGAACCAACAGAGAAGGAATATACAGAGTTGTGCACGTTGGTTTGGGACCAGCTCAAGCCGAAGGAGGGTATCCTCATGGCCAGATATCGTTTTTACACGCACCATCGCTCCGGGGGCCAGGACGTGGCGGATTAGGTCACCGACCTGAGACGCCTCACGGGATCTTGCGATTTTGGAGCTGCGTTGGGGCAAATGCTATGGACTTTTTCGTGCTGGACATCAGCCACAAGTTCATTCTTCGAAAGCTGCTGGTTGCCGAAACCCTAGACCTGAACAGGACCATCACGATCACCCAGGCATGCATGGCCACGGACGATAACACCAAACAGATATCTTCTCAACATCGAAGCTCACCGGCAAGTACTGTGCATAAAATTACATCGCTACAGGCCATACTGCAAATGGCTGTGGCTGCAAGACCTGTGATGACTCAAGAGTCGGCCATCGGGGGTGAATGTGAATCTATTAGCAACGTGTTGGCGCTGCGGGGGATAATCATCGGGCCCATCAATGTCGATTCAAGCACTACATGTGCAAAGGCTGCGCAATTATGGGGCACTCCAGCGAACGTGCAAACATGCTGCGACATACCACATGGCAGAGGATGATCGATCCGGCACGAATCACGCAACACAGGCAACTCAACCCGAGGAAGAAGTGTTTGGGGTACATACCTTCGCCACCAAGAGCAGTGTTATAATGCTGAAGGTCAAATTAAATGGAGTTCCAGTATCCATGGAGTTGGACACGGGTATGAGTCAGTCAATAATGAGCCAGAAGGCTTTCGAGAAACTGTGGGGCAGTAAAGCACAAAGACCCAAACTGAGCCCAATTAATGTAAAGCTGCGTACCTACACCAAAGAGCCCATACCAGTCATTGGAAGTGCGGCAGTGAAGGAATTGTATGATGGAGCTGTGCATAATCTATCAATGTGGATTGTTCCAGGCAATGGCCCAACGCTGTTCGGCAGAAGCTGGCTAGAAAAGATTAGATGGAATTGGAACGACATCAAAGTACTATCTTCAGTGGATAACGCCACGTATGCTCAAGTGCTGAGCAAGTTTCCCTCACTACTCGAACCAGGTATCGGCAACTTCACAGGTGCCAAGGTACAGATCCATCTAGGCCCCGATGCGCGGCCCGTCCATCACAAGGTTTGGGCAGTTCCGTACACGATGAGGGAGAAAGTCGAGATCGAACTGGACAGATTCCAACGCGAAGGAATCATATCGCCAGTCGAGTTCAAAGAGTGGGCCAGTCCAATTGTTCCGGTGTTGAAAAGCGATGGCACGGTCAGAATCTGCGGAGACTACAAGGTAACAATTAACCGAGTCTCACAACAGGACCAGTACCCACTGCCCAAGGCGGATGATCGGTTCACAACATTAGTGGGGGGTGGGGGGGAAGTCGTTCACCAAGTTGGACCTAACCTCCGCCTACATGATACAGGAGCTGGCTGAATCTTCAAAAAGACTGACGTGCATCAACACACACAAAGGGCTGTTTATATACCACACGTGCCCTTTCGGGATTCTCTCGGCTGCAGCCATTTTCCAAAGAAACATGAAGTTTGCTGAAATCTGTTCCGCGCACCATTGTGTTTCAAGACGACATCCTGATGACCTGTCGTGACACCATCGAACACCTACACAATCTGGAAGAGGTTCTAGGTCGCCTAGACAGAATGGGACTCAGGCTGAAACGCTACAAGTGCGATTTCTTGGCACCAGAAGTCGAATTTTTGGGGAGAAAGATTGCAGCAGACGGCATCAGGCCCACGGACTCAAAGACAGAGGCCATCAAGAATGCACCCAGACCACAGAATGTGACGGAGCTGCATTTGTTCCTGGGACTCCTCAACATTTTCGGTAACTTTCTACCCGGGTTGAGCACGTTGTTAGAGCCTTTGCACATGTTGCTACGTAAAGATTTGGGGCAAATCTCAAGACACAGCCTTGGAGAAGGCCAGGAACCTGCTATGTTCAAATAAGTTACTTGTACACTATGACCCATGTAAACGGTTAATGCTAGCTTGTGACGCCTCATCGTACGGGGTCGGCTGTGTGTTACAGCAAGCCAATGTATCGGGAAACCGCCAACAGGTTGCATACGCGTCTAGAAGCCTGTCTAAGGCTGAGAGAGCCTATAGTATGGTCGAGAAAGAGGCATTAGCATGTGTATATGGGGTTAAGAAAATGCACTAATACCTATTTGGACCGATTTGAGCTTGAAACTGACCACAAGCCGCTCATTTTGCTGTTTTCAGAGAGCAAAGGTATAAATACCAATGCTGCGCCCCACATCCAAAGATGGGCACTAACATTATCCGCTTATGACTACGAGCAGACAAAAAGTAGGAAACTATAGACCAGTTAGTCTAACATCTGTGGTTGAGAAAATGTTGGAGTCCATTATTAAAGAAGCAGTAACTGGAAAAGCAAAATTTGGTCAGGCAAAGTCAGCATGGATTTATGAAGGGGAAGTCATGTTTGACAAATTTGCTGGAATTCTTTGAGGATGTAACGAACAGGGTGGATAAAGGGGAACCAGTGGATGTGCTGTATTTGGACTTCCAGAAGGCATTTGACAAGGTGCTACATAAAAGGTTACTGCACAAGATAAAAGTTCACGGGGTTGGGGGTAATATATTAGCATGGATAGAAGATTGGCTGACAATCAGAAAACAGAGAGTCGAGATAAATGGTTCATTCTCTGGTTGGCAATCAGTAACGAGTGGGGTGCCGCAGGGATCAGTGCTGGGACCTCAACTATTTATAATCTACAAGAGGGGACTAAGTGTAACGTAGCCAAGTTTGCTGACGATACAAAGATGGGAGGAAGGGCAATGTGTGAGGAGGACATAACGAGGCTGCAGGAGGACATAGACAGGCTAAGTGAGTGGGCAAGAATTTGGCAGATGGAGTATAATGTTGGAAAGTGTGAGGTCATGCACTTTGGCAGAAAAAAATCAAAGGGCAAGTTATTATTTAAATGGAGAGACTGCAAAGTGCTGCAGTACAGCGGGACCTGGGGGTACTTGTGTATGAAACACAAAGGGATAGTATGCAGGTACAGCAAGTGATCAGGAAGGCCAATGGAATCTTGGCCTTTATTGCAAAGGAGATGGATTATAAAAGCAGGGAAGTCTTGTTACAGCTGTACAGAGTATTGTTGAGGCCACACCTGGAATACTGCGAGCAGTTTTGGTTTCCAGATTTACAAACGGATGTACTTGCTGTGGAAGAATCAGAGGTGATCTTATAGAAACGTATAAGATTATGAGGGGGCTTGACAAGGTGGATGCAGAGAGGATGTTTCCACTGGTGGGGGAGACTAGAACTAGAGGGCATGATCTTAGAATAAGGGGCCATCCATTTAGAACTGAGATGAGGAGAAATGTCTTCTCTCAGAGAGTTGTGAATCTGTGGAATTCAGAGAGCTGTGGAAGCTGGGACATTAAATAAATTTAAGACAGAAATAGACAGTTTCTTAAACAATAAGGGGATAAGGGGTTATGGAGAGCGGGCAGGGAAGTGGAGCTGAGTCCATGATCAGTTCAGCCATGATCTTATTGAATAGCGGAGCAGGCTCGAGGGGCCTTATGGCCTACCCCGCTCCTATTTCTTATGTTCTTATTTTATCCGCCATGACCAGGCATTGAAAACTGTGCCGATGCTCTCAGCCGGCTACCATTACCCACCACTGGGGTTGAAATGGCGCAGCCCACAAACTCGCTACTGGTCATAGAGAGCGAGGGGTCACCCATCACAGCTCGCCTGATCAGGACCCGGACCAGCCATGATCCTGTGCTATCATTAGTAAAGAGCTGAGTCCTAAATGGGAACTGGTCATTCGTTCCCGGGGAAATGCAAGATGAAATTAAGCCGTTTCACAGACACAAAGATGAAATGTCAATCCAGTCGGATTGTCTCTTATGGGGTAATCGCGAGTTTTTGCCAAAAAAAAGGTAGGGAAACATTTATACACAACCTACATAGTACCCACCCAGGCATTGTCATGATGAAGGCAATTGCCAGGTCGCATGTTTGGTGGCCCAGCATTGACTCGGACTTGGAGTCATGCGTGCATCAGTGCAACACTTGCTCGCAACTGAGCAATGCACCAAGGAAGGCTCCACTGAGTCTGTAGTCATGGCCCTCCAAACTGTGGTCCAGGATCCATGTAGATTTTGCCGGCCCCTTTCTAGGAAAGATGTTTTTAGTAGTTGTGGACGCTTACTCCAAATGGATTGAATACGTAATTATGTCATCCAGTACATCCACAGCCACCATTGAAAACCTCCGGGCTATGTTCGCCACCCATGGCTTGCTCGACGTCCTTGTCAGCGACAATGGACCGTGTTTCACCAGCTCGGAATTCAACGAGTTTATGACCCACAATGGCATCAAGCATGTCAGGTCTGCTCCGTTTAAGCCTGCGTTCAACAGTCAAGTGGAGCGGGCAATCCAAACAATCATGCAGAGCATGAAACGCATGATGGACGGCTCCCTGCAGACCTGCTTGTCTCGCATTCTGCTTAGTTACCGGACGCGACCCCACTCGCTCACCGGGGTTCCCCCGGCAAAATTGTTAATGAAGAGAGCCCTCAAAACCAGGCTCTCCCTAGTCCACCCAGATCTCAATGATCACGTGGAAACCTGGCGACACCGGCAGAACATGTACCACGATCGCGTGGCTGTTTCACATGACATTGATGTTAACAACCCTGTGTTTGTCCTGAATTACAGTCATGGTCCCAAGTGGGTTGCTGGCACTGTTTTGGCCAAGGAAGGGAATAGGGTGTTTATAATCAAACTATTAAATGGCCAAACATGTAGAAAGCATTTAGATCAGACCAAATTGCGATTTACTGACAACCAGGAGTTACTTGAAGAGGACATCACCATTGACGATCCACCAACACACACCCAACCAGCAATCGACCTCGATGTCAATCACGAGGATGAACCCATCATTCCGGACAGTCCGGTCAGACCAGCCACGGTGCAGTGCAGCAATGGTCCGATCAACTCACACGTGCCAGGGTTTGAACTTAGACGATCAACCAGGGAGCGAAGGGCTCCGGATCGCCTCAACTTGTAAATAACTTGTACCAAAGACTTTTGGGGGGGGGGGGGGTGTTGGCGGGGAGTGATGTTATGTATGTAACTATGTAATACTTGCCACCAGAGGGCGTGACTGTTGGAGTCCTAATGGTCACCTGCACAGTATAAAAGGTTGGCTATCACGCTGTTTAGGCACTCTGGAGTTGTAATAAAGAAGACTAAGGTCACACTAAGTTTAGCTCACAGTACTGAGCCTCGTAGAGTTCTTATATACACAACACCCCATTTTTTTTTTAGCCCACCTATGGTAATCTCCAACATTGTCCTTCCATGCACCAGAAAGCCCAATTTGTCCAAATCCTATCCCGCATTTAAAAACCTCATCCCAGTCTTCAAATCTCACCATAGGGTCACCGAAGCATAATTTGACAACCACCTCCAGTCTTATGTCCTCTTTCACCATTCAGTCCTCGGATTCTTGCTTTCTGTGTATCCTCCTTTCCCTTCACTCCAGGTGAACCTTCAGCCTTGTTGGATCTTTCTTCCCCAAAAACACTCCACCTCTACAATCTCTGCCTTTCAAAGTCTTCTTCAAACCCATCTCTTTAACCAAGGTTTTGGTCACCTCTCGAAACTCTCCCACTATGGCTTGGTATCTATTCCTCTCTCCTCCTTCCTTCCACCCCTCCGTGAAGTACTTTAGGATGTTTTTCTATGTTAAAAAAGTTGTATATAAATACAAGTTGTTATTAGGGAATTGGATGGAAGAGCAAGATCAGATCATAAGAGTGTCACAGAGATTAATTGAATCTGACGGACAGGGATAAAGTGACCTGTAAAGAATAAAAAGCATCTGAAATCCTAGCTTATATTACAGCTAGTAATTCACTCTTTCACCATTTCCTCTACTTCATATATACACACCATTTAAACCTTGTCCATTTGATTACAGCATATAACACACTTGATAATTCTTTGCAGCAACCAGAACCACACAACACAGATCACACAGATAGCCACTCTGGAACATAAACTGATCAAACATCCCTATTTCACTGGACAACTTTCAGTGACTCACAAGGATGTCATCCAATGGAATAAACAGGTCATGAACTCTTTTGTTCATTCTATTTTCTGTTTCTCATAACATTCTCAGAAGAGGTGGGGAATCTGCACAAAAAAATGCAGTGAATTTAGAAGAAAAATCTCAAAGAAATTTATTATTCAAACATGCCTGACTCTCCGAGCAGAGAGGCTTATCAAGACAGGCTCAGACTCGCTTCAGAGAACTGTTAGCAGCTCAATCGCTCACTGTCCACTATTCGTTACTGAATTACTCACTGCCTGCCAATTTCTAAAATGTTACTGAGCAAAACCTGACAAGTGTTCACATAGCAGTGGTCAGGCACATAAGGCTACATCCCAGACAAATCCAGCACCATCCCTATCCACCAACCACCTCCTCATGTTCCATTACAAGCTACAAAGATCACTATCAGAGAGACTGGAGCCAATGCCTTAAACCTACTGCATAGTGCCACGGAGTGTAGACTGTACAAGTCTGGGACAAGGCAGTAATGCTCTCAGTGACTGATATGGTTCATATACAGGGAAACGGGAAATACTGGATCAGCATTTCACAAAGTATTTAATGGAAGGCCTATACATTTGATTCACCATCCCCACCCCCTCCCTCCCCCCGCGACACACACCCCAGATTGAATTACCATGACCTACAATTAGCACCTCAATCACAAAATTATTTTAGAAAAAATTGGTCCAAGGGAAGAAGTTGTACATGAGTCAACTAGGTGTCTTGTCACTGGTTAAATAATCCTTAAATTTTATGGAGCATTATGAAGCAATATAACTTTCTTGCTCAATTATAGTCTCTTTCCCCGTCCTTAAGGTAGTTATCATTATACTTCCGCTCTGTACTCTGCCACTGCCATTATTTTTTTTAATTCAAAATGCTTAAGATATTTATTTTCTGGAGACAGACCGAGAATGGTAGATTTTGGCCTGCTGAGTTTGATACGAGTTAATAAATTACAAGAGATACGGCTTTAGAGACTGGCCTTTCTTATTAGCGTCCGAGGGACAAACTGGAGAGGCTTCTCCAGAATTAAATCTGGAAAAGTGCAATTCATAGCCAATCAGGAAGAGCCGGTCTGCCCAAAATGTTTGATTTCTGAGCTCTTTCTGCAGCCATTCCCAAAACTTCTCATTTCAAATCTATCGTGGGGTGAAGGGAGGAAATTAATCACCAAATTGGTATCGAAATCAAATGGAGATTGCTTGTGCCAAGCAGGAACAAGAGCGCTGGGGGATGGGGAGAAGGAGGAGAGCAACCACTTGCTCACAGTGTCAGTATCCATATAATCTGTTCTTTACTCGATTCCTCTCAATAAAAGATTTTAAAAAGTGCAAAATTCTCCCTCCCAATGAGACGTCCCCTGTCAAGCCATTCGCTCTATCCCAACCAAAGTTTAAACTTGATTACATGAACACTTTGAATTCAGTACTGAAGCCCCAAGTGTATTCATAGACTGGGAATTATCTCCCATCTAAATCCTCAGGTGAGATTGCTTAACTGGTCATGAAAATCATTGCATTACAAAAATATAATTGCATCACTTCCACACTAACACAGTTGCTGCATTTCCCTGACTCCACTAAACATTGACCCCTTAAAAAGGCCTTCTCCCGCAAGGGAGAACATACTGTCACTTTTGTAGTTGCTTCAGAGCAATCGCGCAAGGTGCTATTCTTCATATGCAAGTCTAAACAACAGGGTCAATGGGCTATTGAACCTAGAGGGATTCAATCTTGGTCTAACCCGATATCCATCAACATGGACTCTCCAGAAAGGATCAACGAATAGCAATCGGGAGCAGGAACCTCAGCCAATGTGTCCCCCTTCTTGCTGCCGAAGCTGGCTGTAAGATCTCATCTGTTGCCCCAGCTAGGATCAACTAAGGCGCTTTTAAATCGCGCCAGGAGTCGTGCCAGTGGTGCCGGCCCCTAACGGACGGATCATTGCAGCCGGGTGAAAACCAACTGGTGGGGATTCAGCAAGATCAGCCATGTGTAGGGAGCCAGCACCACGGGTCTTGGATAGCGTAAAGCTGCTTAAACATTCGTCTGAAAATCAGACCTTCACTCTGGCATAGTGTGTGAAGCAAAAAAGGAGATCGCCAACTGTAATACTCAGCTTCACCAATAAAAAAAAACTGTTCATTGAGGATTGTGCAAGATTTTATAAAACTCTGGAGCAGTCGGCACTGAAGCAGTTACAAAAGTAACAGTAGTCTCCCTCCCCAAAAGTTGTTATTTTGATACTAGCCATGGATACAATATTCTCAAAGCAGATGTGTGTTTTACTTTCCACCTCCAGATCAGAATCCTGCCTCCATCTTCGGGAGAGTGGGAGGTCTCCGTTTTAAAGTGGCAGCACAGGTCAGTTTCCATCATGGCCCACTGACTTGGACAAGTGCATTGTGTAAAGTGCACGCTTTAACGTGCGAGGCAGACACACAGGACCACCTAGAGAGAGAGGCAACGTGAGGGTAACCAGTCACATTTATTAAACCAGAAGCTCGCCAACTATTTCCAATACCCCCACCCGGCAGTCCCAGACTCGAAACACATTCTTTTACAGGTCGACACAAGCTCCACAATCACAGCAGCAAATACACCATCAGGGACACAGAACAATGTCCTCACGATGCACAGCCCTTTGCCCCCCGATCTCACCATATTTCGCTGCCACTACTCGCTGCTCCTCAATGTCCGTTTGTGGCTAGGTTGCGGGTGGCGGATGATCCGATGCTTTAAGGAGCCGCCGGACAGACTGCCCCGCTCTCCCAGTCTGGATGCACTCACTCGGGTAGACTGCACTCCTTTCTGTCCGGGTTGGCACTGGATGCACACACTCGGGTAGACTGCACTCCTTTCTGTCCGGCTTTGCACTGGATGCACTCACTGAAAGAGACTGCAACCCATCCCGCTCTCACACTGACACGCTGTGAAAGCGCAGCCAGCGCTAATCTCACTTTTATCAATGCAATACAGCGCTGAAACGGGGCAGCTGCAAAAGAGGGACTGGACAATTCAAACAGCACGGGGTTGGATTCTTAAAGAAACAGGACACTCAGCTCCACCTAATTGAAGTCGACAACCTGCGCATTACTCGGCAGCGATCCTTGATGAGACACGACACTCAATTTCGCTTCACTACATGGGACACACAGCTTGTGTTAGCTAAGGCACCGGACGCGCAATTCAACACTGCTGCAAAAGCCGTCAGTACATGGATGGATTTTTAAAGAGACGTAGTTACACTCAATGTTCCCTGCCCGCACAACATTCTCGGCACACACATTCACTCAAACAGACATTCGGAGATAAATGTTCAAATGAATGAAAGCTCAAATTAACCAGAACAGATAAGAGAAGTGTTGGGGAATATCTAGACAATAGCGATCACAACAAATGAGGTTTAAGATACAGATGGAAAAGGACATAAGTAAGACAACGATCAAGTAATAAATTGCTTTTAAGGGGATGAGACTGGAAAGTAAACTGGAAAAATGAACTGACAAACAAATAGAACAGCAGTGGGAAACTTTTAAAATGGTGATCAATAGAATCATAGAAACATAGAAAATAGGTGCAGGAGTAGGCCATTCGGCCCTTCGAGCCTGCACCGCCATTCAATGAGTTCATGGCTGAACATGCAACCTCAGTACCCCATTCCTGCTTTCTCACCATACCCCTTGATCCCCCTAGTAGTAAGGACTACAGCTAACTCCTTTTTGAATATATTTAGTGAATTGGCCTCAACAACTTTCCGTGGTAGAGAATTCCACAGGTTCACCACTCTCTGGGTGAAGAAGTTTCTCCTCATCTTGGTCCTAAATGGCTTACCCCTTATCCTTAGACTGTGACCCCTGGTTCTGGATTTCCCCAACATTGGGAACATTCTTCCTGCATCTAACCTGTCTAAACCCGTCAGATTTTTAAACGTTTCTATGAGATCCCCTCTCATTCTTCTGAACTCCAATGAATACAAGCCCAGTTGATCCAGTCTTTCTTGATATGTCAGTCCCGCCATCCCGGGAATCAGTCTGGTGAACCTTCGCTGCACTCCCTCAATAGCAAGAATGTCCTTCCTCAAGTTAGGAGACCAAAACTGTACACAATACTCCAGGTGTGGCCTCACCAAGGCCCTGTACAACTGTAACAACACCTCCCTGCCCCTGTACTCAAATCCCCTCGCTATGAAGGCCAACATGCCATTTGCTTTCTTAACCGCCTGCTGTACCTGCATGCCAACCTTCAATGACTGATGTACCATGACACCCAGGTCTCGTTGCACCTCCCCTTTTCCTAATCTGTCACCATTCAGATAATAGTCTGTCTCTCTGTTTTTACCACCAAAGTGGATAACCTCACATTTATCCACATAATACTTCATCTGCCATGCATTTGCCCACTCACCTAATCTATCCAAGTCATTCTGCAGCCTCATAGCATCCTCCTCGCAGCTCACACTGCCACCCAACTTAGTGTCATCCACAAATTTGGAGATACTACATTTAATCCCCTTGTCCAAATCATTAATGTACAATGTAAACAGCTGGGGCCCCAGCACAGAACCTTGCGGTACCCCACTAGTCACTGCCTGCCATTCTGAAAAGTACCCATTTACTCCTACTCTTTGCTTCCTGTCTGACAACCAGTTCTCAATCCATGTCAGCACACTACCCCCAATCCCATGTGCTTTAACTTTGCACATTAATCTCTTGTGTGGGACCTTGTCGAAAGCCTTCTGAAAGTCCAAATATACCACATCAACTGGTTCTCCCTTGTCCACTCTACTGGAAACATCCTCAAAAAATTCCAGAAGATTTGTCAAGCATGATTTCCCTTTCACAAATCCATGCTGACTTGGACCTATCATGTCACCTCTTTCCAAATGCACTGCTATGACATCCTTAATAATTGATTCCATCATTTTACCCACTACCGATGTCAGGCTGACCGGTCTATAATTCCCTGTTTTCTCTCTCCCTCCTTTTTTAAAAAGTGGGGTTACATTGGCTACCCTCCACTCGATAGGAACTGATCCAGAGTCTATGGAATGTTGGAAAATGAAAGTCAATGCATCCACTATTTCCAAGGCCACCTCCTTAAGTACTCTGGGATGCAGTCCATCAGGCCCTGGGGATTTATCGGCCTTCAATCCCATCAATTTCCCCAACACAATTTCCCGACTAATAAGGATTTCCCTCAGTTCCTCCTTCTTACTAGACCCTCTGACCCCTTTTATATCCGGAAGGTTGTTTGTGTCCTCCTTAGTGAATCCAGGAGAAATGTTTCCAACTAAAAAGCAAGAACAAACTAGCCCATACTGATACACCATGGATGAATAAAGAAATAAAGGAAACAGTGAAATTAAAGAAAAAGGCATACGCTAAGTACATAGACTACAAAGGAAAGCGTGACAAAAGGGAATACGAAAAGATTTGGAAAGAAGGCAAAAGAGATTAGAAAGGCAAAGAGGTACTACAAAATTACATTTATCAAGGAATATAAAAAGAAACAGTAAAGTACTCTACAGACACCTAAATAACAAGAAAAATCACTAAGAGATACACGATATACTCATAGGTAATGACAGTGAAATGGCAGAAATATTAAATAATTACGTTGCCTTGATATTTACCAAGGAGACTAACATGTTGGACATGACATTAGAAGAAGATATCATAAATATATAAAGACATTTAAGATAGCAAGGCAGGGGAGGTTATTGATAAACTAATCAAGCTTAGAGAGGATAAAATCCCTGGTCCGGATGGATTGAATCCGTGCATATTAAAAGAAGTTAGGGAAGAGATAGCAGAGGCATTATTTTACATGGCAGACAGCTAATGTCCAGAGAACTATAGACCAATTAGTTTAATGTCAATGGTAGAATTTTTATGAAATCCTTACTCAAAGATGTTATAGAAAAACATCTAGAAACTGAAAATATAATAAAAAGTCGTCAGCGTGGATTTCAAAAGAGAAGGGCATGCTTGACCAAACTTATTTTTTGAAGAATAACAGAAAGGTAGATAAAGATAATGTAATAGACATAATATATTTGGATTTCCAGAAGGCTTTTGATAAGGTAGTGCATAGTAGACTCATGACTAAGGTCAGAACATGTGGAGTCAGAGGACAAGTAGCAGAATGAATAGTAAACTGGCTACAAAACAGAAAACAGCGAGTAGGTGTTACAGATAGTGTCTCAGTCTGGGGAAAGGTAGGAAGTGGTGTTCCACAAGGATCGATGTTGGGACCACCGTTGTTCACTATTTACATAAATAATTTGGACTTAGGAATCCAAAGTACAATTTCAAAATTTGCCGATGACACCAAATTGGGGGGTGTAGTTAATACAGAGGAGGACTCTGACTAAATGCAGGAAAATATTTAAAAAACTTGTAGAATGGGCTTATAAACGGCAAATTAATTTCAATATAGGTAAGTGTGAGGTGATACATTTTGGTAGGAAGAATAAGGAGGGAACATACTCTTTGGAACATAAGTGTCTAAATGTTTCTGAGTAGTTAGTGGGTGCTTGTGTGTGAGAATGAATGTGAATGGATCTGAGAAATTGCCTATTTTCACCTCCGTAACATTGCCTGTCTCCACCCCTGCCTCAGCTCATCTGCTCCTGAAACCCTCAACCATGCTGTTACGTCTTTAAGACTCTTATGAATGACTCCACGAGGTCTAGTATTGTACTTAAGCTGTTGTGACCTTCGTCCCATTTATTGTAACTCCAGATTGAGGCACAAGCATAGTGGGCAGCCTTTTATACTGGGCCCTGCACACCTATGCAGGTGACCCTCAGGTCTCCCACCACAGTGACCTTTGGTGGCACACGTTATGTGACTATAGTGTTAGTATACATGGTCTACATACATGACATCACTTCCCCCAAGTCTTTAATGCAAATTGACTCATACATTGATGGTGACCCGGGCTTTGCTCTTCCTGGTTGACCATTGGAGGGTCGTTTCTAGCTTGGGTGGGTTGGTAGTGAGATTTGTTGCCAGTGCAGGTCCCCGTGGTTTCTGGTTGTGAGTCCATGACTATTACATTCTCCCCCCCACACAGAGATCATGGTAATGGCCCGTTACATGCAAGTTGCATTCAAGTTCATCACATGGGTTTTAAATTTACATCTTGGTATATTTGTTGGGTGGATTACAGTTGCGTTTTTTTTTGTGTGGTACATTTACATGATCAGTGCAGATATATAAGTACAGGTACAGAAGCACAGTCTAGTTCCAGCACGGCCGGATGAGATCCGGGTTGTCTGGTGGCGGCGCAGCGCCCAGTGCTAATGGGTCTGTGGGCGAGGTGAGCTAATTTTGCTCGAGTTGCCGGAGCTCAAGGCTTTTGCCGTTACTTCTAGTGTCGGGCAGGCCCAAAGACAGCTGATGTATCTGTGACCTCCCTGTCCTTTTCGTTAGCACAGTGTCGCTGTTGCTCCCTGGAAAGCGGTCTGAGCGAGTGAGCGTTTTGTCTAAGCGACGGTGGGGCTGCCTCGTCTTGTCGAGCAGTTCGCAGGGGACTGCTGACTCACTTTCCTTGAGGGCACCGCTGTGAGCACTCTCTAGTTTGGGATCCTGGCTGTTCCAGGTCCCGTTTGGAGGAACCGTTGCGGGTGACCCTTCGCTCTTGGGCATTGCCGTGGTGGTGAGTGGGTTTGTGGGCTGCGCCTTTTCCACCCGGGTGGTGGGCGACGGTAGCTGACTGCGAGCATAGGCGCAGTTTACTGTGTCTGGCCCATAGCGGTTCATGCCATCGGGTGCCTGCAATGTTAAACCGCTTTGAGGCAGGGTATCGCTACCGGTGCCTCAGCTCTCCAGGGATCGTTTACTCTGCGGCTTGTCTACTTCTGTCAGCTGTGGGGACACTTTAAGATACATCATTCTGGTCCTGGGGACACAGGCTACAGCATTGGGTAGCCCGCTGAACCTGTATACGACCGATGGTGTTCACCCGCTACATTGGCTGATTGCAATTTGCACCCGACATCGCTCAAAAACATTTTGCTTGTTACAGCTGGACTTTTACATTGGTTACCAATTTCAAGCAGGTCATTCAAAAATGGCGCTTTGCTGGCCTCCTTTAAAATGGCCTTACTACTTTTATCCCAATCATCTTCCTTGCGTGGAACAATGTGACATTGCTCCATTAGCGCTGCACCTCATGGTTTGGACGCCACCTTTTCCCTGTCCATGATGTCGACTGCCGCGATCTTCTTTCCCAGGGATTCTGCCACTGAAGCTGAGAAGGCGCCCTCGGATCCAATCTTCCTCCTCAGGAGTCCTACCACTGAAGCTGGGAAGGTGCATTCGGGTCGTCTCGGCCGCAGTCGTGATGAGCGGTCTGTGCCTCGGGGGCTGCACGGATCTGCTCTCCAGTGCCTGGTTCAATCGAAGGTGAGGGCTTGCTCTGCCTCTGAGCACAGGGGACGTCAATCGCTGGAGGGATGAAGTCTTCCTATTTCCAATGAATCTTCCCCATCCATCTTCTTCCAAGTAGCATTGGTCCATCACCTGAAACAATCCACAATGGTAAATTGTGCACCGCGCCATCCTGGGATACACTTACATCCGCACTACCAACAACTGATATCAGTTCCTTGGTGTAGGTGCACAGCTTTGCCTGAACCAGGACCACTTTGGGTCATTCAGCTTGATCATTCCATAGCCTCTCAAAGGCTTCCTGGCTCATTACTGACTGACTCGCCCC
Source organism: Pristiophorus japonicus (assembly GCF_044704955.1). Taxonomy (NCBI): domain Eukaryota; kingdom Metazoa; phylum Chordata; class Chondrichthyes; family Pristiophoridae; genus Pristiophorus; species Pristiophorus japonicus. The sequence goes on along the minus strand of NC_091980.1, from coordinate 74,075,090 downwards.
CGTGTCCACTTCCATGAAGACTGGAATGCCATTTATCTCGACTTCTATTATCACTGGAGGACAATCTGTGATGCATGTATATACTCCATACATTTCGTCCTGAGACTGAACTGCCTCTCTAGCCATCTCCTCATAATCCGCACTGGATTCACAGCCGTCTGCTGACTCCTCTTCCATGTGGTGAGTTACAGCTCTTTTGCACATTCGCTGGAGGTGGTCTTTTGTACTGCAGCCTTTGCACACATAGGTTCTAAACCGACACTGATGAGCCCTGTGATTACCTCCGCAACGCCAGCATGGTGCTACTCGACTTACGTTTGCACCCCTCGGTGGACTCTGAGTTAAAGGACTCGGGGGCCTGTACACTCTGCCCCTGGGCAGATTCACGTTCAACAGTTCTGCCTGTGAAAGGCGCCATTCTATTTGCAGTACCTGCCGGGTTTGAGTCCTGAGAGTGAGTCATCATCTGCTTGGAGCTGCAGCTTGAGGTCATGAACGTCTAGCTGATACTGATGGCCTTCTGCAGAGTGACGGTGGTTTCGGCAGACAGTAGCCTGTGAAGAAGGGCCTCATGACCGATGCCAATTACAAAGACATCCCGCAACGCATTGGCGAGGGATCACACGGTCCTGTCAGCCTCCTGAGATTGGCAGCATACTTCACGATTTCCTGGCCCTCGGGGTGGCGGTGTGTATAAAATCGATGCCTGGTCGTGAGGATGCTCTCCTTCAGTTTGAGTTGGTCCCAAGTTAGCACTTTCAGCTCCTTGTATGACTTGGTCATTGTTTTCTCTGGTGCAAGCAAGTCCCTGACGAGGCCATAAACCGCGGGCCCACAACTGGTCAACAGGATAGCTCTGCGCTTATCTGCCAGGTAGTTTGCTACGAAATATTAGTCGAGCCGCTCCATAAAGACTTCCCAATCTTTACCCGCTGAGAACTTTTCTAATGCACCAACATTAGTCATTTTTGCGTGAAAGTTCGTAATCTCATCGCCAGTTGTTACATCTTTAAGACTCTTATGAATGACTCCACGAGGTCTAGTATTGTACTTGAGCTGTTGTGACATAAGTCCCATTTATTGTAACTCCAGATTGAGGCACAAGCATGGTGGGCAGCCTTTTATACCGGGCCCTGCACACCTATGCAGGTGACTCTCAGATCTCCCACCACACTGCCCTCTGGTGGCACACCTTATGTGACTATACAGTTAGTATACATGGTCTACATACATGGCACATGCCTTTGTTACTTCTAGACTTGACTATTCCAATGCACTCCTGGCTGGCCTCTCATATTCTACCCCACATAAACTTGATATCATCCAAAACTCGGCAGCCCATGTCCTAACTCGCACCAAGTCCTGTTCACCCATCACCCCTGTGCTCGCTGATCTACATTGGCTCCCGGTTAAGCAACGCCTCGATTTTAAAATTCTCATCCATGTTTACAAATCCCTCCATGGCATTGCCCCTCTCTATCTCTGTAATCTCCTTCAGACTCACAACCCCCCCAAGATGTCTGCGCCGTTCAAATTCAGTCCTCTTGAGTCTCTCTGATTATAACTGCTCAACCATTGGTGGCCGCGCTTTCAACTGCCTGGGCCCTAAGCTCTGGAATTCCCTCCCTAAACCTCTCTGCTCTCTACCTCTCTTTTCTCCTTTAGGTCGCTCCTTAAAACAACTCCTTCATCTGCCGTAATTTCATCTGATGCGGCTCGGTGTCAAATTCATTTTTTGTCTTATCGCACTCCTGTGAAGTGCCTTGGGACATTTTACTACATTAAAGGCACTATATAAAAACAAGTTGCTGTTGTTGTTTTTGTGTGCATTTATGAGTGTGTAAATGCAGTCCTCCTCTGTATTAACTACATCCCCCAATTTGGCGTCATCAGCAAATTTTGAAATTGTAGAGGAGCAGAGGGATCGAGGTAGAGATACACTAATCTCTAAAAGTAGCAAATCAGGTTAATAAGGCCATAAAAAGCATAGCAAGCACTGGGGTTAATTTCTAGAGGGGTAGAATTGAAAAGCAAAGAAATTACGTTCAACTTGTATAGAACCTTGGTTCGATTACACTTGGAGTACTGTGATCAGTTCTGATTTCCAAATTATAAAAAGTATATAGAGGCACTGGATAAGATGTAAAAAAAGATTTACTAGAATGGTACTAGACTTGAGAGGTTATAACTATCAGGCTGGGGTTCTTTTCTCCAGAAAAAAGAAGACTGAGGGTTGACCTAATAAAGGTCTTTAAGATTATGAAAAGATTTGATAGTGGAGACATAGAGGTGTTTCCACAGGGGTGGGGGAAGACCAAATCTAGGAGCCATAAGTATAAGATAGTTATTAATAAATCCCATAGGGAATTCAGGAGAAACTTATTTACCCAGAGAGTGGTTAGAATGTGAAACTCGCTACCACAAGGAGTAGCTGAGGCGATATGTTGATGGGGTTAGATGAAGAAAGGTGGGAGAAGGCTCATGTGAAGCATAAACACCAGCATAGACCTGTTGGGCCAAATGACCTGTTTCTATACTGTAATACATACACAAAAAACACTTAGACATGCTTCTGGCATTTACACACTCATAAATGCACACAAAAACACTCAGATCCATTCACATTCATTCTCACACACAAGCACCCACTAAATAGACAGAAACATACACTAAGAGTGATGGAGAAGGTTCACCTTCCTGTATGAATGATGTGTTCGAGTGGATCGTGGGTGAAGCTTCCCCCCCGGCCCATTACAATAAGCATTCAACCATCAGCTCCCGGGAGAGCCAGACTGTTGTGTGTCTGTTGCTGCCCAAGGGAGCTGGCCAAGCACACCGTGACAGATGGAACAAAAGCCGTAACCAAGTCTACCAGCTCCAAGTAAAACTCCACACTGTACTAAAAAAACACTTATGAGCCTAAACGACAACAATAACCTGCATTTATATAGCACCTTTAATATAGTAAAACATCCAGAGGCACTTCGCAAGGGGGTTATCAAACAACATTTGACACCGATCCACATAAGGAGATATTAGGGCAGATGACCAAAAGCTTGATCAAAGAGGTAGGTTTTAAGGAGTGTCATAAAAGAGGAAAGAGAGGTAGAAAGGCAGCGAGGTTTATGGAGGGAATTCCAGAGATTAGGGCCTTGGTAGCTGAAGGCACAGCCCCAATGGTGGAGCGATTAAAATCGTGAATGCTCAAGGAGCCAGAATTTGCAGAGCGCAGAGATCTTGGGGGGTTGTACTGCTGGAGGAAATTACAGAGGTAGGGAGGGGCAAGGCCATGGAGGGATTTGAAAACAAGGGTGAGACTTTTAAAATCGAGTTGTTGCTTTACTGGGAGCCAATATAAGTCAGCAAGCACAGGGTGATGGGTGAAGGGGACATGGTGGGAGTTAGGAAGTGGGCAACAGAGGTTTGGATGATCTCAAGTATACAGAGGGTAGAACGTCGGAGGTCAGAATGAATGGAAATGGGTTACAAGCTGTGTCAGAATGCTAAGGCTCTGATAACTGAGTGTATAATGGATGATAGCGTGCAGTTGTTTGTGTGCAGTTTTGGAGATCTTAACAAGGAAGGCTATAAAAGCAGTGGAAAAGGTGAAATGTACATTCATTAGCATGTTAGCAGGGATAAAGAGTTAAAGTTATAAAGTGAAACTTGAGAAGTTAGGGCTTTTTCACTGGAGCTGAGAAGGTTAAGGGGTGATCCAACAGAGATAGTCAAATTTACAAAAGGTAAGGTAACTAGTGATAAGGTAAACTCCAAGCCATCGTCAACATCTTCACCGAAGTGTACGAAAGCATGGGCCTTACGCTAAACATCCATAAGACAAAGGTCCTCCACCAACCTGACCCCGCCACACAGCACTGCTCCCCGGTCATTAAAATCCACGGTGCGGCCCTGGACAATGTGGACCGTTTTCCATACCTTGGGAGCCTACTATCAGCAAGGGCAGACATCGCTGACGAGGTCCAACACCGCCTCCTGTGCACCAGCGTAGCTTTCGGTTCCACGTACTGCAGCTCAATGACAGAGGTTGGGGCGATCTTGGACCTGGCCTGGAGGCGGCGTAGGTTAAACAGCATCCCACTGGTTCTGTAGTTTAGTTCCACTCCAGTGAGGTGGAGCATGGCAACGAGGAAGATTGAGAAGAGAGTTGGAGCGATGACGCAGCCCTGTTTGACCCCGGTCCAGATGTGGATTGGGTCTTTAATGGAACCGCTGGTAAGGATCACGACCTGCATGTCGTCATGGAGCAGGCGAAGGATGTTGGCCAACTTTTGGGGCCATCCAAAACGGAGGAGGATGTTCCATAAGCCCTCACTTGGGCCACGTATGTTCAGAATAACTCCAAAAGACTGTATATTGTAAGCTCAAACTGTTGTGACCTTGGTCTCTTTAATGTAAATCTAGAGTGAGGAAGCAGCATGGTAGACTGTCTTTTATACCTGCTTGCCCAGGGTGTGCAGGTGACCCTTGGGTCTCCCACAGGTGCACCCTCTGATGAGAAGTCTTACACATTGGTAATGTTTACATACATAACATAATTCCCCCCGCCCCCTCCCCAAGTCTTAGGTACAAGTTATTTACAAGTTGAGATGATCTGGGGCTCTGCGTTTTCCGGGTTGATCGTCCGAGTTGAAGTCCTGACATGGGTGAGTCGGTTGGATCATTGCTGCACTGCGGTGTGGCTGGTCTGATTGGACTGTTGGGCATGGTGGGTTCATCCTCGTAGTTGACTGCGAGGTCGATTGCAGGTTAGGTGTGTGTGGGTGGATCACTGATGGTAATGTCCTCTTCAAACTGTTCTTGGTTGTCAGTGAATTGCAGTTTGGTCTGATCCAAATGCTTTCTGCACATTTGTCCATTCAAAAGTTTGACAACAAACACTCTATTCCCCTCCTTGGCTAACACAGTGCCAGCAACCCATTTGGGACCATGACCGTAATTAAGAACAAACACAGGGTCATTAACCTCAATGTCACGCGATACAGCCGTGCGATCGTGGTACACGTTATGCCGATGACGCCGGGTTTCTACATGATCATTCAGATCCAGGTGGACTAAGGAGAGCCTGGCTTTGAGTGCTCTCTTCATTAGCAATTCTGCAGGGGGAACCCCGGTAAGCGAGTGGGGTCGTTTGCGGTAGCTGAGCAGAATCCGAGATAACCGGATCTGCAGGGAACCGTCCATCATGCATTTTAATCTCTGCTTGATGGTTTAGACTGCCCGTTCCACTTGACTATTGGATGCGGGCGCAGACCTGACATGCTTGATGCCATTGCGGGTCATGAACTCGTTGAATTCCGAGCTGGTGAAACATGGTCCATTGTCACTAACAAGGACATCGGGCAAACCATGGGTGGTGAACATGGCCCGGAGGCTTTCAATGGTAGCAGTGGACGTATATGACGACATTATTATACAGTCAATCCATTTAGAGTAACCATCCACTGCTACAAGGAACATCTTTCCTAGAAAGGGGCCAGCGAAATCTATGTGGACACTGGACCACGGTTTGGAGGGCCATGACCACAGACTCACTGGGGCCTCCCTTGGTGCGTTGCTCAACTGTGAGCAAGTGTTACATTGGTTTATGCATGACTCCAATGCCGAGTCAATGCCGGGCCACCAAAGGTGCGACCTGGCACATAGCCTTCATCATGACGATGCATGGGTGGGTACTGTGAAGGTCGCGTATAAACGTTTCCCTACCTTTTTTTTGCAAAACTACACGATTCCCCCATAGGAGACAGTCCGAATGGATGGACATTTCATTCTTGCATCGGTGGAACGGCTTAATTCCATCTTGCATTTCCCCAGTAACCGCCGACCAGCATCCATTGAGGACGCAGCTTTTTACTAGTGATAGCACAGGGTCCTGGCTAGTCCAGGTCCTGATCTGGCGAGCCGTAACGGGTGACCCCTCACTCTCAAAAGCATTGATTACAAGAAGCAAATCTGCGGGTTGCGTCATTTCCACCCCGGTGGGGGCAATGGTAGCCGATTGAAGGCATCAATACATTTCTCAGTGCCTGGTCTGTGGCGGATTACATAGTCATACGCAGATAACGTTAGTGCCCATCTTTGGATGCGGGACGAAGCATTGGTGTTAATACCTTTGCTTTCTGAGAACAGCGAAATGAGCGGCTTGTGGCCGGTTTCGAGCTTGAACCAGAGTCCAAATAGGTATTGGTGAATTTTCTTATATGCATGCTAATGCTTCTTTCTCAAACATACTGTAGACTCTTTCAGCCTTAGATAAGCTTCTGGACACATATGCAACCGGTTGCAGTTTGCCTGACCCATTGGCTTGCTGTAACACACAACCGATCCCTTACGAAGATGCATCACAAGCTAGTACTAAACATTTACACGGGTCATGCAATACAAGTAACTTGTTAGAACATGGCAGGTTTCTGGCCTTGTTAAAAGCTGTCTCTTGAGCTTTATCCCAAACCCAGTCATCACCCTTGCGTAGCAATAAATGCAAAGGTTCCAGCAAAGTGCTCAACCCGGGTAGAAAGTTACCAAAATAGTTGAGGAGTCCCAGGAACGAACACAGCTCCGTCACATTCTGTGGTCTGAGTGCATTCTTGATAGCCTCTGTCTTGGAGTCCGTGGGTCTGATGCCGTCCGCCGCAATCTTTCTCCCCAGAATTTCGAGCTCTGGCGCCAGGAAAACACACTTGTAGCGTTTCAACATGAGTCCCACTCTGTCCAGTCGGTTTAGAACCTCTTCCAGGTTGTGCAAGTGTTCGGTGGTGTTGCGGCCAGTGATCAGGATATTGTCTTGAAACACCACGGTGCGCGGAACCGATTTCAGCAGACTCTCCATGTTCCTCTGGAAGGTGGCCGCAGCTGAGCGAATCCAAAAGGGGCATCTGTGATATCTGAACTGTCCTTTGTACGTGTTGATGCACGTCAATTTTTTCGAAGGTTCAGCCAGCTCCTGTGTCATGTAAGCAGAGGTTAGATCCAGCTTGGTGAACGACTACCCCCTGCTAGCGTTGCGAACAGGTCATCCGCTTTCGGTAGTGGGTACTGGTCCTGTAACAAAACTCAGTTGATCATTACCTTGTAGTCCCCGCAAATTCTGACCATCCCATCGCTTTTCAACACTTGAAGAATTGGACTGGCCCATTCATTGAATTCGACTGGCGATATGATCCCCTCTCATTGAAGGCTGTCCAGCTCGATCTCAACTTTCTCTCGCATCATGTATGGAACCGCTCGGGCCTTGTGATGAACAGGTCATGCATCAGGGACTAGATGGATCTGTACTTTGGCGCCTGTGAAGTTGCTGATGCCTGGTTCGAATAACGACGGGAATTTGTTTAGCACTTGGGTGCACGAGGCATCCTCTACCGAAGACAGTGCTTTGATGTCGTCCCAGTTCCATCGGATCTTTCCTAGCCAGCTTCTGCTGAACAACGTTGAGCCATTGCCTGGTACAATCCATAGTGGTAAATCATGCACAGCTCCATCGTACAATACCTTCACTGCCGCACTGCCAATGACTGGTATGAGTTCTTTGGTGTAAGTGCGCAGCTTGGTGTGGATCGGGCTTAGTTTTGGCCTTTGTGCCTTGTTGCCCCACAGTTACTCAAAAGCCTTCTGGCTCATAATTGACTGACTCACCCCCGTGTCCAATTCCATGGAAACTGGAATGCCGTTTAATTTGACTTTTAACATTATCGGAGGGCTTTTGGTGGTGAAGGTGTTTACCCCATACACTTCCTCTTCAGCCTTGGTTTGAGTTGCCTCTCTTACTCGTTCAGCGTGACGCGTGCCGGATTGGTCATCTTTTGCCGACTCTGCCACATGGTGAGTCGGAACACGTCTGCACATTCGCTGGAAGTGCCCCATTGTTCCACAGCCCTTGCATACGTAGTGCTTGAATCGACATTGATGGGCTCGATGATTATCCCCGCAGCGCCAACATGGTGTTAATGGATTCGCATTCACGCCCCATGGCGGACTCTGAGTCATCCTAGGTCTGGCCTCTGCAGGCGTGTAGGCCCTGCCATGTACAGTTCTGCCTGCCTGCTGAAGGCATTATTTTATGCACAGTACTTGCCAGTGAGCTTCGATGCTGCAATGATGTCTGTTTAGTGTTATTGTTCGTGGACATGAAAGCCTTGGCTATCGTGATGGCCTTGCTCAGATCTAGGGATTCAGCAGACAGCAGTTTGCGAAAAATGACCTCGTGGCTGATTCCAAGTTCTAAAAAGTCCCACAACACTTCCCCCAAAAATCCAGCAAATACGCACAGTCCCGCAAGGCGTCTTAGGTCGGCGACATAGCTCGCCACATACTGGCCCTCGGAGCGATGGTGCGTATAAAAGCGATATCTGGCCATTAAGATGCTCTCCTTTGGCTTGAGGTGCACAACTCTTCATATGTCTTCTCCATTGGTTTCGTCAGTACTAGCAGATTTTTGATGAGGCCATATATCGTAGACCCACAAATAGTGAGGAGAATCGCCCTGCGTTGGACCGCGGTTTCTTCCGTATCCAGTTCGTTAGCCACGAAGTACTGGTCAAGGTGCTCAACGAAAGCTTCCCAATCATCACCCTCAACAAATCTCTCAAGAATACCAATGGCAGCCATAACTAAATGAAAGTTCATGATCTGTTATTCGTCGCCAATTGTTATGTTCAGAATAACTCCACAAGACTATATATTGTAAGCTCAAACTTTTGTGACCTTGGTCTCTTTAATGTAACTCCAGAGTGAGGAACAGCATGGTAGACTGCCTTTTATACCTGCTTGTCCAGGGTGTGCAGGTGACCCTTGGGTCTCCCACAGGTGCGCCCCCTGGTGGCAAGTCTTACACATTGGTAATGTTTACATACATAACAGTAACCAAGTGTCTCTTCACAGGCACTGGTTATAGAGACCTGGAGAGCAGACCAAGTGCTGTGGGCATTCAGGATCTCAGGGTCGTCAAGGCACGCCAGATTAGCTGTGAGGCGCTGGCTGTATAAGGCTCTCTCAGCTGGGTCTTTAAGTGCCCCGGCATTATCTTTTTGCGGCACTGCTTCTGCTGTTCCCTCTGCTTTGGGACTATGTTTATATCGATGATGGATCAGATTAGGTGATAGTCCGTCCAGCAGTCGTCAGCTCCTGTCATGGCGCGGGTGATGCACACATCTTTGCGATCTCTGACTCGGACGATGACATAGTCAAGCAGGTGCCAGTGTTTGGAGCGAGGGTGTTGCCACGATGCCTTGTATTTGTTCCTCTTGCGGAACAGGTGTTGGTGATGAGGAATTCGTGTTCTAGACATTTTGTCAGGAATAGGGTACCGCTGGAGTTGGCTTTCCCTACCCTCTCTCTGCCATTCATGCCTCCCCAGATTTGACACCGGGGTTACGAGCATTCTGGTTCAGCCTCAGACAAAAGTTGGGGAGAGGGATGGAGTCAGTGGCTAGGAACAGTGATTGTGGTGGGGACCGAAAACAATGGCTTCGGTCTTCCCAATATTCAATTAGAGGACATTTTGGCTCATCCAGAACTGGATACAGCACATTGCACAGATACAACACTTTGCAAATGGTTTTCATGCCCCAGCTCATAGTTTGTGTCATGGAGATCACAACACACAGCATGTAGAACATTGTAGAGACCACAGAATACACCACCCAAAAGCATGCAGCACCAATAGCATGCAGCACCCATTAGCACACAGTCCACAGTTTCAGTAGCCAATAGCACACAGTCCGCAGCTTGCAGCCTTTAGCTCAGACACATGCAGCCCACCCACTATAGTCAGCATATAGTGTGCACCAAGCGGCTCACAACATGTAGCAGAAACATACAGCACCCAGAACATGCTTTGCAGCATGAGCCCTAAAGCACAGACAATACACTCCATATTGAAGAGTCTGCACGTCATATAGCTAGTAGTCCACAGCATGCAGTAAACATGCTCCTGCACACAGCTCTCGGTTTAATTAGAGTATTCTACAGCCTCTTTCAAATGGACACCGAGGGGTTGGTCATGCTGAAAAGCCACAGTTCTTCACCTTTGAAACGATGAAGGATCTCATGAATGACGACTGTTTTAGTTATGCCCAGGAGACCTCTTCATCACATCACTTTGGCAGCACACTTCCAATAATTTAAAGCTGGATCGATTCCTGCCTCGGGGCTGGGATCTATCACACATTGACATCAGAAAGGTACTGGAAAAATACAACGTTCCCAGATTTCCATGTATTTCAGCTGAATGTATCATTGTCTCGTAACAAAGGTTGTTAACAATCTCTGCACAGCAGTTAATGGCTACTATGAGGCCAATGGAAAACATCCACTTTGCAGCTTGTTTTTATGGAGTGAATTCTGCACAACACATCAGCGACATCCAGAGCTAACAGAGTGACTGCATAACTGGATTGTCCTTGTGCCTGCTAGGAACAATCTCTTCAAACACAATGCAGACTTCACGCCAGCAATAAAACTGTAAAGCTGTTTCTTAGCACATGATGCTGAGTAATATACAGGAAAGTGTGATATTTAAATCTCTCATGCCCAGCCTAGCAGTTGGGACACTGACACTGCATCCTTGGCTAGGAAGGAGGGGGAAGAAGAACTTGTGTAAATATAGCACCTTTCACGTACTCATGGCGTTCCAAAGTGGCAATAATTTACTTTTGTAGTGCAGTCACTGTTATTTTGTAGGCAACTGCATCAACAAGATCCCACAGTCAGCAATGTAGAATCAGATAGGTTTTGCACACGTGATTGCTGCTACCCAGTGGCCGGTGCTGGAAAAGGGCAGTGTGTGATCAGCATGTGATCATAGCCAAGAGGGAGTCAAGTCTGGAACATGATGGGCCGAATGACCATCTTCTGTGCTGTAGACTTCTATGGTTCTATGGAATGATGACAGGAGAGAAGGTAGGCTGAAGAGTAGTAATGGGTGGGATAATGATTGGCGGGGCGAAAGGGGGGTGGGGGGGAAGGCTAATATACTGAAAGATTGGCATGACCAGGTGAGGGAAAGAGGAGAGAGGAGAGCGGGGACTGAAGAAATGCTGAAAAAGTGAGAGAAAGGTAGTAGGCATGGGTCTGGAGCAGCAGCCTAATATGTATATGAATGGGAACAGAGGGAAAGCTGAGTTATATAGACATGGCGGAGGTTAGGCAGATATGTAGCAGCCTTAAACTAAGGGTAGGGAGGAATCAATACCTTGACTAAGACATGGGGCTAGACGTTCCATTATTATGCAGAACGCCCAAAAATGGGCATTATTTCCAGCGTTGGCATTATGAGTTTTGAGATTGCCGGATTATCGTCCATTTTCAAAACCCTAACTTTCCACTTTATAAAATGGGTATTACTGCGAACGATGTGAAATGGTCGTTAGTGGTACATTTTTTGCCTTTCTGGCGTAAAATGTCGGCATCCATAACAACGCCATGGCAATGTCGTTTCCCGCGTTTCAGGAGGTCAGGGGTCATCAATACATGCGCAGAAGAGGAGAGAGAGAAAGGGGGAGCAGAGAGGAACTGAAAGAGTGTGTGGGTGTGATGTGTGGTTGTTTGGCTGTTGTGGGAGGTAAGAAAGACATTTAGCAGCAGCAAAATGAATTGAGAGCACCAATAATGTTGTTTGCACGGAGATTTTGGGAAAAAAAATATAATTAAAATGGAAGGCATAGAGGAGGTGACATAGCATGCTGTGGAGGCTGAGGACACTGGTGAAAGCAGTGAGGTGGGAGAAGAACTAGTGGGAGGACGAAAACGAGCTCGGAGATTCTCCAACGAGGCAAATGCCTCCCTCCTGTAGGAGGTGGCGTCACGCTGGGGTCAATTGACCCGGGGTGGGCGTGGGGAGCCCACTCCAAAGGTTTACCAGATGATTTGGGCCAATATAGCCGAGGTGGTCTCGTCGGCGACAAATGAGGTGCGTGAGGGCAACCAGTGCCGCAAGCACCTTGTCGGATCTGCCAGAGTAAGTATTACATTTATTTACATTTACTTATATATTTATATAATTTGAATTGTAAGTGTAATGAATGATTAAAATCAGATGTGATGTCTTGCACTTATACCGGGAATGTTTTACTCAAAGCCTGCATTGACGGTGTACGTCTTTAGGTAAATAATAATTTTCATAATAATCATGATTGCATATGTCAGTTATGTGTTGTATCAGTCTCTGTGATAGTACCTAACAATGATCTCATGCAATGATCTCATGCCATTTCGTGCTGATGTTACCTTTTGCAGAAGAAGCTTTCGAAGAACAGGGCCGAGGGCCGAGCAACGGCGCACCACCAGTCATCAGTAAGCTGACCGACATTGAGGAGTGGGTGCTGGCACTAGTGGGGATCCACCCCCAGTCGACCACGCAAGCAGCAGCAGAACCTGATGTGATGCCCACGTGAGAAAAGTATACACCATTGCGTGATATTAAGTCAATAGATGCAACGCCCACTTATATCCGAACACTAATATATGATAGATGATTGATAATAGTGTTATCGAAATAATGATAGCCTCAAGAAAATCATTGTAATGCAGAATTTGGTCATGTCATGAAATGTGATGTTTGTGATGATTTTGATAGCGGTGGTGCTTTTGTCGTGCAAATGCTGTGTGTAGCGTTTGAATCACCTTGTGACCCTAGCACCCCCTTCTCCTCTAATAACCTCATTTATGTTTTGTAGCTCAGCCAGCAGTGCAGCCCCATGCAACATCACCGAGCCAAGAAGCTGCACTTCCGACGCTGGACTCGCCGGAGGATCATCAATCTGGTGCTGAGGAGCCCCGAATCTCGCCCGTGGAGCTGCAGGGTGCCTTCTCCATTGATGACAGTGCCGACTTTGAGGAGCCTGCATCGACAAGCTCCATAACCTATTCAACACCGATGACATCTAGTGCTCCTGCAGCCATGCCCTCCTCCCCCTTGGGGGTAGGGGGCCCAAGCACCTTGCCACAGGGCACCCCAATTGTCTCCATGCCAACCAGTGGATCTGCCGTCATCCCCCCCAATGAAGCAGCGCCTGAGGAGCTCCTCGGCCAGGCAGCTTGGAGTCGGGAGGGGAAGGGGAAGGGGTAGAGGTGGGGAGGAGAAGGGGTGGAGAGGAAAGTGAGGTGCATGGCCGCAGGAGTTGTATTGGTCACAATATTTTTATGTTGTGGTTGCTATTTTGTTGGGAGCTTTGGGAGAAGGGGTGAGGGGGTACCTTGTTTTTTTGCATTTGTGTTCTGTGATTATGAAGTTATGTCTGTAATGTGAAAAATTTAATGAATGATATAAATGTTAGCGATTTGTGGTGGGGTGGGGCATTTTTTACAGTTATAATTATGATTTTATACAAATGTTCTCATTAAATGTTTTTTATTTCACAACCTTGTTGCGCATTGTCTCAGATAAACCGGGGTATAAGTTCTCGTCGTCCTCAGTAGTCAGCCACATCTTTGATTGGGCACATAATGCTCTTGAATATACCTTCTGCCATCTCAAGTCTGCAGCATGTGCGTAGTCGTCAAGACAGGCTGAGAAATTACAGGCCCCATTACAATAACAATCAGTATTATACCTATTGTTCACAAACAATGAATTTACCTACTAAAACACCTAAAATAAATTCAAATCATCCACAGTATGATAAGATGTTTGTTCAGATGTTCAAATCACCTTAAAAGAACTCCACAGTACATCAAAACTCCCCAGGTTGAAGCAGCCTTTTATATGAACCGACCTCCGATTTACAACATGGCGTCCACACCACTGGGTTTAGTTCAGGTGAGAGCAACTTTTTCTCAGCGGTTTTTTCGGCGAGTGATATTTTCGGTGATATGTGGCTGAGGTGCCGAAAGTAACGCTCGGCGATATTATGGGAGTTAGTGTTGCCCATTCTGATCTTTACGGCAAAAAAAAGTGGGCGGGCGGTATTATTAATTCTCAGCATTAACTACATGCCGAAAGTAACGCTGGGCGATAAATGAGTGATACATGGGTGTTAGTTTCAATTTTGTTGCTAAATGTGCGATATCTGGGCATTATACCTCATATCAGCGTTAAAATGGACGTTAAGTGGGCGGTATCGATGCAAAAAAAGTGGAAAGCCTAGCCCCATATGGTGTGTGATATTGGGAGGAACATAAAGAAGAAAGAAAATAAAATCATTAAAAATGGGTGGGAGTGAAGACACTTTGTTATTGGAAGCAGCTTGCTCCATTAGTGTTTCAATAGTGTCACAAGGGTCAGGTTTTTCTCCATTTAACCGCACAATTTTGGGCAATTTTGGGTGGCTTTTTTGTTATTAGTTCCTGGCAAGTGAGCATTGCTGGCAAGGCCAGCATTTATTACCCATCCCTAATTGCCCTTGAGAAGGTGGTGGTGAGCCGGTGGAGGAAAATGCAGATATGATGTGTAACACCTCATCCACCCCCCCAAAAATACCCATAAGGGTTTTCCATCAGAAGTGAGATAAGCGAGAAAGAAGTGCTCACCCAAATACCATAAACAGTGGATTTCCAAATGTGTCCACCTGGGGCCCACCCATTGCTCAGAACGATAGAAAAGGTGCAGTGTTTGCTACAGCTAGCCAGTATATCATGTTCTCTACAGAAATTGCTCATCAGTATGAGAGGGCTATCAACATTTTCGATGTGGCAGGATTTGGCAAGGTGCGGAGGGGGGTCACTGATTGTATGCCTGCTCAAATTGGCTGCCGTGTTTCCTTCATTACAACAGTGGCTGTTCAAAAATACTTCATTGGCTATAAAGCACCTTGGGATATCCTGAGGTCATGAAAGGTGCTATATAAATGCAAGACTTTCTTTCTTTCTTGTTTACATGCAATCAACATCCTAAACAAGAAAAGGTTTCATTCAAAAAACGTCCAGCCCTTTAGTGATCAAAAGCATCAAATATTTCATGTAAATTCTCGCCATCCAGGAAGCTTCTTTCCAGAATCCTTTCATACTGAGGCAGTCCATCTTACCATCACTGAAAGCAACTGAAAGGGATGTGGGTGGCTCCTTGGATATCATGGTTACCCTCTGGAGAGAGGCCAATGACCTTGGTTTGGGTCTGCAGGTAATCACCAATATAATCAGGTCCATGGTGTCACCTGAATCATTATAGAGCAGACAACTGGAATTTGAAAGCCCATGTTAGATCGGAGGGAGGTCTGCACTAAAGTCCAGAGAAGGTGTCTAGGGTTGTCGTAGTGCGTTATTTGCTGCACAGCTTTGCTTTTCGAAAAGGACTCCTGATACATGCCCCAGAGAAAACATAGAAAAAACATAGAAAACATAGAAAATAGGTGCAGGAGTAGGCCATTCGGCCCTTCGAGCCTGCACCGCCATTCAATGAGTTCATGGCTGAACATGCAACTTCAGTACCCCATTCCTGCTTTCTCGCCATACTCCTTGATCCCCCTAGTAGTAAGGACTACATCTAACTCCTTTTTGAATATATTTAGTGAATTGGAAAACACGTAAGACCAGCAGTCTGAGCACACAGGTGTGGACACTGCAGGAAGATAATGCAGATAAGAACCTTGTACCAGGTGTAGGGCATCTATGGGCAGAACTAATACCTCTGCTTGACTGCCACCTGAGGCCACTGCAACACAGTCAATCTCCATGGTTTCCTTTTTCAGAAAACACCAAATTAACATTCCCTCAGAATAAAGACTGTCATTTTATTTTGGAATCATGATGATCATATGATGTTGGTACAAACCCTGAAGAACTGAGACATCTACAAAACTGCTTCTGCTGAATTACAGCTTTGTTACTCTCTCCATAGTATCGATTACTCTATACACACAAAGTAATGAATGCCCGTAAATTATTAAATTCATTCATTTTCTGTAAAATATGGAGAAATGTACACTAAATGGGGTTTGAGTTACCCAAGCAAACAAACTGTAGTACAATCAGCTTTTCAGGATAAGGCTAATTAAAAGATAAATGTCCCGACAGTTGCAGTCTCAGGTTTTCTAATGGCTCAGGTTCTGTCTCTGCCTTGATTGTCACTCAGATCAAACAGAGTGTGCTGTCATTTACAGGCTATAGACACTGTCAAATGAGAAACACATGTACATGTAGTGCCTATACCCCTGACTTTAAGGAGAAGGAAAATCGGGCAGGCTGTATAATAGGCAGTTGATCCACGACTGCCCGTTTTACACCCCCATCGAAGTTGAATTTCCCTCTCACTCACTGTCTCTTCTTACCTTCGTTAGTTTGGTAAAGTCTTGAATTTCTTCCAGCACATTGTCATGTGAAGGTAGCATTGAATTACAAGGCCTCCCCATCCATTGGACCATTCCTTTGATTGGCTTCCCTCGATTCCATCTAACTACTCCCTCCTTTCCTTTACTTGGGCAAATAAAACTTCTCTGGGGGTGTTTGCAAATTCTAGAGCTTTGGCACCTGTTGCAACATCCTCACAAACTCTTTGAAGTCTGTTACATTAGTGGTCTGCCCCTTTAAGCTGCTGCTTCAGCCAGTTAAATGTTGCAGCAACACCATCCTTTATTCCCCCTCTCCCGCCCAACCACTAGATTGTTATCCTAATAGAGTGCGTTAATAGGACTGGGAAGCCACCCTGAAAATCATAACGACTCCAACCAAGGAAAAAGCAGCAGGATCAGAGTGGGTCACACTGTCAGGTGGAAGTCCTACCCTGACGCAATTCCGGCGGAAACACTAACACAGAAGAAAATCCAGGCCGAAGCCATAAATGGGCCTTTCAGGTGAATGATGCCCCATTTTGGGAGATTCCTGGTCAATCTGGAAGAGGTAGCAACCCTAGGTGAATCTAATTTGGGGTCTGGTTTGACTGTATCACTCTTGGACACTCTTAGCAGTTGAGTTCACTGCTAGCAGAGGTGACTGGTTCAGGAAGAGACAGGAGAAAATTGGTGAGAATAAGGGGAGTAAAATTTAAAAGCAGAATCTTAAAACTCATGCAAATAGTCCCTGATTAAGGAGGTACCTTGGGGGAGGAGGGATTTATAATCATAGGAATGAAAACAATAAAAATGACCAAAAGGACAAAGCAATCAATCTCTTTGGTTTTCACCCTTCCCCCTCCCTCATACATTCAACTGAAATAAGACACCAGCTCAAACCAGGAAAGAAAAGTAAGAAGGGGAGAGCATTTGCTTTTATTGTTAGAGCCCACGGGGAGTTGAGGCAATATCCTGCACTAAACATTCCCTCCCCCAGCCAACATGAACAGAATGTGCAGGAACAACTGGCTCCCCCGAAACACCATGAAACTGCACTTGATAATCCCCCCTCCCTTTTCAATGAAGACAATAAGTTTAATTTCACTCCATTCATAGTCTGTACTTTGTTCTGCCACCCCCGATTTAAGCCTTGGGCATTTAAAGTTCTATTCAAGTATGATTTGTAGGATTTAAGCATGACTTGAAGGGGATTTTGAAAAGTTGGGGGGTGGGGGGAATGGTAACAATAAAAAAAACAACACTAAAGGAAGGACAAGTAATTTGTCAAAATATCTGGTCTTATTTAATCATACTCATTGCGCTGTATTATACCACACAAATAAAATGTCTGCTTTGTAGGACAGTAAATGGAAGATGTAATATTTCTCAGGGAATTTCTGATGATGGTGAGGCCGACAGATCCAGGAAATAGTAAATGTTTTCCATTCTTTCCACCCAAGGCATGTCGAGCATCAGTTGGATGCTGCTTAAATCTTTCTCTACTTTGCCATAACAAAGGAGCTTTACAGCACCGCCTCCCCCAATCCCCCCCACCACTCCCCCCCCCCCCCCACCTCCCACGCCACCTCAGAACAGGTGCACCAATAGCATATTTTCCACATTAGCCTTGAAACCTTTCTGAGACATGAAGATATTACCAGAAAGAAGGTAACTGGACAAGGAGAAGTAATGTAAGTAGGATTGCTCTGGAGTCTCCAGGAATTAAAGATTAATCTCAGGACACTACTGCAAACAGCCAGGGGAAAATAAATCATGAGGGCATTAAGAATATTGGGATTTTTTTCTTTCAACATGCTTGTTTATTAGTTGTAAAAATATTGGAGATGGGGGAAAAAAGGCTGGTTTTGAACCGTCAAGAATCATCCAATCGGGTACCAAAGAATCTATTGGCTTTCCAATTAGTATGGAAAGGCGCTGACCCCTGAGGATGAATGTGTCAGGCAACCAGTAGCGGGAGCATAAGGGTGAGGCAGGAGGTCATGTGACTAAACCTCCTGGACTAGGCAACCATAAATGTAAAAGGGAAGGATAGAAAGATAGTCTAGGGGGAGTGTTTGCTAGTGCTGTTGGGGAGGGGTTAAACTAATATGGCAGGGGAATGGGAACCTATGCAGGGAGACAGAGGGAAGTAGAATGGGGGCAGCAACAAAAAATAGAAAGAAGAAAAGTAAAAGTGGAGAGCAGAAAAACCCAAGGCTAAAAGGAAAAAGGGCCACATTACAGCAAAATCCTAAAGGAGCAAAGGGTGTTAAAAAGACAAGCCTGAAGGCTCTGTGCCTCAATGTGAGGAGTATTCAGAATAAGGTGGACAAATTAACTACGCAGAGAGCAGTTAACGGATATGATATCATTGGCATCACGGAGACGTGGCTCCAGGGTGTCCAAGGCTGGGAACTCAACATCCAGGGGTATTCAATATTTAGGAAGGATAGACAGAAAGGAAAAGGAGGTGGGGTGGCGTTGCTGGTTAAAGAGGAAATTAATGCAATAGTAAGGAAGGACATTAGCTTGGATGATGTGGAATCTGTATGGGTGGAGCTACGGAATACCAATGGGCAGAAAACGCTAGTGGGAGTTGTGTACAGACCACCAAACAGTAGTAATGAAGATGGGGACAGCATCAAACAAGAAATTAGGGATGCGTGCAATAAAGGTACAGCAGTTATCATGGGCGACTTTAATCTACATATTGACTGAGCTAACCAAACTGGTAGTAATGCGATGGAGGAGGATTTCCTGGAGTGTATTAGGGATGGTTTTCTGGACCAATATGTTGAGGAACCAACTAGAGGGCTGGCCATCCTAGACTGGGTGATGTGTAATGAGAAAGGACTAATTAACAATCTTGTTGTGCGAGGCCCCTTGGGGAAGAGTGACCATAATATGGTAGAAATCTTTATTAAGATGGAGAGTAACAGAGTTAATTCAGGGACTAGGGTCCTGAAGTTGGGGAAAGATAACTTCGATGGTATGAGACGTGAATTGGCTAGAATAGACTGGCGAGTGATACTTAAAGAGTTGACAGTGGATAGGCAAAGGCAAACATTTAAAGATCACATGGATGAACTTCAACAATTGTACATCCATGTCTGGAGTAAAAATAAAATGGGAAAGGTGGCTCAACCGTGACTAACAAGGGAAATTAAGGATAGTGTTAAATCCAAGGAAGAGGCATATAAATTGGCCAGAAAAAGCAGCAAACCTGAGGACTGGGAGAAATTTGTAATATAGCAGAAGAGGACAAAGGGTTTAATTAGGAGGGGGATAATCGAGTATGAGAGGAAGTTTGCTGGGAACATAAAAACTGACTGCAAAAGCTTCTATAGATATGTGAAGAGAAAAAGATTAGTGAACACAAACGTAGGTCACTTGCAGTCAGATTCAGGTGAATTTATAATGAGGAACAAAGAAATGGTGGACCAGTTAAGCAAATACTTTGGTTCTGTTTTCACGAAGGAAGACACAAATAACCTTCCAGAAATACTAAGGGACCGAAGGTCTAGTGAGAAGGAGGAACTGAAGGATATCCTTATAAAGCGGGAAATTGTGTTAGGGAAATTGATGGGATTGAAGGCCGATAAATCCCCAGGGCCTGATAGTCTGCATCCCAGAGTACTTAAGGAAGTGGTCATAGAAATAGCGGATGCACTGGTGATCATTTTCCAACAGTCTATCGACTCTGGATCAGTTCCTATGGACTGGAGGGTAGCTATTGTAACCCCACTTTTTAAAAAAGGAGGGAGAGAGAAAACGGGTAATTATAGACTAGTTAGCCTGACATCAGTAGTGGGGAAAATGGAATCAATTATTAAATATGAAATAGCAGCGCATTTGGAAAGCAGTGACAGGATCGGTCCAAGTCAGCATGGATTTATGAAAGGGAAAACATGCTTGACAAATCTTCTAGAATTTTTTGAGGATGTAATTAGTAGAGTGGACAAGGAAGAACCAGTGGATGTGGTGTATTTGGACTTTCAAAAGGCTTTTGACAAGGTCCCACTCAAGAGACTGGTGTGCAACATCAAAGCACATGGTATTGGGGGTAATGTACTGATGTGGATAGAGAACTGGTTGGCAGACAGGAAGCAGAGAGTCGGGATAAATAGATCCTTTTCAGAATGACAGGCAGTGACTAGTGGAGTGCCGCAGAGCTCAGTGCTGGGACCCCAGCTCTTTACAATATACATTAATGATTTGGATGAAGGAATAGAGTGTAATATCTCCAAGTTTGCAGATGACACTGAACTGGGTGGTGGTGTGAGCTGTGAGAAGGACGCTAAAAGGCTGCAGGGTGACTTGGACAGGTTAGGTGAGTGGGCAAATGCATGGCAGATGCAGTATAATGTGGATAAATGTGAGGTTATCCACTTTGGTGGCAAAAACGTGAAGGCAGAATATTATCTGAATGGCGGCAGATTAGGAAAGGAGGAGGTGCAACGAGACCTGTGTGTCATGGTATATCAGTCATTGAAAGTTGGCATGCAGGTACAGCAGGCAGTGAAGAAGGCAAATCGTATGTTGGCCTTCATAGCAAGGGGATTTGAGTATAGGAGCAGGAAGGTCTTACTGCAGTTGTACAGGGCCTTGGTGAAGCCTCACCTGGAATATTGTGTTCAGTTTTGGTCTCCTAATCTGAGGAAGGACGTTCTTGCTATTGAGGGAGTGCAGCGAAGGTTCACCAGACTGATTCCTGGGATAGCTGGACTGACATATGAGGAGAGACTGGAGCAACTGGGCCTTTATACACTGAAGTTTAGAAGGATGAGAAGGGATCTCATAGAAACTTATAACATTCTGACGGAACTGGACAGGTTAGATACGGGAAGAATGTTCCCGATGTTGGGGAAGTCCAGAACCAGGGGACACAATCTTAGGATAAGTGTTCGGCCATTTAGGACTGAGATGAGGAGAAACTTCTTCACTCAGAGAGTTGTTAACCTGTGGAATTCCTACCGCAGAGAGTTGTTGATGCCAGTTCATTGGATATATTCAAGAGGGAGTTAGATATGGCCCTTATGGCTAAAGGGATCAAGGGGTATGGAGAGAAACCGGGAAAGGGGTACTGAGGGAATGATCAGCCATGATCTTATTTAATGGTGGTGCGGGCTCGAGGGGCCGAATGGCCTACTCCTGCACCTATTTTCTATGTTTCTACATTTCTATGTCTGGAGTTTTACTGCATTTACCGTGAGGTACAAGAATGGTTCATAGTAGCCCAGATACAGAAGAGCAAAGGATGTGAGCTGGGAAGTAGAGCTGCAGGAAGTTGCAGAGTTAGGGTGGAGTAAGGCCATGGAAGGATTTATAAATGAAGATGAATATTTCGAAATCAATATATTGGAGATGGGAAAGATAAATGGGACTGGGGTGATGGAAACGTGTCATTTGATGTAGGTTGCAGACATGTGTTTGTGTAGGGCAGAAAAGCAGTTGGGACAGTGTTGGAAAAGTCAGGTCAGTATGGATGAGAGTTTCAAGGATGGGGTTGAACTTGGCTCTTGATGAAGAAATTGTCAGAGTAGTAAAAATAGTTGGAACACTGATGATGGTAACCATAGAGCAATAACATTCACTCTGACTGGGGAAACTATGGCCGGGAATTTGCTCACCTCGGCGGGTCTGGGGCGGGCATCGTCGGTGGCGGGTCCCGACCCCGCTGTTGGTGCAATCCCGCACTGTGAAATGACTTTCCATTGATAGGGCTTGTTAAGCCCGCCCGGCACGTTTCCCACTCCAATTAGAGGAAGCAGGTCTGATGACTTAATTTGATGACGCATCATTAGCCGGTTTCCTTAAAGGGACCACGGCCAACTTTATTTTCACATTTGTGCTGTCGGAGTTCTACAGCATTGAAGTGCTGCAACAATGACAATCACTGCACAGAGGTGCAGGGCCTCACCCAGGCTCTCCCAGGACTCCCTCCATTTGCTTATGGAGGAAGTCACAGCATGCAGAGAGCTCTTCTTCCCTTCCTATGGGTGAGCCGGTTGCACATTCCACAGAGGGTCACAAGTAGGGATGTCATTAGGAGGACCTGGGTGCAATGGCACAAATCTTTCAATCTCATTAGATGTCAAGATGTTAGTACAAAGCCACACTCATATTCATCCTGCTGTGCCTCTTATCACATCCCCATCACTTTGCATTCCCTACCTCACCCCTGCCATCCTTACTCATACCAACGTACTTGCACATCCACCCATCCGTCTCTCTCTCTATCTACATTTTCATATCCCCATCTCACTAGCCACCCCTCACACTCACCCTCATCCTAGTGCAATCATACCAACTAACAACACACAAGGGTAGCCACTTGGGTGTTTTGTCCAATGTTCATGTAAAGTTTCTATTAATGTGCTGTCAAACATTGAAACCTTTATTTTCAACACTTTCCATTCTTGGACACATTTGTGTACACCTTTGAAAGTGGCTTAGTGAGTTGCAGTGAATGGTGAGATAGAACAGTGCCCTCCACAATGGTGGTGAGTGTGAAAGGAATAGCTAGGGCATTGTAGGGATGCTTTATGGTGTTGGTGTGGGGTGGTGCCAACCTGGCGCATCATATGGCAGTAAATCTGGTCATGGGCTCCTGGGCAGCAATGTGCTCGGGTGCTGAAGCCCTCTGTCCTGAACAGCATCAGGTGATTGAGGAGAATGTTGGTGTTGTAGTTGGGGCTGCTTGTGTTCCTGGTGTTCATGGTCAGATTCTGAGGACCAAGCTGAGACATTATAAAGGGCTAATGTTGATGGAATAGATGGCAGCTGAGGTACAGATGATAGAAGCATTCTGTCAATGGTGAGAGAGTTCTTCCAAAGAGGTGATACTGGCTTGAGAGTGGAAAGCGAAAAGCCTGCCAAATCTGTGCTGAAACTGGACTGAGAAACAGCTTGTGGTTGAGGAAAGTGAAGTTCTGTCAGCTGGGAGCTTTTACTGTACATTTGAAACTGACAAGGATTCAGTTGGCGCATTGGCCACTGAAGTCCCGTCTCAGGTTGATAATGTAGGTTTCCATGGCCATGAAGTTAAAGTGAAAAGGTAAGTTAAAAAGCCTATTAATGATCTGTCAACACGGCAATAATGAGTTTAATTGGGTTGCCTGCCTCTGCCTTTTGAATCTGCTCAGCTCTGACAGACCTGACACTGGGAAAAGCACTGTCAAAAAAAAAACACTTTCACACTGGACTCGCCACCGACCGTGCCCGCTGAACGCCGGAAAATTCCGGCCTAAGTTGCAGTATACAACTGGAATGGGAAAACGTAGAGGTATCAGGGCCGAACACGATAACCTAGTCTGGGAGGCACTACTCTGTTAAACATCAATGGACACCTTTGAAAAGCTGGTAATAGAACCCACTGGATTTTCCTTCCATCAAACTGAATGGAAGGAAAATCTAATGGGTTCTGTAAGGGATGTGCAATCCTCACCACCAGATATTTATTTTTGCATGCTGTGCAGGCAATGCTTAAAGCCCATGCAGTAAAGATGAAAATTGATCCCATCGATTCCTGAGGCGACTCTCGTTTGGCGAGGGGGAGCAGTATGGCTCTGAGCGGAAGGAACACCAGCCCACTGTGCCCTCACTGTCAGAGCAGGCAGCAGTGTCTGCCCGATTGGTACATTAATTCCCATTGGCAGGTCATATTTCTGCTGCCTCTGTTCCACCTCCACGAACTACCCTATTATTATTTTATACCTTTAGTCATTGAGGGAGCTCTAGCTTTGGATGCCTCCTTTCCCTCTCATGGGAATGTGTCTTCTCTTTGGAGGCCTCCCACTGCTCATTTACTGTTTTACCTGCCAATCAATGACTCCAATTTACCAGAGTCAGATCCCTTTTCAACTCACTGAAATTAGCCCTTCTCCAGTTGAGTACTTTTGCATTTGCTTTTTCCTTGTCCTTTTCCATAATTATTCTAAACTTAATGATATTGTGATCACTGTTTCCCAAATGCTCTCCCACTGAAACATGCTCCACTTGCCCCACTTCATTCCCCAGAATTAAATCCAGCACTCTTTCCTTCCTTGTTGGGCTGGAAACTGTAATATATAGCTCTATCTAGTGGACTATTGTTCCACCTAGTGGACTACTGTGGTAATGCAGCCATTGCTGTAAGTACAATAAAGGCATCAGGTGACAGGTCACCTGACGAGTTCCTGTGTTAATGAAGCCAACTTGTAGTCTGTGTGTTGTCATGTTGTAGAGAATATACCACATTGGTAATGAATGATCGGATTCCAGGATACCCTAACTGAAATTTTTGTTGGTGGATGATTCTAGTGAAACAACAGTGAGATTAGAGAGATCCTCCATGTTGCAGAACAGGTAAAAATCCATTACAAGCACACTTGGCTGATCTGAAGAGTCCAGATGGCCGTGCCTATGGGAATAATAGGGTGCTTGGGTGAGTTTCAACATGACCGAGAGACTTTTGGAGTGTATGTGGAGCGGCTAGAAATGGTTTTCACTGCAAACAGTATCATCGAAGTCTCCGATGATGAAAACCATAACCAAATGGTGTTAAAATGAAAACGGACTATTTTCTTGACTGAAGCAGCGCCCGAGGTGTATGAAACCCTAAAAAAATGTGCTTGTTCCCGTCAAGCCAAAGGACACATCAGTTACAGAGATTCTAAGTAAGTTAGAACAGCACTACATCCTCAGCCTTTGGAAATTGCTGAAAGTTATTGTTTCGGAATACGAGATCAGTTATTGCTGAAATATCAGTGATTACATTGCAGCATTAAAAAAGCTATCTATTCGCTGTCATTTTGGAAACTTTCAGGATCGAGCATTGCGAGACCACTTTGTTTGTGGGATGAAAAGTGAAGAAATCAGAACAAAGTTGTTGACAACTCCTAACTTGACTTTTGATTTAGCTTGTCAGACAGACAGCTATGTCAATGGATATGGCCGACCAATATTCCTGAGAATTTCATACCATTTCCAGTCGTTAGACAACCGAGGTGAATCGCCTGCAGGTTAAAAGAAAAGAGCATTTGGGCCCCAAGGCCTCAGCAACTGGCCAAGGTAACAGAGCATTGAAGTCATGCTATCGGTGCCTGGGACAACACATTTCTCAAAGTTGTCTATAAGTGAAGGCAGAGTGCTTCTTCTGCAGGAAAACTGGGCATCTTGCGAAGGCATGCCGACTGAAGAGTAAACCAATTTTCAAGACTATAAGTAGAAATCCCCAAAGACTACATAGCATGGAAGAAAAGCAATAGGACAAAGAGATACATGTCATCAGGAGCAGGAGGGTAACCAGGAACCTGCAGGAACCAGGACACCCATGGAAATCAACATGGGCACATCCATGAACGTCGTACCAGAATCAATATATTTCGAGAAGCTGAGTGATTTTCCACTGGAGAAGTCGAAGATAGAGCTGCGAGGCTATTCAGGAGAGAACATTTCTGTGGTAGGTTGTATCACCAAACCGGTGAAATACAAAGATCAATTTCAGAGCTTGAAACACTAAAAGTTAGTTTGCAGGTACAACAAGTAATCAGGAAGGCAAATGGAATGTTGGCCTTTATTGCAAGGGAGCTAGA
Source organism: Pristiophorus japonicus (assembly GCF_044704955.1). NCBI lineage: Eukaryota > Metazoa > Chordata > Chondrichthyes > Pristiophoridae > Pristiophorus > Pristiophorus japonicus. The sequence goes on along the minus strand of NC_091980.1, from coordinate 74,049,298 downwards.
GAATATAAGCAGAGAAGTTCTGCTACAACTGCACAGGGTATTGGTGAAGCCACACCTGGAGTACTGCATGCAGTTTTGGTCTCCATATTTAATGAAGGATATACTTGCATTGGAGGCTGTTCAGAGAAGGTTCACTAGGTTGATTCCGGAGATGAGGGGGTTGACTTATGAAGGTAGGTTGGGACTATACTCATTGTTCAGAAGAATGAGAGGTGATCTTATTGAAACATGTAAGATAATGAGAGGGCTCGACAAGTTGGATGCAGAGAGGATATTTCCACTCATAGTGGAAACTAAAACTAGGGGGCATAATCTCAGAGGGTTGTAAATCTGTGGAATTCTCTGTCCCAGAGAGCTGTGGAGGCTGGGTCATTGAATATGTTTAAGGCGGTGATAGACAGATTTTTGAGTGATAAGGGAATAAAGGGTTATGGGGAGTGGGCAGGGAAGTGGAACTGAGTCCATGATCTTATCAGCCATGATCTTATTAAATGGCAGAGCAGGCTCGAGGAGTCAAATGGACGACTTCTGCTCCTATTTCCTGTGTTTTTGTGTTCTTGTGTTCTTAGTGGTAGCAGGAGACAAGCCTGCCTTAATAGGTAGAAATTAGTTGGGATCACTGAAGCTGGATTGGAATAAGATTTTTCATGTTGAAAGGAGATTTGCATTGAAGGATGATGCCATAAAGACATATCCAAAGATGTTCTGCGAAACAGGCAGTTCGATCCAAGGCTTCAAGGTGAGTGTCAGAGTACAGAAGGACACTGGACCAGTTTACTGCAAGCTGCGTCCCGTACCATATGCACTCAAGGAGAGAGTTGAGCAAGAACTCAAAAGACTAGAGACTGAGAACATTATCTCTAAGATAGATCTAAATAATTGGGCTACACCCATTGTTGTAATACATAAGTCAGATGGTAAGGTAAGGTTGATTATAAAGTAACCATAAACCAGGTTCTAGAGAGTAAGCTCCCCAATAAATGACCAAATGTAGAAGATTTGTTCACAACACTGACAGGTGGTCAGATCTTCTCAAAGTTAGATCTCACAAATGCCTACTTACAACTTGAACTAGATGGTTGACTATAAATACTCATCTTGGCCTATAGCAATTTAATAGGCTACCATTTGGAGTTGCTTCTACTCCTGCCATATTCCAAGATTTTGCAAGATATTGAAGGGGTAGTATGTTATTTAAATGACATATTAATTTCATGCACCAAACAGGCAAATCCATAATAACGTATTGAATGAAGTGCTCAAATGACTAGAGAAGCACAGAATATGAGTGACTGCTCGCAAGTGTGAGTTATTTCAAAACTCAGTGGAGTACTTAGGGCACATAGTAGACAAATATGGTTTACATCCAACCAAGGGAAAGCTGGATGCAATCAGAAATGCGCGAACTCCCAAGAATGTCACTGAACTTCGATCATTTTGGGGTCTTTTGAACTATTGTGGCAAGTTCTTACCAAATGTGGCTACAGTGTTACATCCACTGAATGAACTGTTGAAAAAACAGATCTATTGGAAGTGGTCAGAAGAATGCGATGCAGCATTCAATGAGTATAAAAGCCAGTTGGTAGAGAGCACCATGTTAGTTCACTATGACGTATCTAAGGAAATCAAGCAAGCATGTGACGCCTCTTGATATGGAGTTGGGGCAGTGATCTCTCATGTATTACATAGTGGGGAGGAGAGACCAATTGCTTTTGCTTCACGCACTCTCACTGCCAGTGAGCGTAATGATGCGCATATCGAAAGGGAAGCTTTGGCATTAATTTTTGGGGTCAAGAAGTTCCACAAATACTTGTATGGTCATAAGTTTACCATCATTATGGACCATAAGCCCCTGACAGTATTGCTCCATCCGAAGTCCCCAGTTCCAACCTTAGCTGCAGCCCGAATGCAGAGCTGGGCTTTGATTTTGTCAGCATTTATGTATGACATTGAGTACAGACGATCAGCTGCTCATAGTAATGTTGATGCTATGTCTAGATTGCCATCCCCATCACAAGTTACACTCGATAGAGAGGAGGTTTCTATTTGTCATACATTGATGAACTGCTAATCACAGCTGAAGAGATTGGTAGAGCAACCAAATGTGACTCAGTTATGTCAAAGGTATATGATTACATTGCAAATGGCTAGCCAAATCAGGTATCAGAGAAAGATATTGATCCATTCCTCATTCATAGGAATGAATTGTCTGTGGATAAAGATTGTATCATCTGGGGTTATCCCAAATAAATTCAGGTCCAAAGTATTAGAAGATCTTCATGACCAGCACCTGGGAATGTGCTTAACCAAGAGTTTTGCACGCAGTTACTTATGTTGGCCAGATCTAGATAAAGATATAGAGTACTTTGTTAGTCAGTGTACAACATGTCAATTGGTAAGCAAGAAATCACCATCAGTACCATTATATCCATGGAAATAGCCTCCCAGGGTGTGCAAAGGTTACATATCGATTTTACTGAGCTAGAAGGACAGCAATTGTTCATTGTGATTGATAGCCATTTGAAGTGTGTAGAGGTGTTTCCGATCCAGAAAATAACAAGTAAAACACGAGACAATTTGCGAAGATTATTTTTCTTCATATGGCCTCCCAGAAGAAATTGTATCTGATAATGGCCCACAATTTTATTCAGAAAAATTTGCACAGTTCATGAGCAAAAATGGTATTCCACCATATCACTCTGCTTCAAATGGTGCAGCAGAGCACACAAGACAAATTGTAAAACGTGCCCTCATCAAGCAAATGTTAGATCCAAATCCAAAGAAATGGCAGTTGTCGTTGGACCACAAGTTGATCAATTTTCTAATTACTTATCATAATACTCCTCATATAACTACTGGTAGAACACCAGCAAAGTTGTTTCTCAAGCGACAGCCATGAACCAGATTCTCGTTGTTAAATCCAAACTTGGCACAGTCAGTAGAAGAGAAACAATTAAGACAGAAAGAGAATCATGATAGAGGTAGAGTAAGAGAGAGAAGTGTGAAATTAAATTAGGTGAGAATGAAGAACCATCACCATAAATGGTTAAAGTGGTTACCAGGAAGAGTGGTGAAGATATGTGGTCCACGCACATATTTGGTCAAGATGTTTGATCATGGACAGGTTAGGTTTGTTCAAATTGATCATAATTTACCTACAGATGTGGAAGGAGTTGAAAGTTGGAATAATTTGATTATTTCTGACTCATCAGATAGTTTTCGTTACAAGTAAAGTACTAGTAGCAAATCCTAGAAGTAGGAACAAGTCCAAGAGAAATTCAGAATTTAAGTCTGAGTCCGAGCCAGGCAGACAAACAGTTGTAGAGAGTTCACATGTGGATCAAGGGCTTCCCTTGGAGGAAAACTTTCCTGAGAATCAACCTAGAATGAGTCTAAGTTCAACACCATGTTTGGAAAGTTCTGTTCGAGAGTGAAGGTATCCTCTTCGAAACAGAAAATCCGTGGTTAAGTTAAGTCCATATCTTTTGTTATGTGTAACCATGCCAGTTATGTATAATGATTGTTTGTTATAATTACTTCTTCATTAAGGAGGGAGAAGTGTAATATATAGCTCTATCTAGTCGACTACTGCTCCACCTAGTGGACTATTGTGGTAATGCAGCCATTGCTGTAAATACAATAAAGGCATCAGGTGACAGGTCACCTGATAAGTTCCTGTGTTAATGAAGCCATCATATAGTCTGTGTGTTGTGATGTCGTAGAGAGTATACCATAGAAACATGCTGAGTAAGCAAGTTCTCTTGTACACCTTTCAGGAATTCCTGCCCTCTTTGCCATTTACACTGTTATTTTCCCAGTTCAATATTAGGATAATTGAAGACCCCGATTATCACTACCCTATTATTCTTGCTTTTTCTAAAAATCACCTGTAAATTTGCTTCTCTGTCTCCTTTCTACTATTTGGTGGCCTATAATATACACCCAGTAGTGTAACAACTCCTATTCTGTTCTTTAACTGAACCCAAATAGATTGTGGGCTGAATTTTCCAGTCATGTCCACCTCAGCTTGCACCCCGGAGGGATGGCAATGATGGCGGTGAGCTCTTCTGGGCGGGCGACAAGCTTCCACTGCCCCATCGGGGTTTTCGGCGATGGTTTCGGCATGGAGCATTACTGTCTGGAAGAGGCGAGCTGGTGTGCAATGCCCCCGGTTGCGACACCGGCTCAATTTTTGAGTTGCATCCAACTCATAGTGCTGCATAGAGCGCCCTGCTGGGACCGCCTGTGAAAACGGACAGTCTAAGCTGCAGCGGCTGCAGTGTGCAAAGTAATGTCGGCCTCAGGTAAGTGTGATTGTGATTTATTTTATTTCTTTTGGCGATTAATGTTGCGATGGCGTGGGCTATGTATTGGGAATGATTTTGGTGTTCATTTTTCAGTGTTTTTTTTTCTCTCGAGACCTCTCTTACAGCACTCCCAAGCCTGTTGTTTAGCTCGATTTCAGCATGGTCAGCTGGCCAAGAGCCTTAAGAGAGGTGTGCAATGCCTCCCTTACTGCTCCACCCCACTCAGGGCCCAGCTGCCCAATTTTGCTGACTGAGGTGCAAACCTTTTCCAGGCGCTATCAAGACCGTATTGCCGTCATTAATGCCTCGAAATCTGAAAAGCCAAAAATCCAGCTCTCTATCTTTGAACTCTCAAGCACTGCCTCCCTTTCCAGGGCTGTATCAGTAGCTTTGATCGAAACTGTCACACACCACCTCCCCTTTTTTCCCTTCCCTAATTTTCCTCAATGCATCGTAACCATGATTCTTAAGTTCCCATCCACCCTTTATTTGAGCCAGGTTTCCGTTATTGCTACTATATCATAATCCCATGTGGCAACATGTATCTGCAGCTCACCACCTTATTTGCCACACTCAGTGATTTATACACATGCACTCCAAACCCACCTTAATCTGCCTTGTATTTCTCTCCTGCCTGAATTCTTCTATTTCTGAACTATATCTTTATTCTAATGTTGTTTGTCTCTCCCAGTCCTCTGTACACCTTGTATCTTCTCTCTGAAGCTTCATCTTGGTTTCCCTCCCCCTGCCAAATTAGTTGAAACCCTCCCCACAGCACTAGTTAGGGGGAGAGACTAGAGGAACTGGGAGCATTCTCCTTAGAGCAGAGAAGGTTAAAGGAAATTTAATACTGCCGTTCAAACTCATGAAGAGTTTTGATAAAGGATAAATTGTTTCCACTGGCAGGAATCGTTAACCAGAGGGTGCAAATTTAAGGTAATTGGCAAAAGAACCAATGCAGTAAACAGTGAGGAGGATAGTAATAGATATCAGGAGGACATAGATAGACTGGTAAAAATGGACAGACACATGAGTGGAATGGGCCTTTACTCTCTGGAGTTTAGAAGAGCGAGGGTGATCTCACTGAAACATATAGGATTCTGAAGGGGATTGACAAAGTAAATGCTGAGAGGTTGTTTCCCCTGGCAGGAGAGTCTAGAACTAGGGAACATAGTCTCAGGCTAAGGGGTTGGCCTTTTAAGACTGAAATGAGGAGGAATTTCTTCACTCAGAGAGTTGTGAATTTTTGGAATTATCTACCCGAAAGGGCTGTGGATGCTGAGTTGTTGAGTATATTCAAGGCTGAGATAGATAGATTTTCAGACTCTAGGGGAATCAAGGGATATAGGGATTGGACAGGAAATTGGAGTTGAGGTCGAAGATGAGCCATGATCTTATTGAATGGCTGAGCAGGCTTTAAGGGCCGAATGGCCTACTCCTGTTCCTAATTCTTATGTATCTATGGCAGATGAAATTAAATGCAGAGAAATGTGAAGTGATTCATTTTGGTAGGAAGAATGAGAGGCAATACAAACTAAATGGTACAATTTTAAAGTGGGTGCAGGAACAGAGAGATCTGGCGATCTATGTACACAAGTCTTTGAAAGTGGGAGCTGTAAGACTACAGCATTTTTTCCGTCTCATTTTCTGCTAATACCGTGCTTGCAAACTGCTCCAAGATGGATAAAACATGTGTTGACCATTTTTAGTGACCCAAAAGGCTTTGCGAAATTAAAAGACTTTCTCATGAGTTTTAACATCTCTCAGCTACAAAGGACATTGGTTGGGAACTGTGAAGGAGCTGTTTAAAGGAGATAAGAGAATGAAAAACCTATTTATTGTGAAAGGCTATCCTTTTTTTTTAAACCTAGGCAATTACGTACACGGCGGGCAACCATCCAGAAAAATGGTATATAAAGACCATAACGTGAGGTCAACACTACAGTCAAGTGATTGGTGACCTGGTCAGTTACCAAGAGAATCAGGGGCTTAATTTCTGATTGTTGATCATGACTAGAGTTAACTTGTGTGTGAGTGTAGTAAGATAATGGGACTAAAGGCAGATACATCCCCTGGACCTGATGGCTTGCATCCTAGGGTCTTAAGAGAAGTAGCGGCAGGGATTGTGGATGCATTGGTTCTAATTTACCAAAATTCCCTGGATTCTGGGGAGGTCCCAGCAGATTGGAAAACTGCAAATGCAACACCCCTATTTAAAAAAGGAGACAGACAGAAAGCAAGAAAATATGGACCAGTTAGTCTAACATCTGTGGTTAGGAAAATGTTGGAGTCTATTATTAAAGAAGCAGTAGCAGGACACTTGGATAAGCAAAATTCGGTCAGGCAAAGTCAGCATGGATTTATGAAGGGGAAGTCATGTTTGACACATTTGCTGGAGTTCTTTGAGGATGTAACGGACAGGGTGGATAAAGGGGAACCAGTGGATGTGGTGTATTTGGACTTCCAGAAAGCATTTGACAAGGTGCCACATAAAAGGTTACTGCACAAGAAAAAAGTTCACTGGGTTGGGGGTAATATATTAGCATGGATAGAGGATTGGCTAACTAACAGAAAACAGAGAGTCGGGATAAAAGATTCATTCTCTGGTTGTCAACTAGTAACTAGTGGGGTGCCGCAGGGATCAGTGCTGGGACCCCAACTATTTACAATCTATATTAACGACTTGGAAGAAGGGACTGAGTGTAATGTAGCCAAGTTTGCTGATGATACAAAGATGAGAGGAAAAGCAATGTGTGAGGAGGACACAAAAAATCTGCAAAAGGACATAGACAGACTAAATGAGTGGGCAAAAATTTGGCAGATGGAGTATAATGTTGGAAAGTATGAGGTCATGCATTTTGGTAGAAAAAAATCAAAGAGCAAATTATTATTTAAATGGAGAAAGATTTCAAAGTGCCACAATGCAGCGGGACCTGGGGGTACTTGTGCATGAAACACAAAAGAATAGTATGCAGGTACAGCAAGTGATCAGGAAGGCCAATGGTATCTTGGCCTTTATTGTAAAGGGGATGGAGTATAAAAGCAGGGAAGTCTTGCTACAGCTATACAAGGTATTGGTGAGGCCACACCTGGAATACTGCGTGCAGCTTTGGTTTCCATATTTACGAATGGATATACTTGCTTTGGAGGCAGTTCAGAGAAGGTTCACGAGGTTGATTCCGGGGATAAGGGGGTTGACTTATGAGGAAAGGTTGAGTAGGTTGGGCCTCTACTCATTGGAGCTCAGAAGAATGAGAGGTGATCTTATCGAAACATATAAGATTATGAGGGGGCTTGACAAGGTGGATGCAGAGAGGATGTTTCCACTGATGGGGGAGACTAGAACTAGCGGGCATGATCTTAGAATAATGGGCGCTCATTTAAAATAGAGGTGAAGAGGAATTTCTTCTCTCAGAGGGTTGTAAATCTACGGAATTTGCTGCTTCGGAGAGCTATGGTTGCTGGGATATTGAATACATTTAAGACAGAAATAGACAGTTTCTTGAGTGATAAGGGGATAAGGGGTTATGGGGTACGGACAGGGAAGTGGAGCTGAGTCCATGATCAGATCAGCCATGATCTAATTGAATGGCGGAGCAGGCTCAAGGGGCTGTATGACCTACTCCTGTTCTTATTTCTTATGCTCTTATGTCTTGCTTTCTATTAATCACTTAGAGAATATATAATTTTAACTGTTCGGAAGTACTTTAATGGGATAGGTTGGTGTGGGCTAATAATTAGAAATGATTGTGCATTTGATGCTATCGTTATTGTTTGTATCTCTTTTGATTATTCCAAGTAACGATAACCACTGGATAGGGGTGAGTGAAGAAACACCCTGTGTCTGTGTTGTTCTGTCTCACAAGTCCGAACACTGTAAAGTGTAGAGAAAAGTCATAAATCTTACAGGATAAAACCTGATTTATTAAGATAAGTCTTAACTCTGAAAAGTGGAAAGAACATACATAAATTTTATAGGTTAAATTAAGATAAGTGTTATAGTTTTGGTACCTGAGCGAACATGGACTTCTGAAAGACAAACAATGTCAAATCCTATAGATGAATCAGTTACAACGTATGTGACTGAAATGTTGCCCTTAGAGAGGGGTGGGTATGAATCATTATAGATGGTGGTGATCCGGTTTTGGGGGTTGGACACTATACAAGGTCCCCATGTCGGCCTGAATTGCTGGAAGCCATTTGATTGTCAGTTAAGATCAATGCGGATGCAAAGATTAAGTTACAAAAGGAGATAGAACAAGTTATGGCAAGAAAAGCTAGTGAGGAAGAAGCAGTGAAAACCCGACTTTGGACGGAGTTAGAGGGAGAGAGAGAGAGAGAGAAAGAAGAGGAGTTAGGGAAGTTAAAGGAAAGTAAGAAAAAGCTCAAAGAAAAGTTTAAGAAGGAAAAGGAAAGATAGTGTAAGAAACCACAGTACATCGAGAGTGCGTGTGGAATGTGGGCGTTGAAGGAAACAGATCAAAGACACCGCACAGAACAGAGAGAAGGAGAAAAGACTTAGAGGGAGATATAGGGGCCGATTTTCAGCAAGGCCTCCGCCCACCCAAGTGCCGCCCAAGGTGCTGCTGATGGCCGCCAAGGTACCGGACGGTACTTTGGGTGGGATATTCATGAAGAAGGTCCCTTGAAGGGCGTCAAATGGATGACATACGTTGCCAATCTGGGCGGCAGCCGGCGGGAGGTCGCATTCTCGGCAGCAGAGGTGCTTGCCGCCCAAGTACTGCCGAGGATTGAATCAGGCCCACGGAGGGTCAAAAACCTGGAAAAAAAAATCACAAATAAAAAATACAAAAACTATCCGAAGACCTTCAGGGGATCCCATGCAGGTAAGTCACTGTTGAATTTTTAAAAAAATGTTCACTTATCTTTTTTTCAGGTTCTTCAGATTTACCATCGGGGACAGACCAGCCTGCAGCATGCGGTCCACCCCTGTTCTGCCACCAACTCCTGTCCGCAGGAATCTGGGAGCTCGGCAGCTGGGAGCTCAGTTGCGCCACTCGACCGTCTGTTGACCGTCAGCGGGCGGTTCCCGTCGGCTCTCCCCTCCCGCCCACTCCATGCCACCTCGAAAGTGCCGGATCTGTAGGAGGAATATTGGTGGGAGTGGGCGGCAGTGTGCGGGCGCGGGCAGTGAGGTGCTGAAAATCGGCCCCATAGGGTTATTCGGAAGCAGGTTTTAAACAAATGGAATGTTGAAACCGACACTTAAAGCTATCAGATTTGGTTCCAGGAAAAAAAATTAAAACATAGGATTTCACTGAGTGAAAGAAGCTTGAAAGAATATTGGAATTCGAGTTTGCTTGGAAATTGTACGTTTGTATTGAAACTTACTAGCCATGAATGTTTGGAGAGTTTAAGAATTTTTTGTTTGATTGAAAGCCTGTCTTTAAAAAAGAGATTGTCTGTATGTTTTTCTTAGCTCTGTCCACCTTTTCGGACAGAGCTCTGAAAGCTGTTTAACCCTTTGTATTCTTTTCGTGGATGTTAGACAAATGCTTATGCTGTTAAGTTGGTTAATTGATTTATGAATGTATACACATGTATTATTTGAGAGGTACTTGAGCCATGTCTTTGGTTTTGATTTGATTTGGCTCCTCAAGCTCATTGGGCTGGATTTTAGGCTTTTATGTTTTTGGGGCGATAATGTTGGCGGGGCGGGAAAGTTAGCGCCCGGAAATAGTTTGTGCGTCAGGAGGTAAGTTTGGGTAGCTGGGCCCTCCTTTGGGGGTGCAGTGCTAAGGGAGGCATTGTACACCTCTCGGTGCTTGAATGGGAATCTCTAAGCTAAAGAGCTGGGCTGGGAGCGCTTCGAGAAATGCCGGGGGTGGGAGGTGGGCAGGCGGGGGGGGGGGGGGGGGCGGGAGGGGGGAGGTGGGAGAAACCGAAATAAAACTCCACAAAAACATTCCCAAAACATTGCCGCCCTTGCCACCACAACACAAATCACTAAATATATTTAAGAAAAAGCAAATCACATTTACCTTAGGAGTCCATTACTCACCTCTTCGTCGATGGGATGGTTGGACCGCCCTGATTTGACAGGCGGTCAGTGCAAGGCATGCTTCCAGGTGGACGGGTCGGGCAGGAGCTCAAACTCATGCTGGTGTCGCAACCATGGGCGTTGATACCACGCAGCTCTTCCGGGTGGTGGTACTCCCTGCCGCCGCAAAACTAGACCCGAGGATCACTGCAGGGCGCTGGAGGCTGACCGCCTGCCAAGAAGTCCTCAATGCTGCCTTGCTGCTGCTCCGGAGAGAAAAACGGAGCGGAAAGGAGCCAAAAATCCAGCCCATAATCCATTCCAAGGGTCAATAATTTCTAAGTTGTGTGAATGCGGTTGTTTAAGAACTAATGAAATTGTGTACCCAGAATTGAATTATGTCTTATGTTAAAAATGCAGGTGCAGATATAATTCAATCAGTTATAAAATGCACAGAAGACTGTTTGTTCTGCAAAAGATAAGCTTCAGTCTTGAAGTTAGTTGCTATGGTGTCTGCTAAAAAAAAATTATGAATTTGACCATTTAAAAAGTAAACCAGACAAAGTATTTTGTGTTGATTGGATTATAAGAAAATGTTATTGTCTTATGGTTTCAATCAATTCAAAAATTAGAATTGTAACAAAGCACTGTCTTTTCAATTTGGTTACTGAAAGTCCAAGACACCCACTCTCTAAGTTTTGACAAGTGAGAAGTAATCAGTAATTATAAAGATGTTCAGTGGAAAGCTAAAACTATGGGAATTGTAAGCATGATCTGAGGGAAAGTTAAATGGAAGTCGGAATGTTGAAAATGTTGAGAGTAACAGTTACAGCAGATCTGAAGGGTAAACTGAGAGAAGGACGGGATGCTAGACGACAGAATTTTCGGCATTTTCCATCACCCTTTGATCTATGTCATTACTCACCTCTCGTATACTAGAGGAAAGTGTTAAAAACTGTACAGGAGGCAACAAGTTTTGGTTACAGAAAGAAAGGAGAAAGGGAAAGTTTCTGTCTTTGCGAGGTATCGCTTTGAAATGTGGAAACTAATTTTTATCCAGTCATATTTACAGTGGTTTTAGTCATCTGGAATGGTGCCAGAAGGAATAAAAAGAGAAAGTTAATGCAATTATTTACTTGCTCTTTTTGAAAGCATGTTGATAATTTTTTGATAATGATGGATATTCTGTTTAGTTGCACTGATACAACTAGTCTGAATTAACTTGGAATTATTGAGGTTAATTAACCTATGAAAACCCTCTTTCATTGTTGTCACGGTGAAATTCTGGTTATTTTAAATTTTGAATGTCTCTAGTTCTGGACATGAGACTTTCCCACTGGGAGAAAAAAAGGAAGACGCCTTATGACTTTTACTCAGAAAAATAAAAAAATGGTGTTTGGTTGTTTGGAAAAGTTTTCTTAAATTTATGTAAAGTGATGTAATGATGTCAAAGAATGCTTTGCTCTGCCTTTTTATAAACCTAGAAAGAAGTTAACCCTTTCTGCTGACAGGTGTTTGCTTAATTCAGCAAGGAACTACTTTTGAATTACTGAATTAAATTTTAAAGATATTGGACATTATTAAATTAAAGTTTCTTAATTTTAAATGAATATTTGCCCCATGGGGCAGAAGGAATTTTATGATTTGACAAATTAACCCCTTGGGCTCTTAAGCAGAGTCGCAATGGATTCTCTGTTTCTTTTACTTTCTAAGTAGGTGACCATTGGGAAGAAGGGATGGAATTGGTGATGTTCACCTGTATTCCAGTATGGAATGTTGACAACTATTTACTTGATTTTTGAAAGCATGTTGATAACGAAGCTTTTTCAGCGCACCAGCAGGTCACCAAGACAACAGGAAACGATTATGAACATGGTAACCCGGATTCATCCTCTCCAGTAGGATGAGTAGGGAGGGGTGCCTGATGGGACACCCTCACCAAATCAGGTACAGTATGATCCAAATGAACCTCCTCAGCCCCAGATACAGAGCCACCTCCTGCCCACAGACAAACCCCACAGCCCCCTCCATCACCACGATGCAGTAAAAGAAAGAGAAGGAGACCCCTTAGATATTGTGAATGGTAGAATTAGGGATGGCCGAGGATATAGGACCAGGGTACATTTTCAGTGTTATGGTAACCATACCACTGTAACCGTCCATTATATCAAGGAATGCAAGGACGGGAGCGAGGTTGTACAAGCAGTAGAATTAAAAATTCATCTAAAGGATCCTCCTCCTGTGAATAAAACAGATTTTGGGGGAAAAGCCGATTGTTAGCCCTAAACATATCCCAAAACATGTGCGGCACATTCCTTCTATGCATCAGGCTCCTTTCAGGCTTCAGCTGGTGACATTTGCTGCATCTCTCAGCACGCCACACATTGCTGCATTCGACAGGTGACTGAAGCCCTTTATGCTTGCAGGGTGGACTTTATAAGCTTCTCTATGTCCAGGGAGGCACAGACTGAGAGGGCTTTGGGTTCCTCACGAATAGCAAACTTCCCAAAGTGCAGGGAGCAATAGATTGTACACACATCACCATGCGGGCACCTTTACAGGATGCAGAGGTGTTTTGTAACCAAAAGTGCTTCCACTTCCTGAATGTGCAACTCTTTGTCGACCACAAGCAAATAATCATAGCAGTAAATGCAAATTTTCCAGGCAGCATCCATGATGCGCACATCTTGCGTGAGAGCACTGTTTCCGACCTGTTTAAGAGTCAGCCACAAGTTCACGGTTGGATGCTGGGGGATAAAGGATATGGTCTTGCCAGCTGGCTCATGACCTCACTGCGTAAGCCCCAGACGGAAGCCAAGAAGCGCTACAATGAAAGCCATATAGCTATACGCAATGTCGTCGAAAAGACAATTGGAGTTCTTAAACAGCACTTCAGATGCATGGACCACTCAGGAGGCAACCTATAATACCACCCTGAGCAGGTCACTGAGTTTATTGTGGTGTGCTGCATGTTGCATAACCTAGCTATGAGGAGAGGACAACAATTGCCAGATGGGACCGCCGGTCCACCTCAGGAGAGAGGGGAGGCAGAAGAGGAAGACGAGGAGGAGGATGACAAGGACCTCGGGGAGGACAATCAGTCTGGCAATTAACCCATGCCCCTACACGCCCCCGCCCACCCCCCGCCCTGGAAGACTGGAAAAGCCCAGTTACGCAGCTGCAAAACTCTTGCGTTAGCAGCTCATAAATGAACGCTTTGCGTGAACTTACAGTTGCGTTACGTTTCATCCTTGCCTCACCTGGCCTGGCCATAGCCATTGTTTCCAACCATTGTATTCTTTTCTTACTTTACATTATTAGAAGATACTTCAGGACAATTGTAAAGTTAAAATAAAAGAATTTAATAGTTAAACAGGGATATGAATTTTTTTTAACTTAAACATATATAACACCCCCCCTCCCCCACCTCAAACATTCAACAATATTTTTAACACAACAATAACGTAACAGTGAACATTTAACAAAAAATTATTTTTAACAAGAGCTAACAATACACCCCCTCTCTACCTGCAGCCACGCTTCCCTCCTGACCCTTGACACTCCCTTCTAATAAGCCCCCATTTCAATCCCCGAGTAATAGGACCAATACGTCTTGCAGCAGGAGACCTCAAGGCATGCTGCTGTGGGGGGAGGGGGGGGTGACGTTGGCAGAATCCCCTCAGTGGCTGGAGGAGAAAACGCTTCGGAAGAAACATCTTCTGAGCCAGAAGGAAGTTCTTCCTCCTGACTCGCATCTGTCCGGATGGTTGGTGGGCGGCACCTTGGGGTGCAGTGCCATCTCCCGACACTATCGCATGCCGCAAGGCATGGACAGAGTCGGTCGTTTGGCCCATTGCCACAACTATCCGCTCCATGACCTCTATTATTTGTGCGGACATTGCAGCAATGTTTCCAGTCAACCCACTAATCGCCTGGAGGAGCTCTCGATCGATGTTGATGCCCGCTCTTGACAGTGCGACCATGTCCTCGTTAGAATCTGCCCATCGCAGCGTGTGACTACCTCGCCGACTCAACCTCCATGGGGTTGGCGTTGGCACTGTATGCCTTGGAGTCGCCTGCTGCAAACCGCTTGGCCCCGCTATTTCATCTGTTGATGAAGACGTGGCCGCAGGTACAACGGATGAAAATTGGTCATCTTCCACCTCTTCTTCAGTAGTCTCCTCTCCACCCGTGGTGATGACCACCTGCAATGGCACAGGCATTCATGGAGCGGCCTCCCTTTGTGCCTCAGGAGTCTCGGGCCTGCAAAACGTAATTGAGGTTATTAGAACAGAAGGGTAGACGTGAGAATGCATGCGCTGCGCTGGCATATGTAGGAGGAGCAACACTACTGCAATAAATGTGAACAAGAGACGTTACATATGATTGCATCATATTGTTGTACATCTATGGAATTCTCTGCCCCTGAGAGCTGTGGAGGCTGGGTCATTGAATATATTTAAGGTGGAGATGGACACATTTTTCAATGATAAGGGAGTAAAGGGTTATGGGGAGCGGGCAGGGAAATGGAGCCGAGTCCATGATCAGATCAGCCATAATCTTATTGAATGGCGGAGCAGGCTCAAGGGGCCAAATGGCCTACTCCTGCTCCTATTTCTTATGTTCTTATGTTGTTAACCTGAGAGTAGTACAGAAGCTGCATGCATAACATGACTTCATTCATATATTATAATGAAATGCCGTTACATTACTTTGAATTACCACTGGTTTAACACTGCTTTACACATTACTCACGTGGCGCAACAACGGGATCTGCACCACCATGGGTGGCAGAGCGACTGTGGCTGCCCACTAGTGCTGCAGTACATTCCTCCAAGTCTTTCAGGGTGTTTATTTCTGCAGGGCCTCCTCCGTTGTGCCTCTGCTCCGATCTATTTTTTTAATATGATAGCAGCCTGAGAGACTGATACAGTCTGGGTAAAGGTGACTGGACCCCTCATTGCTCAGTCGTGCCCCATCCACCAATGTAACTCAAAAGGAAACGGTGCCAAAATTAGACTTAAAGGGCGCGGGTTCCAACCCCAGTCCAAATCTTAGCAGGGAATCTATGCAAGAATATCCAATCCGGCAGATTTACATATTCAGTGGATCATTACAATTTAAAATCTACTTAATACTTACTCTTGCGGAAGCAACCAGGCTCTTCCACCTTTTGCGGCATTGGTCCGATTCCTGCCTATCATGGGACACCGAGGACACCACATCAGTGATCTCTCCCCATATCTTCTGGTATGTCCGGGGTGGAGGTTTCCCATGCCCACCCTGGACTAATTGGCCCCACCGCGTCTCCGCTTCATTCACCAAAGCATCGTTTGCTTCATCAGAGAAGGGTTTTGCTTTATATTTCTCCCTGAAACTTCCTGCCCACTCTCCATGTCAATTTTTGCTATTTTTCTCACGATAACTCTCTTTAACTTTACAAATCACAAATTCCTCAACCTCCTTTCTTCTTTGCAAAAAAAAGCACATGCGCAAACGGCCGTTGCTATGGATGCCAGCCTTCCATGAATGAATACTTCGCTAAGGCTCATTCCACATCATTATGGCCATCGCCCAAAATAAAAAGCCGAAAGGAGCGGTTAAAAAAAAATGGCTGATATTCCAGCGATCCTGAAAAATAAAAAATCACTAAGGCCGGTAACAGCGCCCATTTTTTGGGCGATAACGATCTTAGTGGAAAGTCTAGCCCTTAGAATCCCATGCTAAAAAAATAAACCAGCTTATAGAAGAGAACAAAAAAGTCTTTGATGAAACTGCTCAAAATGATGTATGTGTAATGTATAGATCTTGGTTAGTGGAACAAGCCCGAGAAAACCTGCAGCGTATTACAAAGGGAAAGCTCCCCTTGTGGGTAACTGATTGAGATCTGAGGGCAATGTACACTTACCAACTTACTAAGACTCTGTGCCAAGTCAGAAGGTTGGTACAGGTGTACCCGGTGAAGCACAAGAGTCATCTACAGGAACAAAATGTCATCACCCTGTTAAGGACAGTGTTGTATTACCCAATCATGCCAAAGAGAATAACGCCAAATCCTTTGTTCCAAGTAGAGAACATAGGATTGCTTCAGGGAGACCATTTAGTAGGATACAATGAACCCCCGAACTATGTGACCTTGGTGGATGGGACAACACAGGTAGCCCCAGAACTAACTGGGTGTGCTCAAGCTCAGGACATGTTCATTTGCCCCTACAAGGTGGTTTCACATGCAACCCCTGCATGCAGGTTTAATTGGGATGGGATAGCATGGAACTGCGCCATGAAGGTAATTGCAGGACAGCATTTTCCCGTACGATCTGCATATAGAGTGAAGGGTGAATATTGCGTCACCACCATACACCAGGAATACCAGTAGGGTACCAACTTGATTTTCCCATCGCAGCAGGAAATTTTTCCTTTACCCCAATCCAAATTGTGAGACTTGGGGTGAGGTTTTATTAAGCATTTATTTACATAGACAAGTAGATATTACTGCAGAAGATGATTTAAAGGAGCCATTACACCTGTACATGGTACGATTTGGCTATGACACCCCCCACCCCCTATACCAGAACACTTAATAGAGTTAATGAAACGTGTTAAACAGTCCCAAACCATTATTATACCCTGGCCCAGAAAAACCATGAACTACGTAAAGAAGTGTCTAAGATTGGGGAAGATTCGCCCTGGTGGGACATTGTTACAAATATCAAAACTCCTCCTTGGATACGGATTGTCTCGCATGTGCTGGTCATTGTGCAGCTAGTGATTGTGTTGTATCTTCTGAACATAATCTGCCGTGTTAACAGAATACACCAACAGCAGGAGTGGCTCAAGCTGATACAGGAAACACTGACTAAAGGAAAGGATTATAAACTGAACTAAAAGTGACTGAGAAAACCTGTCTTCATGAAATAAGTTTTACACAGGACAAGTTCAACAGACTGTTAACAAGAATATGGTATCCTTGGCTTTATAAATAGAGGCATGGAGTACAAAAGCAAGGAATTATGCAAAACCTTTATAAAACACTGGTTAGACCTCAGCTGAAGTATTGTGCCCAGTTCTGGGCATTATACTTTAGGAAGGCTGACAGGCCTTATAGAGAGTCCAGAGGAGATTTATCAGAATGGTATCAAGGCTGAAAGGCTTCAGTTACGTAACGAGACTAGAGAAACTGGGAGTATTCTCCTTAGAGCAGAGAACGTTAAGAGGAGTTCAAAATCATGAAGGGTTTTGATAGAGTAAATAAAGAGAAACTGTTTCCACTGGCAGGAGGGTCAGTAACCAGAGGACACAGATATAAGGTAATTGGCAAAAGAACCAGAGGCAACATGAGGGGGAAAAAAATTACGCAGCGAGTTGTTATGATCTGGAATGCACTGCTTGAAAGGGCGGTGGAAGCAGTTTCAATAGTAGCTTTCAAAAGGGAATTCGATAAATACTTGCATCCTGGCAAATCAAATAACTAGGACTGTAGAGGGTTTTAAACTAATTAGTGTGGGGTGGGGGGGGGCAGGGGCTTTCAAGTGAAAGGAAATTTAAAAAGTAAAAGAATAAGGAGAAGACAACCAAGCAGGTTAATACTGGGTAAATAAAAACTAGAGCGTGACAGGAAGGGACAGAATGTATAAACATGAAAGTGGGGTCAAAGCAGGAAAAAATTGTAAAAAAACAAATTTAAAAGCTCTTTATCTGAATGCCCGCAGCATTCATAACAAAATAGATGAGTTGATGTCACAAATAGATGCAAATGGGTATGACCTGATAGCCATTACAGAGACGTGGTTGCAAGATGACCAAGGCTGGGAACTAAGGGCTAGACTTTCCACTTCACATCGTCCATCTAAGGCCCATCTATGGCCCAAAATGGACCTCTATCGCCCATTTTGAGCAAAAAGTGGAAACTAGGCCCAAAATAGCGCCGTAAAAATAGGCCCCCATGTTTCCACTTTGATCGCTGAGATGA
Organism: Pristiophorus japonicus; assembly: GCF_044704955.1. Lineage (NCBI taxonomy): Eukaryota > Metazoa > Chordata > Chondrichthyes > Pristiophoridae > Pristiophorus > Pristiophorus japonicus. The sequence goes on along the minus strand of NC_091980.1, from coordinate 74,031,021 downwards.
TCGCCCAAATGATCGCCCACACAAGGCCCATCCCAAGTTTCAGTACTTAGCATGCACTTCGCTGGGCTGATGCAAGGCCCAAAAGAGTGCTCAAAAATAGTTGCTTTTTCAGGGCCTTAGAGAGGGAAATGGGCACTACGGACACCATTTTTAGCCTCTGAGGAAGGGTGGAGAATTGTTCTGAGTTATTTAGAGAGTAAAATTGATGCAAACTGTACTCAGAAATTTGGGACAGGGAATATAAATAGGTATTATCACCTTATTTATGCATATATTGGAATTATTTATGAAATAGCTTTTACATAGTGAAGTTATTTAATGATATTCCGTGGGGAAACAAAATAAACAAACAAATCTGCATGAAGAACTGTACGTTGTAAAACCTATGTAAGTAAAAGAGAAGGTTCAAAAGTTGTAGAATTTTTTTTTAATTAACAAAGAACTAATGAACAACACCCTCCCTCCAACCCCTCACCCCCTGCACCAACCCACCCTTCCCTCAAAATCCCCAAAACGTTACAAGAAGAAGAAATAAACATTTTACAGAACAGGTGGCCATTTAATTAATGATAACAAGTGACCATTTCAGTTATGATAACAAGTGACCATTTCAGTCATGACAACGAGTGACCATTTCAGTGATGGCAACAAGTGACCATTTCAGTCATGACAACAAGTGACCATTTCAGTGATGACAACAAGTGACCATTTCAGCCATGACAACAAGTGACAATTTCAGAAAGAATGGAAAGGGAACAGTTAAGTAATGATAACAAGTGAACAAGTGAACATTTAACTTTGTGCTGGGTTGCGTAAAATTTAGTTATGTTTAAATGTAACACAATAACATTGCAGATTCTAGTTACTATTTAGATCATTAAATAATACATACCGTATATACTCGCTTATCCTGCGATCTCGCGTATCATGCGACCCCTAAATTTTCGTCCCCAAAACATGATTTTACCATATATCTCATGTATCATGCGAGTCACTTTTTTGAGATCGAATACAGACCTTAACATGAAACATCGAGTGGATTCTGCTCTCTCTCAGTGCTCTCTCTCCGTGCTCTCTCTCTGTACTCTCTCTCCGTACTCTCTCCCCGTACTCTCTCTCCGTGCTCTCTCTCTGTACTCTCTCTCCGTACTCTCTCCCCGTGCTCTCTCTCCGTGCTCTCTCTCTGTACTCTCTCTCCGTGCTCTCTCTCCGTACTCTCCCCCCCCGACCTCCGCGACTCTCTCTCCCCCCCCGACCTCCGCGACTCTCTCTCCCCCCCCGACCTCCGCGACTCTCTCTCCCCCCCCGACCTCCGTGACTCTCTCTCCCCCCCCGACCTCCGCGACTCTCTCTCCCCCCCCGACATCCGTGACTCTCTCTCCCCCCCCGACCTCCGCGACTCTCTCTCCCCCCCCGACCTCCGCGACTCTCTCTCTCCCTCCCCGACCTCCGCGACTCTCTCTCCCCCCCCGACCTCCGCGACTCTCTCTCTCCCTCCCCGACCTCCGCGACTCTCTCTCCCCCCCCGACCTCCGCGACTCTCTCTCCCCCCCCGACCTCCGCGACTCTCTCTCCCCCCCCGACCTCTGCGACTCTCTCTCCCCCCCGACCTCCGCGACTCTCTCTTCCGCCCCGACCTCCGCGACTCTCTCTCCCCCCCGACCTCTGCGACTCTCTCTCCCCCCCGACCTCCGCGACTCTCTCTCCCCCCCGACCTCCGCGACTCTCTCTCCCCCCCCGACCTCCGCGACTCTCTCTCCCCCCCCGACCTCCGCGACTCTCTCTCCCCCCCCGACCTCCGCGACTCTCTCTCCCCCCCCGACCTCCGCGACTCTCTCTCCCCCCCCGACCTCCGCGACTCTCTCTCCCCCCCCGACCTCCGCGACTCTCTCTCCCCCCCCGACCTCTGCGACTCTCTCTCCCCCCCGACCTCCGCGACTCTCTCTTCCGCCCCGACCTCCGCGACTCTCTCTCCCCCCCGACCTCCGCGACTCTCTCTCCCCCCCGACCTCCGCGACTCTCTCTCCCCCCCGACCTCCGCGACTCTCTCTCCCCCCCCGACCTCCGCGACTCTCTCTCCCCCCCCGACCTCCGCGACTCTCTCTCCCCCCCCGACCTCCGCGACTCTCTCTCCCCCGACCTCCGCGACTCTCTCTCCCCCCCCGACCTCCGCGACTCTCTCTCCCCCCCCGACCTCTGCGACTCTCTCTCCCCCCCCGACCTCCGCGACTCTCTCTCCCCCCCTGACCTCCGCGACTCTCTCTCCCCCCCCGACCTCCGCGACTCTCTCTCCCCCCCCGACCTCCGCGACTCTCTCTCCCCCCCGACCTCCGCGACTCTCTCTCCCCCCCCGACCTCCGCGACTCTCTCTCCCCCCCCGACCTCCGCGACTCTCTCTCCCCCCCGACCTCCGCGACTCTCTCTCCACCCCCCGACCTCTGCGACTCTCTCTCCCCCCCCGACCTCCGCGACTCTCTCCCCCCCGACCTCCGCGACTCTCTCTCCCCCCCCGACCTCCGCGACTCTCTCTCCCCCCCCGACCTCCGCGACTCTCTCTCCCCCCCTGACCTCCGCGACTCTCTCTCCCCCCCCGACCTCCGCGACTCTCTCCCCCCCCCGACCTCCGCGACTCTCTCTCCCCCCCCCCGACCTCTGCGACTCTCTCTCCCCCCCCGACCTCCGCGACTCTCTCTCTCCCCCCCCGACCTCCGCGACTCTCTCTCCCCCCCCGACCTCCGCGACTCTCTCCCCCTGAAGAGAAGAATTTCAGCAGGAGTCAAATGGATTTTTTTTTGCATTGGGAGGATGTAGTTGGTGGTGTGCTGCAGGAACTTGGCTTGTTTTCCACATAAACTAATGATTTGGTCATGAGTATCGAGGAACTAATATCAACCAGGGATATTCGATTTACAACCATCATGGAGAGTGAGAGGAGAAACCAAGAGAAATGTCTTTACATAGAGGATTGTTGGAGCATGCCGAGATTCAGTGTGGATACGGTCTGCTTAACAGCCTAACAGCCTAATCTTGGCCAGCACTTCACACCCGCAAATTTTGTATCTCGCGTATCATGCGACCCCCAAATTTAGGTTACAATTTAGGTCTTCAAAAGTCGCATGATACGCGAGTATATACGGTAAATATAAATTTCAACTACTCTCGCAGCTGTCAGTAGGCTGTTCCACTGTTTGCGGCACTGGTCTGGTGTGCACATTTCATTGGAGGCCGATGTGACTACGTCGGCTATTTCGGACCAATTCCTACGATATGCACGGGGCGAGAAAGCAGGAATGGGGTACTGAAGTTGAATGTTCAGCCATGAACTCATTGAATGGCGGTGCAGGCTAGAAGGGCCGAATGGCCTACTCCTGCACCTATTTTCTATGTTTCTATGTTTCTATGTTTCCCCTGCCCACCCCATGTCAGATCCTCCCACCTGGAGCTGACAGCATTTATGAGGGTCTCATTTGCCTCTTCACTGAAGGGTTTGGCCCTTCTCTTTCCTGCACCTCCCTCCATTCTTTAAATTTATCTGTAATTTGGATAAGACTTTCTGACCTGCTTCCTTTCTCCTCTCTCTCTCTCTCTCTCTCTCTCCCCCAGACCCACCCAGAGCTTCTGAGCATGTGTGAAAACCCTTGACCTCTCAAAACGTGGGAAGAAGCATCAACCTGGAAAAAAAAAAATCAACCTGCACATGCGCAGTAATGCGTTGCTAGGGAAGCTTTTTTTTCATTCACTTCCGTTTTCTTTGGGCGATCAGGAGATCGCCAAGAAATGACATCGCCCATTTGACATTGCTGGGCTAAGGCCGAGTGGAAAATCGCAAAAAAAAAAGGGCCTTGAGCCGGCGATCAGCACGGGCGATCGCTGGAACAAGGCCCATTTTTTTCGGCCTTAGCCTGAAAGTGGAAAGTCTAGCCCTACATATTCAGGAGTATTTGACAATTCGGAAGGATAGACAGAAAGGAAAAGGAGATGGGGTAGCTCTGTTAATAAAGGATGAGATCAGTGCGTTAGTGAGAAACGATATTGGCTCAGAAGATCAAGATGTTGAATCAGTTTGGATGGAGGTAAGGAACAATAAGGGGAAAAAGTTGGTGGGTGTAGTCTATAGGCCCCTTAATAGTAGCTACACTGTTGGACGGTGTATAAATCAAGAAATAATGGAGGTTTGTAAAAAAGGAACGGCAATAATCATGGGCGATTTTAACCTTCCATATTGATTGGACAAAGCAAATTGGCCAGGGTAGCCTTGAGGAAGAGTTCATATTATATCCGGGGTAGTTTCCTTGAACAGTGGAGCAGGCTATCTTAGATCTGGTACTGTGTAATGAGACAGGATTAATAAATGATCCCCTAGTAAAAGATTCTTGAGGAATGAATGGCCATAGCATGGTTGAATTTCAAATTCAGTTGGAGGGTGAGAAAGTTGGATCTCAAACCAGTATCCTAAGCTTAAGCAAAGGAGACTACAAAGATCTGAAGACAGAGTTGGCTAAAGTGAACTGGAAAAATAGATTAAAGTGTGGGACAGTTGATGAGCAATAGCAGACATTTAAGAAGATATTTCATAATTCTCAACAAAAAATATATTCCAAGGAGAAGGAAAGACTGTAAGAGAAGGGATAACCATCCGTAGCTAACTAAGGAAATAAGGGATAGTATCAAATTGAAAATAAGGGCATACAAAGTGGCCAAGACTAGTGGAAGGCCAGAGGATTGGGAAACTTAAAAGCCAGCAAAGAATGACTAAAAAAATAATCAAGAGCGGGAAGATAGATTATGAAAGCAAACTAGCACGAAGTATAAAAATAGATAGTAAAAGTTTCTACAGGTACATAAAAAGGACTTTGAACAAATTTGATAAATCATGGGACTAAAGGCGAACAAGTCCCCTGGACCTGAGGGCTTGCATCCTAGAGTTTTAAAAGATGTGACTGCAGAGATAGTGAATTCATTGGTTGTAATCTACCAAAATTCCCTGGATTCTGGGGAGATCACAGTGGATTGGAAAACCGCAAATGTGATGCCCTTATTTAAAAAAGGAGGCAGACAGAAAGCAGAAAACTATAGACCAGTTAGCCTAACATCTGTCATTGGGAAAATGCTGGAGTCCATTATTAAGGAAGCAATAGCAGGACATTTAGAAAAGCATGACTCAATCAAGCAGAGTCAACATGGTTTTATGAAAGAGAAATCATGTTTGACAAATTTGTTGGAGTTCTTTGAGAATGTAATGAGCAGGGTGGATAAGGGGGAACCAGTGGATGTGGTTTATTTGGATTTCGATAAGGTGCCACATAAAAGGTTACTGCACAAGATAAAAATTCACGGGGTTGGGGGTAATATATTAGCATGGATAGAGGATTGGCTAACTAACAGAAAACAGAGAGTCGGGATAAATGGGTCATTTTCTGGTTGGCAAACTGTAACTAGTGGGGTGCCACAGGGATTGATGCTGGGGCCTCAACTATTTATAATCTATATTAATGATTTGGATGAAGGGACCGAGTGTAATGTAGCCAAGTTTGCTGATGATACAAAGATGAGTGGGAAAGCAAATTGTGAGGAGGACGCAAATAATTTTCAAAGGAATATGACAGGCTAAGAAAGTGGGCAAAAATTTGGCAGATAGAGTATAAAGTGGGAAAATGTGAGGTTATCCACTTTGGCAGAAAAAATAGAAAAGCAAATTATAATTTAAATGGAGAAAAATTGCAAAATCCTGCAGTACAGAGGGACCTGGGGGTCCTTGTGCATGAAACACAAAGGTTAGTATGCAGGTACAGCAAATAATCAGGAAGGCAAATAGAATGTTGGCCTTTATTGCAAGGAGGAGAGAGTATAAAAGCAGGGAAGTCCTGCTACAATTGTACAGGGTATTAGTGAGGCCACACCTCGAGTACTGCATACAATATTTCCGTATTTAAGGAAGGAGATACTTGCATTGGAGGCAGTTCAGAGAAGGTTCACTAGGTTGATTCTGGAGATGAGGGGGTTGATTTATGAAGATAGGTTGAATAGGTTGGGCCTATACACATTGGAGTTCAGAAGAATGAGAGGTGATCTTATCGAAACATAGAAGATAATGAGGGGGCTCGACAAGGTGGAGGCAGAGAGGATATTTCCACTCATAGGGGAAACTAAAACTAGGGGGCATAGTCTCAGAATAAGGGGCCGTCCATTTAAAACTGAGATGAGGAGGAATTTCTTCTCTCAGAGGGTTGCAAATCTGTGGAATTTTCTGCCCCAGAGAGCTGTGGAGGCTGGGTCAAAGAATATATTTAAGGTGGAGATAGACAGATTTTTGAGTGATAAGGGAATAAAGGGTTATGAGGAGTGGGCAGGGAAGTGGAGCTGAGTTCATGATCAGATCAGCCATGATTTATTAAATGGCGGAGCAGGCTCGAGGGGCCAAATGGCCTACTCCTGCTCCTATTTCTTATGTTCATATGAAGGGGTTCTTATGTTCTTATGTTCTTATGTTCTTATGTTCTAAGGGGAGAAAATTGTTGGGTGAAGGGGAACCAACAGGAGAGTGGGACTAATTTGATAGCTTGTTCAAAGAACCGGTACATGCACGATGGGCTGAATGGGCTCCTTCTGTTCGGTAAGTTTCTATGATCCTAGGCCTGCTGCAGATGGCACAGATGAAGATCTTGATGTCGCAGCCTACATCCAAAGACTGTTCCCTATACACCAAGTCCTTTTAAGTGCGTTGGGCCGCCTGCCAGAGAGCCTGCGCAATATAGCACAGAATGTGGAGGAGTCCAGTTGTAGCTTGTGTGGGGTCATCCAGCAAGGCATTGCGACCATGCAATCAACCATGGAGAGAATGGTCAACTCTATGAACAGTGAGCCCCACAATGTTGGAGCCTCTGGTGACAGCTTCGCTGGGAATGCAGACTGCTGCCATCATGGATCTAGGGCCTAGCAGCTCCTCAGACTTTCAGCACATGAAGGAGAGCATGGATAGAATCTGTCAGAGCATCGCTACACTCCTTCACTCTCATGCAGAGCAGATGGAGTGTAAAGACGCAACCCCATGACAGTGGTATTGGGAAAGGCTCATGCTGTCCTTTCTCTGGATCACAATTTTCTCCCTTGCCAGCCTCTGACCCAGTGCTGTCAGATTGCTTATCTAACATTCAGTCTTAGTAGAGCCACAACTTTTTCCAGCTAAACCTTGGGAAGACTGAAGTCAGCATTTTCAGCCCTAGCCGCAAACTCCGTACCCTTGTCAATGATTCCATCCCCCTCTTTGGCCAGTCTTGGGTTTGAACTTGAGTTTTTGCAACGTCAATATCTTATTCGACTCGAAGCTGAGTTTAAAACCCCATATCCTCTCCCTTGCCTACTTACGCCTCTGTAACATCACCCGCCTCTTTCCCTGCCTTGGACCATCTGTTCCTGAAACCCTCATCCTTGCATTTGTTACCTCCAGACTCAACGACTCCAATGGTCTTCTGGCTGGCCTCCCATCCTCCATTCTCTGTAAACTTCAGCTCATTCAAAACTCTGCTGTCAATATCTTATCCTGCACCAAGTCCTGCTTATCCATCACCCATGCCCTTGCTGACCTACAATGGCTAATGTCACCCCAACACCTCCAATTTAAAATTCTCATAGTTAGATCCCTTCATGGACTTGCTTCTCCCTATCTCTTTAACCTCCTTCAGCTATTCAACCCCCAAAACTCTGCATTCTTCCAACTCTAGCCATTTGTATATCTGTCCCTCTTCACCCCTTCATGAGCAATGATTTTTTCAGCCATTCAGCTATCTAGGCCCCACCCAATATCCATTTCTAAAATGTTTCTCCATTCAAAAGTCTCCTCAAATCTTGCCCCTTTGACCTCATCTTTGGTTACTTACTATAACTTCTCTTCCACTTTCTACACAGTCTCCTATCTCCTATAAAGCACCTCAGAATGACTAGCTATGCGAAAGGCATTATATAAGAAAGAAAGGGCCTGAGTTTGGTTGACTTATCGCTAGCTGAAAACGCGGCGGTCTCGATGTTTTTTGAGTGCTTGCCCCTCCAAGCGAGTTTGGTCTGGTCCTAACGCCGGCATGAAGAGAAGACCGCTGGGGACCGTCTGCTGGCGTCCGCCGTTGTGCAACGCCCACAAAAGTCCTCCTGCCTGCTGAGTTGCCAGTTTGATCTGGGTGGCCCTTCGCTCCAGCAGCAGAAGAGACCGCCTCGTGGCCTGAACGGTAAGTATGAGGACCTGCAAAAAAGGTTAGAGCACTTCTTTTCTTTATTTCTTTTGCAGGGATTTAAGTTGATGAAGCCCTCTGAAGGATTTCTGGTGCGTTTTTTTTTGTATTGAACATTTTTTAATTTCACCATTCTCCCCTCCCTGGGTCCAACTCTATCCTTGGCGATAATTTGCCGAGGATTGCAGTTGCCGCCCAGAATCGACATGCAAGGCCCATTTTTGCCACCTGGCGGTTATTTGGATGGTACATGGGCGGAACTTAGGTTTCACCAAACTCGGGCCTAAGGAATTTTCATGTATATAGCACCTCTCGTGACCTCAGAGTGCTCCAAAGTGCTGAACAACCAATGAAGTAATCTGAAGTACAGTCACTATTGTAGTGTAGGGGAATAAAGCAGTCAATTTTCCCACAGCAATGTCTCACAAACATTATGAAATAAATGAGCAGATAATCCATTTTAGTGGTGTTGGCCATGGTATAAATGTTGGCCGAGACACCAAAAGAATGCCCCTGTTCTTTTATGCCCACCTGGGAGGACAGACAGAGCCTCAGTTTAATCTGACCGATGGCATCTCTTCCTCAGTACTGCACTAAAATGGCAGATTAGATTATGTGCTCAAATCTCTCGACTAGGGCTTGAGCCCACAATCATCTGACTTAGAGACAAGAGTGCTATCACTGAGCCAAGATTGACACCTCAAGTGAATATTGCTGTTAAGGATGAACATGATAGTGAAGAAATGCTAAATTATTTACTTCTTACAGTTCTTTTAACTCTGGAGGATACTAACAAAACATCAGCCAACATCCATTCATCATCATGTGTGCTTTCAGACTTTGACTGTGGCAAAGCAGAGGTGCTAACTGGGCTAAAGGGGTTGAAAAATCAAAAAATAAATCCCCCATTACAGATGGACCATATATCAGGGCTCGAAGAGGGAGAAAGGAGGAGTTTTGTGAAGCCCTAACAGTCAATGAAAATTGAGAAGTTTTTGACAGGCAAGAAGTAGGTAAATGTTCCTTTTTGGAGTTTATCTGCAAAAACAAAAGACATTAAACTGTGCCACCCTACCTGGGTGACACACCAGACATTTACAAGGCCCTTTTTTTTCCTTTTTTTGTTTTTTTTTGTGTTTTTCTTTTTTTTTTTGGTTTTTTTTTGGGCACTAAAATCACAATTTTTCCCCAGTGCCCCCTATAAAAGGAAAGGGGGACACTAAAAGCACCGGCAATTAAAACAAATTAAACTTTAAAACGTAAAATCAAATTAAAATTTGGTTGCCGGGCGTGATGATGCACTCCAGTCCCTCCGGTGCCCACCTCTCGCGGAAAGCCGCGAGCGTACCGGTGGACACCGCGTGCTCCATCTCCAAGGACACCCTGGACCGGATGTAAGAGCAGAAGAGAGGCAGGCAGTCAGGTTGAACGACCCCCTCGACCGCCCGCTGCCTGGACCGGCTGATGTCACCCTTGGTCGTGCCCAGGAGCAGTCCTACGAGGAGGCCTTTGGACCTACCCGCTCCCCTCCGCACAGGGTGCCCAAAGATCAGGAGAGTGGGACTGAAGTGCAGCCAGAATTTCAGGAGCAGCCCCTTCAAATAATGGAACAGGGGCTGCAACCTCGTGCACTCAATAAAAACATGGAACACGGACTCCTCCAGACCGCAGAAATTGCAGGCGGCCTGGGAGTCCGTGAACCGGCTTAAAAATTTGTTGCACGGCACTGCTCCGTGCACCACCCTCCAGGCCAAGTCCCCGACGAATAGTGGGAGGACCCCTGCGTAGAGTGCCCTCCATCGGGGACCCCCGCCTCCTCCGGACGGCAGGATGGTACGCCATGGCGTGTCCGGACGGCCGGCAGGATGGCAAAGTTGAGAGTGTGCAGGAGCAGCCCGTACAGGAAACCCCTCCGCGCGGAACTGAAAGGCATGGAGGGGATTTCCCCGAGGCGGCTCAAGTTGTGAGGCGCCGGCCCCCGAGGGAGGTTCCGGGGTTTGGCGCCGATGAGGAATTCCGTCCGGACGGGGGTCAGTTCGGACGGGATCTCCCCATGTGCTTGAGCCTCCTCGATGCACCTAACAGAGTCAGGGCCCAGAGCTGTTTTTAGCGACTCGATGGCATCGGCCGCGTGGCGGACGTTGGCAGAATTTAGGCGCCGCGCCAGCGTGTCTGGCACCATCCAGCCCGCTCCTCCGCCATCGAGCAGGTCCCTGACCCTGGTCACCTCACCAGCCACAGCCCTCTCTTCTGACCGCCACATGAAACCTCAGTCGTGGAGGTACGGATTCCCGAGCAGCAGCTCCTGCAGGACGGCCGCCACTCCAGCCGGCGGAGAGCTGCGCTTGGTGGAGACTTTGTTCCAGACCCTGATGAGTTCCCTGTAAAAGACAGGCAGCTCCCGGAGGGCGGTCCTGGCACCCCCCACGTTCACAAACAGGAGCTGCGTGTCATAATTGAGGTCGCGCTGCTGGCGGAAGAAATACCTCGCCAGAGCACACCACCTAGGAGGGGGCTCGACGTAAAGGTATCGCTGCAGGGTCTGAAGACGGAAAGTCGCGAGCTGGGTGCTGACGCACACCAACGACTGACCGCCCTCCTCAAGCGGGAGACTCAAGACCGCAGCAGAGACCCAGTGCTTCCTGTTGTTCCAGAAGAAGTCCACCAGCTTCTTCTGTATCTTGGCGACAAACGCAGGGGGAGGGGTCAAAGTGACCAGCCGGTACCACAACATTGCGGCCACCAGCTGGTTTATGACTAGCGCTCGACCCCTGTAGGACAGCACTCGGAGCAGTCCTGTCCAGCGCCCTAGGCGAGCGGCGACCTTGGCCTCCAGCTCCTGCCAGTTCGCCGGCCAGGCTCCCTCGTCGGGGCTAAGGTAGACTCCCAGATAGAGAAGATGGGTCGTGCTCCAGGCAAAAGGCCTGAGCTCCTCCGGCAGGGAGTCCACCCGCCACTGACCCACCAGGAGTCCGGAACATTTCTCCCAGTTGATCCTGGCGGAGGACGCGGCCGAGTAAATCTCCTGGCACTCACGCATTCTCCGCAGGTCAGCGGGATCCTCTACCGCGAGGAGCACGTCATCGGCGTAAGCCGAGAGGACGACCTCCACGCCCGGCCCTTGCAGAGCCAGTCCCGTCAACCTCGTCCGCAAGAGGCGCAGGAAAGGCTCCACGCAAACGGCGTATAACTGGCCGGACATGGGGCATCCCTGGCGCACCCTTCTCCTAAAGCGAAGGGGCGCCGTCAAGGACCCGTTAACCTTAATCAGACACTCCGCGGCGGCGTACAAAAGTCGGATCCGGGTGACGAAATGCGTCCCGAACCCGAAAGCGCGCAGAATTCCGAGCAGATAGTCGTGATCTACCCTGTTGAACGCCTTCTCTTGGTCGAGGGATAGGAAGGCGACCGACAGACCAGCCTCCTGGGAACAATGGATGAGGTCCCGGACCAGATGGATGTTATCGTGGATTGTCCGGCCCGGGACCGTGTAGGACTGAGTAGGTAAATGTTATTCCAAAATTCAAGGACAGCAGAACTTAATGAAGGCTCATTAACACAACCTCAATAATTGAATCAGGCTGATGGAAGTAGAATGGAAAACACCTAGTATGAAAATACCCTAATGAAAGACATCCCGATGATTGCAGCAGTGAAAGATTATGCCTGATTAGGTGTCTAATACCTACTACAACAATTCTGGCTCAGCAACTGATGATGAACTGTTTATTTAAACTTCTGGGCTGTTTATGGCAGTAAAAAGCGTAGATATCAGATTCAAGCAGACTCCTTTTGCTTTGTAAATATACAAGGGCTGCACACATCCTCTATACATCCATCCCTCTGACTAGCAATAACAATCACACATCCTGCACTTTCCATTTACTAATACAGTAACACTTGCCAACACTTTCCTATTCACCAACAAGAGGACATACAGTGCACTGCCGTTGATTAACAATGGAACATTCCAGAGTGATGAAATGAGTAGTACCTAGGGAACAGACTGCGTAGTATTTTGAGACCAAACATTGCAGTATCTCGTGAGCCCAGACTACAGCAGCTGAAGACCATGCAATGATGTAGTATCTTGTCGCCACACATTACACGATCTTGGATTGCATGCTGCAGTATTTTGGAGCTGCAATATTCTGTGAGTCCATATCACAGTATCTTATGACCCCAGTATCATAGAATTATAGAAATGTACAGCACGGAAGGAGGCCATTTCGGCCCATCATGTCCACGCCGCTGACAAAGAGGTATCCGGCCTAATCCCACTTTCCAGCTCTCGGTCCGTAGCCCTGCACATTACAACACTTCAAGGGCACATCAAAGTACTTTTTAAATGTGGTGAGGGTTTCTGCCTCCACCACCCTTTCAGGCAGTGAGTTCCAGACCCCTACCACCCTCTGGGTGAAAAGATTTCCCCTCAAATCCCCTCTAAACCTCCTTTAAATCTATGCCTCCTGGTATTGACCCCTCTGCGAAGGGAAATAGGTTCTTCCTATCCGCTCTATCTAGGCCCCTCATAATTTTATACACCTCAATAAGGTTTCCCCTCAGCCTCCTCTGTTCCAATTAAACAAATCCAGCTAAAATTCTCCAGTCCAGGCAACGTCCTCGTAAATCTCCTTTGTACCCTCTCGAATGCAATCACATCTTTCCTGTAATGCGGTGACTAGCTGTGGCCTAACTAGTGTTTTATACAGTTCAAGCATAACCTCCCTGCTCTTGTATTCTATGCCTTAGCTAATAAAGGCAAGTATTCCATATGCCCTCTTAACCATCTTATCTACCTGGCCTGCTACCTGTACTATTTTGTACTATATGCGCTATCTCATGAGCACATAATGTTGTCTCTCCATGCAGTAATAACTTGTGTCACGCTGTAATATCTCATGACTTATTACTGTAATATGTCGTGACAGCATTCATTAATATCATGTGATCTAATGCTGTTAATCATATGCAACAATATCTTGTAATCATATGCAGCAATATCTTGTAACCATATGCAGCAATATCTGGAAACCATATGCAGCAATATCGTGACCTAATGCTGTTATATGCCGTGAACGAATGCTGTAATATCTTGTAACCACATGCAGTAATATCTCATGACTTAATGTTGTAACATCTTGCAACGATATGCAGTGATACCTTGTGGGAGAATGAAGTAAAACATCCCTTGTCAGCATGCAGTAATATTACATGTCTCATACTCCAACATCTTGTGACCACCTGCTGCAGAACCTCATAGCAGCATGCTTCGGAGTGTTGTGACCACCTCTTGCATTATCCAGAAGCTGCTTGCTACAATCTCCCTTGATGATGCAGTGCTACGGCCCTTCTCTTTTATATCATGTGAGATCCCATGTGACAGCCAAAGTGACTCTATTGTACAGCATGCTCTGATGGCCCTATATTACAGTCCCTGATGACAACAATAACAACTTGTATTTATATAGTGCCTTTAACATAGCAAAATGTCCCAAGGCGATTCACAAGAGTGTTATAAGACAAACAAATTAATTTGACACCGAGCCACATAAGAAGAAATTATGGTAGATGACCAAAAGCTTGGTCAAGGAGCTAGATTTTAAGGTGCACCTTAAAGGAGAAAAGAGAGACGGAGAGAGTTAGGAAGAGAGTTCCAGTGCTTAGGGCACAGGCAACAGAAGGCACGGCCACCGATGGTTGAGCAGTTAGAATCAAGGATACTGAAGAGGGCAGAATTTCAGGAGCACAGCTATCTCAGAGGATTGTGAGGCAGAAGGAGATTACAGAGATAGGGAGGGGTGAGGCCATGGAGGGATTTGTAAACAATTATGAGAATTTTGAAATCAAGGCATTGCTTAACCGGGAGCCAATATAGGTCAGCGAGCACAGGGGTAATGGATGAAGGGAACTTGATGCGAGTTAGGACATAGGTTGCCGAATTTTGGATGACCTCAAGTTTATGTAGGGTAGAATGTGGAGGCCAGCCAGGAGTGCATTGGATAGTCAAGTTTCTAGGTAACAAAGGCATGGATGAGGGTTTCAGCAGCAGATGTTGAGACAGGGGTGGAAACAGGCAATATTATGGAGGTGGAAATAGGCAGTTTTAGTTATGCTGCGGATATGTGTCCGGAAGCTCACTTCAGGGTCAAATATGAAACCTAGGTTGTGAACAGTCTGGTTCAGCCTCAGACAGATGCTAGGAAGAGGAATGGAGTTGGTGGCTATGGAACACAATTTGTGATGGGGTCCAAAGACAATGGCTTCGGTCTTCCCAATATTGAACTGGAGAAGATTTCTGCTCATCCAGTACTGGATGTCGGACAAGCAGTATGACAATTTAGAAACCCTGGAGGAGTTGAGAAAAGTGGTGGAGATGTGGAGCTGGGTGTCATCAGCGTACATGTGGAAACTGTCGCCGTGTTTTTGGATGATGTTGGCAAGGGGCAGCATATAGATGAGAAATAGGAAGGAGCCAAGGGTAGATCCTTGGGGGACACCAGAGGTAATGATGTGCGAGGGGGAAGAGAAGCCATTGCAGTTGATTTTCTGGTTATGATTAGACAGATAAGAATGGAACCAGGCCAGTGCAGTCCCACCCAGCTAGACGATGGTGGAGAGGCGTTGGCGGAGGATAGAGTGGCTGCAGGCAGGTCCAGGAGGACAAGGAGCGATCATCGTAGGCAGTCCCTCAAAATCGAGGAAGACTTGCTTCCATACTGAAAGTGAGTTCTTAGGTGACTGAACAGTCCAATACGGGAATTACAGTCCCTGTCACAGGTGGGACAGACAGTCGTTGAAGGAAAGGGTAGGTGGGGAGTCTGGTTTGACGCATGCTTCTTCCGCTGCCTGCGCTTGCTTTCTGCATGCTCTCGGTGACGAGACTCGAGGTGCTCAGCGCCCTCCCGGTGCTCTTCCTCTACTTCGGGCGGTCTTTGGCCAGGGACTCCCAGGTGTCGATGGGGATGTTGCACTTTATCAAGGAGGCTTTGAGGGTGTCCATGAAACGTTTCCTCTGCCCACCTGGGGCTCGCTTGCCGTGTAGGAGTTCCGAGTAGAGCACTGGGAGTCTTGTGTCAGGCATGCGAACAATGTGGCCCGCCCAACGGAGCTGATCAAGTGTGGTCAGTGCCTCGATGCTGGGGTTGTTGGCCTGATCAAGAACACTGATGTTGGTGCATCTGTCCTCCCAGGGGATTTGCAGGATCTTGCGGAGACATCGTTGGTGGTATTTCTCCAGCGAATTGAGGTGTCTACTGTATATGGTTCACGTCGCTGAGCCATACAGGAAGGTGGGTATCACTGCAACCCTGTAGACCATAGTGCCAGATTTGAGGGTCTGATCTTCGAAAACTCTCTTCCTCAGGTGGCCGAAGGCTGTGCTGGTGCACTGGAGGCGGTGTTGAACCTCGTCGTCGATGTCTGCCCTTGCTGATAATAGGCTCGCGAGGTATGGAAAGTGGTTCACGTTGTCCAGGGCCATGCCGTGGATCTTGATGAGCATGGAAAGGTCAAGAGGGGAGATCGGAGAGAAACTGAAGAAAAATGTGAGTTTAGGGCTAGGGCAGGGGGAACCTCGGACGAAGTTCAGCCCGGTGAGCTGGGGGAAGGAAGGGAAGTGGCGGAGGCAACTGATCGTATGGTCTCAATCTTTGAGACAATAAAGTCCATGAGCTCCTCGCACTTGTTGTTGGAGGTGAGTGTGGTAGAGACAAGGGAGAGGGGTTTAAGATGATGGTTAGCAGTAGAGAATAATAGCTGGGGGTTATCTTTGCATTCCAGAATAATCCTGGAATAGTGAGCAGTTTTCGCAGACACGAGTAAGACCTGATAATGCCAGACCTGGCGGTGAATGGATAAACCAGTTATCTGCCACATCTGTTCAAGTTTGCACCCTTTGGACATGAGGGAGCAAAGATGAGGGCTGTACCAGGAGGAACGGCCAGGGTAAGAGAGAGTAGTTATTTTAATAGGGATTAGGGCATCATAGGTGGTCGTGACTCCATATGAGAAATTGCCGATAGTCCCAGCTCAATGGGCTCAATTTTGGCCAGGAGTTCCTCTGTTTCTTTTGGAGTAAGCTGCTTTTTCTGCTGTAACTTAAAAGTCCCCAGTTTCCCCAATCAATTTGCACCAGCATAATTCACTTAGTTACGTTTTTTTTAGGCTAGTAATTTTTTTCTCAAAAGGGGGTGTTACCAGCTACCTGTGCCAGTTCTGCCCATTTAGACAACTTTGGCCAGATAATAGCTACTCCATTTCTACTTAGGCCAGCGTATTTGGCCACTTGAGAAAACCCTTGCGGAGAGATAAAGAAATCGGCGCAGGTAGGTACATTGGAGGCCATTCGGCCTGGGCTAGGGGCGGGAAGCGGGAGCGGACCTAAACTAACCAAGCCTTACCCTCAGCAATGTTTGCAAACAAAAACTACTAACAATTCTACAAGAAGTAAAAAATTAAAGTCCTACCTTCATCTTCAAACTATATTTCTGCACTCGGCCCGGGAAAGCAGCGGGCTGGAGTGGGAGGCCACTCAACCTGGGCTAGGGGCGGGACAACACACCGGGAGGCCACTCGGCCTGGGCTAGGGGCAGGACAACATACCGGGAGGCCACTCGTCCTGGGCTAGGGGCGGGACAACACACCGCGAGGTCACTCGGCCTGGTCTAGGGGCAGGACAACACACCGGGAGGCCACTCGGCCTGGGCTAAGGGTGGGACAACACACCGGGAGGCCACTCGGCCTAGGCTAGCAGCGGGACAACACACCGGGAGGCCACTCGTCTTGGGCTAGGGGCAGGACAACACACCGGGAGGCCACTCGGCCTGGGCTAGGGGTGGGACAACACACCGGGAGGCCACTCGGCCTGGGCTAGGGGCGGGGCAACACACCGGGAGGCCACTCGGCCTGGGCTAGGGGGCGGGACAACACACCGGGAGGCCACTCGTCCTGGGCTAGCGGCGGGACAACACACCGGGAGGCCACTCGGCCTGGGCTAGTGGCAGGACAGCACACCGGGAGGCCACTCGGCCTGGGCTAGGGGCGGGACAACACACCGGGAGGCCACTCGGCCTGGGCTAGGGGCAGGACAACACACCGGGAGGCCACTCGTTCTGGGCTAGCGGCAGGACAGCACACCGGGAGGCCACTCGGCCTGGGCTAGGGGCAGGACAACACACCGGGAGGCCACTCGGCCTGGGCTAGGGGCAGGACAACACACCGGGAGCCACTCGGCCTGGGCTAGGGGCAGGACAACACACCGGGAGGCCACTCGGCCTGGGCTAGGGGCAGGACAACACACCGGGAGGCCACTCGGCCTGGGCTAGGGGCAGGACAACACACCGGGAGGCCACTCGGCCTGGGCTAGGGGCAGGACAACACACTGGGAGGCCACTCGGTCTGGGCTAGCGGCAGGACAACACACCGGGAGGCCACTCGGCCTAGGCTAGGGGCAGGACAACACACCGGGAGGCCACTCGGCCTGGGCTAGGGGCAGGATAACACACCGGGAGGCCACTCGGCCTGGGCTAGGGGCAGGACAACACACCGGGAGGCCACTCGGCCTGGGCTAGTGGTGGGACAACACACCGGGAGGCCACTCGGCCTGGGCTAGGGGCAGGATAACACACCGGGAGGCCACTCGGCCTGGGCTAGGGGCAGGACAACACACCGGGAGGCCACTCGGCCTGGGCTAGTGGCGGGACAACACACCGGGAGGCCACTCGTCCTGGGCTAGGGGTGGGACAACACACCGGGAGGCCACTCGGCCAGGGCTAGGGGCGGGACAACACACCGGGAGGCCACTTGGCCTGGGCTAGCAGCGGGACAACACACCGGAGGCCACTCAGCCTGGGCTAGCGGCGGGACAACACACCGGGAGGCCACTCGGCCTGGGCTAGCAGCGACACACACACCGGGAGGCCACTCGGCCTGGGCTAGCAGCGGGACAACACACCGGGAGCCCACTCGGCCTGGGCTAGCAGCGGGACAACACACCGGAGGCTACTCAGCCTGGGCTAGGGGAGGGAGCGAGTGAACTGGCTGGCATTGGGATTCAATGGAGAGGCTGCTAGCAAATCAACAGAGTGGCTGGGGCTGGGGGTTGGGTGGGGTGTGTGGTGGTGGTGGGGGAGGGAGGGAGCTGGCAAGCATCAGGGGCTACAGAGAGGGAGAGGCTGCATTTCAACGGAGAGGCTCGGGGGGGAGGGAGAGAGGTCAAAAGACTCAAGGTGGGGTGGAGGAGGAGGGGGAGAGAGAGGTCACAAGAATCAAGGGGGGGAGGAGGAGGGAGAGAGAGGTCACAAGACTCAAAGGGGGAGGGAGAGAGGTGAGGACAAAAGACCTTTGAGTGTGGTCCATCCATACTGTGGTGTATGTAGCACACAAATCACTGATTCCACATGGTCTGGTGTAAATCTAACTGCTGTGACCTTTGTCCTTTATTGCTCAGCTCCAGAGTGCCTCTCAGGTGGTCAGCCTTTTATAGTGCCTGTTGCAGGTACTTCCAGGTTTCCCACCACAGCGCCCTCTGTGGTGTAGCATTGTGCTTACATTACATTTAAGGTACCAGGACGATACACATATCAATACATAACATCACACTTCCCCCCCACCAGGCCGTAGGACGACGATACACACATCACTACAAAACACATACAGACTTTGCGGGGGAGGGGGAACGAGAGAGAGAGAGAGAGAGAACTGTAAACCTGCTCTGCCTGCTTTCCGGCCGTTTTGACCTTCTTTGAAAAGTTTAACTTTAAGTATGGGGGCAATTCTGACAATGCCATACCTTTTGCAAGTGTTTTGCATCATTGTGCTATGTAGGAGACAATTGATTAGAGCTTATCATATCAGAAACATCAGTGCCCATAGGCTGCTGGGCAGGAGGCCTTACCCACCTCGGCAATTTCGAGTCACGCATTTGTACCTGTACCTGAGTGATGCAGGTTGTGTTAAAAGGCTTCATTTACGCAGAGAAGTTGTCCGTGAGATCTGTGAGTTGCTGAGACCAGACCTGCAGCCGAGGAGCAACAGGTAGACTGCTTTGTCAGTTGAAGTGAAGGTTACAGCTGCACTTTCATTCTATGCTTCCGGATCGTTTCAAGCTACAACTGGAGATATGTGCGCCATCTCTCAACATGCAACACATATCTCCATTCGCCAGGTCATGGCTGCATTGTATGTGCGGAGGAATGACTTCATCAAGTTCCCAATGGCTGCCCAAGCAATCCATGACAGGGCTGTGAGGTTCTCAAGGATTGCTGGCTTCCCAAAGGTACAGGGCTGCATTGATTATACCCACATTGACTTGCAAGCACCTTTGAAGGATGCCGAGCTGTTCAGGAATAAAAAAGGCTTCCACTCCATTAATGTGCAGCTCGTGTGTGACAACATGCATCGCATCATGTCAGTCGATATCCTGGCAGCACCCATGATGCGTTCATCTATGCAACAGCGTTGTATCTGCCATGTTTGAGCAGCAGCCAGAAGGGCAGACCTGGCTACTGGGAGACAAAGGGTACGGCCTCGCCACCTGGCTCATGACGCCCCTACGCGTAACCCGGACGGAAGCTGACCGTCAATACAACATGTTGCACATTGCGACGCGCAGCATCATAGAGAAGACCATTGGCATCTTGAAACAGCATTTCCGATGCCTGGACTATTCCGGAGGCTACTTGCAATACTCCCCTGAGATTGTCGGTCAGTCCACTGTTGTGTGCTGCATGCTGCACAACTTAACCATCATGAGGCAGCAGCAGCTGATAGTGGGAGAAGACCCACCTGCGGTGACAGTGGCTGATGATAATGATTTGGAAGATGCAGATCACGAGCAGGAGGAGGTGGAGGAGGATGATGACAAGGATGAGGAAACCATGCAAGTGCCTGAGGCTGGGGCAAGATGGTGGAGGAGGGCGAGCCACCATGCTCCTTTAACGATTGCTTGAGCCTTGCGCCAGCAGCTCATCCGTGAACGCTTTACTGATGCCTGAGGGCTCAGCGACAACTATTCCGCACGGACATGTTTATTTTTTGGAGCTGTTCCATAATGTTGTGTTGTGTTAATGGAACATGATTCAGTTTTAATGTAAAATATATTTTATTCAAAAGTTTACAATGCACTTAATTTTACTGTAATAAAATTCTTCTTGTATCAAACTTTATTTTTAATATGACTCTTTAAGATCACTTAAAACTTTAAGATCACTTATAAACTTGTAAATTTACATAACGTACAAAAAACTTTCAATTTGAAAACAGTTGCACTCTAAGATCACTTAAAAACTTTAAGATCACTTATAAAGTTGTAAATTTACGTAACTTACAAAATACTTTCCATGTGAGAACATTTGCACTCTAAGATCACTTAAACTTTCAGATCACATAAAGTTGTAAATTTACATAACTTACAAAATACTTTCAATGTGAGAACATTTACAACAGTAACATCAACAACAACAGCAGCAGCAAAGAAAGGCTGCACCCATCTCTCCTCCCCCTTACTCTAATACCGCCCGCTGCGCTTAGTCTTGGACTCTCCATCACCCATACCCACAGGTCGTGGTGCAGTCATTCTGGGCTTGGTACCAAACTTATTCCTTCTAACATCTTGTTTAATGTGTACTTCTTGATGGGTGGTGGGGGGAGTGGGGGGACGGGGGCGGGGGGGTGTGGGGGGACGGGGACGGGGGGGGGTGGTCGGGGGGCGGAAGGGGGGGTCAGGTGTTAATGTGAAGGGCCTGGCTTGGGTCTCTTCAGAGGCTGGTGTAGGGATTGCAGAGGGAGTGGCAGTTGATTCTGTCAATGGGCGCATAGCCTGGGTGTGTTCCCTTATTGCAGCAGCTAACTGACACATGCCCTCCCTCATGCACCCTGACAGTGTCTCAATGGACTGAAACATTCCCTCCCTGATGGCCTGTATCATTCCAGTGTCGTCCTTTCCACTACCTCCGAAATTTCCTCCCTCATGGACACTATTCCCTCACTGATGTCCCTGGACATCGTTCCCATTTCCCATGCCATTGCTGTTACTTCTCCTGACAGTCCTGCTACCTCATCACTCACCCCACTGATGGTGTCCAGGAGTGATCGGGTAAGGTCAATGCTCTCCGCACTCAATGACATAATCTGAACCACATCTGTTGCATCCTGCATCTCAGGAGAGCGTGGTCGATTTCTCCTTCCCCTCACCCTGGGTCTGCCTCACAGCATCCCAGTGGGAGTCGCAGCCTTGGACAGTGGGGCCCTGGGTCTGCCTCGCGGCATCCCAGTGGGAACCGTATCCTCGGATGTTACCTGCTGGGCGTTACTTGCTGCAACCCACTACTGGGACCCGCAACCTCGGATTGTGTGAAACCATGGAATGTCCCAACGGAACTAAAACCACTAGTTATGGAAGGGGAGAAACCATGGAATGTCCCACCAGTACTCATGTCACTAGTCATGGAAGGGGCTGGCAACTCCGAGAACTGCACATGCTCCATATTCAGTATATAAGTGGCAGCTTCATCCAGCTGACCCAACCCCCCCTCACCCCCATGTTGGTCTGGAGAGTTGGCTTGGAAGATGTTCTCGTCTTCAGGCTCGTCCGCGTCTGAATCTTCTGCATCTTCAGGATTGGCATCAGGTTCTGCAAAATATAGCAGAACAGTCAAATGGTTAGCAGCAGAGGAGGGGGCAGGATGGGTGGCATGAGTAGGCTCTCACATAGCAGGCCAGGCAGCAGGTTGATTTGAAGGGCCATGATGAATTTTCAGGACTTACCCTCTCCCTCGAGTGTGGGTCCAGCTTGTGCAGTACTGATGCTTTTCTCCAGGCAGGACCCATCAAAGCAGCGACCCTCTCTTCCAAGGGTGTCAGTGGGTGCAGATTTGGCGGGCCTTCTCCTGTTCAAGTTCTTTCCCTTTTGCTGTGGAACAATTTATTCTGCAAAGATGACAATGCAACTTTTTAGAGAGGGTGTCTTTCTGCTGGATGGGACATATACAGCTGGTCACATTTACAATTGCAATTGCATTGAATAAATGAAAATATTACTTACACTCACTATTTGACCAAGGTCCTGCCATTTCTTTTTAAACTGGCTTCCAGATCTCTTGGTGTTCACCAATGCGAGTAATCTTCTGCAACTTGGTTGCAGCATTTCTTCATTTCTTTAGGTGGCACTTTTATGTGACCTCTGCTGGTATGCAACTCCTGCCTTCTGTTCTCAATGACATTAACTAGTATCTCTACTTCTTCCAGCAAGAAATTCTTTGTTCTTGGTCCATGTTGCTGCATTGCTGTATTGCTGCAGTTGCTCTGAGACACTCACAGCATTTTTCCAATGCTCTTAGACACACAGTGACTTTTCTAAACACACAGTACTGATTTTTCCAAATACAGCACCCTTGCCTGTTGGCATACAGCAGTGATTTTTTCAAACACACATTATTTATTTTGCATGCAGCAGTGATTTTTCCAAATTCGGCACTCCTTCTGGCACTTCTGCTGGCATGCAGCATTGATTTTACCAAACAGACCACTGCTTCTTGAATTCAGCAGTGATTTTCCTACCACAGCACTCCTTCTGGCACGAAAACACAAGTAGCTAGCTAGCTCTTTAAAAATGGCCGATTGCCAACTCGCAGCATTACTGCGCATGCGCGGACATCACCATTCTCCACTGCGCATGTGCAGACGTCCTGGCACATTTTCCAGCACAGAACGCAGGTTCCACCCCCCCCGAGTCGACTGGCCATGCTACACGACTGCAGTGAAGGGGCCAGACAGCGGCCAAAATTGCAACATTTTTTTCCAGCACATCTCGGAACATACATAAACGGCGCAACTCTGTAAGTGCGCTGAAAACGGGCTCAGCCAAAATTGAGCCCAATAATCCTATGCTAGCCTTGCCAATGACACCATGCGCCACTCATCCATGACTCAATGTTGTAGTTCCTCTTGATCCATACTAAGTTTTCCTAAAGAACCCTCCTCAGTGACATTTCTTGCTGCCCTTTGGCAACTTGCTGCAGTAGTGCCCAAATATCCTCAGAATATATTCATCCTTGAAGAGTATTTACTCAGCTGAAGATGATGTCTTATGTGCAGCTCAGCCAATATCCTCCCACTATCTGTGACCTGGTTTTGTCTCTAATTAGAGCAGGCTCTCTCTCCCTCTCTCTTGGTGATTTGTCTCTAATTGGTGCCGACTCTCTCTCTCTCTCGCTCTGTGATTTGTTCACAACCATGGTGTCAGATTTGATCCTGAAATGAGCTTTTGGCCACATATCCGCAGCATAACTAAAACCACCTATTTCTACCTCCGTAACATCGCCTGTTTCTGCCCTTGCCTCAGCTCATTTGCTGCTGAAGCTCTCATCCATGCATTTGCTACCTCTAGACTGGGTGTTTGTTACCTCTAGACTAGGCGGCTGGGCTTATCCTCCTTGACGGCTGGCTTCTCCTCCTCATTCAACGGAAGCTGGACCTCACCTCCTCAACGGTGATCGGGCCTCCTCCCCTTCAATAACGACTGGGCCTCTCCTTCCCCACTGATGACCTGGTCTCTTCTCCCCCAGCGCGTGGTGAGTACTGTGGCTGTGACCACCCTGACCTTTCACACTGAACTCCCGAGGACCGCTGACCCTCTCAATGCCTGCCCCCAACCAAGCAGCAGGCCACCTACCATCAAGGGCGTTACTCAGTGCCGAGCTTGCAGCCAACATCTCGCCATAGGCAATAGGCTTATATAGCAGTGCCTGGTATCCAGTCATCTTGGACCCCCTTGCCACTGGACCAAGACCTTGCTCGGCTAAGCCCATGAGTTGGTCAGTGTGCAATGACCACCCCACGTTAAAAAAACTCACGCACAGGCTTCTTCCACACATCTAATATGAAGTTCGGGACCTGGAACGTCAGGACCCTAATGGACAACTCCAACAGCGACAGACCAGAATGCCACACCGCCATAGATGCCCGAGAACTTAGACACTTTGACATCTCACCCTAAGCGAGACCTGGCGGGCAGGGAAAGGCCAGCTCAAGGAACATGGTGGATGTTATACCTTTTTCTGGAAAGGAAAACCAGAGGAAGAATGCCGTCTTCATGGAGTCGGCTTCGCCGTCAAAAATGAACTGGTCGGCCGCCTCACAGACTCCCCCTGCGGGGTTAACGAACGCCTCATGACCCTTCGCCTTACCCTATCCCGGAACCAATGCGCCACAGTCATCAGTGCGTACGCCCCAACACTCGATGCAACGGATGAGGCTAAAGCGGGTTTCTATTCCAACCTCGAGGCATCCCTGTCCCGTGTCCCCACGGGCGACAAATTGATCCTCCTAGGTGACTTTAATGCCAGGGTCGGCAAAGTCACAGCCCTCTGGGGAGGCGTGATTGGCAGAGAGGGGGTAGGGAAATCCAACTCCAACGGCACCCTACTCCTGAAAAAATGTCTAGAACACGAACTCCTCATCGCCAACACCCTGTTCCGCCAGAGTGACAAATACAAGGCATCGTGGCAACATCCTTGTTCCAAACTATGTCATCGTCTAAGCCAGGGATCGCAAGAATGTGCGCATCACCCACGCCATGACAGGAGCTGACGACTGCTGGACGGACCATCGCCTAATCCTATCCATCATTAATATTAACATTGCCCTAAGGCAGAGGGGACAGCAGAAGCAGCGCGCAAAAAAGTCAATGCCTGGGCACTTAAAGACCCAGCTAAGAGAGCCTTATACAGCCAGCGCCTCACAGCCAATCTGGTGTGCCTCGATGACCCTGAGATGTTGAATGCCCACAGTGCTTGGTATGCCCTCCAGGCCTCCATAACCAGTGCCTGTGAAGAGACACTTGCTTACTCATCCAGAAAACACCAGGACTGGTTTGATTAAAACATTCAGGAGATCCAAGAACTAATAGATCGTAAGCGCAGAGCATTTCTGAGCCTCAAGCAACAACACAACTCGGGAGCTACAAAGCAACGTTACAGACGGCCGAAGGCTGAGCTCCAACAAAAAACCCGGGACCTAAAGAACAGGTGGATGAAGAAAGTGCAGATGATACAACAACTGGCCGACAGCCATGACATGCGAGGATTCTTCATTGCAGTCAAGGCCACCTATGGTCCAAACTCTCAAGGCTCCATCCCACTCCTGGCCAAGAATGGGGAAACACTCATCAAGGACACCGAGGCTGTCAGGGCCCGCTGGAAGGAGCATTTTGAAGATCTCCTCAATCGAGACTCTGCCTTTGACTCGAGTTTTCTCAACTCCATTCTGCAGCATTCAACCTGTCACTACCTCAGTGAAACCCCAACGCTGCACAAGGTAGGCAAAGCCATAAAACAGCTCAAGAATAACAAGGCTACGGGTGCAGATGGAATTCCTGCTGAGGTGCTAAAATATGGCGGAGAGATGCTGTTGGCATGGATACATGACCTCATCTCTCTCATTTGGAGGGAGGAGAGCATGCCGGGAGATCTCAGAGATGCAGCAATTGTGTCCATCTTTAAAAAGGGGAACAAATCTGACTGCGGCAACTACAGGGGAATCTCTCTGCTATCAACCACTGGGAAGGTTGTCGCTAGAGTTCTCCTCAACCGTCTTCTCCCTGTGGCCGAGGAGCTCCTCCCGGTTTCACAGTGCGGATTTCGCCTCCTACGGGGAACAATGGACGTGATCTTTGCAGCACGACAACTGCAGGAAAAATGCAGGGGGCAGCGCCAGCCCTTATACATGGCCTTTTTTCGATCTTACAAAGGCCTTTGACACTATCGACCGTGAGGGCTTATGGAGCATCCTCCTCCGTTTTGGATGCCCCCAAAAGTTTATCAACATCCTTCGCCTGCTCCACGATGACATGCAGACCGTGATCCTTACCAGCGGATCCACTACAGACCCATTCCACGTCCGGACGGGGTCAAACAGGGCTGCGTCAT
Source organism: Pristiophorus japonicus (assembly GCF_044704955.1). Lineage (NCBI taxonomy): Eukaryota > Metazoa > Chordata > Chondrichthyes > Pristiophoridae > Pristiophorus > Pristiophorus japonicus. Next base: position 74,004,872 of record NC_091980.1, on the reverse strand, counting down.
CGCTCCAACTCTCTTCTCAATCTTCCTCACTGCCATGCTCCAAACTAAACTACAGAACCAGTGGGAAGCTGTCTAACCTACGCCGCCTCCAGGCCAGGTCCAAGATCACCCAAACCTCTGTCGTTGAACTGCAGTATGAGGACGACGCCTGCATCTGCGCACATTCTGAGGCTGAACTCCAGGATATAGTCAAATGTATTCACCGAGGCATATGAAAGTATGGGCCTTACACTTAACATCCGTAAGACAAAGGTCCTCCACCAGCCTCTCCTCACCGCACAGCACTGCCCCCCAGTCATCAAGATTCACGGTGTGGCCCTCGACAACGTGGACCACTTCCCATACCTTGGGAGCCTCTTGTCAACAAAGGCAGACATTGATGCAGAGATTCAACATCATCTCCAGTGCGCCAGTGCAGCCTTCAGCCGCCTAAGGAAAAGTGTTCGATGACCAGGCCCTCAAACCTACCACCAAGCTCATGATCTACAGGGCTGTAGTAATACCCACCTTCCTGTATGGATCAGAAGCATGGACGATGTACAGAAGACACCTCAAGTCGCTGGAGATATATCACCAACGATGTCTCCGCAAGATCTGCAAATCCCTTGGGAGGACATATGCACCAACATCAGTGTCCTCGCCCAGGCTAACCTCCCCAGCATTGAAACACTGACCACACTCAATCAGCTTCGCTGGGCAGGCCACTTAGTTCATATGCGAGACAAGAGACTCCCTAAGCAATTGCTCTACGCGGAGCTCCTTCATGGCAAATGAGCCAAAGGTGGCAGCGGAAACATTACAAGGACACCCTCAAAGCCTGGTGAAGAGCAACATCACCACTGACACCTGGAAGAACCTGGCCGAAGACCGCACTAGGTGGAGAAAGTGCATCCGGGAGGGCGTTGAGCTCTTCGAATCTCAATGCTGCGAGCGTGAAGAGATCAGGCAGCGGAAGGAGTGTGCGGCAAATCAGTGCCACCCTCCCCCTTTCCTCTGACGACTATGTGTCCCACATGTGACAGGGTCTGTGGCTCTCGTGTTGGACTGTTCAGCCACCAAAGAACTCATTTTAGGAGTGGAAGCAAGTCTTCCTCGACTCCGAGTGACTGCCTATGATGACCTCTAGACTTGACTATTCCAACGCACTCCTGGCTGGCCTCTCACATTCTATCCTACATAAACTAGAGGTGATCCAAAACTTGGCTGCCATTGTCTTAACTCACACCAAGTCCTGTTCACCCATCACTCCTGTGCTCGCTGACCTACATTGGCTTCCAGTTAAGCAATGTCTCGATTTCAAAATTCCCATCCTTATATTCAAATCCCTCCATGGCCTTGCCCTCCCTATCTCTATAATCTCCTCTAGCCCCACAACCTACCGAGATGTCTGCGCTCTTCAAATTCTACACTCCTGAGCATACTTGATTATAATCACTCAACCATTGGTGGCAGTGCCTTCTGTTGCCTAGGCCCCAAGTTCTGGAAGTCCCTGCCTAAATCTCTCCCTCTCTACCTCTAGTTCCTCCTTTAAGATGCTCTTAAAACATACTTCTTTGACCTTGCTTTTGGTCACCTGCGTTAATTTCTACTTATGCTGCTCATGTCAAATTTTTATTGCATAATACTCCTGTGAAGCACCTTGGGACATAGAAACATAGAAAATAGGTGCAGGAGTAGGCCATTTGGCCCTTCGAGCCTGCGCCGCCATTCAATGAGTTCATGGCTGAACATGCAACTACAGTACCCCATTCCTGCTTTCTCGCCATACCCCTTGATCCCTTAGTAGTAAGGACTACATCTAACTCCTTTTTGAATATATTTAGTGAATTGGCCTCAACAACTTTCTGTGGCAGAGAATTCCACAGGTTCACCACTCTCTGGGTGAAGAAGTCTCTCCTCATCACGGTTCTAAATGACTTACCCCTTATCCTTAGACTGTGACCCCTGGTTCTGGACTTCCCCAACATTAATAAGAACATAAGAACATAAAAATTAGGAACAGGAGTAGGCCATCTAGCCCCTAGAGCCTGCTCCACCATTCAACAAGATCATGGCTGATCTGGCCATTGACTTAGCTCCACTTACCCACCGTTCCCCATAACCCTTAATTCCCTTATTGGTTAAAAATCTATCGATCTGTGATTTGAATATATTCAATGAGCTAGCCTCAACTGCTTCCTTGGGCAGAGAATTCCACAGATTCACAACCCTCTGGGAGAAGAAATTCCTTCTCAACTCGGTTTTAAATTGGCTCGCCCGTATTTTGAGGCTGTGCCTCCTAGTTCCAGTGGAAACAACCTCTCTGCCTCTATCCTATCTATCCCTTTCATTATTTTAAATGTTTCTATAAGATCACCCATCAACCTTCTGAACTCCAAGTAAAGACCCAGCCTACTCAATCTATCATCATAAGGTAACCCCCTCATCTCCGGAATCAGCCTAGTGAATCATCTCTGTACCCCCTCCAAAGCTAGTATATCCTTCCTTAAGTAAGGTGACAAAAACTGCACGCAGTACTCCAGGTGCGGCCTCACCAACACCCTGTACAGTTGCAGCAGGACCTCCTTGCTTTTGTACTCCATCCCTCTCGCAATGAAGACCAACATTCCATTCGCCTTCCTGACTACCTGCTGCACCTGCAAACTAACTTTTTGGGATTCATGCACAAGGACCCCCAGGTCCCTCTGCATCGCAGCATGTTTTAATTTCTCCCCTTTCAAATAATATTCCCTTTTACTGTTTTTTTCCAAGGTGGATGACCTCACATTTTCCGACATTGTATTCTATCTGCCAAACCTTAGCCCATTCGCTTAACCTATCTAAATCTCGCTGCAGCCTCTCTGTGTCCTCTACACAACCCGCTTTCCCACTAATCTTTGTATCAGATGCAAATTTTGTTGCACTACACTCTGTCCCCTCTTCCAGGTCATCTATGTATATTGTAAACAGTTGTGGTCCCAGCACCGATCCCTGCGGCACATCACTAGTCACCGATTTCCAACCCGAAAAGGACCCATTTATCCCGACTCTCTGCTTTCTGTTCGCCAGTCAATTCTCTATCCATGCTAATACATTTCCTCTGACTCCGCGTACCTTTATCTTCTGCAGTAACCTTTTGTGTGGCACCTTATCGAATGCCTTTTGAAAATCTAAATACACCACATCCATTGGTACACCTCTATCCACCATGCTCGTTATATCCTCAAAGAATTTCAGTAAATTAGTTACACATGATTTCCCCTTCATGAATCGATGTTGCGTCTGCTTGATTGCACTATTCCTATCTAGATGTCCCGCTATTTCTTCCTCAATGATAGCTTCAAGCATTTTCCCCACTACAGATGTTAAACTAACTGGCCTATAGTTACCTGCCTTTTGTCTGTCCCCTTTTTTAAACAGAGGCGTTGCATTAGCTGCTTTCCAATCCGATGGTACCTCCCCAGAGTCCAGAGAATTTTGGTAGATTATAACGAATGCATCTGCTATAACTTCCGCCATCTCTTTTAATACCCTGGGATGCATTTCATGAGGACCAGGGGACTTGTCTTGTCTACCTTGAGTCCCATTAGCCTGTCCAGCACTACCCCCCTAGTGATAGTAATTGTCTCAAGGTCCTCCCTTCCCATATTCCCGTGACCAGCAATTTTTGGCATGGTTTTTGTGTCTCCCACTGTGAGACGTTTCACTATGTTAAATACAAGTTGTTGTTGTTGCAGTAATCGGTGCCATCTCTCTCTCTCTCTCTAGTTTGTCTCTAATTGGTGCCCGCTCCCTTTCTCTCTCTCTCTCTCTGTGAGTTGTCTCTAATTGGTGCCGGCTGTCTCTCTCTCTCTGTGAGTTGTCTCTAATTGGTGCCCGCTGTCTCTCTCTCTCTCTGGTTTGACTCTAATTGGTGCCCGCTCCCTCTCTCTCTCTCTCTCTCTCTCCCTCTGTGATTTGTCTCTAATTGGTGCCGGCTGTCTCTCTCTCTCTCTCTCTCTCCGTGAGTTGTCTCTAATTGGTGCCCGCTGTCTCTCTCTCTCTCTCTCTCTCTGTGATTTGTCTCTAATTGGTGCCCGCTGTCTCTCTCTCTCTCTCTCTGTGATTTGTCTCTAATTGGTGCCGGCTGTCTCTCTCTCTGTGGTCATAGAATCATAGAATGGTTGCAGCTCGGAAAAAGGCCATTCAGCTTGGCTCTCTGCAAGAGCACCTCAGCTAATCCCATGCTCCTGCCCTTTCCCCAGAGCCCTTTCTTTCAGGTACTTACCCAACTCCCTTTTGGAAGCCATGATTGAGTCTACCTCTACCACCCTTTCAGGCATTCCAGATCCCAACCACCTGCTGTGTTCTTTTGCCAATCATTTTAAATCTGTGCCCTCTGGTTCTCGACCCTTCTGCCAATGGGAACAGTTTCTATGTCTGGACTTCTCATGATTTTGAACCCCTCTATAAAATCTCTTCTCAATCTCCTCTGCTCTAAGGAGAACAACCCCAATTTCTCCAGTCTATCTACGTAACTGAAGTCCCTCTCGGAATCATTCTCGTAAATCTTTTCTGCACCCTCTCTGAGGCTCTCCTTTCTAAAGTGCGGTTTTATTGGACACAATACTCCAGTTGAGGCTGGACCAGTTTTTCATACAGGTTCATCATTATTTCCACGCTTTTGTATTCTATACCTCTATTCATGAAGCCCAGTATTCCGTAAGCTTCTTTAACTGCTTTCTCAACCAGCTCTGCCACCTTCAACGATTTGTGCACATATATCTCTGTTCATGCATCCCCTTGAGAATTGTACCCTCTAGTTTATATTTCCTCTCCTCATTCTTTCTACCAAAATGCATCACTTCACACTTTTCTGTGTTAAATGACATCTGCCACGTGTCCTCCCATTCCACCAGCCTGTCTATGTCTTCTTGAAGTCTATCACTATCCTCCTAACTGTTCACTATACTTCCAAATTTTGTGTCATCTGCAAATTTTGAAATTCTGCCCTGAACCTGTATACCCACATCCAAGTCATTAATATATATCAAGAAAAGCAGTGGTCCCAGTACCGCTCTCTGGGGAACACCACTGTATACCTTCTTCCAGTCCGAAAAACAACCGTTCACCACTACTCTCTGTTTCCTGTCACTTAGCTAATTTTATATCAATGCTGCCACTGTCCCTTTTATTCCATGGGCTTCAACTTTTCTGCCAAGTTTATTATATGGCACTTTGTCCAACGCCTTTTGGAAATCCATGTACACCTCATCAACCGCATTACTCTCATCAACTCTCTCTGTACCTCATAAAAAAACTCAATTAAGTTGGTTAAACATGATCTGCCGTTAACAAATCCATTCTGGCCTTCCTTAATTAATACACACTTGTCCAAGTGACTGTTAATTTTGCTTCCCCACTTCCGAGGTTAAACTGACTGGCCTATTGTTGCTAGGTTTATCTTTACACCCTTTTTTGAACAAGGGTGTGACATTTACAATTCTCCAGTCCTCTAGCACCACCCCCGTTTCTAAGAAGGATTGGAAGATTATGGCCAGTGCCTCCGCAAATTCTTCCTTCACTTCCCTCAGTGTCTTATGATGCATCCCATCCGATCCTGTTGACTTACCTACTTTAAGTAAAGCCAGCCTTTCTAGCACCTCCTCCTTATCAATTTTTATCCTATTCAGTGTCTCCTCTATCTCCTTCTTTATTATGTCTATGGCAACGTCTTCTTCAGATGCAAAGTACTCATTTGGTACCTCAGCCATACACTCTGCCTCCATGCGTAGCTCTACTTTTGGTCCATTATTGGGCCCATCCCTCCTCATACTACCTGTTTACTATTTATAAGTCTATAGAAGACTTTTGGATTATCTCGTATGTTGGCTGCCATTCTATTCTCATACCCTCTCTTGCCCTCTTATTTTCTTTTTCACTTCTCCCCTGAACTTTCTGTATTTAGCCTGATTCATAGATGTATTCTCGACCTGACATCTGTCATACGCCCTCTTTTTCTGCTTCATCTTCCATCATTCAGGGAGCTTTGACTTTATTTGCACTACCTTTCCCCCTAGTGGGAATGTACCTCGACTGTACCCATACTATTTCGTCTTTAAAGGCAGCCCATTGTTCCACTACAGTTTTGACTGCCAATCTTTGTTTCCAATTTACCCGGGCCAGATCCATTCTCATCCCACTGAAATTTGACTTCCTCCAATTAAGTATTTGTACTCCAGATTGCTCCCTGTCCTTTTCCATAGCTAATCTAAACCTTACGATACTATGATCATTGTTCATAAATTTTCACCTACTGACACTTGCTCCACTTGACCTACCTCATTCCCCAGAACTAGATCCAGAAATGTCTACTTCCTCATTGGGCTGGAAACATACTGATCAAGAACGTTCCTCTGAACACACTTCAGAAATTCTTCCCCCTCTCTGCCCTCATCAAAATCACACATGACATAATTTGTGACTATGACAAAGGTAAACTAGCCCTCCTAGTCCTTCTTGATCTGTCTGCAGCCTTTGATGCGGTTGACCACTCCATCATCTTCCAACGTCTCTCCACCATAGTCCAGCTGGGTGGGACTGCACTCACCTGGTTCCATTCTTATCTATCTAACTGTAGCCAGACAATCACCTGCAATGGCTTCTCTTCCCTTTCCCGCTTTGTTACCTCTGGTGTACCCCAAGGATCTATCCTTGGTCCCCTCCTATTTCTCATCTATATCCTGCCCCTTGGCGACATCATCCAAAAACATGGTATCAATTTCCATATGTACGCTAATGACACCCAGCTCTACCTCACCACCACATCTCTCAACCTCTCCATGGTCTCTAAACTTTCAGACTGCTTGTCTGACATCCAGTACTGGATGAGCAGAAATTTTCAATTAAATATTGGGAAAACTGAAGCCATTGTCTTTGGTCCCCGTCACAAACAGCATTCCCTAGCCACTGACTCATCCCTCTCCCTAGCATCAATCTGAGGATGAACCAGACTGTTTGCAACCTAGGTGTCATATTTGACCCTGAAATGAGCTTCCGGCTACATATCCGCAGCATAACTAAAACCGCCTATTTCCACCTCCGTAACATTGCCCATCTCCACCCTTGCCTCAGCTCATCCGCTGCTGAAACTCTCATCCATTGTTACATCTAGACTTCACTATTCCAAAGCACTTTTGGCTAAATTTATTTGTTTTGTCTTATAACACTCCTGTGAAGCACCTTGGGATGCTTACTACGTTAAAGGCGCTATATATATACAAGTTGTTGTTGTTGTTTACGCTATGACTATCCCAGTCTATATTAGGATAGTTGAAGTCTCTCGTTAGCACTACTCTATAGTTCTTGCATCTCTCTATAATTTCTCTGCAAATTTGCTCCTCCATATTTTCCCCACTATTTGGTGGCCTATAGAATACACCTAGTAGTGTAATGGCACTTATATTATTTCTTAACTCTAACCAAATAAATTCTGTCCTTGACCCCACCAGGACATCCTCTCTCTCCAGCATTGTAACATTTTCCTTAACGAATGCAGCCACACCACCTCCTATCATGGCTTTCCTATCTTTCCTGAACACTCTATCCAGGAATGCTTAATACCCAATCCTGTGCTTTTTTGATCCAGGTCTCCATTATTGCTATGACATAATGGCCCTGAAATTCCGATGTCCCGGGTCCGTACAAAGTTTCTACGGACCCAGGAAGGCATCAGAAAAGCCGGTTTTCAGCGCGCAGGCCTCCGTATTGCGGGAGCGAGGACACTTGCAGGGCAAGATTTCCGATATTTACGAATATCTTGTCCTGCAAATGTCCTTTAAAATCTTGCGCCTGAAAAAGCAGGCGTATAGCCTACTTTTACAGGCGTAAGTGTTTAAAAACATAAATAAAACGTGACTAAAATAAAAATTTAAAAACACATTTATGTTAAAACCCTGCCCACTCAGATAATTTTATTTTAAACCCTAACCCTAACTTTTTTTTTAAATCAGGAATTTTTTTAATTTAAAAAACATGTGTAACATTTTTCATTTCTATTAGTTTATTGTGTGAGGTGTTTTTTAAATGTTTTTTGTAGTGTTTGTGCTTTTTGGGGTTTTTCTCATTCATACTAATAGAAGATTCGTAACTTACGAGTCTCCTATTACTATGAATGAGAACATACTTACCAGTGATTGGGTGTCCAGGCCCACGTGACTCCTGCGGACATTCTGACGTGCACGAGCTGCGTGTCGTTGGGAGAGGAGGCCTGTGAATCGGAAGTCCCAACGTGTGCAGCAGCTCCAGGTAAGTGCGCAGTTTATTTCTATTTTTTCAGGGCTTACCCGTGGGAAGCCCTCCTTGGAATTTCAGGGTCAATATTTACTTATGGCTATTTGTGCCTGCAGCTCACCAATCTTGTTTACTATGCTTCATGTGTTCACATATATACAGTTTAAATCTATCTTAGACCATCCTGTGTTCTCTCATAGTCTGACCCTACCTTGTCTCTAATTGGTGCCATCTCTTGCTCTGTGATTTATCTCTAATTGGTGCTGTCTCTCTCTCTCTCTCTCTCTCTCTTTCTATGATTTGTCTCTGATTGGTGCTGTCTCTCTCTCTCTCTCTCTTTCTCTGTGATTTGTCTCCAATTGGTGTCGTCTCTCTCTTTCTCCCTCTCTCTCTCTGTGATTTGTCTCTGATTGGTGCCATCTCTCTCTCTCTTTCTCTCTCTCTCTGTGATTGGTCTCTAATAGATGATTGCTCTTCCTCTCTCTCTGTGATTGGTCTTTAATTGGCGCTTGATCTTTCTCTCTCTCTGTGATTGGTCTCTGATAGGTGCAAGCTCTTTTTCTCTCTCTCTCTCTGTCTGATGTGTTTTTCTCCCTAATTGGTGCAGGTTTTCTCTCTCCCTGTAGCTGGATCATGTCCCAGTCTCTTCTGCTTCATCTTCTTTGCTCTGCAAATGACAAGAAATCAATCAACACATCGATTTCCGGGAAACTCTCTGCACTGCCAATATTTCACAACATGGCGAGGTATGTATTTCAGCTGTTCAAGGTTAAAAGCAATACTCAACATAACATGATATCTTAGTCTCTTTATGTGTTTATATAATCATTTATTTATTCTGTACTTGTCAATTTATCATCAAGGTAAGGAATGCCAGTGCCTGGAATCAGAAGGTCAGAATTTCTTCTGACTTTCCATTCAGTTACTCCCAGGAGAGATGTACATCTGCAGAGGAGACGACACTGTTCCTGGTATGCTGAAAAAAAATCAAGTAATAAGTTGTCTCCAATACATAATGCACAAGCCAAAAGGGGCCAAATGGTCAGGTCCATTTATTTTAAATATATCAAGTGAAATTTTGATTTTGTTTTTAAAATAGCTTAAAAGTGTAGCATAAGCACACAGCAACATGGCAGGTGCACATTGGGATTCAGTTGGATGTGACTTCTGAGGTAGTAGAGATGCTACAGAGGCTGGGGATGAGCATGGGCCAGAAGCTGGAGTTGCAATCTAATCGTTCCCATTGTTGTGGTACCACTAGTTGAGGGAAGTGACAATGCAGAGTGAATTGTCGGATGGGTTTGTTGTTGAGAACACTGTCTGTTAACATGGCAACTTGCATGAGCTCTCAAATTCACATGGTCTCTAATTGGTGCAGGCTCCCAGATGACACACTTGGCCTTTCACATCTGCTCCCATGTCGAACTGCCACTCAAAGGCATTTGCACAATGCTCTGTGCACCCACAGCGGATGTTATCTATGAGTTGGTGGTGAAAGAAATCTATTTTACATGTTTAACATCAATGGACTAAATCATGAATCAGGACATTACCAGCGATAGATTAAAGGGCATTAATGATCACAATTTGATTTTACTGTCTAACACTGTTTCACTGATTAACTGCCATACCTCTCCTCCAAGGCACTGCTTGTAGTACTAGCTGTAACTCAGGAGTAACACACTCGCCTCAAAGTCAGAAGGTTGTGGTTCAATTCCTACTCCAGAAACTTGAGCACAAAATCTAGGCTGACACTTCAGTGCAATACTGAAAGAGTGCTTTTCTATGGAGGTGCCATATTTCAGATGAGAAGTTTGCCCATGTGCCTTTTCAGTTGAATGCAAACATTTTATGGCACTCTTTTGAAGCAGAGCAGGGTTCTTCCCGGTGTCCTGGCCAATTTGACGTCACTAAAACAGATTATTTGGTCATTATTTCATTGCTGAATGCAAATTGGCTGGCGTGTTTCCGACATTACAACAATGACTGCACTTCAAAAGTGCTTCATTGCCTGTAAAACACCTTGGGACGTCCTGAGGTTGTTAAAGGAGCTATATAAATGCAAGTCTTTTTTTAACACCATGCTTATTAGGTGCACTGCTGGTCCAGGTGCTCTTGACCAGGTATTTCAGGAAGTAAAAAGGGATCACAGTGCTCTCTTCAAAGGAATGGCTGCATCCTCATCCGATAAAAGAAAACAGATGACAATTTGCTGTGAAACAGTGTGTAAATGCTCTGACATGCAGTTTTAATTGGGTGTTTCCAACCACAACTGTCTATCATCATGTCCTCTCAAAGTGCTTCACATTCTACTAATTACTTTTTGAAATGTTGTTCTGTAAGAAGATGCTGCAGAGCACAGCAAGATCCCATAATGAGATTTAACAAGCAGGAGCTTTTTGGTGATGTTAGTTAACGGAAGAATGTTGGCCAAGATACTGGGAGAATTCTTGGATCTTCTTTGAAATGTGCCTTTTAAGTCCACCTCAACCACTAGAAGAGGCATTCAGTTTAACATATCCTCTGAAAGATAGCATCTCTGACAATGGACTGAATTGTCATTCTAGTTTATATGCTCAAAACCTGGAGCTGGGGTATTAGGTGCAACCTAACTCAGACGTGAGATTGCTACCAATTCAAGCTGACATTTTGAAGAATATTTAAAGAAAAGCTAAAGTGTCATGTATTCAACCAGCATTGTAACCCATGTATAAACTGACCTAAGTTGTACACCGTGAGAACACTGACCACTAGGTGGGAGACACTCCTAACCTGGACCTTCAGGTATAAAAGGGGAAGCTCCACCCACCTTCATCACTTGAGTGCTAAGGAATAAAGGACAGGTCACAGACTGACCTTCTCTCAAGCATGGGCCTCATGTGCATTTATACTGTGTAGTAAGGACGTATCAATGGCGACAAGAAACTCGGATTTAAACCACGCGAGCATGGCCACGAGCAGAACAGACGAGAGGTACTGTGTTAAGGAATGTTTGGGACAGAGATTCAACATTGTTAAAGCAGCACACAGTTCTCCAGGCAGACAAGGGCAGTCAGGCATGCCCCAACATGTAGTCGAACCCAGAGGGGGAGTTCGACAGAGACAATGGCAAGCTGAACAGCGATTCACGCCATTGCAAGGGACAATGCGGCCAGTAATGGGGCCATCAACACTTGTTAATGGTGCACTCAAGGACAATAACAGGGGCAGTCAGGGACGATCGACTGGCAAGGGACCTTTTGTTTCAAACCGCAACTCCTGCTGGAGGCGTGGAGGCATACATTCAGCCAGAGTTTGCAGAGATGAGCAAAATACCTGCAGAAATGGACACGGGGGAAATCGCTGGAAGCTGAAGTTCAGCGAGTTCATGTGGAGCACGTATACAGTTCATACACCAGGACGCCACCGATAATGATGAAAGTGCTCCTCAATAGCATCCCCAGTATCAATGGAGTTAGACACGAGTGCCAGCCAGTCCCTGATGGGTATCAAACAGTTCGAAAAGTTGTGGGCATCCAAGGCCAGGAGGCCAAAATTATCGCCGATTGATGCACAGCTACAGACTTACACAAAGCAGATCATTCCGGTGCTAGGCAGCGCCACGGTAGTCGTGACCCACAAAGATTCAGAGAACAGGTTGCCACTCTGGATTGTCCCAGGGGACGGTCCCGCACTACTGGGGAGGAGTTGGCTTGCTGTCATGAACTGGAAATGGGGCGATGTCAATGCAATTTCCTCATGCTCACAGGTCCTGGACAAATTTGACTCATTATTTCAACCCGGCATTGGCACTTTCATGGGGGCCAAGGTAGTGATTCACATAAACCCGGACGCCAGACCAGTACAGCACAAGGCCAGAGCAGTGCCATACGTGATGCGGGAAAAGATAGAAGGCGAATTGGACCGCCTGTTGAGGGAAGGCATCATCTCGCCAGTCGAATTCAGTGACTGGGCAAGCCCGATTGTGCCGGTGCTCAAGGCGGATGGGTCGGTCAGGATATGTGGCGATTACAAGGCCACCATCAATCGGGTGTCACTCCAAGACCAGTACCCGCTACCGAGAGCGGAGGACCTCTTTGCGACGCTATCCGGTGGCAAACTTTTTTCAAAATTGGACCTGACCTCAGCTTACATGACCCAGGAGCTGGCGAGTGAGTCGAAGAAGCTGACCACCATCATGACACACAAGGGGCTGTTTGAGTACAACAGATGTCCGTTTGGGATTCGCTCGGCCGCCGCGATCTTCCAATGAAATATGGAAAGCCTCCTCAAGTCGATTCCAGAGACGGTGGTTTTTCAGGACGACATCCTCATTACGGGTTACGATACTGAAGAACACCTCCACAACCTGGAGGAGGTGCTATGCAGACTGGACCGGGTAGGGCTGCGACTGAAAAAGGCGAAGTGTGTCTTCCTAGCTCCAGAGGTAGAATTCCTGGGGATGAGGGTAGCAGCAGACGGGATCAGCCCTACTGCATCCAAGACGGAAGCGATCCAGAGAGCACCCAGACCCCGTAACACGACGGAGCTGCGTTCGTTCCTGGAGCTCCTGAACTATTTTGGTAACTTTCTTCCCAAATTGAGCACGCTGCTAGAGCCGCTACACGTGCTCCTACGCAAAGGTCGCGAATGGGTCTGGGGGGACAGCCAGGAAAGGGCTTTTAATAGAGCACGCAATTTGTTATGTTCCAACAATCTGTTAACGCTATATGACCCATGTAAGAAACTTGTGTTCACATGCGATGCGTCGTCCTATGGTGTCGGGTGTGTGTTGCAGCATGTCAATGCCAAGGGTCAGTTACAGCGGTAGCTAATGCCTCCAGGAGTCTGTCCCAGGCAGAAAGGGGCTACGGGTTGATAGAAAAGGAGGCGCTCGCATGTGTATATGCGGTAAAGAAAATGCACCAGTACCTGTTTGGCAGGAAATTTGAGCTGGAGACAGATCACAAACCTCTAAAGCCCATTTTGGCCGACAACAAGGCCATAAATGCAAACGCATCGGCCCGCATACAGAGGTGGGCACTCACGTTAGCTGCCTATGACTACACAATTCGGCACAGACCGGGCACCGAAAACTGCGCCGATGCACTCAGCAGGCTCCCACTAGCCACCACTGAGGGGGCTACCGAGCATGGTGCTGAGATGGTCATGGCTGTTGAAGCTTTCGGAAGCGAAGGCTCACCCGTGACAGCCCGTCAGATTAAAGTCTGGACAAATAGAGACCCGCTATTGTCTCTAGTCAAGAAATGTGTCCTGAATGGGGACTGGGCAGCCACGTACAGGGCATGCCCTGAGAAATTTAAACCATTTCACAGGCGCAAGGATGAACTCTCGATTCAGGCCGATTGCCTACTGTGGGGAAACCGCGTAGTCATGCCCCAGATGGGCAGAGAGGCGTTCATCAGAGAACTCCACAATGGGCACCCGGGCATTGTCACAATGAAGGCAATTGCCAGGTCACACGTTTGGTGGCCAGGGATAGATGCAGATCTGGAACTTTGTGTTCGCAGGTGCAACACGTGTGCCCAGCTGGGCCATGCGCCCAGGGAAGCCCCCCTTAGCCCCTGGTCATGGCCCGCCAAACCTTGGTCATGCATCCATGTGGACTACGCAGGTCCTTTCATGGGGAAAATGTTTTTGGTTGTAGTCGACGCCTACTCCAAATGGATCGAGTGTGACATTTTAAATTCAAGCACATCCTCTGCCACGGTAGAAAGTCTACGAGCAATGTTCGCCGCCCACGGTCTACCGGACATCTTGGTCAGCGACAATGGCCCGTGCTTCACAAGCACTGAATTCCAGGACTTCATGGCAGGCAATGGAATTAACCATGTTAGAACGGCACCGTTCAAGCTGGCCTCAAACGGCCAGGCAGAACGAGCAGTGCAGATAATCAAACAGGGGATGCTCAGATTCCAAGGGGGTTCCCTACAAACCCGCTTATCACGCCTCCTGTTGGCCTATAGATCCCGACCACACTCGCTCACAGGGGTTCCACCCGCAGAGCTACTAATGAAAAGGACGCTCAAAACCCGATTATCCCTTATATACCCCACCATGAAAGAAATTGTCGAGAGCAGGCGCCAGTCACAATATCACTACCATGACAGGAATGCGAAGGCGCGATGTATTGATGTAAATGATCCTGTTTTTGTCCTCAACTACGCTGCAGGGCCCAAATGGCTCACAGGCACTGTGGTTGCCAAAGAGGGAAATTGGATTCTGGTAGTTAAACTTACCAATGGACAAATCTGCCGCAAACATGTGGATCAAACAAAAAGGAGGTTCAGCAACCCCATAGAAGAAGCAGAGGAAGAACACGATATAGAGTTCACTCCACCACAGGTGACCGAACACCGGAACCAAAGGGAGCCCAGTCACTGTGGGCAGTCCGGACAGGCCTGAGGCACTGCAAACAGCAGACACTCAGGCCAGCGCCCAACAACCGGAGCCCCAACTCAGGCGCTCTGCAAGGGAGCGTAAACCACCAGAGAGACTCAACCTGTGATCCCAATAAGACTTTGGCGGGGGAGGTGATGTCATGTATTCAACCAGCATTGTAACCCATGTATAAACTGACCTAAGTTGTACACCGTGAGAACACTGACCACTAGGTGGGAGACACTCCTAACCTGGACCTTCAGGTATAAAAGGGGAAGCTCCACCCACCTTCATCACTTGAGTGCTAAGGAATAAAGGACAGGTCACAGACCTTCTCTCAAGCATGGGCCTCGTGTGCATTTATACTGTGTAGTAAGAACGTATCATAAAGAATTACTGCTGGCTGGAAAAACTAGCAATAAATCCATTCCTTTCTACTTGGGGAAATCATACTCATGGATCTGAGCCTGGCAGGAGCCCAGGTCAAAGAGCAGAGGTCAGCGATTTGAGAAATTGACCTTTGCTCTGAAAACTTTGAAACAGAAGGTATTCAGAGAATTTTTTTCAACTATAAAGTTCTCCCCATGTTGAGGTTGCTTTGTTTTTCTGCCTCAGTTTAATCCCTACCCCTGATTACAATATGTTTCAAGCACTTGAATTGTCAGCTGTGGCTCAGTTGATAGCACCCTCGCCTGAGGCAGAAGGTTGTGTGTGCAAGTCCCACTCCAGAGACTGGACACAAAAATCTAGGCTGGCACTCAACTGCAGTGCTGAGGGAATGTTGCGCTGTCGAAGCTGCCGTCTTTTGGATGAGACGTTAAACCGAGGCCCCGTCTGTTCTCTTGGGTGGACGTAAAAGTTCCAGTGGCACTATTTTGAAGAAGAGCAGGAGAGTTATCCTTGGTGTCCTGGCCAATATTTATCCCTCAATCAATATAACGAAAATAGATTATCTGGTCATTATCAAATTGTTGTTTGTGGGAGTTTGCTATGTGCAAATTGGCTGCCATGTTTTCTACATTACAACAGTGACTACACTTCAAAAGTACTTCATTGGCTGTAAAGCGCTTTGGAATGTCTGGCGGTCATGAAAGGCGCTATATAAATTCAAGTCTTTCTTTCCTTTCAAAAGCCACTGTAAAAATGCCCCCCAGGAGATGCATTTAAGTGGATAAATCCCCAGGCCTAGATGAAATGTATCCCAGGTTGTTAAGAGAAGCAAAAGAGGAAATAGCAGAGCCTCTGACCATCATTTTCCAATCCTCTCTAGCTACAGGTGTGGTGCTGGAGGACTCATGGACTGCTAATATTGTACCTTTGTTTAAAAAGGGAGAAAGGGATAGCCCAAGTAATTACAGGCTAGTCAGCCTAACCTCGATGGTGGAAAAATTAGTGGAAAAGTTCTGAGGGACAGGATAAATCTTCATCTAGAAAGACACAGATTAATCAAGGACAGTCAGCATGGATTTGTTAAGGGAAGGTTGTGTCTGATTAACTTGATTGAATTCTTTGAGGAGGTAACAAGGAAGATCGATAAGGGTAGTGTATTTGATGTAGTGTATATGGATTTTAACAAGGCTTTTGATAAGGTCCCACATGACAGACTGGTCATGAAAGTAAAAGCCCATGGCATCCAAGGCAAAGTGGCAAGTTGGATCCAAATTTGGCTCAGAGACAGGAAGCAAAGGGTAATGGTTGATCGGTGATTTTGTGACTGGAAGGCTGTTTCCAGTGGGGTTCCACAGGGCTCAGTACTAGGTCTCTTGCTTTTTGTGGTACATATCAATGATTTAAACTTGAATGTAGGGGGTATGATTAAAAAGTTTGCAAATGATACAAAAATTGGCTGTGTGGTTGGTAATGAGGAAGAAAGCTGTAGACTGCAGGAAGATATCAATGAACTGGTCAGGTGGGCAGAACATTGGCAAATGGAATTCAATCTGGACAAGTGTGAGGTAATGCATTTGGGGAGGGCTAACAAGGCAAGGGAATACACATTAAATGGTAGGACACTGAGAAGTGTAGAGGAACAAAGGGACCTTGGAGTGCATGTCCACAGATCCCTGAAGGTAGCAGGCCAGGTAGATAAGGTGGTTAAGAATGCATACGGAATACTTTCCTTTTTTCACTGAGGCATAGAATACAAGAGCAGGGAGGTTACACTTGAGCTGTCTAAATTACTAGTTAGGCTACAGCTAGAGTACTGCGTGTAATTCTGGTCACCACATTACAGGAAAGATGTGATTGCACTAGAGAGGGTATAGAGGAGATTTATGAGGCTGTTGCCTGGACTGGAGAATTTTAGATATGAGAAAAGATTGGATAGGCTGTTTTTTTTTTCATTGGAACAAAAGAGATTGAGGGGAGACTTTATTGATGTGTATAAAATTATGAGGGGCCTAGATAGAGTGGATAGAAAGGACCTATTTCCCTTATCAGAGGAGTCAACCTCAAAGGGGGCATAGATTTAAAGTAATTGGTACGAAGTTTAGAGGGGATTTGAGGATAAATGTTTTCACTCAGAGGGTTGTGGGGGTCTGAAACTCACTGCCTGAAAGCGTGGTAGAGGCAGAAACCCCCACCACATTTAAGGGGTGCTTTGATGTGCATGTGAAGTGCCGTAACCTACAAGACTACCGACCAAGAGCTGGAAAGTGGGAGTAGGCTGGATAGCTCTTTGTTGGCCTCCTTCTGTGCTGTAAATTTCTATGATCCAATGAGAGTTCACCAGGTCAGCTTGCCCTCTGGATTTCCCCAGTTATCCATATTGTAACATTTTTCACATTGTTGATCCGATACCCGGTTTCACAGAACGAGCATACCCACGTCTGTGTCTAAACTTTCATTTATCGACGCCTTCATGTGAAAGACCTGTTATTATATTACATTTTATATCAATATTTGAAGTATAGAGCACTTTATCATATCATCTCAACACTTCATACAATTTCTTACTTTATTTCTGAGACAGATATTTGACCTGAGGTAGCAGAAGCACAGAATCGTAACTTGTAGGCATTAAGTAACAATTCAGCTTTCATGGAACCAAGGATGTGACGACTAAAATAGTAGCGACTATACTACTGACATTAGTACCAGACTGAGAGAGACCAGGCTCAGAATCAGTAGGATGCCAGAGAATATGGGCCAAATTGTGCAGCAATAACCACTCTGAGATATCTCTTCTCTCTTAACCAGTCGAGGATGACTTCTTGCTTCCACACTAAAATGAGTTCTAAGGTGACTGATGAGACCAATGTGGAAGTACAGTCTCTGTTACAGGTGGGGCAGATGGTGGTTGGTGGGACGGGTGGGTGGGGTGCTTGATTTGCCGTATGCTCCTTCTGTTGTTTGTACTTGGTCTCCGTGTACTCCCGACAAAGGGATTCAAAGTGTTCGGCGCCTTCTCAAAATGCTTCTCCTCCACTTTGAGCGGTCTTGGGCCAGGGATTCTGAAGAGTCGATGGCGATGTTACATTTTTTTAAGGAGGCTTTGACGGTGTCCTTGAAGCGTTTTCTCTGCCCTCCTGGATCTCAATTACCGTGACGTAGCTCAGAGTAGAGTGCTTGTTTCAGGAGTCTAGTGTCGGGCATGCGGACAATGTGGCCCATCCATTGGAACTGATCGAGCGTGGTCAATGCCTCAATACTGGGGATGTTGGGCTTGAGAGAGAACACTGACATTGGTGCGCCTATCCTGCCAATTAATTTGCATGATTTTGTGGAGGCAGCGTTGGTGGTACTTCTCCAGTGCTTTGAGGTGCCTACTGTGCATAGTCCATGTCTCTGAAGTATAGGAGGGTGGGTATCACTATTGCTCTGTAGAAGATGCGCTTGGTGACATCCTGGTTTTCAAACACTCATCTCCTCAGATGTCCGAAGGCTGCACTGGCATACTGAAGGTCGGTGTAGGACTTCATCATTGACGTCTGTCTTTGCTGATAGTAGGCTCCCAAGGTATGGGAAGTGGTCCACATTATCCAAGGTCTCTCCATGGATCTTGATAACTGGGGAGCAGTAATGTGTGGTGGGGGCAGGTTGGTAGAGAACCTTTGTTTTACAGATGCTTAATGTAAGGCCCAGACTCTAGTACGCTTCAGTAAAGGTGTTGACGATGGTTTGGAGTTCGGCCTCCGAGTGTGTACAAAAGCAAGCATCATTTGCATACTGTAATTCAATGACAGAGGTATAAACAACCTTAGATCTGGACTGGAGGCGATGGAGGTTGAACAATTTCCCGCTTGTCCTACAGATGAACTCCACTTCATCGAGGAGCTTGTTAAAGGTGAGATGAAATATTGCAGCGAGGAAGATTGAGAAGAGCGATGGTGCGATGATGCACCCTTGCTTGACCCTGGTCTGCACTTGTATTGGGTCTGTGGTGGATCTGTTGGTAAGAATCACGGCTTGCATTTCATCATGAAGCAGATGGTGACAAATTTTTGAGGACAGCTGAATTTGAGGAGGACACTCCATAATCCCTCACGTTTGACAGAGTCGAAGGCCTTTGTGAGGTCAAAGAAAGCCATGTACAGAGGTTGATACTTTTCTTGGATTTGTCGTGCGGTGAAGATTATGTCCGTTGTGCCCCTTGGTGGGCGGAATCTGCATTGTGACTCTGGGAGGAGCTCTTCAGCCACAGGGAGGAGACGATGGAGGAGGATTTTTGCGATGTTTTTCGCTGCGACAGACAACAGGGAAACTCCTCTGTAATTACCGCAATCGGACTTGTCACCTTTCTTGAAGATGGTCACGATTACGGCGTCTCTGAAATCCCCTAGCATGCTCTCCTCCTTCCAGGTAAGAGAGATGATGTCATGGATTCGTGCCAAGAGTACTTCACCGCCATGCTTTAGTACTTCGGCGTGGATTCCATCTGCTCTTGAGGCCTTGTTGTTTTTCAGTTATTGATGGCTTTTCAATCTTATTGGGATTTTGCTGAGGTGGTGGCGGATAGCATTCTGTGGGATGGAGTCAAGGATACCGATGTCAAAGACAGAGTCTTGGTTAAGGAGATCTTTGAAGTGCTCCTTCCAGTGGGCACTGACTGCCTCTCTGAGATATAGGACACCAAGATGTAGTCCATTCAGACATCCAGTTTTTAGGTTCAGGATGTCAACGTGGAGACAAATTATCCATTGATGACTCTCTGCTCCTAATGGTGAGATGTAAAGACCTCAACAAAGATTTACCCAATAGCCTTGTGGCCAGAGATACCTGCTGCACTACTCAGCCATGCAGAGCAGAAGGTCCCAGTTTCGATTCCTGGTCCAAGCTGGGCTAATGAGACCAGTGGTTGGAGGCTTCACCACCCCTGGACTAGGGACGAAAATGCACTTGTAGGGGACGGGCGAGATTGGAGTTGGGTTTGGCTGAGATGTCACCACCCCCCCCCAAACCCGCCACCCCCCCACCACCCCCATGTCCCACCTAGCACAGAAAAATTGGCTGTTGAGACTCACTATCTGAGCTCACAGATGAAAAATTAGCCCAGGGACAGAGGACAGAACAGCTACTGGCCTCGGTGACACTCTGGTAAGAGTCAGGATGCAAGCACAGCTCAGCCACCTCACCTAATCTTCATGTGTAAGCTGAGACAGTGAGCGTCAAGTGGCTATTCCTCCAATGGAGGTAGCACAGTTGAACTTAATCCTATCCTTACCTAACGTCAAGACCTGTGCATTTACCAGCAGGAGTCACTGGACAGCGATCAAGAACTGGCTGATTGTAGTTCATTTTAATCCTTTATCAACTGTCTGCGTATTATTGTTCTGGCTACGATCTTCTAATTCAGCACATGCCACAGCTAGAATCTGAGGTGTTTCTGGTCTGTATATCTCCATCCCCAGTTATGTAGCTATAGACCGTGGGCCGAAGTCTGTTTTTTGCCTAGATTTTTAGTTCCGTAGTCTCCATGTGGGAAGTACCTCGAACCATGCTAAATATATTAAACATGTGTATCTGAAGTAAAAAACAAATGTTCCCAAGTCTGAAAATTGAATGTTACCAAGAAATGACCAAAACCAAAGGAAAACATAAAAATGGTTGCTATGGACTTTCTTTTCCCTAGCAAAGGTGGCATATCAGTGCTACTGCTAAATTTTAACATAAGAACATAAGAACGTAAAAAATAGGAGCATGAGTAGACCATAAGGCCCCTCGAGCCTGACTCTGCCATTCAATAAGATCATAGCTGATCTGATCATGGACTCAGCTCCACTTCCTCACCCACTCCCCATAACCCCTCATCCCCCCATCGCTCAATAAACTGTCTATTTCGGTCTTAAATTTATTTAATGTCCCAGCTTCCACAGCTCTCTGAGTCAGCGAATTCCACAGATTCACAACCTTCTGAGAGAAGAAATTTCTCCTCATCTCAGTTCTAAATGGGCGGTCCCTTATTCTAAAATCATGCCCTCGAGTTCTAGTCTCCCCCATCAGTGCAAACATCCTCTCTGCATCCACCTTGTCAAGCCCCCTCATAATCTTATACGTTTCTCTAAGATCACTTCTCATTCTTCTGAATTCCAATGAGTAGAAGCCCAACCTACTCAACCTTTCCTCATAAGTCAACCCCCTCATCCCCGGGATCAACCAGTGAACCTTCTCTGAATTGCCTCCAAAGCAAGTATATCCTTTCGTAAGTATGGAAACCAAAACTGCATGCAGTATTCCAGGTGTGGCCTCACCAATACCCTGTACAGCTGTAACAAGACTTCGCTGCTTTTATCCTCTTTGCAATAAAGGCCAAGATTCCATTGGCCTTCCTGATCACTTGCTGTACCTGCATACTATCCTTTTGTGTTTCATGCACAAGTACCCCCAAGTCCCGCTCTACTGCAGCACTTTGCAATCTTTCTCCATTTAAATAATAACTTGCTCTTTGATTTTTTTCTGCCAAAGTGCATGACCTCACACTTTCCAACATTATACTCCATCTACCAAATTCTTGCCCACTCACTTAGCCTGTCTATGTCCTCCAGCAGCCTTTTTATGTCCTCCTCACACATTGCACTTCCTCCCATCTTTGTATCATCAGCAAACTTGGCTACGTTACACTTAGTCCCCTCTTCCAAGTTGATAATATAGATTGTAAATAGTTGAGGTCCCAGCACTGATCCCTGCGGCACCCCACTCGTTACTGATTGCCAACCCAAGAATGACCCATTTATCCCGACTCTCTGTTTTCTGTTTGTCAGCCAGTCTTCTATCCATGCTAATATATTACCCCCAACCCCGTGAACTTTTATCTTTAGTGCGGCACCTTGTCAAATGCCTTCTGGAAGTCCAAATACACCAAATCCACTGGTTCCCTTTATCCACCCTGTTCATTACATCCTCAAAGAATTCCAGCAAATTTGTCAAACATGACTTCCCCTTCATAAATCCATGCTGACTTTGCCTGACCGAATTCTGCTTTTCCAAATGTCCTGCTACTGCTTCTTTAATAATGGACTCCAACATTTTCCCAACCACAGGTGTTAGGCTAACTGGTTTATAGTTTCCTGCTTTTTGTCTGCCTCTATTTTTGTATAGGGGCGTTACATTTGCAGTTTTTCAATCTGCTGGGATCTCCCCAGAATCCAGGGAATTTTGGTAAATTACAACCAATGCATCCACAATCCTTGCCGCTACTTCTCTTAAGACCCTAGTATGCAAGCCATCAGGTCCAGGGGATTTATCTGCCTTTAGTCCCATTATCTTACTGAGCACCGCCTCCTTAGTGATTGTGATTGTGTTAAGTTCCACCCCCATAGCCCCTTGACTATCCACTGTTGGAATATTGTTAGTGTCCTCTACCATAAAGGCTGATACAAAATACTTGTTTAGAATTTCTGCCATCTCTATGTTCCCCATTACTAATACCCCAGTCTTGTCCTCTAAGGGACCAACATTTACTTTAGCCACTCTTTTTCTTTTTATATACAATGCTGTAAGAATTGGTTAAAAAAAAAGAAGTATCACTGAGGACATCTGAGGTCTGGACGCATCATATGGAGCAGTTAGATATAAATCTAAGTTTTGTTTTCATATCTGTTGCTAAGAAAGAAATCTATCATTTATTTCATACTCACTTATTGGCATTTCAGACGGACATCCGCACTCATTTGTCAACCATATGATTATAATAATAATTATAAAATAATAAAAGTAATAGTATTCATTTTTTTTAAAGATAGAAGTACTGATAAAACAAAATAGATCTGAAAAAACGTTAGAAGCTGAAAAGGAATGCGTATCTATGAATCATCATTAGAATCAAGGTTATCTGTTTCCTCAGCCCTAGATATCTTGGGCAAAGATGCAGCATTCTCACAACCTACACACGAGCAGATGTCAGTGCAAGATAGCTTGTTGAGAAGACAAGAGCACCATCCTTGAGCACACTGGGTCTTTGTGTATGAACAATGTGCAAGCTCCATTACACTTGCTCCAAGTGTAATGGAGCTTGCACATTGTTCATACACAAAGACCCTGGAGAAAGTGTCATCCAGTCTGTGACACGTACATCATCTTCAAGTTTCCACCCATGGTCCTTTGGAGATGGAATTTACGTCATGTTCTCAAGACATCGCTTGCGAATTACAGACTGGTAATTGACAGTTGTATA
This sequence comes from Pristiophorus japonicus, assembly GCF_044704955.1. Classification (NCBI taxonomy): domain Eukaryota; kingdom Metazoa; phylum Chordata; class Chondrichthyes; family Pristiophoridae; genus Pristiophorus; species Pristiophorus japonicus. The sequence continues at coordinate 73,981,630 of NC_091980.1, read as the reverse complement.
TGCTTGTACAGTGAATCTTTATTTGGTGGCAAGCATTTCTCTGCGTAACTTCCAGTCTTGAACATTTGACATCTGGCCTGGTTCACTCTGCCCATAGAGTTTGCAAGTGTCTGCCTCCAGTTCTTCACAAACGGATTGTGAAATAGCAAACAAGGTCCCTAACTTCTCAAATGTCGAACATTGCTCTTTACTGACAATTAGGAGTTTCGCTGATTTCACCTTCCCCATTCCTTATAGAGCACTCACATCCTGAAAAACAATGAAATCCTATGAGAGCAGCACATATATCTTTCCCAGAGTGATCAAAGATGTGATGAATATCTATTGTACATGTGTTGTTTCCTCTTCCTGTGCAAAAGTAGAGCTTGGCATCAATGTCCTTGCAGAACACCAAGCACAGTACAAAGACATCAGTGTCAGGACTGTTTATGATGATATACTCACTGGAACTGGCAGCAAATGCGCTGTGAAGCAGTAATCGTGTGTTGGCTTCCTCCTGGTTGGAGAACAGTGCTGGGATTGGCACCGCCTTCAGATCGGTTTTGCTGTCATTCTGACATATAGCATGACACTCACTTCCGTGTCCAACAAAGATTGTTATGTTATCAATAATCTCCTTTGCCTGACTTGCACCATCTTTCATAGAGGAACTGAAGAAGATTTTCCTTGTCACCGCAAGACAGACATTTTGTCCACTGTTTTGGAATTTTCTGGTCAGGAGAGAAGATTTTGGTGATTTGCATTCCTCCACCTCCCCCCCCCCCCCTTTCACCACTTTTGATGCTGGTGATCTTGTATCTGTCTGGAACAAAGTGGATCACATGGGCTTATTCATCTTTGCTTGTCTCAATAGAACTTTCAATACTTGGTCAGCAAACTTTCCAAATGTTGATTGTGGTTTCATGACTTGAATCAATGCCATAGCATCCCACAGCACTTGGGTTGACTGACCCCTTGAGAAAGCGTAAGAGCTTGGCTTTGTTTGTCTTGATGAGAGGTCCATCACAATTAGCTAGAGGCAAAGTCCTAACGTATGAACCAGCATCTTATCGATGTCCACTTTTCTTATTGTTCCAACAACTATTAGTCTGGCAAATAAGTTCCGATCTGCTTTCAGAGCAATCTCTCAACCTCTCACTTTCATTCTGGTAGATTTTCCTCAGTCCTTGAAAGTCTTCAGTTTCATCTTCTTGACAGGATCATGAAAGCTGACATCTTGGTTTTGTAATTGCTTCTGACAAAAAATCATGAATGCTTGCTCTCCCTTTTCCTCAGCCTCTGTAAGGTCTTTGACCACAGGTGCTGCTGCAACTTAGCCTGATGTAATCAAAAGGATTAACCATATTCTGAATGGTGTCCATGACATTCCTCACATCCTTTTCATCATGTTTCCTTCTTGTCTTGTCCAAGTCAACATGAGATCTTGTTGACGTTCTATGACCAACCATCTCTTGACGTTCCCTGCTATAGCAGCCCTCTCATGCTGTGACAAGGTCCATCTTTGTACAGCTTCCTTGTTGAGAGTAAATCCTGTCAAACCTCCCTTTGTCTTGGAGTCGCGGTTTGCAGTCTGTTCTATAACTTGATCACATGCAGTCTGAGAGAAGCCATATTCCTGCTGTCTCTGGGCAACAAACTGTCCTGCTTGTAGCTCTGCATTAAAATCGGGATGATTCTCTTTCAAGCTGCACATCTTAAGCTAATAATCAGAAAGATACCTGGAATAGTTGACCCGGTCATATGAGAAGAACCATGGTATCATGGAGCAATCCCAGGTTGCTCTGATAAATAGCAGCAATTTTTCAACCATACTGATGTAACTGCTCCAGAACTGAAATGTTAGGTTGTTTTTGTTGTTACTAACAAAATTCTTGTAGCTACTGAAGAGTATCTGGAATCTCTCAGAGTTGAGGATGTCATCAAAATCATCATTAGGGAAGGCAGTCTGAAGATCAACTACAAGATTGTAAACAAGGTTTTGCTCCTCTTCTGGTAGAGTGTCCTTGTAAGCCTGCCATCGCAATCTCTGTAGAGCTTCACACAATATCTTGTGAATTCTCGCACTCCTGTTGTAATGATGGCTTCTTACAACACTATTGACAGAACCTGCCACAACTAGTTCAGATTTGATGGCAATGTCTTTTCCCGATGTAGGTTATGAATGCCATTGCAGTATGAAACTCCCCCATGCAAAGAATAAGGATTTGCATGAAGAGGGTATTTGTCCAACGAATCTCTTGAGTTTTTGCGTAAATTGCCTGGTCCATTACCACGACAATCTTATCCAGTCCGAGCTTGTCTGCAATATCAACTCTTCATTGCAAGATAATGTACACTGTACTAAGCTCAGTAGGGCTGGAAGGTAGCCAATGATTGACTTGGGTGGGATTGAAGTTTTCTGTAGCAGGGAATTGAAACCAGTCCATCCTGGCAAGACATCATCGTTCATCTTTGGCAACTTGCTGAGGAAGTACACACTATCCAAGCTGCGTGCATCTTCTTGGCTATGCATGTGATTTTCAAGTTCCAATCGTACTCCCTCACCGAACGGCTGTGGGTCTTTCCTTTGACCTCCGCTATACAAGTCAATATTCATGTGGGGTGGTTGTAGAGATCTTTTTTTCGTTTTCTTCAAGGCAGGTAGTTCTGGTTGTTTTGTTGCAGTTGACTCATCCCTTTGAATTAGTATGCCATTTGTATTGTGAGTTGTGCCTTTTCCTGACAATGCCTCCTCTCCAAAATCGTTGTTGTCCCAAACCAGAGTTGTGCATAAGTTGGGTTTGATATTGGGTGGGATATACTGCTCACCTTGTTGAATCTGAAGCTCAACCAGTGCTTGAGAATTTGAAGAGTAGTGCCCAAGAGCATTCAGAAGGCCGATCAATGATGCTGAGCCAGTCATATGTCTGACAGACATGGCCAAAGCTGAGTGTTTTGGCATGCACCTCCTCCCTTTCAATCCTAGATTCATGAGGGACGAAATTGCCCCTCCCAATAAGGCCTCTGGCCGCCAGAAAGCGGCGGCTACAGGGTGGTGCGGAACGGCTGTCGATTCTCCGTGGAGGGGCTGCCATTTTATAAATTGCCCTACCTCAGGAGCGGAGCGGTGTCCAGAACCGCTTCCCCTGTTTTCCCACCGTGGCGTGCATGCCATCGCATGCCGGCCCATTACCGACTGGCAGGGACCCTCTTGCAAAATTTCCCCTTACCCAAAATTTCCCCATGGGAGAGGCCCCGCCGCTGGTCTGTGCCCCGACAGCTTGTGCTGTCGGAGCACTCTCTGAAAAATGGCAGCATGGCCGCCCTTAAAGGGGAGGGCACACCGCCTTGGCCGCCATGTTATCTTTTGGTGTCGGCCGACTGCCAGGTCGGCCCAACAATTATGTCCCCGGGTTTGGCCAGGCCGCCAACAAGCAGCCTGGCACCCCCTCTTGTGTGCCAGGCCACTGGCCAGGTCGAAGCTCTCCCAGGTGGCCCAGTGGACCAAACTAAAATACCTGCAGAGTTTGCACAGCGCTGATGACTGACAGCATCAGTACTCCGCCCCACCCCCCCTTCCACCCGGCTGGTGATGACCACTGAGCTCCGCTGCCACTTAAGTCCCCATGGTGATCCATTTCTGCCCCGCCGGAAGAAGGACCCCGAGGAGCTGAATTTCGCCAGATAGGCCGCCGCAATGAATGCGGCATCCAGAACACTTCAGAAAGGATAGGTGTGCCCCGTTTCCAGCGGAGGGCAATTTCTACCTCATGATGTCTTGGCATACAGAAATAATCTTGCGGCTGTTGATGTCATCTACTGCTACCTATGAGTTGTCTACTGGAAGCTCACTTGTGATTCCCATTGTCCATGCCAGGAAATTAAAAAGCTCATCTGGCACCAAATTCTTTGACGCATCCAGAGTTAATTCCTTGGCAGTTGTTGGCCATCTCACCAGACTTCTCTTTCATCAAATGCTTCAGTGCAGCATGGTACAAGGGTCTGTAATCAGGTCTTAAAACCAATCTTCTGGCAGGAACTTTGGCACTGGAAGGAGATGGGAAGCCCTTGCAGGTATAACGTTGGGGTCTGTTGTCTTTGAACAAAGCAGTTGAACCTTGGTGGTGGCTTCACTCCTCTCCTCTCCTCTCTGTACTGGTTCTGCAATGGTTGTGAAGGAATGATAAAATTGATATTCTAATCAGCCCCACTGACAATTACCCTTGGTCAAACAAACTATTTTTTGCTGTGTTTGTGCATGTTATGACCAGAGAGACAAGTTTAGAGTCAGTCAGTCTGCACAGAAATAAATATATGGTGCTGAAGCAGGCCCACGAAATGGAATGTGTCAAAAGGCATAACCGTTGAACGAAGGAACAAAAGTTGGATATAAACATTTATAGGCTGACACAGTTTCATAGGAAATACTGTAAAATCACGTGTACTCACATTCATAGTTCTGATTTTCCCTTTCTTGCTTCTTCTTGGCTCTGTTGATCTTGGATTTATCAGTGAAACGCATGGAGCACTGCCGATGATATCCAATTGAATGTGGGATTGTTGCGAGTCTTTCTGGTGTAATAACCAGCTCCAGATCTAAACGTTCGATGGCATTCTCTGCAATTTTAGCTTCTCGAGTTCCAGTTAATTTCCACTAATGAACACTCATGAAAAACTTTATCCAGCTAGAGTCTGAAAAATAAATGATGTTGCCTTTGGCTCCCGCAATTAAGTGCATGCAGCACGCCATTGTTTCAGTGCATGCGGTCACTGACTCTATGCCTCCAGCTCCTGACGGTCCGCGTTGCGGAATTGGAGCTGAGGGTGGATTCACTCTGGAGCATCCACGATGCTGAGAATGATGTGAGTAGCACGTGTAGCGAGTTGGTCTTACCGCAGGTGAAGGGTCCACAGCCAGTTAGGGAATGGAAGACCAGCAGGAAGAGCAGTGCAAGGAAGGTAGTGCAGGGGTCCCCTGCAGTCAACCCCCTGCAAAACAGATATACCGTTTTGAGTACTGTTGAAGGGGATGACTCATCAGGGGAGGGCAGCAGCAGCCAAGTTCATGGCACCGTGGCTGGCTCTGCTGCACAGGAGGGCAGGAAAAAGAGTGGGAGAGCGATAGTGATAGGGGATTCGATTGTAAGGGGAATAGATAGGCGTTTCTGTGGCTGCAACTGAGACTCCAGGATGGTATGTTGCCTCCCTGGTGCAAGGGTCAAGGATGTCTTGGAGCGGGTGCAGGACATTCTGAAAAGGGAGGGTGAACAGCCAGTTGTCGTGGTGCACATTGGTACCAACGATATAGGTAAAAAAAGGGATGAGGTCCTACAAGACGAATTTAAGGAGCTAGGAGCTAAATTAAAATGTAGGACCTCAAAAGTAGTAATCTCAGGATTGCTACCAGTGCCATGTGCTAGTCAGAGTAGGAATCGCAGGATAGCTCAGATGAATACGTGGCTTGAGCAGTGGTGCAGCAGGGAGGGATTCAAATTCCTGGGGCATTGGAACCAGTTCTGGGGAAGGTGGGACCAGTACAAACCGGATGGTCTGCACCTGGGCAGGACCGGAACCAATGTCCTCGGAGGAGTGTTTGCAAGTGCTGTTGGGGAGGAGTTAAACTAATATGGCAGAGGGATGGGAACCAATGCAGGGAGACAGAGGGAAACAAAAAGGAGACAAAAGCAAAAGACAGAAAGGAGATAAGTAAAAGTGGAGGGCAGAGAAACCCAAGGCAAAAAACAAAAAGGGCCACAAATCATTACAAATGGGTATGATTTGGTGGCCATTACAGAAACGTGGTTGCAGGGTGGCCAAGACTGGGAATTAAACATACAGGGGTATCTGACGATTCGGAAAGATAGACAAGAAGGGAAAGGATGTGGGGTAGCTCTGTTAATAAAGGATGATATCAGAGCAGTTGTGAGAGACGATATTGGCTCTAATGAACAAAATGTTGAATCATTGTGGGTAGTGATTAGAGATAGTAAGGGGAAAAAGTCACTGGTGGGCGTAGTTTATAGGCCCCCAAATAATAACTTCACGGTGGGGCGAGCAATAATCAAGGGAATAATGGAGGCATGTGAAAAAGGAACGGCAGTAATCATGGGGGATTTTAACCTACATATCGATTGGTCAAATCAAATCGCACGGGGTAGCCTGGAGGAGGAATTCATAGAATGCATATGGGATTGTTTCTTAGAACAGTATGTTACAGAACCTACAAGGGAGCAAGCTATCTTAGATCTGATCCTGTGTAATGAGACAGGAATAATAAACGGTCTACTAGTAAAAGATCCTCTCAGAATGAGTGATCACAGTATGGTTGAATTTGTAATACAGATTGAGGATGAGGAAGTAGTGTCTCAAACAAGCGTACTATGTTTAAACAAAGGGGACTAGAGTGGGATGAGGGCAGAGTTGGCTAAAGTAGACTGGAAACACAGACTAAACGGTGGCACAATTGAGGAACAGTGGAGGACTTTTAAGGAGCTCTTTCATAGTGCGCAACAAAAATATATTCCAGTGAAAAAGAAGGTTGGTAAGAGAAGGGATAACCAGCCGTGGATAACCAAGGAAATAAAGGAGAGTATCAAATTAAAAACCAATACGTATAAGGTGGCCAAGGTTAGTGGGAAAATAGAAGAGTGGGAAAATTTTAAATGACAGCAAAGAATGACTAAGAAAGCAATAAAGAAAGGAAAGATAGATTACGAAGGTAAACTTGCGCAAAACATAAAAACGGATAGTAAAAGCTTTTACAGATATATAAAACGGAAAAGAGTGACTAAAGTAAATGTTGGTCCCTTAGAAGATGAGAAGGGGGATTTAATAATGGTAAATGTGGAAATGGCTGAGACCTTAAACAATTATTTTGCTTCGGTCTTCACAGTGGAAGGCACAAAAACCATGCCAAAAATTGCTGATCACAGGAATGTGGGAAGGGAGGACCTTGAGACAATCACTATCAATAGGGGGGTAGTGCTGGACAGGCTAATGGGACTCAAGGTCGACAAGTCCCCTGGTCCTGATGAAATGCATCCCAGGGTATTAAAAGAGATGGCGGAAGTTATAGCAGATGCATTCGTTATAATCTACCAAAATTCTCTGGACTCTGGGGAGGTACCAGCGGATTGGAAAGCAGCTAATGTAACGTTTCTGTTTAAAAAAGGGGGCAGACAAAAGGCAGGTAACTATAGGCCTGTTAGTTTAACATCTGTAGTGGGGAAAATGCTTGAAACTATCATTAAGGAAGAAATAGCGGGACATCTAGATAGGAATAGTGCAATCAAGCAGATGCAGCATGGATTCATGAAGGGGAAATCATGTTTAACTAATTTACTGGAATTCTTTGAGGATATAACGAGCATGGTGGATAGAGGTGTACCGATGGATGTGGTGTATTTAGATTTTCAAAAGGCATTCGATAAGATGCCACACAAAAGGTTACTGCAGAAGATAAAGGTACGCGGATTCAGAGGAAATGTATTAGCCTGGATAGAGAATTGGCTGGCGAACAGAAAGCAGAGAGTCGGGATAAATGGGTCCTTTTCGGGTTGGAAATCATAGAAACATAGAAAATAGGTGCAGGAGTAGGCCATTCGGCCCTTCTAGCCTGCACAGCCATTCAATGAGTTCATGGCTAAACATGCAACTTCAGTACCCCATTCCTGCTTTCTCGCCATACCCCTTGATCCCCCTAGTAGTAAGGACTACATCTAACTCCTTTTTCAATATATTTAGTGAATTGGCCTCAACAACTTTCTGTGGTAGAGAATTCCACAGGTTCACCACTCTCTGGGTGAAGAAGTTTCTCCTCATCTCGGTCCTAAATGGCTTATCCCTTATCCTTAGACTGTGACCCCTGGTTCTGGACTTCCCCAACATTGGGAACATTCTTCCTGCATCTAACCTGTCTAAACCCATCAGAATTTTAAATGTTTCTATGAGGTCCCCTCTCATTCTTCTGAACTTCAGTGAATACAAGCCCAGTTGATCCAGTCTTTCTTGATAGGTCAGTCCCGCCATCCCGGGAATCAGTCTGGTGAACCTTCGCTGCACTCCCTCAATAGCAAGAATGTCCTTCCTCAGGTTAGGAGACCAAAACTGTACACAATACTCCAGGTGTGGCCTCACCAAGGCCCTGTACAACTGTAGCAACACCTCCCTGCCCCTGTACTCAAATCCCCTCGCTATGAAGGCCAACATGCCATTTGCTTTCTTAACTGCCTGCTGTACCTGCATGCCAACCTTCAATGACTGATGTACCATGACACCCAGGTCTTGTTGCACCTCCCCTTTTCCTAATCTGTCACCATTCAGATAATAGTCTGCCTCTCTGTTTTTACTACCAAAGTGAACAACCTCACATTTATCCACATTATACTTCATCTGCCATGCATTTGCCCACTCACCTAACCTATCCAAGTCGCTCTGCAGTCTCATAGCATCCTCCTCACAGCTCACACTGCCACCCAACTTGGTGTCATCCGCAAATTTGGAGATACTACATTTAATCCCCTCGTCCAAATCATTAATGTACAATGTAACCAGCTGGGGCCCCAGCACAGAACCCTGCGGTACCCCACTAGTCACCGCCTGCCATTCTGAAAAGTACCCATTTACTCCTACTCTTTGCTTCCTGTCTGACAACCAGTTCTCAATCCATGTCAGCACACTACCCCCAATCCCATGTGCTTTAACTTTGCACATTAATCTCTTGTGTGGGACCTTGTCGAAAGCCTTCTGAAAGTCCAAATATACCACATCAACTGGTTCTCCCTTGTCCACTCTACTGGAAACATCCTCAAAAAATTCCAGAAGATTTGTCAAGCATGATTTCCCTTTCACAAATCCATGCTGACTTGGACCTATCATGTCACCTCTTTCCAAATACGCTGCTATGACATCCTTAATAATTGATTCCATCATTTTACCCACTACCGATGTCAGGCTGACCGGTCTATAATTCCCTGTTTTCTCTCTCCCTCCTTTTTTAACAAGTGGGGTTACATTGGCTACCCTCCACTCGATAGGAACTGATCCAGAGTCAATGGAATGTTGGAAAATGATTGTCAGTGCATCCGCTATTTCCAAGGCCACCTCCTTCAGTACTCTGGGATGCAGTCCATCAGGCCCTTGGGATTTATCGGCCTTCAATCCCATCAATTTCCCCAACACAATTTCCCGACTAATAAGGATTTCCCTCAGTTCCTCCCCCTTACTAAACCCTCTGACCCCTTTTATATCCGAAACGTTGTTAGTGTCCTCCTTAGTGAATACCGAACCAAAGTACTTGTTCAATTGGTCCGCCATTTCTTTGTTCCCCGTTATGACTTCCCCTGATTCTGACTGCAGGGGACCTACATTTGTCTTTACTAACCTTTTTCTCTTTACATATCTATAGAAACTTTTGCAATCCGTCTTAATGTTCCCTGCAAGCTTCTTCTCCTACTCCATTTTCCCTGCCCTAATCAAACCTTTTGTCCTCCTCTGCTGAGTTCTAAATTTCTCCCAGTCTCCTGGTTCGCTGCTATTTCTGGCCAATTTGTATGCCACTTCCTTGGCTTTAATACTATCCCTGATTTCCCTTGATAGCCACGGTTGAGCCACCTTCCCTTTTTTATTTTTACGCCAGACAGGATTTTATTTTTACGCCAGACAAATCGGTGGTTAGTGGTATGCCACAGGGATCGGTGCTGGGACCACAACTGTTTACAATATACATAGATGACCTGGAAGAGTGGACAGAATGTAGTGTAACAAAATTTGCAGATGACACAAAGATTAGTGGGAAAGCGGGTTGTGTCGAGGACACAGAAAGGCTGCAAAGAGATTTAGATTGGTTAAGCGAATGGGCTAAGGTTTGGCAGATGGAATACAATGTCGGAAAGTGTGAGGTAATCCACCTTGGGGAAAAAAAACAGTAAAAGGGAATATTATTTGAATGGGGAGAAATTACAACATGCTGCGGTGCAGAGGGACCTGGGGGTCCTTGTGCATGAATCCCAAAAAGTTAGTTTGCAGGTGCAGCAGGTAATCAGGAAGGCGAATGGAATGTTGGCCTTCATTGCGAGAGGGATGGAGTACAAAAGCAGGGAGGTCCTGCTGCAACTGTACAGGGTATTGGTGAGGCCGCACCTGGAGTACTGCGTGCAGTTTTGGTCACCTTACTTAAGGAAGGATATACTAGCTTTGGAGGGGGTACAGAGATGATTCACTAGGCTGATTCCGGAGATGAGGGGGTTACCTTATGATGATAGATTGAGTAGACTGGCTCTTTACTCATTGGAGTTCAGAAGGATGAGGGGTGATCTTATACAAACATTTAAAATAATGAAAGGGATAGACAAGATAAAGGCAGAGAGGTTGTTTCCACTGGTTGGGGAGACTAGAGAACTAGGGGGCACAGCCTCAAAATACGGGGGAGCCAATTTAAAACCGAGTTGAGAAGGAATTTCTTCTCCTAGAAGGTTGTGAATCTGTGGAATTCTTTGCCCAAGGAAGCAGTTGAGGCTAGCTCATTAAATGTATTCAAGTCACAGATAGATAGATTTTTAACCAATAAGGGAATTAAGGGTTACGGGGAGCGGGCGGGTAAGTGGAGCTGAGTCCACGGCCAGATCAGCCATGATCTTGTTAAATGGCGGAGCAGGCTCGAGGGGCTAGATGGCCTACTCCTGTTCCTAATTCTTATGTTCTTATGTTCTTCTAGTACTGAGATCGTGATTGGCTGATGTTGCGGTACTGACAAATACAGCAGCTGTGATTGGTCATTTAAGTACATCATCACTCTGGATTTTGACGAGATTTCTGTCTATTTTCTAATCAAAATTTCCTCAAAATGCTCACTTTTTGAAGATGGGAACATTTATTTTGTGATAAGTGGTCCCTAAACTAATATTGGTGTGAATATGAAGTACTTCCACAGAGGGGACTACGGAAAAGCATGTTTTTGAAACTCGGCCCACGGTCTACTATGAGGACTGCCTGCTCTAAACGTTTATTTTTTTAATTTTAATTTTTCCATGGCAGTGAAGACGTTGCCTCCTTGACGGCCATGGGTTTCACTGCTGCTGATAACCCTCTGGTGCCTTGCACAGCTGGCCATTCTCCATGTGTGGGTCTAAACGTTGAATGTCAGCAGCTATTCGACCATGAGTGGTTCCATAAAGCCTGATTCTGTCCTCGCCTAACATGCATTTCCAGCAAGGGTTGCTGAATAGCAATCTGGAGTAGCAACCCTGGCCAAGGACACTGAGCCCAATTCTAGCAGCCTGGCTGAGATCAACTTAGTACAAATCAGAATTGAACCTGGGACTGTTCCTAGCTTGTATGGCTAGGCTACTCACTGAGTATTAAATACTTTCTTTCTTGAAAATAAAATGCTAATTAATGGCTGGTTCTCACCAGCGCTCCTTACGATCTGATTTCGAGCAGGATCCTGAACAAGACCTGATTTGTACTGTAAATTTGAAATACGACAGCACCACCTGGAGATCTCCAGTGATACCGCAGCCCTGAAATATATAGCGGCAGCACTACAGTTCCAAAATAAAGAACAACAAATCTATCATTGGTAAATAAAGATACTGCAGCTCAGGTGTACAGCAGCGCTGCGAGCAGGAACTGCAGTCCAGATACAAAGCTATTACAGGTATAATGAGATGCCCCAATACAGTCAAATGGAATTTATTTCGTAAGAACATATGAAGTAAGAATATATCAAGTTTGCCCCTTCCACCACAAATTGCATTTATATAACATCTTTAACATAAATAAACATCTTCACTGATGAAAACAGTGAAATGAAAACAGACGTTGAAGCAGGAAGGAATAGATTAGGTGGGCTAACCAAAAGCTTGGCCAAAGAGATGGATCTTGAGAAAGTTTATAAAGGCGGAGACAGATTTCCAAAGAGTAGGACTGAGGTGAATGAAAGCTTTGCCCTCAATGATGGGAACAAGAAAATGATGTACAGAAGGCTGAAATCAGAGGAACAGGGCAATTGGGAGGGGCTATAGTGCTTCATGAGATTGAAAAGATAGTGTGGGGAAAGACCATGGTGGAATTCATGGTCAATTGAGGAGCCAGTGTAGGTCATTGAAGACTAGGTGTAATGGATGACCAGGATTTAGTGTGGGACCAGGACATGTATGGGATATGTATAGCAGAGTAATGAACAAGTTGCAATTTATGGAGAGTGGAGGATGACAGGAGAGCATTGGAATAACCAGGGCTGGAGGTGATAAAGGGAGCTTTAAAGGTTACGGTGGTAAAAGGGCCAAGATAGGAATAGAGATAAGTAATGTTATGGAGGTGGAACTAAGTGGTCTTGATGATGATTAGGAGGGGGTTGGAGGTTTAAAGCTTAGCTCAGAGTTGAACAGGATGCGGTAATTGTGAACACTTTGGTTCTGGGATGTGAGCAATTCCGAGAGTGTGGTGAGGGAGGGGTGAAGTCAGTGGCAAGGGAGCACAGTTTGTGACAGGGGCGAAGACATTGGCCCAGAAATTGCAGTTGGAGGCTTCCCGTGGGTGGATGCCTCCGACCGCAAAAATATCTACAAAAATACCTGGTGGTCCCGGAGGTTCGGAGACTTCTGGTCCTGGGTCTCTATGTAGGGGCCCACGTATCCCAGGGACTTAAGCAGTTCATATGGATCTCTGGGATCACATGGGCCGGCACAACCTATCATAATGGGGATATTCCCATTCATACTGTTGATGAGTTCCGTTTCTATGGAGCTGCAATAAGTATGAATAGAAACACACAAACACATTAAATAAATTTTATAAACATATTACATATTTAAAATTAATTAAAATGCAATTTAATTAAATATTCTATACAAAAATTTATTTTATGAATTTTTTTTTAATGGCCTGGAAATCCCGCCCTCCCCGGATCCATACAGAGTGTGTACGGACCCAGGAAGGCATCGCAAAAGCTGGTTTTCAGCGCACAATGTGCATGTGCTGAAAACTGGCTTTTCTGATCAGTCAAGCTCCAGCTTGGCAGCTCCTCTGCATCTCCACAGCCAGGACATTTGCTTGGCCAAGATTGCAGTATTTACTCATATCTTGCCCAGCGGATGTCCTGAAAACTCTTGTGCCTAATAAAAGCAGGCGCATAGCCTACTTTTACAGGTGTAAGAGTTTTAAAACACACAAAAACATAATAAAATAAAATTTTAAAAACACATTTTATTGTTTAAAAACCCTGCCCACTAAGGTTAGATTATTTTAAATCATAATTAAAAAAACTTTTTTAAAAATTGGAAAAATATATATTTTTTATAAGACGTAAATAACTAATATAAATTAATGTTAAGTATGTGGTGTATTTTTTCTATTTTTTAATTAGTGTTTTGGGAGTTTGCGGGGTGTTTCCCAATCATAATAATGGGAGCTCGAACTTACGAAGTTCCCATTATTATGAATGAGAAAATACTGAACCTGGATTGGCTGCCCAGAGCCATGTGACTGCAGCTCCAGCTTACGGACATAGACAGTTTCTTAACCGAGAAGGGAATAAGGGGTTATGGGGAACGGGCAGGGAAGTGGACCTGAATCCATGATTGGATCAGCCATGATAGTATTAAATGGCGGAGCAGGCTCAAGGGGCTGTATGGCCTACTCCTGCTTCTATTTCTTATGTTCTTATATTCCTATGTTTCATGATGCAATTCACCTCAGTTCCCGAATTATTGAACCCACACGTCGGCTGAGAATGTTCCTCAATAGCATAGGGACACATCACGGTGTCCCCGTGTGTATTGCATCCTTCAAACCTTGTCCCCACCATACAGAGCTCAAAATTGGCCAGTAGTTGCTCCGTTTTTTTTGAAGCAACTTGATTTTTCTGGAGTATTTTTTAAAAATCCCCATTTTGCACATTCAATTTGCGCCAGTGTAAGTGAGTTAGTTACGATTTTTTTAGTTTAGTTTTTCTCAAAATGTGGTGTCACCAGTCACCTACGCCAGTTTTGGCCATTTAGACCACTTTGGCCAGCTAATAGTTACTCCAAATTTACTTAGGCCAGCGTATGTGGCCACTTCATAAAACCCTTGCGGAGAGTTAAGAAATCAGTGCAGGTGGGTACATCGGAGGCCAGCAGAACTTAATTGACTAAAAAATGTGACTAGGATCAAAACAGCTATACAGGACATCATATGACAAACTTTGCAAAGTTAATTTACTATACAACAGAAGCATTCATGGAAGCTTAAACTACAAAAAGAAAAGAAGTAAAAGATAGTTGAATTAAATTGCCCTAATCTCACAACTAATTTAAACAACTATTTGTTTGCAATGATTATACTGGGCCAAAATTGAACCCATATTATCTAAATAAAGTCTACTTCAATAAATAAGATATTCTCTCAGTGTTCCTCTGTCACTTATGTTCTTCTTTCACAATAGCACCAGGTGAATAGGCTTGACAAATGGTCACCACTATTCACAAGAGAAAAAACATATTTACATAATTTTTTCAAAATATTCAAATAAAAAATAGAAGTAAGTAAGTCCTACAATACCTTCATCTTCAGCCCGGGAAGGCAGCGGGCCGGCCTTTGTAAGGTCACTCGGCCTGGGATAGGGGTGGGACGCACCAATAGCCGGTAAGATGATGATGATGATGATCGGGTCCCACGCTGCAGCAACACACAGGCTGAGGGCGAGGAGCTACTGCGCATGCGCGCACACTCCAACGCGCATGTGCAGACGTCTCGGCACTGCTTTCAGTGCGGGACGCTGGCTCCGCCCCCGACCCAACTGGCTACGCTGCTCGAAGACCCAAGAGAGGTCGGACAGCGGCCAAAGTGGGGAGCGATTTTTTCGGAGCACTTTTCAATGCAGAAAAGTGCTGCATTTCCGATGAGTGCACCGAAAAAAGGGGTGGGCCAATTTTTAGCACATTATCTTCTAAGTTTACCGCGTATGGAGAGATTCCATGATACTTTACATAATTCTCACCTCGCGACACTCCTATATTTTCTATCCGATACACCGGGAGTGACACGGTCCCATGGGGAATTACTGGCAAATATAACACCAATCCCAGAATTGTCAGATTACTTCTGCTACAATCGGCTTGGACAGGATATACCTGAATTAGAGCGTGGAGCCGTCACACTATGACATTATTACAGTATTCCATTAATGCTTTGAGGTGTTCATTAGTTACCCATGGAGGAATTTTACCTTTTTGGATACATTTGAGATTCTCTCAAGCCTGCACTATCAACCAGGATCCATACATTATGCAAACGTCATCCAAAGCGGCCCTATACTCTTTGACCACGTCGTTAATTGTCTTAGCGCGCCTTCCCAGATCTTCCACAATTTCCTGCAAATGGACAGTCATAATTTTATCTTCCCCTAACTGGGTATCCTGGTTGTCATTAGTGCCCTTCAGCATCTCATTCAGTTTAGTTTTTAAGTTCCCGATTCGTCCCTCCAGGGCAGCCAAATCCAGACTATTTACCAATAATGTCCCAGTATTAAACATTGTGGCCACATCATTGATTAAATCCCTTTTTCGTCTACTTTTAAAATCACCAGTGTCGGCGTTTTTTTCCCCCGTAAATACTATCTTAGTGTTCACTTCCGTGGCTAATAACCCTCCTGGCTGTCCGTCTACCACCACTTGTTTCAACAGCCTAGTGTAGAACACCCTGTCTTGAGGCTACACCACTCCAGTAATCCTAACTCTGTAAAGTTCAACATCATGGGTATCACCTCATGATGTGCGTCATGGTGCAAAACCTTTCATGTGGGGCTGAGGACTAATCCGTTCTTAGGCCCCAGTATGAGAGTAGGAAATTTATCCTCTCTCCTCGGCTTGGGCAGTATGGTAGGTTTGAGCTTCATAACCTTGCTTAATTGAAATCCTTCCAACCTTAATTCCCGCACAGTGCAATTTACCCCACTAGCTATTAGGGTTCCATTTGTAATAGTGTACCAAGTAAAGTTCCATTTCCCCCTGGCAGCCCAAACATACAATGACCATCCCCATATAGAACAATTAACGGTCATCTTTAACCAGTATTTCCTAAGGTCTTCCATTGTGCATCTCTGATCCACACCACCATCGGCTCGCTCTCCAGTGGTTTCCTGCGTGGGGTGTACGCATGTAAAAATGGTTCTCTCCCCCCCTTGACTACCACCAACCGTTCCAGCATCTCTCGGAATGTGTAAAGTTATGCATGACCGTAGGACTGATCTTTTTCTCGGGTATCCCCTCCAAAGTGTCATTATTCCCCTGCATCCACTGAGTCTGAGGGTGCCCCTCTCCAGGCTTTTCGTAGACCAAACATACTCGATCTCCGTCCGAGACTTTATAATTGGTCCTGGGCACCCACCCTTGATTCCCTCAAACTCTATTATGTGTTGTTTGTTCTCTCTTTCCAGTGGAGGTTCAATCCCTATCCCTTTTGTCTCATTATGCGGTGTGACGATCGCTTGGATTTCTTCCTACCCTTAGTGGCTCGCCACCCTCTGGCGATCTTTGACCCAAATGGACCCTGAGTCCTGGTGCTCCTGGTGTCTATACAATGATTTCCCCCACCTTCCTGAGGGGAGAGGACATGTACGCAATCTGGTCTAAGTTCGGCTTCACAACAGGTGACCATTTTTACCCGATAGGTCATTACTCCCACTTGTTTTTGTCGAGGCCCAGAGACCTCTCCTTTTTGCTGGCAATGTTCTTTGCTTTGGATCTCCGACCATGTCAGTCCCTGCCAGGTACAAGATTCCCTAAAATACCTTCCGTTCCATTGGTCAATCATCTGAAATTAAACAACAATAAAACTAGCTCTGTGTTGGATTTCACCTCCCACAGGCTGAACATACATTACTCATTTAAATTATGATGGACAATACGGCTGTAGAGGTTTTTGTTTCCTCTCGCTTCTTCACGTTCCTGCTAGAAACAGATTAGGGGGCCTTTCCTTTGGACGCGGAGTCCTACCCCTTTCTGCCACCTCCCTGTCAGGTTCCTGATTATCCAGGACTGGGTGATCTACCGGCTGGTCCCCCAGTTCCTCACAGTCCCAAACTATGGGTGGAACTCAGCCAATCATACTCATAATGGTGGCCTGTTGCCTTTTTGACCTTCCTACTGGTCGGTTCAGCTTCATTTGATTAATGTGAAACCATTTTTCCCGCTTCGGGAGCTGTACTGCATATACCATCGGGCTAGTCTTGTCCACTATACTATACGGTCCTTTATACAGGGGTTTAAACCCCCACCCTCGTATAGTTATGCACCATCACGTGGTCTCCTACATGCCATTCCTGTGGTTTACTTGGAGCTAAATACAACCGGTTGCGCTGATATGCTTTCCCGATGTTATGCGCAGCATTCAGGTTGAGTTCCCTTAAGAGCTCCCACAACTCCTTCACACACTTGACTCTATTTATCTCTTTCAGCTGTTTGTCAGTAAGAGTAGGGACCAGTAAATGGGTAGGCGTGCTCATGGGTCACCCTGTTTCCAATTCGTGTGGGGAATACCCAGTCCCTTTGGACTTGTTACTCCGAATCCCTATGAGGATCAGAGGAAGCACTTCATCCCACCTCTTGGGCTGCTCTTCTAATGTTTTCCGAAGGGTTAGCTTGAGATTCCGGTTCATTCTCTCTACATAAGAACATACAAAAGAACATAAGAAATAGGAGCAGGAGTAGGCCATATGGCCCCTTGAGCCTGCTCTGTCATTTAATACAATCATAGCTGATCCGATCATGGACTCGGGTCCAATTCCCTGCCCGTTCCCCATAACCTCTTATTCCCTTATCGGTTAAGAAACTGTCTATCTCTGCCTTAAATTTATTCAATGAGCCAGCTTCCACAGCTCTCTGAGGCAGCGAATTCCGCAGATTTAGAATCCTCTGAGAGAAGAAATTCCTCCTCATCTCAGTTTTAAATGGACGGCCCCTTATTCTAAGATTATGGCCCCGAGTTCTAGTCTCTGCATCCTCTCTGCATCCATCTTGTCAAGCCCCCTCATAATCTTATACGTTTCGATAAGATCACCTGTCATTCTTTTGAATTCCAATGAGTAGAGGCCCAACCTACTCAACCTTTCCGCAGAAGTCAACCCCCTCATCTCCAGAATCAACTGAGTGAACCTTCTCTGAACTGCTTCCAAAGCAAGTATATCCTTTCTTAAATATGGAAACCAAAACTGTACGCAGTATTCCAGGTATGGCCTCACCAATACCCTGTATAACTGTAGCAAGACTTCACTGCTTTTATACTCCATCCCCTTTGCAATAAAGGCCAAGATTCCATTGGCATTCCTGATCACTTGCTGTACCTGCATACTATCCGTTTGTGTTTCATGCACCAGGACTCCCAGGTCCCGCTTTACTGCAGCACTTTGCAATTTTTCTCCATTTGAATAATAACTTGCTCTTTGATTTTTTTCTGCCAAAATGCATAACCTTACACTTTCCAACATTATACTCCATCTGCCAAATTTTTGTCCACTCACTTTAGCCTGTCTATGTACTTTTGCAGGTTTTTTGTGTCCTCCTCACACATTGCTTTTCCTCCCATCTTTGTATCGTCAGCAAACTTGGCTACGTTACACTCAGTGCCTTCTGCCAAGTCGTTAATATAGATTGTAAATAGTTGGGATCCCAGCACTGATCCCTGTGGCACCCCACTAGTTACTGATTGCCAACCTGAGAATGAACCATTTATCCCGACTCTCTGTTTTCTGTAAGTTAGCCAATCCTCTATCCATGCTAATATATTATCCCCAACCCCGTGAACTTTTATCTTGTGCAGTAACCTTTATGTGGCACCTTGTCAAATGCCTTCTGGAAGTCCAAATACACTACATTCACTGGTTTCCCTTTATCCACCCTGTTCGTTACTATTGTGCTCCTAACACAGATGAGACTGCACACAGGGAGGTTTAAAGTAACAGCGACCTCAGTCAATATTAAGACACTCCAGAGTGAGGATCAGGCCTAAGGGGCCGACTTAGATACAATGCTCCCAAGGGATGCTGGGATCCCTTGGGACTTCAGAGGATGCCCTCCCTGGAGGCGGAACATGGGAGTACATGCTTTACAGATACATAACATCACTCCCCCCCCCCCCCCACCCCCAAAGTCAAAGTGAAAACTATTTACAAGGTGAAGCAGTCGGGAGCCTTTCTTTCCCTGGTGGACCGCCTCGG
This sequence comes from Pristiophorus japonicus, assembly GCF_044704955.1. Classification (NCBI taxonomy): domain Eukaryota; kingdom Metazoa; phylum Chordata; class Chondrichthyes; family Pristiophoridae; genus Pristiophorus; species Pristiophorus japonicus. The sequence goes on along the minus strand of NC_091980.1, from coordinate 73,962,456 downwards.
TACAAATGTCTGTTCTGGTGTGTTGGCTGTGCCCTCGCTGGGCTGGCGTGTTGTTGGCCCTGCAGGGCTGCTGGGTGAGCCTGGCCTTGCTGGGCTGTTGGGCGTGATGGGTTCGATTTCCTGATCCGGCGTGGTGTCGTTGATCCTTTGGGTATGTGTTGTGGGCTCGAAAAAGGTGGTGTCTACTGTGGGTTGTTCAGGGCAGTCTGTGAACCGCAGCCTCGTTTGGTCCAGGTGCTTTCTGCAAATTTGTCCATTGTCTAGTTTGACTACAAACATCCTACTCCCTTCTTTAGTTATCACCGTGCCCGCGATCCACTTAGGACCATGTCCATAGTTTAACACATACACAGGGCCATTCAGATCAATTTCCTGTGACACAGTGGCACGACCATCTTTACATTTTGTTGCTGCCGCCTGCTCTCTACCTGATCATGCAGGTTGGGGTGAACCAGGGAGAGTCTGGTTTTAAGTGTCCTTTTCATGAGTAGCTCAGCCAGGGGCACTCCTGTGAGCGAGTGGGGTCTCGTGCGGTAGCTGAGCAGTACTCGGGACAGGCGGGTTTGGAGTAAGCCTTCTGTGATTCGTTTAAGGCTCTGTTTGATTGTTTGTACTGCCTGCTCTGCCTGCCCATTGGAGGCTGGTTTAAACGGGGTCGAGGTGACATGTTTGATCCCATTGTGGGTCATGAATTCTTTAAATTCGGCACTGGTGAAACATGGCCCGTTGTCACTGACCAGTATGTCAGGCAGGCCGTGGGTAGCAAACATGGCCCTCAGGCTTTCAATGGTGGCGGTGGTGGTGCTTCCCGACATTATTTCACATTCAATCCATTTTGAAAAAGCATCCACCACCACCAGGAACATTTTACCGAGAAACTGGCCCACATAGTCGACATGGATCCTTGGCCATGGTCTGGAGGGCCAGGACCACAAACTTAGTGGTGCCTCTCTGGGCGCGATGCTCAACTGAGCACACACGCTGCATTGCTGTACATTGATGTTCTGTGGCCTGGGCGCGTTCCTGATAGCCTCTGTCTTGGCGTCTGTGGGCCGAATGCCGTCCGCCGCGATCTTTCCCCCAAAAAACTCCACTTCTGTTGCCATGAAGAAGCATTTCGACCTCTTCAGCTGCAGCCTTACATGATCCTGTCGCTGGAGGACCTCGTCAAGGTTTTGTAGGTGCTCGACGGTGTCCCGACCCATGACCAATATGTCGTCCTGAAAGACCACCAAGTGTGAGTAGGCTCTCCATATTTCTCTGGAAGATCGCTGCAGCCGACCAAATTCCAAATGGGCATCTGTTGTAGATGAACAGTCCCTTGTCCGTGTTGATGCAGGTAAAGCCGTTCGAAGACTCCTCCAGCTGCTGCGTCATGTAGGCCGAAGTTAGGTCGAGCTTGGTGAACGTCTTGCCTCCTGCCAGCGTCGCAAATAGGTCGTCTGCCTTAGGTAGCGGGTATTGGTCCTGTAGCGAGAAATCATTAATAGTTACTTTATAATCGCTGCAAATCTTGACCGTGCCATCATTTTTGAGTACTGGAAAAATCGGGCTGGCCCACTCGCTGAATTCCACTGGGGAGATGATGCCCTCGCATTGCAGCCTGTCCAGCTCGATTTCCACTCTCTCCCTCATCATGTGAGGTACCGCTCGCGCCTTGTGGTGAATGGGTCGTGCCTCTGGGACCAAGTGGATCCGCATCCATGCCTGACTCAAAAAGGGAAGGAAATTTGTTAAGAGCCTGGGTACATGAGGCCCTATCGACATGTGATAGCGCTCGGATGTCATCCCAGTTCCAGCGGATTTTGCCCAGCCAGCTCCTTCCAAGCAGTGTGGGGCCATCGCCCGGGACAATCCAGAGTGGCAGTTTGTGCATCGTGCCCTCGTAGGTGACCTTGACCATGGCGCTGCCCAGGACAGTGATAAGCTCTTTGGTGTACGTTCTCAGTTTCGTGTGGATGGGGTTCAGGGCTGGTTTGAGTGCCTTGTTGCACCACAGTCTCTCAAACATCTTTTTATTCATGATGGATTGGCTCGCGCCAGTGTCCAGTTCCATGGCTGCAGGTAAGCCATTCAATTTTATATTTAGCATTATAGGTGGACATTTCATCCCGTGTACTTCAGCATCTGCCTCCTCTCTCTGAGGCTCGAAATTGCTTTGAAACACCACGGACCGATCTTCCTCTGCCACGTGGTGGTTAGCAGCTCGTCTGCAAGTTCGTTGGTGGTGCCCCATTGTTCCACAGCTCTTGCAAACATACCCTTTGAAGCAGCATGAATAGGCTGAATGGAAGCCTCCACAACACCAACAAGGTGTGAATTGCCTTGCATTCATCCTTTGTTGCGGACTCTGAGTCATCTGGGTCACCTGAGGCCTGCTGGCAGTTGCAGACTCGTGGTTTCTGCCATGTACATTTCTGCTCGCAAACACAGATCCAGTTAATTTATGAACATTGCTTGCACTTGTGTGCTGAGAGATTTGTTTGGTGTTATCACTGGTGGGCATAAACGCCTGTGTTATCACAATGGCCTTACTGAGGGTCTGTGTCTCTACAGTCAAAAGTTTTTGTAGGATGGTCTCGTGGCCAATGCCTAGTACAAAAAAGTCGCTGAGCATTTGCTCCAGGTAGCCATCAAACTCACATTGTCCTGCAAGTCGCCTTAGCTCGGCAACGTAGCTCGCCACTTCCTGACCTTCAGATCGCTGGCACATGTAGAACCGATACCTTGCCATCAGCACGCTCTCCCTCGGGTTAAGATGCTCCCGAACCAGTGTACACAGCTCCTCATACGATATCTGTGGGTTTCACTGGAGCCAGAAGATTCTTCATCTGGCTGTCGGTCGGTGCCCCGCAGACCGTGAGGAGGACCACTCTCCTTTTTGCAGCGCTTCCTTCTCTGTCCAGCTCGTTGGCTACAAAGTATTGGTCTAGCCGTTCGACATAGGCTTCCCAGTCTTCACCCTCCGAGAACTTCTCCAGAATGCCCACAGTTTGCTGCATCTTTGCATTGGATTCATATACTCGTTGCCAGTTATTGTGTTCCTAACACAGATGAGACTGCACACAGGGAGGTTAAAGTAATAGTGACCTCAGTCTTTATTAAGACACTCCAGAGTGAGGAACAGGCCGTAGGGGCCGGCTTATATACAGTGCTCCCAAGGGATGTTGGGATCCCTTGGGACTTCAGGGGATGCACTCCCTGGTGGCGGAACATGGGAGTGCATGCTTTACAAATACACAACAGTTACATCCTCAAAGAATTCCAGCAAATTTGTCAAACATGACTTCCCCTGCTACTGTTACTGCTTCTTTAATAATGGATTCCAATATTTTCCTAACCATAGATGTTAGGCTAACTGGTCTATAGTTTCCTGCTTTTTGTCAGGGCATTACATTTGCAGTTTTCCAATCTGCTGGGATCTCCCCAGAATCGAGGGAATTTTGGTAAATTACAACCAATGCATCCACTATCCATGCCGCTATTTCTCTTAAGATCCTCGGAAGCAAGCAATCAGGTCCAGGGGATTTATCTGCCTTTAGTCCCATTATCTTGCTGAGTACCACCTCCTTAGTGATTGTGATTTTGTTAAGGTCCTCCCCCCTGTAGCTCCTTGACTATCCACTGTTGGTATATTTTTAGAGTCCTCTACCGTAAAGACTGATACAAAATATTTGTTCAGAGTTTCTGCCATCTCCATGTTCCCCATCACTAATTCCCCGGTCTCGTCCTTTAAGGGACCAACATTTACTTTCGCCACTCTTTTTCTTTTTATATACCTATAGAAACTCTTGCTATCTGTTTTTATATTTCGTGGTAGTTTACTTTGATAGTCTATCTTCCCTTTCTTAATCATTCTTTTAGTCATTCTTTGCTGGCTTTTAAAAGTTTCCCAATCTTCTGTCCTCCTACTAGTTTTGGCCACTTTGTATGCCATTGTTTTTAATTGGCTACCATCCTTTATTTCTTTAGTTAGCCATGGATGGCTATCTTTTCTTTTACACCCTTTCCTCCTCAGTGGAATATATTTTTCTTGATGGGCCACATGCCATTTCCCCTCAATCCCTAACTGCTTCAGAGTAGCTTGCGTCACCTGTCCTGTAAAATGGCTTCCCTGATCTGACTCTACCACTTTGAGGAGCCCCCATTTGGAGAACACTTCCCTAATTGGAATTGCAGCAGTCCCTAACGTGGTTGCAGTCTTGCAGGGGAATGCCTCCGCCCACTTAGTGAAATTATCCACCAGGACCAGGCCAACTTGTTACCTTTCCTGGAGATGGGCAATGGTCTGACATAATCTATCTGGATACATTGCCAAGGTCCTTCAGATCGGCACGTGTGGCCTAAAGGCATTTTCTTCCTCTGGAGATCCGGATTATTAGCTGTGCAGATCAGGCAGTTTTTAGAATAATCTTCCCCATCTTCCCTGAAATGGGGCCACCACTTTACCTTCCTGATCCTGTCGCAATTAAGTTCTGGTACTGGATGACCAGCTTCAGGACCCCTTGCAGCAGTTGCATAAACTCCTCCTGATACCTTTCCGGTACTACCCACAAGTCTCCCTTGAACAGCATTTCCTCTTTGATCTCAATATCATTAGCTCTGTATGGTCCCTCGATTGATTTTCCTTCCTTCTTGGTTTGCATGATTGCCCTTAACACCACATCCTCCTTCTGAGCTGTTTTCAAATCTGGTGGGAGAGGGACCCTGTTAGTTTCAGGGGCCATTGAAGCTACTAACCCTGACTGGTATGGATCCCATGGAATTCCCTTCTCTGTCGTTGTCCTCACCAGGTCGTCGGCTCTCTTGTTCCCTTCCCACTTGGATTCAGCTTTGGAATGGACTTTGAACTTGTGAATGTAAAATTGTTCCTTTCCTGATTCTATGATTCCAATTATAGTAGCTAACATGGGAGCGGTCACCACCGGTTTGCCATCAGCCAATGTGAGCCCTCGCCTGGTCCAGATTGCCAGATATTGTGTACAGGAATTACAGGTGAACATCGAGTCTGAGCAAATCATGTAAGGAGGGGGAAACTCCATCGGATGTGTGACTATGTAAGTCACTGCTGCCAGTTCTGCCTGCTGGGCGCTGAGGGCTTCTGGTAATTTAATCACCAGTTCTACCTTCATTTCTGGGACATATATCCCGCAGCCCATTTTTCACTCCCCCTTCTCCATAAAGCTAGACCCGTCTACATAAATGTCCCTTCCCTCGGGATGAATACCTGACTTGAACCCACCCTCAGTCTCCCAGACTCCTTCCACTGTACAAGTGTGTGGTTCTCCCGGGTAATGGAGATTTGCGGCCAGTTTGGATTCTGACATAGATCTTGCCAATGATTCCTCCCTCCCAGTAACAGCATCTAAGTACTGGATACCATGCCTTCCTTGATTCTACTCTCTAGTAACAATCGAGTGGGTGTCTGATAAGTGAGCAGCGATATGGGCTGAGTTCCTGTACACAACACAAAATGTTTTACTACCCAGAAGGTAGTAAATAGGTGCCGTTCGCAAATCGAATACCCCTTTTCTATCTCTGACAGAACCCTAGAAACGTATGCTACTGGCCGAACTGTCCCATTGGTCTCCTGCAACAGTACCGCACTTAGACTAGCTTCAGTTGCACCTGCCTCTAGTGAGAATTCTTTCACTGGGTCTAAGGCCCCTAATGCCAGTGCCAGCTGCAGGCCTCATTTTAGCTGGACAAAAGCTTCCTCGCACCGTTCATCCCATTCCCATTCCACCCCTTTCCTTAACAACCTTAGCAAGGGTACGGCCATAGCCGCATACCCTTCAATAAACTCTCTATAGAACCCGGTCAATCCCAAGAACGATCGAATAGCTGTGACCGATCCGGGACGTGGCAACTCTTGGACAGTTTTGCGTTTTGTCTCGTCTATCCCCCGTTCTCTGGGTCTAAGCATTAGTCCCAGAAAATTGACTTCCTCACACCTTATCTGTGCCTTCTTTGGGTTTACTTTAAAACCTGCTTTAGCCAAAATTTCCCAGAGCTCTTTAAGCAGCTCTTGGTGCTCCTCCTGTGACTCTGTGAACAGTAACAGGTCGTCCACATACTGCACTAATCTAGAGGGTGTACTGAAGACAGACAAACAATCTGCTATACACTGATGGAATATTGAGGGGCTGTTATGGAACCCCTGTGGCAAACAGGTTCACGTATACTGCTGTCCCTTAAACGTAAAGACAAACTTGTACTGGTACTCCGGATGCATCAGTACTGACCAGAACCCATTAGAAATAACCAGAACTGTAAATACGTTGGCCAATGAGGGAATATTACTAATAAGGTTGGCCACTGCCGCTACCATAGGTGCACAGGCTGCAATGTTCTTGTTTAAAACCCGGTTGTCGATGGTCATTCGCTCCGAGTTGTCGGGCTTCTTTACTGGCCATACTGAGAATTAAAGTGGGTGGCCACTGTCCTCAACATCCCCTGCTCCACTAGGGAGCAGACAGCATGTTCTAAATCCCTCTCTGCCTCCTTAGGAAAAGAGTACTGTTTCTGTGGACGGGACATGGGTTCACCCGTGATCCTTATATCTACTGACCTAACTCTCCCACAATCATGTTTGTGCATGGCAAAAGGTTCCTGGCCCCCAGTAATAACTCCCTGATACTGTGCTGGAGTTCGGGCCACCAAGGTCTCTAAATCGTACCTCCCAGCGGAAAGGATCACTCATGCCTCTCCATGGCGAGGAGGTATGACTACTACTTCTCTCCACCCTCGACCCCTCCCCACTTGCAATGGTTGGTCATGTCTACCGCTATAGTGGGACAAGATCTCGATCATCTTTTGATAATCGGGGGCACTGGTTCCCTGCCTTTCCCCCTTGAGCCCTCTCTCTCCCTTTAAGAGGCAACCTATATTCTCTTTTAAAATGTCCTGGCTTCCCGCAGTTGTAACAAGTTCCTCGGCTCTGTTCCTTAAAACCTTTTTGTTGCCACCTCTTTTGAGCTTGTCCCTTAACCTCACAGACCTTCCCCTTTGTCCTGGTCAAGTCTCCTACACTGGCTTTGTCTGTCTGTCGGGCTTCGAACTGCAGTGTTAACATCCCTTTCATCCCAGCCTCGGTGTTGTTGTTATTCTCGGGGTAAAAGCCCAAGAGGGCTGCTTGTAAATATGGCAGTGAATGGGATATGAGGGCCTGGAGCCAATGGTTCAGTGGCTCTTCTCACAAACCAGGCCAATCCAGGGTCCCTCCAATGGTCACAATGTAAGTTGGCAATCAGCCATACAGCCTTTTCTATTCTCGACTTGTACATGGATACCCTCATCCACTCGTCCGCCTCTTTAACTGGAGGATGCACCTAGCTCACCCCTCCTTAAGAGGTACCTTCCCTGCCATGTATTTGGTCACCATTTCCCCCATGGTTTTGCCTTTCATTATTTGCCAGTGTCCCTGTTTGGGTGCCAAATCTGTAGGATGATGGTTTTGTCCCGGATTAGTTTGTAGCGGGCAAGAACAATTAGTTAACACTACCGGCTACTTCTCAGAGTTCAACACTGGAAAATAATGACAAGACACCAATAAGTATAGTTCCCACTGTGCGTGGCAGTCTGTTATCAACCTGTTGATCAACCTGTTATCAACATTACACCTATCAGTCTGTCCCTTGAGCTGCTAAGCTACGCTATAGTTACCAGTTCCTCAGTTCCCTGCGTGCTCACGATCGTCCCCGTGGTCCGCTGACGTGTCGTGATGCGCGACTTCTGATGACTGACTGGCTCACCCTTCCTTGACGGCAGCCATGTTCCCATTTGTCTTTGCTGAGCCTCTACCTCAGTTTACCTGCGCACCCACGATCGACCCGGTGATCTGACGGGTTCGTGGAACACAACTTCTGATGACTGACCACGTCACCCCTCTCTGACGACTGCGGGCTGCTGTTCCATTGTCTGTGTGTTTGTCCCTGCCTTTTCTCAGGTTTTGTTTCCATGGCTACCTGCCACTCATCGAATCCTTCCTTTGATCCATCGATGATCTACCTTCTTTGAGCGTGCATTTAGCACTTCGTAAACTGGCCTATTGTCTAGTGATGCGCTATCATGGACCTCACTGTGATCAGTATTGGTGTTTACATGTCCACTTTCTTACAGTATCGTTTCCATTGAGTTGGGGTTTCTAGCACAGATTAACATTAAGCATTTTAAACAGGCGTCTCCAGGAGTTCTTGCATATTACAGGAAGTTAGTATTTACAGCTTTCGTGTTTTACATTAAGCATTTTATACAGAATGTTTAAAAAGGTTAATCACAAAGTTTGGTTTCCTTAGCCTTACACTGGGTTTTCAAGCCCCACAGTGTTGGCGTAGGACGACATGGTTGCTACAAGTTTAGGATCTTGTTTTAGATATTCTCTTGGGTACGTTGGTGCTGATCACTCCTGTAAGTGGTCTGAGTATTTTATAGTGAGATAGGTATCCATACTACCATATCTAACTATACAATAACAATTGTAGCCTCTTGTGATCTGAATGGGTTGTTTACATCTTCCACATCTGTGCTTCTTCAATCTCTTCGAAGGTATACTGAGAAGACACTTGGTTAGACAAAGCCAGATATGGATTGTTAAGCTACTTTATTTCTCAACGAGTGAACATAAGGAACAACAGTTGTGATCAGATCCACGATGTCTCTGCAAGATCCTACAAATCCTCTGGGAGGACAGATGCAATAACATTAGCGTCCTCGACCAGGCCAATATCACCAGCATTGAAGCACTGACCACACCTGATCAGCTCCGCATTGTTCGCATGCCAGACACGAGACTCCCAAAGCAAGCGCTCTACTCGTAACTCCTTCACGGCAAACGAGCCAAAGGTGGGCAGGGGAAACGTTACAAGTACACCCTCAAAGCCTCCCTGATAAAGTGCAACATCCCCACTGACAGTTGGAAGTCCCTGGCCAAAGACTGCCCTAAATGGAGGAAGTGCATCCGGGAGGGCTCTGAGCCCCTCGAGTCTCGTCGCCGAGAGCATGCAGAAATCAAGCACAGGCAGCGGAAAGAGCGTGCGGTAAACCATTCACACCCACCCTTTCCCTCAACGACTATCTGTGACAGAGACTGTGGTTCTCGTATTGGACTGTTCAGCCACCCAAGAACTCATGTTAACAGTGGAAGCAAGTCTTCCTCGATTCCGAGGGACTGCCTATGATGATGATGATGATGATTAGTCCAGTCAGTACAACTTGTCTTTACATAATAATACAAATGAAAGAATATGCTTAACTTCCTGACAATACTACATCATCTTACGTGATGTAATAAAAACAAACCGTCTTAACTGCTTTCCTACTTACTAAGCTTCTGAGCCTGGTCAAAGCTTGCCCTCACAGCTTTCCGTTTTAAAAATCTGACTAACTCTGCCATGTTTGCTTGACCTGATTACCAACCTGTACCTATGTTTCTGTCTTTTTTTTTTAATCACAGCCAATAGGAACCAAGGTCTTCCCAAACAATGGATATGAGGTGTTCACTGAAAGCCAAGGCAATGATATATTTATTATTTACAGTCTATAGAGAAACAATGTCAAAGCTTATACATCGACATTTCAACCACCGATTGTCTCAGTGCTGTTTTTAAACTTGTGTGAATACACATTGCCTTAAAACCCTAACATTTAAAATCACTTATTTTTTCCACATCTTTTTTGTCGAAAACTAGTCCAACAAATCGCAAATGTGACAGTGATAACCACAAAGCTATGGAAAGGTCTAGGAAAATGAGGAGGGATAATGCATCATGGTCACGGAGAATATCATTTGTGATTTTGTCTATTGTTAGGATCATTCCAGTGCTGTGAGAAGAACAAAATCCTGTCTAACAGGATTCACACAGGGCATTTCAGGAGACATGGGTAGAGAGGTGGGAGAAGATGACATGTTCAAGGTCTTTAATGAGGAAAGGGATATTGGAGATGAAGGAGCAGTTGAAGGGGATGGTTGGGATGAAGATTTTTTTTGAAGAGAGTGGTTTTGAAGGTGTTATGTATGCAATAAAGGTACAAACTGAGTACTGTTTAACTTAACAAGGTACAACCTTGGCTCTGCTTTATTACAGCCCGAATTGCCTGACTCACAAAATGGCTGGCCTTTTATACCAGAGCAGCACCATGTGCGTGCTGCTCAGTGGCTTCCAACAATGACACCATCTGATGGCTACAAACAGCATATACATACATGACAATACCCTCCTCTGAGATCTTATCACAGTCTTTCACAGGTTAAGATGGTCCGATGTTTTACGCTCCCAGGTTGACCGTCTCAGTTTGATTCCGACCTTGGGTAAATGTGTGGAGTCTGTTGTGGCTGGTGGCTGGATGGTTGACTTGTTGCGGGTGGCAGTGGCCATGTCAGGAATTGCAAGTCCATTTTTATTGAACAAGTCCATGATGGAAATTCCAGGTTCACTGATGACCCTTGAGTCCACTGAAGGCTGCTGGTAGGTTGGTTGGTCGTCGACGGTTTCTTCGTCCGACTGCTCTGGCTCGTCTGTGTGCCTCAGCTTTGTTTGATCCATGTGTTTCCTGCAAGTTTGTCCATTCTTGAACTTAATAACAAATACTTTGTTGCCCTCCTTGGTCATGACTGTACCAGTGATCCATTTGGGACCCTGACCATAATTCAACACATGTACAGGATCATTAACAGAAATCTCGCGTGACACATTTGTGCGATCGTGATACCCTTGTTGACTTTGTCTTCTGTATTCAACACGATTACTTAAATCCGGGTGTACAAGAGATAACTTGGTCTTAAGATCTCTCTTCATCATGAGTTCAGCAGGTGAGACCCCTGTGAGTGTGTGGGGTCTTGTCCTGTAACTCAGCAGTATGCAAGACAAGCAGATCTGCAGTGACTCTTGGGTTACTCTCCTCATGCTTTGCTTGATAATTTGTACTGCATGTTCTGCTTGCCCGTTGGACGCAGGCTTGAACGGTGCTGACCTTACATATTTTATGCCATTAAGTTTTACAAACTCCTGAAACTCCTGACTGGTGAAGCACGACCCATTGTTGCTCACCACTATGTCAGGCAGACCATGTGTCGCGAACATGACATTGAGATTCTCTATGGTTGACGTGATTGTACTGGATGACGTGATTATGCATTCTATCCACTTTGAATAAACATCCACCACCACTAAAAACATCTTGCCCAGGAAGGGACCTGCAAATTCTACATGGATCCTGGACCAAGGTTTGGATGGCCATGACCACAGACTCAGCGGCGATTCCGCTGGTGCTTTGCTGAGTTGCATGCAAGTGTTGCACTGATGCACGCATGCTTCCAGCTCAGAATCAATTCCTGGCCACCATACGTGGGACCTGGCGATGGCCTTCATCATCACTATACCAGGATGTGTGCTGTGTAACTCACGCACAAACTTCTCTTTTCCTTTCTTAGGCATTACAACTCGATTGCCCCACAATATGCAATCTGCTAGAATAGACAGTTCGTCCTTGCGACGAATGTATGGTTTGGCCTCCTCGCACATTTGTTTAGGTATGGCAGACCAATCCTCTTTGAGGATGCAACCCTTTACCACCGATAATATCAGGTCCTGGCTGGTCCAGGTCTTATCTTGTTAAGCCATGTCAGGGGTACCTTCACTCTCAAAAGCATCCATGATTAACATTAAATCTGCCGGTTGTGGCGTTTCCACCTCCAGTGTGGGCAACGGCAACCAGCTCAAAGCATCGGCACAATTCTCTGTGCCAGGTCTGTGGTGAATGACATAATCATAGGCAGATAATGTCAGCGCCCACCTTTGGATGCGGGATGAAGCGTTGGTATTGATACCTTTGCTCTCGGAAAACAACGAAATGAACGGCTTGTGATTGGTCTCTAATTCAAACCTCAGTCCGAACAGGCATTGATGCATGTTTTTAACACCGCACACACATGCTAAAGCTTCTTTTTCTACCATACTGTAGGCTCTTTCTATTTTAGACAAACTTTTGGATGCATACGCGACAGGTTGACATTTCCCCGACTCATTGGCTTGTTGTAACACGCAACCAATTCCATATGATGATGCGTCACAAGCCAAAACTAAACATTTACATGGGTCATAATGTACCAGCAGCTTGTTCAAGCAAAGCAGATTGGTGGCTTTCTTGAAAGCTCTGTCTTTCAATGCGCCTCACACCGAGTTGTTGCCTTTTCTCAATAGCATGTGCAGTGGTTCAAGTAAGGTGCTCAATTTAGATAGGAAGTTACCAAAGTAGTTGAGTAGACCTAGGAATGAACGCAGCTCCGTCACGTTCTGCGGCTTGGGTGCATTCTTGATGGCTTTGGTTTTTACGTGAGTAGCTCTGATGCCATCAGCAGCGATTTTCCTCCCGAGGAATTCGACCTCAGGTGCTATGAAGACGTACTTCGAGCGTTTAAGTCTGAGTCCCACTCTGTCCAAACGCAGTAGAACCTCTTCCAGGTTGTTCAGATGTTCCTTGGAGTCCCGACCAGTGATCAGGTTGTCAGCTTGGAACACGACGGTTCTGGAAATGGACTTCAGTAGACTGTCCATATTCCTCTGGAATATTGCCGCAGCTGAGCAAAATAACCTCTGGTAAATAAACAGTCCTTTGTGCGTGTTAATGCACGTAAGTCTCTTCGACTTCTCGACCAATTCTTGCGTCATATAGGCAGATGTCGTCAAGTTTTGTGAATGATTTCCCTCCGGTTAGCGTCGCAAGCAAGTCATCAGCCTTTGGTAACGGTACTGATCTTGTTTCGAAACCCTGTTGACCGTAGCCTTGTAGTCTCCACAGATTCTGACTGTGCCATCACTTTTCAGCACAGGAACAATGGGGCTGACCCATTCATTAAATTTGACCGGTGATATGATCCTTTCACGCTGGAGTCTGTCCAGTTCAATTTCGACCTTCTCCCTCATCATATATGGCACTGCCCAAACTTTATGATGGATGGGTCTTGCATCTGAGTCCACATGGATCTGCACCTTGGCTCCTGTGAAGTTGCCGATACCCGGTTCGAAAAGTGAGGGGAACATGCTCAATACTTGGGCACATGTATCTTCCTCCGACGACAACGCCTTTATGTTGTTCCAGTCACATCTGATTTTCTCCAACCAGCTCCTGCCGAGCAGCGTTGGGCCATTGCCTGCAACAATCCACTGCAGTAAACCGCATTGTTACACGACACATTAATTTGTGCACTGCCAATCACCTTTATCAGTTCTTTGATGTACGTGCACAGCTTGGCGTTAACAGGGCTCAGCCTGGGCCTCACAGTCTTAGTATACCACAGCTTATTAAATGCCCTCTCGTTCATGATCGATTGACTCGCCCCTGTGTCCAGTTCCATCGATATCGGTATCCTGTTAAACTTCACATTAATCAAAATTGGTTTACTCTTGGTTATGAAAGAGTACAGTCCATACACTTCCTCCTCTGGCATCTTGGATTACATATCCAGATCCATGCTAGTCTGACTCTCATCCTTCATGTGCTCATCTGCAGACACTTGCACTGGAGATGCCCCACTCCCAGACAGCCTTTGCAACAATATTGCTTAAATCGGCACTGTTGGTGCCAATGACTTCCCCCATCAACGCCAACACGGAGAAGTCATATACATTCTCTCTGGCGGACTTTGGCCAGCCACAGGTTTCGCGAAAGCAGCCGGATAGGCCCTGCCATGTGCCGCTTTGCCGAACACCGAATCAATCGCATTTACAGTACTTGCCGAGGTTCGGTTCTTCACCAATATTTGGATTAAACTCCTGTCTGTCATCATTCATTATTGAGTGATCTGGATGGCCCTTTTAAAATCCAACACCTCCACCACCAGAAGTTTGTGCAGGATCACCTCGTGGTTGATACCGATAACAAAGAAGACCTGCAGCATGTCTGCCAACACCGTCCGGAACCTGCACGGTCCCGCTAGACGTCTCAGGTTGGCAATGAATTCCGCCGCGCTATGGCCCTCCAATCGAACGTGTGTATAAAACCTGTATCTCGAGGTGATGATGCCATCGTCTGGCTTGAGGTGCTCCCATACCAATGTTCACAACTCCTCGTACGTTTTCTCTGTTGGATCACTAGGCATGAGTTGATTCTTTATCAGACTGTAGATCTTTGAACCGCACACAGTGAGGAACACGGTTCAGCGCTGATCTGCATCGTCGACCCCCTTCATTTTGTTGGCCATGAAGTACTGGTTCAAATGGTTCACAAAGTCTGCCCAATCTTCTCCCTCCACGAATCGCTCAAAAAATCCAATCGTACTCATTTTACAAACAAAGTTCTTTTATTCTCATTGCCAAACGTTATGTATGCAATAAAGGTACAAAGTGAGTACTGTTTAACTGAACAAGATACAATCTTGGCTCTGCTTTATTACGGCCCAAATCGCCTGATTCACAAAATGGCTGGCCTTTTATACTAGAGTAGCACCATGTGTGTGCTGCTCAGAGGCCTCCAACAATGACACCACCTGGTGGCTACAAACAGCTTGTACATACATGACAGAAGGAGAAAGGAATGGTACCTGAGGAAAAAATATCAGTTAGCCTGGGAGCTAGTAAGGTTAATTTGAGTGGGGAGGGCTTCAAGGGAGCAGGAGTTGGATCACATGGACAAGATGAACCATGAGAGGGGAGGAGGGAGAAGCCAAGGTTGAAACAAATGTATGCATTTTAGACTCAGAATCATCTGTTTAATGCCCTGAAGAAATAGTCCGTACAATACCCCTTAATCTCCAATGGTAAACAAGCAACACTCTAGAATATTAATTCATCTCCCATGTCTCCACCACTAAACCCTGGCTCGCTGCCCTTCACAGACAAGCTCTGAGTAGTAGATTATTTCATTCTCTACAATCTGCAAAGCAGTTTTTGAACTAAATGTTTGGGACAAGTTCATCAATGCAACATTAACTCTTTTTGCTGGGAGTCTGTTCATTAACATGTTCTTCTAATTTCTAGCCTGACTTAAGACTGATTCATTTTGAAGCTGTGATCAGCAGTTCTGCCCTCACAGTTAAAGTTAAATCGCTCATGTATCCATTCCTCTCGTCCTTTTAAAGTTCAGGATTCCTTTCCATCTTCTTTCTCCAATGGAACAAGTTCAGCTTATATCATAGAGCTCTACACCTTAGTATCTTCCTTGTGGGTCTTCTCTGAACCCTCTCCAATGCCCTTTTGAAAGTAAAGCGTCCCAAAGCAGAGGCAATATTACAAGTGTGCTTCATCAGTAATGTATATAAGGTTTGAATGACTTGGTCTGATTTGTAGTCAAATGGTCCATCCTCGTACTTGATTAACTTTGCTGAATAAATTTTCCTCAAGATTCATAAGGGAATGGATAACTGGAATGCTGGTAATATGTTCAAGTTTGCCACAAAATCTAGAATGGGGGTGACAGGCTAAAACATAGCAGAAGAAAGGTGCACAGACAGTTTAGATTTAGCTTGTTAATACAGAAGGTGATGAATGTGGGGAATGGGTTGCCCAGGGAGGCAGTGCTGGAAGTTTCCCTGATATTACTGTACGGGTTTCAGTTTGTTAATTTAGCTATTTCTGTTGAAACTAGCTTGTGTCTGCCATCTCTCTATGTTAAAAGGTGCTATCCCTTTAAGAGGACGTATTTGTTGCACCCCAGTGGGATATAAATTTGCAGGGCTATAGGGAAGGGACTAGCTGAGGTGCTCTTGCAGAGAGCCAGCATGGGCTCGACAGGCTGAATGGCCTTCTTCCGTGCTGTAACCGTTCTATGATTCTATGGTTCTATGTAGCCCAATCCCACAATTTCCACTGGTCTATGAAAAATCGGATGTCTTTCTGCTGTGCCTACCAGCTCATTGGATGCCTTCTGTGACATTTTATTACATTAAAGATGGTATATAAATACAAGTTGTTGTTGTGACACTATTTGAAGACGAGTAGGTAGCTCTCCCAGTCCACTGCATGACATTTTGTTCTAATTTCACCTGATTTTACTGTTTTTATTTCATTTTATTATTTTAGTTACTATTTTTTTCTTCTAGTTTTGTTCTGTCTATAACTAGCCTGGGTGGGCTCTCCAACCTGGTGATTTTAATGGTTTTGTACCTTTACAGTTCAGTACAATTGGGAGTTGAGTTTGGCTCATTCCCACAATTTTTTACAGGCCTACTTACTATTGGAGCCCTTTGTGAGGTGTCTCCCAGCTCACAGGTGCCTTCTGTGACCAGACTTCCCAACTTTATTTTCACAATTTAAATTTAGATTTCCCCCCCCCCCTCACTGATTTGTTCAAATCAGTTTAGGTGGATCAATTCCTTGCTGAATGGCACGTTCTGACAAAGGGTCATCGACCTCAAACATTAACTCAGCTTCTCTCCCCACAGATACTGCCTGACCTGCTGAGTGTTCCCAGCATTTTCTGTATTTATTTCAGATTTCCAGCATCTGCAGTATTTGGCGTCACCTAATAATTATGATACTCCCCACCTCCCAAGGAAACAGAGGGAGCTGGATAAAACAAAAGAAGAAAATAAATACTTCTCTGCTTAATTAGTGAAAGTGTAATACCACAAATTATTTCTAAAGTGCACTGATTGTTGTTACATGGCAGCCATGTTGTGCACAGCAAGGTTCTATGATCAGCAATGAGATGAATGACCTGTTCATCTCTTCATGCTGAGGTACTGGTTATGTATAGAGTGTTTTCCAGGGCACTGGGAGAGCTACCTACTCGTCTTCAAATACTGTCACAACAACAACTTGTATTTATATACCATCTTTAATGTAGTAAAATGTCCCAAAGTGGTTCACCGGAGCGTGAAACAACATTTGACACTGAGGCATACAAAGAGATATTAGGACAAATTCCCAAAAGCTTGGTCAAAGGGCTAGGTTTTAAGGAGCGTCTTAACGGAAGAGAGAGAGAAATAGAAAAGGCCGAGAGGTTTAGCGAGGGAGTTCCAGAGCTTAGAGCCTAAACAGCTGAAGGCACAGCCTCCAATGGTGCAGGGAATAAAATCTGGGATACGCAAGAGGCCAAAATTGGAGGAGTGTAGAGATCTCGGAGGGTTGAAGGGTTGAATGAGGCTACAGACATAGGGAGGAGCGAGGCCAGGGAGGGATTTGAAAACAAGGATGAGAATTTTAAAATTGAGGCATTGTTGGACAGGGAGCCAACGTAGATCAGCGAGCACAGGTATCTTTGACAGGTGAGATTGCTATCATTGATCTAAGCCCTGATACAATATTTTAAAGTTATTCAACTAAAAAGGTATAGAATAGATAGGACTGGTTGTATTAGATAGAAATGAAAAATAAACAGACGAGAACAGCAGGCCATTCACAAATAAAATATTCAAGGGGGAGAAATTCGGGGCATTTGCACCTCCTGTTAGCACCCGCGGCGGGGTGCAAACGACTTCTCGCCCGGGCGGGGCGCCACTGCTAGCTCCTGCGAAATTCGGCAGGAGTTTAGCAGCGGTGCTAACCGGTAGCGCCCCGCTTCTTCCAATAGCACTACAGGCTGCTGCGCCAGCGATGACAAGGTCATCACTGTGCGCAGCGACCCGTTTTTGCCCTGGAAGGAAAATTCAGTAGCGTCCCACGATGTCCGTGACAGCTTCGCAGGCCGCGTACCGGGCTTTAGGTGAAAAGTAAAGGGGAGGGGGCGGCACTCAAAATGTTAAAAATGGCTGACTTACCGATCGCAGCCTTCTGATCTCCATATTGTGAGGTCCGTGCTGCGATGGCTTCTGCAGTCAAATAGCTACCAATGCTCACTGTCTCAACTAGCTCACAAATGAAAAGTGACTGCTTAGAAGAGTATCAGAGGGCTGCCTCACCCCACCAAGAATCAACGATCA
Organism: Pristiophorus japonicus; assembly: GCF_044704955.1. Classification (NCBI taxonomy): domain Eukaryota; kingdom Metazoa; phylum Chordata; class Chondrichthyes; family Pristiophoridae; genus Pristiophorus; species Pristiophorus japonicus. The sequence goes on along the minus strand of NC_091980.1, from coordinate 73,944,599 downwards.
GAAGGGCCCAATTTCTCCCCCCCCCCCCCCCCCCCGCTATAATCCAAGGGCTCTGAGGCTAATTGCAGCATCTCAGTGCTGCTCTCAGCTAACTCAACACAGATAGAAGCTGGGGCCTTCCTGGTATGCATGGCTTAGTTACTCACCACATCATTGAATGAATCATTGAGAGAGCTGAATAGAGGGTTAAAAAATGGGGTGGGGAGTGAGATGGATAAAGAGAAGACCACTTAGGCTCTCAATAGGCAAGTCTGAGAAATAATATTGGAGACTCAGGTGTTACCGGTAACCTCAATGCCTACATCTTACTTGGTTCTGGGAATATTTAATGAATCTAAAAGCCCCCATTGGCCTGGTTTAAACACCACCACCAACATACATTTATATAGTGACTTTTGCCAAGACATTTTACAGAAGGAGCAGTGGATGGTGAACAAGAGGTGAGGTGATTGAAATAACTATTTCAAGGAAGCTTTTGAAGTTGGTGAGGTTCTGGTAGAGAGTTCCAGAGATCAGTCTGCTTCTCTCGTAAGGTGGAAGCAAAGCGAATCAAACGTCAATATCCAAGCTGGATATTCAGGCCAAAGCTTCCGGTGTAACAGCATGGATATCTTGTACGCTGCCTGCAAATTTCCTCCGAGGGCAGTGCTCAATAATGTGCTCCAGGGTCTTATTAGGAGCTCCACAGTTGCATGATGGGGATGCTTTAATCTTCAGCCTATGGAGAAGGTGGCAGCATCTACCATGATCAGTTCTGAGGCGGTTGATGGTTGTCACAGTTTACGAGGAAGGTTTGATTGTACAGGTTGCACTGTGGGGTCCTCTATAAGGAATCCATTCCATATGTCACAGTTTTTCTAAGCATTTTGCCATCGGTCATCAGGGCTGAGAGGAGATCGCTGAAGGGCTTTGATGATGGTCAAAAATGGTCTTCTAGATTTGAGATGGATTGGTGGTAGGGTGTTCAAGTCGGCTTGGATCGGCATGTCTTTGCTGGTGTAGTGGTTGTATTCTCTGGAGACTGCATCTGGTGCTGCGATGTTTGCAAGCATGGGGAGCCAAGGTGTTGATGTCGATAAAAGTGTACCGGTGATAATTCTCATTGTAGCATTGGCAGTACAACAAATGGTGGAATGGAGATAGGGAGGATCGGGTGCCCAATAGACCAGAGCTGGAATAGCAGATTCTGTGTGCTGGGATAGTGGACTGGAGAAGATTTCAGAAGTAGGGTTAAGTGAGGCCACAGGGGGATTTCAAGGATTTTGAAATGAATACAGAGGGATCAGAGAAACAATGCAAGTCAGTGAGGTCAAGGATGTTGAGTCAGCACAACTTCTCTGAGAATAGTTGGAATTTGTGTGGGATGGAACTGGGGACGCTGGTAAGCAGAGCACTGGAGAAATCAAATGTTCCTGAACATCTAGATCTTGGTAGACCATTGTAGGAGCACTGTCGAATGTCAGAGACCAGAATAGAGTGACAAATAGTAGAGGGAGATAGAATAAATAGGGTCCAACAAGTGACTTCAGACCTTAGCCATATCCACCATTTTCTTATGGGGGCAGGTGTGCTTGTGATGTGGGCAGCATAAGTCAGTGTCCCAGGGGGCGGGAGGTAGATTAATGTTTGGGGTGGTGACCCTTTGTCAGAATACAGCGCTGGCAGGGGTCTGCTGGTGTCCTGTTGTTTTTTTTTGCTTCTCAGGCCTGGCAGGCTCACTGGGGGTAATTTTGACTTCAATGAAAATACAAATCAGGAGAGATGTAAAATGGGCTGCCGATTCACCAGTTCTGATCGACCTGAAACGTTAACGGTTTCTCTCTCCACAGATGCTGCCTGGCCTGCTGAGCATTTCCAGCATTTTCTGTTTCTTTTGCTGATTCGCCATCACCTGTTTTACACGACCGCGCACAAAGTCAACATTACTCCCCCTTTGCCAGCATTTTCTGTTTAATTTCAAATCTGCTGCATTCGCTGTCTCAGAGAGCTGTGGAAGCTGGGACATTAAATAAATTTAAGACAGAAATAGACAGTTTCTTAAACGATAAGGGGATAAGGGGTAATGGGGAGTGGGCAGGGAAGTGGAGCTGAGCCCATGATCAGATCAGCCATGATCTTATTGAATGACGGAGCAGGCTCGAGGAGCCAAATGGTCTACTCCTGCTCCTATTTCTTATGTTCTTATGTTCTTATTCTCAGCCTGCATTTTCCTCTTTCTACGGTGTTTTTCTTTACCCTACACTATTTACATATTCCTTTGTCCCTTTCTGTCACTGCATTACCTCAATTATGATATTTTGTATCATCTAATAGTCTTTCATTAAATAGTTTTTCAGATCATGCAACCCAGTAACCCCCTCTCTGTGATTCTCTCTTTCTCCCTTCTTAATCTTCAGTTCTGATGAAGGATGTACACCAAAACATCCAGAATTTGTCTTTTTCCATTGCAGATGCTGATTGACCTGCTGTATATTTTCAGAATTTGGCATTTTAACATAAGAACATAAGAAATAGGAGCAGGAGTAGGCCATACAGCCCCTCGAGCCTGCTCTGCCATTCAATAAGATCATGGCTGATCTGATCATGGACTCAGCTCCACTTCCCCGCCCGCTCCCCATAACCTCTTATCCCCTTATCGTTCCAAACAAGCTCTGCTTTGAGAATCCGCAAAAATCAAGTAAATATGTCTGAACAGTGATCCCATCTTTGACTATGACTCTGTTAGTAATTGAAGTTCCGTAGAGTTTGTATGAGTTCAGAATATATAGAAAATCAAAATCTCTGCACAGGCTCCACAATATGGTTTACTTTTTATGCCTCACTATTTTGTTATTAAAGCTACATTATTCAATCCAGTATATTATGGAGCAGCATCTCAAATATTCCACCAGGGGCTGGGGAGCCTCAGTTTGAATGAAATGCTTTCCCCAGTACTGGTTTTGCTATTTCTGGGCCAAGCTGTAAGATTGTTCTGTGTGGCCCAAACCACTAGATGGAGCTGTGTGTGACAGCAGTGTCACCAGCTCTGCGGTCGATCAAGCTTGTGCTGCAGAACTCTAACCTTCCACAAAGTGGCGCTGTCTGCCTTTTGGAGCTAGCGAATAATGCACCAAATGGGTCCTATGTAGTAAAAGTGGCTTCCTCAGCAACTGCAACAGGGATCCCATCATCCTAACATTTGAATAATTTGCTCCATACGTACCTCTGAAAGCAGGAGCATGTTTTGGAAATGTAAATGGTGCAGGGGAAAGGAATAAAATCTCACAATGGGCTATCTTCTCCTGTTTGAAATCAAAGCAAATTAAAATCATGTGGGTTCTATAATGGGCGGGTTACGCTCTCCATCAATTTACCACCAAAGGGATTTGGGTGTCCAGGTACATAAATGAATAAAAGCTAGTGCACAAGTACAAAATGTAATCAAAACGTTTAATGGAATGTTGGCCTTTATCTCAAGGGGGCTGGAATACAAAGGTAAGGAAGTTATCCTTCAGTTTTATAGAACCTTGCTCAGACCACATCTGGAGCTTTGTATTCAGTTCTGGGCATCGCACCTCAGGCAGGATATATTGGGCTTGGAGGAGACACAGCACAGATTCACCAAAATGATACCGGAGCTTAAAGGGTTAAATTATGAGAACAGGTTGCATAAACTTAGTTTGTATTCCATTGAGTTCAGAAGGTTGAGGGGTGATCTAATTGAGGTGTTTAAGATGATAAAAGGATTCTATAGGGTCAATACAGAGAAGCTATTTCCTCTGGTGGGAGGAAATCCAGAACAAGGGGTAACAATCTTAAAATTAGAGCTAAACCATTCAGGAGTGAAATCAGGAAGCACTTTTTCACTCAAAGAGTAGTGGAGATGTGGAATTCTCTTCCCCAAAAGGCTGTGGATGCTTGGTCAATTAAAATTTTCAAGATCGAGATCGACAGATTTTTATTAGCTGTCAAGGGATATAGATCAAAGGCAGGTAAAGGGAGTTGAGATACCGATCAGCTATGATCTAATTGAATGGTGGAACAGGCTCAAGAAGCTAAATGGCCTACTCCACTTCCTATGTTCCTAAGATTCATAAGAGGAACAGATGAATTGAACAGCTAGAATATGTTTTACGTTGCCATAAACTGTAGAACCAGGAGTCACTAGCTGAAGCTTAGAAGAGGGAAAATGCACAGACAGTTTAGATGTAACTGCTTTATACAGAGGGGGGTTAACATGTGTAATGGACCCCAGGAGGCAGATAATGTGCAAAAATTGAATAGGTATTTGAGGGATTGAGTGATTGAGGGATGTTCATTTTTGGAACCGACCAGATTGCCTTTCCTATGTCCGTTCAACCATAGGCGGTATCATATCTGTATCCCAACTGAAATCTGTTAACTCAGCACTGACTATTTTGTACAGCTCAATCCCTCTCTGGGTCGTGCATTTAACAACTGAGCCACTTGGGGAGCCAGAGGACTTGCCTATAGTCTAGACGCAGTCATGTGATATGGCAAGATAATATTTTGATTGTTTGACCATCACACACACAAACTTGACAGTGGGTGGTCAGACTTGGTTACAGGTACTCTCCCAGGATACACAGTGATGTGACACGGCATCAAATAATCATACTTTCAGTGGACTGGGCAGCTACGCATGATATATGTCTGCAATTTGAATTTAAAAAGCTGAAAGGAGCCAAAAAATCAAGAATAATCAGGTCCGATAATTCTACAATTATGGCCTCGCCCCTCCCTATTTTTGTAAACTCCTCCAGTTCGACAACCCTCCGAGAACTACATATTCCTCCAACACTAGCCTCTTGTCCATCTCCCATATCCCACCATTGGCAACCGTGCCTTTAGCTCTCTAGGCTCATAGCTCTGGAATTCCCTCTCTAAATCTCTCTCTCCTCCTTTAAAATGTATTTATTTGAGCAACTGTTTCGTCACCTGTCCTAATGTCTCTTTCTTTGGCTTGGTGGCAATCTTTGTCTGATTACGCTCCTGTGAAGCACCTTGGACATTTTACCACGTTAAAGGCACTGTAGAAATGCAAGTTACTGTTGATTCACTGATACAATAAAAGTCACCCCTGGGTAACATAAAATGGTGACATCCAATAGGAAGTGTGGCCCATTGGGAGGTATTAGCATTGTGGACTTAGAAAACAGCACTGCACTTGTATCAAGGGGATAATGTGCTCCTTCTGCATGTATACTGCAAGTGTCTTCAAGGCAAAGACCAAGTAAAACCCTCAGCCATTTGAAATTGCAAAATTGAGATATTTGAAAGTGAAGTGGCCCAATTAATCATCACTTTGGATTACAAATGCAGTGCAATGCTCACTGCTAACACCCAGTAATAATCAAAGGAAAGTGAATGGGATGTAAAATAAAACAAAAACTGGCATTTTGGATTCTATTTAGTCTTCACGTGTTGAGTTTATCAGTCGTGAATCCTGTCCCTCTCTTATTTCACTCATGAGTCCCTGAATTCTATCGAAAAGCCTGTGAAAGCTTTGGAGTGAGAGGATTATCTGGTGACAGCTTGTTGTTTGTGTGTCTCATTGTTCGGGCTGTAAATGTGAGCACTGAGGTGAAGCTGACACAATAAAAGCAAACAGCAGCAGCTTCTATGGGAAGAAGAGCTGTCCAAATGAAGTCCGGCTGTTTATAGAAGGCCAGCCATCCAATACCTATTAACTGCAGCTTGGCTTTGTCAGAGACAAGAAAAAGGTAGGCTCAGCATCAAACATGTTCCCCTAAAGGAAGGCACACCAAGAGAATTAACTACCCTGTGACAGACAAGTAATTTGTACCATGGTGCTTCCACACAAGAGGACCAAGAACTTTCTTTGTGTTCCTATAATCTCCCTCTTTTGTTCCGATGGTGTAATTTTGCCGTAGTAGAGAGTTGCAGGGATTTAATTAAGGTAATAGTTATCTAATTCCATTAAACAAGGCAATTTAACTCACAGTGTGACCGACACCAAAAGGCCTTCCCTTTCCCCCTTTAATCTTAACGTCTTAATCTTCCATTAACTCTCACCCTCCCTTCATCCTCGCCATCAAAAAAAATGAAGTCAATTGTCCTCTGAAGCATCTGAGGACAGTTACTTTGATGTCAGACACAGGAATCGCAGCTGTTTCATGGCCTTTCACTTGAAATCTTTTATGTACTATGCAGGCTAATGGAAAGCAAAATGGGCATTCAGCACTGTACCCAGTTGAACTTCTTCCTGTAGTCATGTTTATGAGACACTCACTTCTCTTTGCTGAATACAGCACCTCAATGTTTAAGCACCTTGTTTGTAAATTAAAAATATACATTTTTATTTTTTACCAATTTTCAGACCAACGCTCCATTCTAAAGGATGGATCATGGATGGACAACCTGAACTCAGCCTGCAGCACCAGGAGGAGAATGACAGCAGCCTGGGCTACTTCACTTAAGTATGTTTGACCTGTTAAAGGTTCCTAACACTTGTCTGTCCCAGACGCTGTGAAATTACAACATAAAAACAGAAAATACTGGAAATACTCAGCAAGTTAGGCAGCATCTGTGGAGAGAGAAACAGAGTTAATGTTTCAGGTGTGTCGGTGAGGCAGGGAGATCGAGCAGCCAGAGACCTATAAAGGCCAGCAGTCGGGAGTCGGGGAGTTCGAGGTGTGTCGGTGAGGTGAGAGATCAAGGCCTATAAAGGCCAGCAGTTGGGAGTCGGGGAGTTCGAGGTGTGTCGGTGAGGTGGGAGATCGATGCCTATAAAGGCCAGCAGTCGGGAGTCGGGGAGTTCGAGGTGTGTCGGTGAGGTGGGAGATCGATGCCTATAAAGGCCAGCAGTCGGGAGTCGAGGAGTTCGAAATGTGTCGGTGAGGTGGGAGATCGAGCAGCCAGAGGTCTATAAAGACCAGCAGTCGGGAGTCGGGAAGTTCGAGGTGCGTCGGTGAGGTGGGAGATCGAGGCCTATAAAGGCCAGCAGTCGGGAGTCGGGGACTTCGAGGTGTGTCGGTGAGGTGGGAGATCGAGGCCTATAAAGGCCAGCAGTCGGGAGTCGGGGAGTTCGAGGTGCGTCGGTGAGGTGGGAGATCGAGCAGCCAGGGGCCTATAAAGAACAGCAGTTGGGAGTTGGGGAGTTCGAGGTGTGTCAGTGAGGTGGGAGATCGAGGCCTATAAAGGCCAGCAGTCGGGATTCGGGGAGTTCAAGGTGCGTCGGTGAGGTGGGAGATCGAGCAGCCAGGGGCCTATAAAGGCCAGCAGTCGGGAGTCGGGGAGTTTGAGGTGTGTTAGTGAGGTGGGAGATCGAGGCCTATAAAGGCCAGCAGTCGGGAGTCAGGGAATTCGAGGTGTGTCGGTGAGATGGGTGGGGCCTATAAAGGCCAGCAGTCGGGAGTCGGGGAGTGCGAGGTGTGTCGGTGAGGTGGGCGGGGCCTATAAAGGCCAGCAGTCGGGAGTCGGGGAGTGCGAGGTGTGTTGGTGAGGTGGGAGATCGAGGCCTATAAAGGCCAGCAGTCGGGAGTCGGGGAGTGCGAGGTGTGTCGGTGAGATGGGCGGGGCCTATAAAGGCCAGCAGTCGGGAGTCGGGAGTTCGAGGTGTGTCGGTAAGGTGGGCGGGGCCTATAAAGGCCAGCAGTCGGGAGTCGGGGAGTTCGAGGTGTGTCGGTGAGGTGGGCGGGGCCTATAAAGGCCAGCAGTCGGGAGTCGGGGAGTTCGAGGTGTGTCGGTAAGGTGGGCGGGGCCTATAAAGGCGGGGCTGGTGCAGCTGCAGCGGGGAGGCAAAAAAGAAGTAGAAAGAAATCGAAAGGTGACTTCACAGCCAAGGGGGTAAGTGATTGGCTGGTGATTGATAAGTAGCTTTTCTTTTTCTTTTCTTTATCAATAAGTAACATTTAGCATTGTTGTTGCCCAATTATGTTAATCTAAGGGTTAAGACATGGCAGGAGAGCTCGGACACGTGTTATGCTCCTCCTGTACTATGTGAGAAATCAGGGACGCTTCCGATGTCCCTGACGACTACGTGTGCGGGAAGTGTATCCGCCTGCAGATCCTGACGGACCGCATTGCAGAAGGAGCTGTGGGTGGATTCACTCTGGAGCATGCACGATGCTGAGAATGATGTGAATAGCACATTTAGTGAGTCGGTCTTACCGCAGGTAAAGGGTCCACAGCCATATAGGGAATGGAAGACCAACAGGAAGAGTAGTGCAAGGAAGGTAGTGGAGGGATCCCCTGCGGTCATCCTCCTGCAAAACAGATACACCGCTTTGGGTACTGTTGGGGGGGATGACTCATCAGGGGGGAGCAGCAGCAGCCAAGTTCATGGCACCGTAGCTGGTTCTACTGCACAGGAGGGCAGGAAAAAGAGTGGGAGAGCAATAGTGATAGGAAATTCGATTGTAAGGGGAATAGATAGGCGTTTCTGCGGCCGCAATCGAGACTCCAGGATGGTATGTTGCCTCCCTGGTGCAATGGTCAAGGATGTCTCGGAGCGGGTGCAGGGCATTCTGAAAAGGGAGGGTGAATAGCCAGTTGTCGTGGTGCATATAGGTACCAACGATATAGGTAAAAAAAAATGCGGTCCTACGAGATGAATTTAGGGATCGAGGAGTTAAATTAAAAAGTAGGATCTCAAAAGTAGTAATCTCAGGATTGCTACCAGTGCCACATGCTAGTCAGAGTAGGAATCGCAGGATAGTTCAGATGAATACGTGGCTTGAGCAGTGGTGCAGAAGGGAGGGATTCAAATTCCTGAGGCATTGGAACTGGTTCTGGGGGAGGTGGGACCAGCACAAACAGGATGGTCTGCACCTGGGCAGGACCGGAACCAATGTCCTAGGGGGAGTGTTTGCAACTGCTGTTGGGGAGGAGTTAAACTAACATGGCAGGGGGATGGGAACCTATGCAGGGAGACAGAGGGAAATAAAATGGAGTCAGAAGCAAAAGATAGAAAGGAGAATAGTAAAAGTGGAGGGCAGAGAAACCTAAGGCAAAAAAACAAAAAGGGCCACATTACAGCAAAATTCTAAAGGGGCAAATTGTGTTAAAAAGACAAGCCTGAAGGCTCTGTGCCTCAATGCGAGGAGTATTCGGAATAAAGTGGACGAATTAACTGCGCAGATAGCAGTTAACGGATATGATGTGATTGGCATCACGGAGACATGGCTCCAGGGTGACCAAGGCTGGGAACTCAACATCCAGGGGTATTCAACATTTAGGAAGGATAGGCAGAAAGGAAAAGGAGGCGGGGTGGCATTGCTGGATAAAGAGGAAATTAATGCAATCGTAAGGAGGGACATTAGCCTGGATGATGTGGAATTGGTATGGGTGGAGCTGCGGAATTCCAAAGGGCAGAAAACGCTAGTAGGAGTTGTGTACAGACCACCAAACAATAGTAGTGAGGTTGGGGACAGCAACAGACAAGAAATAAGGGATGTGTGCAATAAATGTTATCATGGCGATTTTAATCTACATATTGATTGGGCTAACCAAACTGTGGTGGAGGAGGATTTCCTGGAGTGTATTAGGGATGGTTTTCTAGACCAGTATGTCGAGGAACCAACTAGAGAGCTGGCCATCCTAGACTGGGTGATGTGTAATGAGAAGGGACTAATTAGCGACCTTGTTGTGCGAGGCCCCTTGGGGAAGAGTGACCATAATATGGTAGAATTCCTTATTAAGATGGAGAGTGACACAGTTAATTCGGAAACTAGGGTCCTGAACTTAAGGAAAGGTAACTTCGACGGTATGAGGCGTGAATTGGCTAGAATAGACTGGCAAAGGATACTTAAAGGGTTGATGGTGGATAAACAATGGCAAACATTTAAAGATCACATGGATGAACTTCAGCAATTGTACATCCCTGTCTGGATTAAAAATAAAATGAGGAAGGTGGCTCAACCATGGCTAACAAGGGAAATTAAGGATAGTGTTAAAGCCAAGGAAGAGGCATATAATTTGGCTAGAAAAAGCAACAAACCTGAGGACTGGGAGAAATTTAGAATTCAACAGAGGAAGACTAAGGGTTTAATTAAGAGGGGGAAAATAGAGTACGAGAGGAAGCTTGCAGGGAACATAAAAACTGACTGCAAAAGCTTCTATAAATATGTGAAGAGAAAAAGATTAGTGAAAACAAACGTAGGTCCCTTGCAGTCGGATTCAGGTGAATGTATAATGGGGAACAAAGAAATGGCAGACCAATTGAACAAATACTTTGGTTCTGTCTTCACGAAGGAAGACACAAATAACCTTCCGAATGTACTAGGGGACAGTAGGTCTCGTGAGAAGGAGGAACTGAAGGATATCCTTATTAGGTGGGAAATTATGTTAGGGAAATTGATGGGATTGAAGGCCGATAAATCCCCGGGGCCTGATAGTCTGCATCCCAGAGTACTTAAGGAAGTGGCCCTAGAAATAGTGGATGCATTGGTAATCATTTTCCAACAGTCTATCGACTCTGGATCAGTTCCTATGGACTGGAGGGTAGCTAATGTAACACCACTTTTTAAAAAAGGAGGGAGAGAGAAAACGGATAATTTAGCCTGACATCAGTAGTGAGGAAAATGTTGGAATCAATCATTAAGGATGAAATAGCAGCGCATTTGGAAAACAGTGACAGGATTGGACCAAGTCAGCATGGATTTATGAAAGGGAAATCATGCTTGACGAATCTTCTGGAATTTTTTGAGGATGTAACTAGCAGAGTGGACAAGGGAGAACCAGTGGATGTGGTGTATTTGGACTTTCAAAAGGCTTTTGACAAGGTCCTGCACAAGAGATTGGTGTGCAAAATCAAAGCGCATGGTAATGGGGATAATGTACTGACGTGGATAGAAAACTGGTTGGCAGAAAGGAAGCAGAGAGTCGGGATAAACGGGTCCTTTTCAGAATGGCAGGCAGTGACTAGTGGAGTGCCGCAGGGCTCAGTGCTGGGACCCCAGCTCTTTACAATATACATTAACGATTTAGATGAAGGAATTGAGAGTAATATCTTCAAGTTTGCGGATGACACTAAACTGGGTGGCGGTGTGAGCTGTGAGGAGGGCGCTAAGAGGCTGCAGGGTGACTTGGACAGTTTAGGTGAGTGGGCAAATGCATGGCAGATGCAGTATAATGTGGATAAATGTGAGGTTATCCATTTTAGGGGCAAAAACATGAAGGCAGAATATTATCTGGATGACGGCAGATTAGGAAAAGGGGAGGTGCAACTGGACCTGGGTGCCATGGTTCATCAGTCACTGAAAATGGGCATGCAGGTACAGCAGGCGGTGAAGAAGGCAAATGGTATGTTGGCCTTCATAGCTAGGGGATTTGAGTATAGGAGCAGGGAGGTCTTACTGCAGTTGTACAGGGCCTTGGTGAGGCCTCACCTGGAATATTGTGGTCAGTTTTGGTCTCCTAATCTGAGGAAGGACGTTCTTGCTATTGAGGGAGTGCAGCGAAGGTTCACCAGACTGATTCCAGGGATGGCTGGGCTGTCATATGAGGAGAGACTGGATCAACTGGGCCTTTATTCACTGGAGTTTAGAAGGATGAGAGGGGATCTCATAGAAACGTATAAGATTCTGACAGGACTGGACAGGCTAGATGTGAGAAGAATGTTCCCAATGTGGGTGAAGTCCAGAACCAGGGGACATAGTCTTAGGATAAGGATTGGCCATTTAGGACTGAGATGAGGAAAAACTTCTTCACTCAGAGAGTTGTTAACCTATGGAATTCCCTGCCGCAGAGAGTTGTTGATGCCAGTTCATTGGATATATTCAAGAGGGAGTTAGATATGGCCCTTATGGCTAAGGGGATAAAGGGGTATGGAGAGAAAGCAGGAAAGGGGTACTGAGGGAATGATCAGCCATGATCTTATTGAATGGCAGTGCAGGCTCGAAGGGCCGAATGGTCTACTCCTGCACCTATTTTCTATGTTTCTATGTTTCTATAACCTTTCGTCAGAACTGTGAAATTACTACATGGGGAAACCATAGTAGCAAACTTATATCCTCCATGCTAAAGTTGTTGATGCTGATACAGGTGGGGAGTGAGGTTGGCGCGGGGTGATGCCACTGACAGCTTTGTGAGTCGCGGTGGCTGGGGCGCCTCGGCGGCCCTGAAAGAGGAGGGCTTTGCGCTGCGGCCGCCATATTTTTTTTGTCGGCCGTCTTTGCTGTGGGCCCGACAATGATGACCGCTGGTTCGACCGGGCTACCAACATGCAGCTCGGTACCCTCTCTTGGATGCCGGGCTGCTGGCCCGGCCAAAACCCTCCCTTCTGGCCCAGTGGGCACCAGGAAAAAGGCTGCAGAATTTACAGTGGCCCACCCCTTTAAAAGAAGGGGAGGGACGTTGTAATGCGTCAGCGTAAAATGACATGTCTGCGTTGCACTGAGCGTTGCCCTTCTATTGTCCTGCAGCTTACGCCTCCGATACCACCCCGCAGATTTTTTTGATTCAAAGACACCAATTCCAGGATATTTAGCTGCCCATCCACCGGACACTACATTTTCAGTTAATTCGAATCGTGCGCCCCAAATGGGGCACGGGGCAATTTCACCCCCATAGAATCTAACAGCACGTAAGGAGGCAATATGGGCCAGCATGCCTGCATTTGCTCTTTGAAAGAGCTATTAAATTAGTCCCATTCTATTGCTCCTTTCCCATAGCCCTGCAAAGTTTTCATTTTCAAGTATTTATCATTCCTTTTTGAACATTACTATTGAATCTGCTTCCACCACCCTTTCAGGCAATACATTCCAGATCATAACAACTTGGTGTGATAAAAAACAAATTCTCTCCTCTCGTTCTTTTGCCAATTCTCTTACCAGTTTCTCCTTATTTACTCAATCGAAGCCCCTTGCAATTTTGGACACCTCCATTAAATCTTCCTGTAATTGTCTCTGCTCGAAGGAGAACTATCCCAGCTTCTCTAGTTTCTCCACTAAAGTCCCTTATCCTCAGTATAATTTTGGTAAATCTCTTCTGTACCCTCTCCAAGGCCTTTGTGTCCTTCCTAAAGTGTGGTGCCCAGAATTGAACACAATACTCCAGCTGAGGCCTTATCAGTGATTTATAAAAGTTTTGCATAACTTCCTTGCTTTCGTTATCACAGGAGACCGATTCGGAATGGGAATATTTGCTCATTTCCCCACTCCTTAATCCAGGGCCACTGAGGCCAATTCTAGCTGCTGCATTTGGCTGAGATCAGTTAACTCAGCTCAGTCTGAACCTGGGATCTTGTTGGTCTGATTTTTACACCCTTAAACTTGCCCACATGGTTGTTCTGAATGTGTGAGTTCAGGTGGTGAATAACAGTGGTAGCATCACCCAGTTACATGCCCTACATAAGAATTAGCAACTGAGGTGAATTTTAAGTTATGCTGGCATCAATGTGGCAAAAAATAAGTCAGCCCAGATATTACATGCTGTGTTTCAGCAAAACAGGTCTTCCAGTTGCTGACCTTACTTTCAATTACAGCATGCTGTACAGGACCAGTGCATTGAGGGCCAATGCTACAGGCACAGATCTTAACACAATATAAAAGCAGCTTCAACATCCCTTACCAGTGCTGGAGGCTAATGACCCAGTGCACTCCAGACTTCTGATTTCTCCACTGATGCAGAGTTATCCTGTCCATATCCTCTTTATCTTCCTCGTGATCCATTCTCATCCATTTTCCCAGGCGGTCACAACTTCCAACAACTTTCCTTGCGAGTCTTGGATAACGTGCCTGCAGTGCAGAGCTAACAGCACCAGTCAAACCTATACTCCAGCCAGAGTCTGTTTAGTTCCTCTAAAGTGCCAGAAGAATGGGAGTAAAATGGACTTGTTTTGGTCTGTGATGTAGAAATTTGTGATACTAACAAACCTGTTATCCTCTCTCAACTCCAATGTAGTTGCCTCACCTTCTCGATGTTGTGTCCCAATTTATAATTAATTCATACTGTTCTTTTACTTTTTTATAGTTAATTCCCCTCTCCCAGGAGTGGATTAACTACAGGATCCGTGGCCAGGGGCCCTAGCCAAATATGAAGCCCCATCCAATGGCTCTGTGCAAATAAGCCTCCTCCCATAAAATTAAGTAGTTTCATTTAAGTGTTGTATACGGTGCTATGATTTGCTGTATTAGTGACACAGTGTGCAACATTCTACTGGCCTAGTTCTTCATTCATTTTATTACATGTTTGTGTTTTACTGGATCAGGAGTGGGAATTGTGTGAGAGATGTATAGGGACCCCAAGTGTTTGTGCTGCCAAGGATCCCAAGAATTCTTAATCTGCCTCTGCCCTCGCCTTTACATCATGGTCCTTTCCCTGGTTGAGACCCAATACTTGAATGTGTTTGAGTACAGGCTGCGGACCATTACTAATTCCAAGGGAACTGTATTGAGCACTCATTGATCAATCATGGCAATGCTGAGGGCCAGCCGAAGAATGTAGTAGAGATTTGAGTCAATCAGAAAATCTATGGACATAGTTAAACAGTGACATCCACCATACACAAGACTTTGGATATATTCACTATTCCCTGGTAACTCATAAGCAGCTCTGTAATTTTGTAAGTTACAATAGAAAAGAATAGATAGATAGGCAGTCAAAGATAGAGGAGATAGATTGTCACTTAGCTGAGCTCTATTACTATTAAACCTGCCATGTACCTTCTGCAACCGTTTTGATGACAAACTTCCTTGGCCAATTGACCAATCAGAAAGTGCTTTGACCCCTGACCTTTGTTGTGCTTTAAACACCTGACATCTGCTGATCTGAGGTGAAAGAAGAGGATCAAGCAGCCATTCACACCAACTCATTATCAGTGATCATTTGACATTTGAAAACAACACCCCCTTGACCCAATGGTCTTTCAAGAGCTTGTCTCCCACTGTGATGTCAGCGAGTTCTCAGAGACTTCAGAGTTCTACATGAAAAGGACACACTGTAAGAGCCAAGCTGCAGGTTTGTCTCCAGCATCCTTTGCTATGTTAGCCTGTCTGTCAGTTACAGGGGTTACACCATGCCTGGCAATGGTTCATGTCAATATATCACCTGTGAAGCCAGTGGAAAGATTCGTGGGAATGCACCTGCGCGGGAGGTGGACTAGTTCCCACTGGGTCTGCAAACAGAGAGGAAACCTCCTGTTATAGAAGCACCACAGGTCTCAGAAGAGACACATATTCAAACCATAAAACTAGCTGCCAGGGCAGTGAGTTCCAGGTGATCCATCTTTACTTATGGGATACCACCATGGTTTATGATTCTGAACTGGTATATCATTCTGAACTGATAGATAGAATCATAGAAATGTACGGCACAAAAGAAGGCCATTCAGTCCACTGAGTCTGTGCCTGCTGAAAAAGAGCTATCCAGCCTGATCCCATTTTCAAAATCTAAATCATTAATATAAATTGTGAACAACAGTGGTCCAGCATTGATCCTTGTGGAACATCACTACCCACCTTCTGCCACTGTAAATAGCTACCTTTTACCCCTACTCTCTACTTTCTGTTTTGAAGCCAGCTAGCTATCCTTTCTGCTATTTGTCCCTTGACTCTACACTCTCTGACCTTGTTCATCAGTCTAATATGGTGTACCTTATCGAAGGCCTTTTGAAAATCTAGATAAATTACATCTACTGCACTACCATTGTCTACTCTTTGTTACCTCTTCATAAAATTCAATGAGGTTGGTCAAGCAAGACTTCTTCTTTTGAAATACATGCTGACTATTCATTATTATATTTTTGGTTGCTAGATGTTCTTCTATTTTCTCCTCTAGTAGGGATTCATTATTTTTCCTACCAAGCTGACTGGTCTATAATTCCCTGGACATGTTCTATCCCACTTCTTAAATATAGGTATTACCTGAGCTATCCACCAGTCCTCTGGTACCAGACCTTTTTATAACGAATTATTAAGTATGTGTAGTAATGCTTCTGCTATCTCTTCCCTAGATTCTTTTAAAATGCGTGGATGCAATCCGGAACAAGGACTGGATTTTCGGCTCGCTTGAGCCTTAGTTAGCGCCCCAGAGGGGCTGTAAATGGTGTTTCTAGACATTGTGGCAGGCATCCAGCTTTTACCGCCTGGCCGGCAAATTCAGCTCATGGTTTGCGGCGGCGCACAAACTTACCGCCCCGCCCTGTAGTTGCACTGAGATCATGATGTCAATCATCGTGCAACCCTTTGCTAGCGTCCCAGATGCAAAATTCGGCCCAACAACTCATTAAACGCCCATCCCAGGAAACGTCTGTAAAACCAGGCATTCCCAGGGTGTAGCAGACGGTATTGGCGGTGTAATTAAATGGAGGGAAGAGAATCCTTCATTGTAGGTCACATTGACTGCAACGGTTGCGCACAGCAACTATGTGAAGCTCCGATTTGAAAGCTGCAGTTTTATTTGCCATTACAGTGTCCTTACAATGTCAGTGAGAGAATTTAATGTGGGCATTACTAGTTCGCCATGGATCATGCTGCATGCTATTGCCAGGCGGTGTCAAGCTAGAAGAAGGGCTCTTGGCCATGTCGGCCCACGGATGAGGAGAGGCCAAAGACGTCTGGGGAGGAGGGCTTACTCCCCATGGGTTTACATTCTTGCTCTGGAGGTAGCCTTCAATACTCCCATCAACAGATTTCCGAATTAATTCTGCATGTTGCACAGCTTGGCAATCATGAAGGGGCCAGACATTGCAGGCCCACCTCAGGAGGAGGAGGAGGATGATGAAGAGGAGCTTGGTGAGGCCCCCATTGAATAGCCACACATCCACGGGGGAGGCAGCGTGGAGATGCTGCTGGACCAAGAGTTGCATGTCGGCAGCTCATAATGGACCGAAATGGAGGAAACTGAGGGATGGAGCTAATACTGGACACACTATGTGCCCCCATAAAGGCACTTCTCTGTTGAACATTGGAATGATACACAAGAAACTAATGGCAAAGGATCTGCAACAAAGTAACAAAAACTCTCCACACCAAAAGAAAACCATACAATAGACAACGTTATGTTGCAGGGCACTGAACAACAATGAGGTGCATTAAATCAAAGAAACTATTTACAAGTGTAATCAACAAAAATCAGGGCATCTGCACAACCTTGTCCTGCACATTATTCTAACTTACTTAACACCGCGATTTTTAGCTGTGGCACAAAAATTTCCTTGTGTAATGCCTGATTTTGTGCCCCCGATCATGAAACCTCATTTTTTTCCCAAATTTTGTAGAAGATGGCGCAAACATTTTCCAGGTGGCATCAGGAGCGTCCCGCCTCCATTACCGCCCCGAAAACTCAAAATCTGAAAATCCAGCCCCAGGGATTTTGTCCTCTTTGAGTTTGATTAGTTTATTTAATATATCCCCAATTTTTACTTTAAATGTATTTTTCTCATTTTGAATCTCATCATCCAATGTCATGTCCATCTGTTTTATCTCCCTGGTAAATACTGCGGCAAAATAATGATTTAATATTTCTGCCTTCTCTCTATCGTTACCTGCGATATTATCCTGTCTATCCCTTAATGGCCCTATTCCCAACCTAAACTTATTTTTTTATTGATGTGCCTGTGAAATATATTACTATTTTGTTTTATGTTCCTTGATAATTTAATTTCATAGTTCCTTGTTGCCTTCCTAATTGTTTTTTTGACTTCTCTCCTAATCTTTTTGTATTCTCCCTTATCATGTACTCCCTGCTGTCTATGTATTTAATGGATGCATCTTTCCTTACCTTATGGCTTTATTCGTCCATGGAGTCCCATTGGTGTTTAGTTTGTTCTTTGCTTTTAGCGGAATATATTGTTCCTGCACCCTGCTGAACATCATTTTACATGTTTCCCATTGCTGTTCTACATCATTTTTTGCCAATATTGTTGCCCATTTTATTTTCCCAAGTTCTATTCGCAGCCCCTCAAAATTAGCTTTTTTCCAATCTATTACCCTGGTTTTCATCATACTTATGTCCTTCTCAATTATCATCTTAAAGCATATTATATTATGGTCACTATTGCCTAGATGTTCCCCTACTTTTACTTCTGTTATCTGCCCTGGTTCATTCTCCATTACTAGATCCAATAGCGAATTCTCCCTTATTGGGCTTTTTACATATTGGGTTAGAAAGGAGTCCTGTACACATTATAGGAACTCCATTCCCTTATCCTCTTTACCTACCTCTTCTGTCCAATTAATATCAGGGCAGTTGAAATCCTGCATGATTATTATTCTATGTTTTTTTACTAATTTCCCTAATGTGTTTGCATATGTCTTCCTCTACCTCCCTTCCACTATTAGATGGTCTGTAGACTATACCTACCAGTGTGATTGATCCTATATTATCTTTTATCTCTACCCATATGGATTCTATTTTTGTCTTGCTGATAGCTGCATCACTTTTTTCTACTGCCATTATGTTATCACTAATAAGTACAGCTACTCCACCTCCCTTTTTTCCCTCTCTATCTTTTCTAAATATGTTATACCCTGCAATGTTTAATTCCAAGTCTTATTTTTCTGTAGTCATGTCTCAGTAATCCCTACTATGTCTGGTTCCTCGCAACACATCATTGCCTCCAGCTCCTCTGTTTTATTATGGACACTGTGTGCATTGATGTACAGACAGTTCAACTGCCATCAAAAGTTTGTCACCATCCTTTGCCTGCTTCACGATGACATGCAAGTCATGATCCTGACCAATGGATCCCCCACAGACCCAATTCATGTTTGGACTGGGGTCAAGCAAGGCTGTGTCATCACACTAACGCTCTTCTCGATTTTCCTTGCTGCAATGCTCCATCTCACCCTCAGTAAGCTCCCTGCCAGAGTGGAGCTAATTTACAGTACAACTGGGAATCTCTTCAACTGCCACCGCTTCCAGACCAGATCCAAGGTCTTCCCATCCTCTGTCATTGAATTACAGTACGCAGACGACGCTTACTCCAAGCCATCTTCAACACCTTCACTGAAGCATATGAGAGCATAGGCCTCACACTAAACATCGTAAGACAAAGGTCCTCTACCAACCTACCCCCGCCACACAGCACTGTCCCCCGATTATCAAAATCCACAACGAGGCCTTGGACAACGTGGACCATTTTCCATACCTTGGGAGTTGACTGTCAACAAGGGCAGACATTGACGACGAGGTCCAACACTGCCTTCAATGTGCCAGTGCAGCCTTTGGTCACCTGAGGAAGAAAGTGTTTGAAGATCAGGCCCGCAAACCCAGCACCGTGCTAATGGTCTACAGAGCAGTCGTGATACCCACCCTCCTATATGGATCAGAGACATGGACTATGTACAGCAGACACCTCAAAACACTGGAGAAGTACCACCAATGCCTCCGCAAGATCCTGAAAATCCATTGGCAGGATAGGCGCACCAACGTCAGTGTTCTTACTCAGGCCAACATCACCAGCATCAAAGCTGGATGGGCCACATCGTCCGCATGCCTGACATGAGATTCCCAAAACAAGCGCTCTACTCGGAGCTCCGACACGGCAAGCGAGCCCCAGGTGTGCAAAGTCCTTACACAATACCATAAATCCACACGAGGCACATTCTATGGACAAGGTCACTCTGTGACCTGCACCTTTATTCACAGGACCCGGAAGTGATGATCCTGCATGGGATCTCCCTTTATATACTTGGATGACCAGGTGAGGAATGTCTCCCACAAGTTCACCCCCTGTGGTCAAGGTGTGCATTTCTCAAGTATATACACAATTGCGGTGTTGTTACATGAAGGTTACATACATGACATCACCTCCCCCCCAACGTCTTATTGGGATCACAGGGTCTTTCGGGTGGTCTGTACTCCCTCGTGAAGCGCTGCAGTTGGGGCTCTGGCTGTTGAGCCTTGGCCTGTGTGTCTGTCACCTGTGGTGATTCCGGCCTGTCCGGGCTGACCGCAGGGTCTGTGCATGCTGCTGATTGTTCTTGTTGCTCGTTCACTGGTGGTAGTGTGAATACCATCTCATGGTCTTCCTCAGGTTCCTCAGAGTCCATGCTGAACCTTTTTTTTACTTGGTCCAGATGCATGCGGCATATCTGCCCATTGTTAAGTTTAACCACGATGACCCTATTCCCTCTTTGTCTATTACAGTACCTTCAAGCCATTTGGGCCCCAAAGCGTGATTGAGAACAAATACGGGGTCACCAATTTCTATACATCTCCCCCTTGAATTACGGTCATGGCACTCATTTAGGGACTGGCGCTTGCCTTCAACAATGTCGGACAAGACAGGCTGAATGAGGGACAGCCGAGTTTTGAGTGTACGTTTCATAAGGAGCTCTGCGGGCGGGACCCCGGTGAGCAAGTGTGGTCGGGACCTATAGACCAGCAGGAGGCACGTTAGGCGGCATTGAAGGGAGGGACCTTGAATCCTGAGCATGCCTTGTTTTATGATTTGGACCGCACGTTCCACCTGGCCATTGGAGGTCGGCTTGAACGGTGCCGTCCTGACATGTTTGATGCCATTACCCGACATGAACTCCTGGAATTTGTAGCTAGTGAAGCATGGGCCATTATTGCTAACAAGGATGTCTGGCAAACCGTGGGTCGCAAAGACTGCACGTAGACTCTCCACAGTGGTGGGTGTCGTACACGAATTCAAAATGATGCACTCAATCCATTTTGAGTATGCATCAACCACAATGAGAAACATTTTCCCCATGAACGGGCCCGCATAGTCTACGTGAATGCGTGACCATGGCCTGGTGGGCCAGGGCCACGGGCTGAGCGGGGCCTCCCTGGGGGCATTACCCAGCTGAGCACACATCGTGCACCTGCGAACACAGTGTTCCAGGTCTGAATCACTAAACGAGTGACTGAGCCTTCATCAGCACGATGCCTGGGTGCTCGCTGTGGAATTCCCTGATGAAAGCTCCCCTGCCCCTCTGGGGCATGACTACGGCTGTCCCATAGTAGACAGTCGGCTTGGATGGAGAGCTCATCCACCCGCCTGTGAAACGGTCTGACCTCCTCAGGGCATGCTCCGTGTGCGGGCGCCCAATCCCCAGTCAGGACACATTTCTTAATCAAAGATAGGAGACGATCTCTGTTGGTCCAGATTTGCATTTGGCGGGCTGTGATGGGGGAGCCTGCGCTGTCAAAGGCATCAACGGCCATGACCATCTCAGCGCTTTGCTCCGCTGCCCCCTCAGTGGTGGCCAGTGGAAGCCTGCTGAGCGCGTCAGCACAATTTTCAGTGCCAGGCCAGTGCCAGATGGTGTAGTCATACGCAGCCAGTGTGAGAGCCCATCGCTGTATGCGAGCTGACGCATTGGCATTGATAGCCTTGCTGTCTGACAACAGGGATGTCAACGGTTTGTGTTCCGTTTCTAATTCGAACCTCCTGCCAAAAAGGTACTGGTGCATCTTTTTCACCCCATAGACACATGAGAGTGCTTCCTTCTCGACCATCCCATATCCACATTCTGCTTGAGAGAGTGACCTGGAGGCATAAGCCACAGGTTGGAGTTGCCCCTCAGCATTGTACTGCTGCAACACGCACCCAACCCCATAGGATGATGCATCATATGTCAGAACCAATTTCTTATAGGGGTTGTACAGGGTCAACAACTTATTTGAACAGAGTAGGTTATGCGCCCGATTGAAAGCCCATTCTTGACAGTCCCCCCCCAAAACCAATCACAACCCTTACGCAGGAGCACGTGTAGCGGCTCCAACAATGTGCTTAGGTTCGGCAGAAAGTTCCCGAAATAGTTCAAGAGTCCCAGAAATGAACGCAACTCCGATGTGTTGCCAGGCCTGGGCGCTCGTCGAATCGCTTCCGTTTTGGATTCGGTGGGCCGGATCCGTCTGCAGCAACCTTCCTGCCCAGAAACTCGACTTCGGGAGCTAAAAACACACACTTAGGCATCTTGAATCGCAGGCCTACCCAGTCCAGTCGGCGTAGCACCTCCTCCAGGTTGTGGAGGTGTTCCTTGGTGTCACGACCCGTGATGAGGATATCGTCCTGGAATACGATTGCTCCAGGAATGGATTTGAGCAGGCTTTCCATGTTTCTTTGACAGATCGCAGCCGCTGATCGAATGCCAAATGGGCACCTGTTGTAAACAAACAGTCCCTTGTGTGTGGTGATGGTGGTCAGTTGTTTGGATTCGTCGGCCAGTTCTTGGGTCATGTAGGCTGAAGTGAGGTCCAACTTGGTGAACAGCTTGCCGCCTGCCAGCGTGACAAAAAGGTCCTCCACTCTCGGAAGTGGGTATTGGTCTTGTAGTGACACCCGGTTGATAGTGGCCTTGTAGTCGCCACAGATCCTGACCGAGCCATCTGCTTTTAGGACGGGAACAATGGGGCTCACCCAGTCGCTGAATTCAACGGGCGAGATGATGCCCTCTCTCAGCAAACGGTCCAATTCACTTTCAATTTTCTCCCGCATCACATACGGCACAGCTCTGGCTTTGTGGTGTACTGATCTGGCGTCCGGAGTGATGCAAATCACTACTTTGGTACCTTTGAACGTCCCGACGTCAGGTTGGAATAGCGATTCAAATTGCTGTAGGACCTGTGAGCATGAACTTCACTCCACAGATGACACTGCGTGCACATCCCCCCATTTCCAGTTCAGCTCAGCTAGCCAGCTCCTCCCCAACAGCGTGGGACCATTGCCCGGGACAATCCAGAGTGGCAGCCCGTTCACTGATCCATTGTGTGTGACAGCCAACATTGCACTGCCTATCACTGGAATGATTTCTTTGGTGTACGTCCGGAATTGCGTCTCAATGCATCCTAGTTTGGATCTGCTGGCTTTGAGTGGCCAAAGCTTTTCGAATTGTTGAACGTTCATGAGTGACTGGGTGGCCCCCGTGTCCAGCTCCATGCGTACCGGGATGCCGTTTAATAGGACCTTCATTATCATAGGTGGCGTTTTGGTATATGAGCTGTGAATGTTTGTAACATGAACCCGCTGAACTTCAGTGTCCATTGATTTGCCCCACGTGTCATCCTGCCTCGCAGACCCCTCTTCTGGTCCATCCGCCTCATAAATTAGCCTGGTCGCAGGCTTCCTGCACATTCTGGCTAAATGGCCAGTGAGGTTACAATTTCTGCAGACGAACTGTTGAAACCTGCAAGTCCTGGCAGCATGTCAGCCCCCACACCTCCAGCATGAACTGAGATTCCCATTGTTGTGAACAAAAGAGCTGTTACCAGGCATTCCTCGCCGATTGTCCCTTTGACTGCTCTTGAACACCCTGTTAGTGGCTGTCACTGGCCCCATCCCAGAACGCATTGTCCACTTGGATGGCGTAAATATCCGTTCAGCCTGCCATTGTCTGTGTTGAAAACCTGTTCTAGGGTCTATTGTTGCCTGGGGTGTGTCAAACTGCCCTTGTCTGCCTGGTGGGCTCTGAGTTGCGTTTATGATATTGACCCCTGATCCATCGCCATGTTGGAGTCAGAGTTGCGCACGTATATTATCTTGGTTTCCTCCTCCTCCGCCATAAAAGTCTGAGCCAGCAACGCCGCCACTTCCAAGGTCAAGTCCTTGGTCTCGATTAACTTTCTGAAAATCCCGGCATGACCGATGCCCTCAATAAAAAAATCCCTTAGCATCTCCCCCCCCACCCCGCAGGCGTCTGTGAACTTACAGAGGCTGGCCAAGCGCCAGAGGTCCTCAACGAAGTCCGGTATGCTCTGTCCTTCCCGACGTCGGTGGGTATAAAATCTGTGTCTGGCCATATGTATGCTGCTCGCCAGTTTGAGATGCTCACTGATTAGCTTGCTGAGCTCTTCAAAGGTTTTGTCCGCCGGCTTCTCGGGTGCTAGCAGGTCTTGAGCGTGTAAGTCTTAGATCCACAGCTGGTCAGTAGATGAGCCCTTCGCTTGTTGGCCGCTGCATCTCCTAACCAGTCCTTCGTGACAAAGCTCTGCTGAAGCCTCTCAATGAAATCAGCCCAGTCCTCACCAACACAGTACCGTTCCTCTGTGCTACCGGTGACCATTCTCGTGGGTCGTTGATTCCCGTTTCTCATCGCCACTGTAAAGTCCTTACACAATACCACAAATCCACACGAGGTACATTCTATGGACAAGGTCACTCTGTGACCTGAACCTTTATTCACAGGACCAAGAAGTGATGACCCTGCGAGGGACCTCCCTTTATATACCTGGATGACCAGATGAGGAGTGTCTCCCACAAGTTCACCCGCTGTGGTCAAGGTGTGCATTTCTCAAGTATATGCAGTATTGCAGTGTTGTTACATGAAGGTTACATACATGACAAAGTGGGCAGAGGAAACGCTTCAAGGACACCCTTGAAAAAGTGCAACCTCCCCACCGACACCTGGGAATCCCTGGCCCAAGGCCGCTCAAAATGAAGGAAAAGCATCCGGGAGGGGGCCGAACACCTCGAGTCTCTTTGCCGGAAGCAAGCTAAAGCCAAGCGTAGACAGCAGAAGGAGCTCACGGCAACCTAAGCACCCCACCCACCAATTCCTTCAACCACCGTCTGTCCCATCTGTGGCAGAGATTGTAGGTCCCGCATTGGACTCAGCAGTCACCTGAGAACTCATTTTTAGTGTGGAAGCAAGTCATCCTCGACTCTGAAGACCTGCCTAAGAAGAAGACAGAATTTAACTAATTTTTAATAGGATTTTCTCTCACTTTATGTTTAACCATCTTTTTAGACTCCTGTTCTATAACTCTATTTATTCCCTTGCCATCACTGTCCTCCCTTACTTTATTCTTTCCTATGCTCCCTTTTCCTGTTTTCTGTATATTTAGGCTAATTGTGTTTCTTGTAGATCCCTCCCCCATCTTACTAGTTTAAAGCTGTTGCCACCTCCCTGTTTACCCATTCCGTTAGGGCACGGGTCCCAACCCGGTTCAGGTGGAACCCGACCTATTGGTACAGTTCCTTCCTGTCCCAGAACTGGTGCCAGTGTTCCATGAAAAGGAACCTCTCTTTCCCACACCAGCCCTTTAGCCACATGTTAGTTCTCCTGATCTGTCTGCTTCTATGCCAATTTACACGTAGATTGGGCAATAACCCAGAAATTATTACCCTCGAGGTTCTGCTTTTTAGTTTAGAGCGTAACTCCTGATACTATTTCAGCAGGACCTCCTCCCTATTCCTACCTATACTGTTTGTTCCAACATAGACCACGACAACTGGATGTACACCCTCTCTTTCCAAGTTCTTCTCCAGTCGCCGTGAGATATCCCTTACCCCAGCACCGGGTAGGCATCACACCCCTCGGGATTCTCATTCTTGGCTGAAGAGCACGCTATCTATCCCCCTAATTATAGGGTCCCCTATATTTCTATTCTGCTTTTCACTCCCCTTGGCCAGCCTTCTGAGCCATGGTGCCTTAGTCTGCATTGTGGCTGTCCTCCCTGCAGTCTGTCTCTTTGTCCTCACAGGTAGTGAGTACATTGTACCTGTTGGACAGGACCAGTGTCTGCGACACCTCCTTCTCAACCTCTCCTAAATCCCCGCTACCCGGCTCGCTAACAATCACATCCTCCCTTTCCTGAACTTGTGTTTTCATCTGGGGTGTGACTGTATTCTGGATAAAACTGGCCAGAAATTCCATCCCCTCCCTTATGTGTCGGAGTGTCTCCAACTCGCACTCCAGCTCATTGACCCTGAGCTGGAGAGATTCGAGATGGAGACATCTCCTGCAGACATTTGCTCAGGACAGTCTCGCTGTCCACAAACTACTACATATGGGAGCAGCATGATTGGGGCCCAGGAGAGGCGTGATCGGGGCCCAGGAGATGTGAGAATTCGGGGCCCAGGAGAGGCGAGGTTGGAGTCGAGAAGTGGCGAGTTTGGAGGAGAGGTCGGAGTCCACGAGCGGCGAGGTCGTGGTCCAGGAGCAGCAGGGCTGGAGTCGAGGAATGGCGGGGTCGTGGCCCAGGAGCGGTGAGGTCAGAGTTGAGGAGCGGCGAGGTCGGCGATGAAGAGCCCAACAGCGAGGCACAGGGCCAGGAGCGGCACAGTGTATAACAACAGTGGGGTCAGGGCTCAGGGAAGGTGCAGCACCGGCCAGCCCACACTGCCATCTATGGACAGTAAGAGTATGTGTGCGCACTATGTCTGTCCAGTCGTCTTGGTTAACCGTTGCCACTGGGCCAAGACCTTGCTCTGTCAAGCCCGTGTGGTGGCTGGTGTGCAATGGCCACTCCACATTAAAAAAGTTTACTCGCAAGCTTTTTTCACCCTTCAGGATGTAGTTTGGAACCTGGAATGTCAGGTCCCTCATTGAAACATGTGTGAATTCATCCCTTTTTGGTGTGAAAGTGGGTCATCTTTGACATGAGGGACCGCCTAATATTATACTGTACATACTGCAGTCCAGACACACAAGCTGCTCTGCCATATTTTAGTCTAGCCTTATTTCATTTATTTAATTTGTTAAAGTCTTTATTCAATGATTATTTATAATTATATTAATTAGTTAAGCTACAAGTTTAATACAGTATTTTATAGTTTCCCGTTTAAACCACAGGCCTAGGTTTGTGAGAAAAGAGAGGAAAAAAATCCTCAATCATCATAGGTAGTTTCTCGAAATCGAGGAAGACTTGCTTCCACTCTAAAAGGAAGTTCTCAGGTGACTGTACAGTCCAATACGGGTATTACAGTCTCTGTCACAGGTGGGACAGACAGTGGTTGAAGGAAAGGGCGGATGGGGAGTCTGGTTTGCCGCATGCTCCTTCTGTTGTCTACACTTGATTTCTGCATGCTCTCGGCTACAAGACTCGAGGTGCTTAACACCCTCCCAGATGCGCTTCCTCCACTTAGGGTGGTCTGGGCCAGTGATTCCCACGTGCCAGTGGGGATGTTGCACTTTATCAAGGAGGCTTTGAGGGTGTCCTTGAAACGTTTCCTCTGCCCACCTGTGGCTCGCTTGTCGTGTAGGAGTTCCGAGTAGAGCATTTGCTTTGGGAGTCTTGTGTCAGGTATGCGGACGATGTGGCCCGCCCAACGGAGCTGGTCGAGTGTGGTCAGTGCTTCGATGCTAGGGATGTTGGCCTGAGCGAGAACACTGACATTGGTGCGCCTGTCCTCCCAGTGGATTTGCAGAGCCAGTGCTAGTACTTCTCCAGCGCTTTGAGGTGTCTACTGTATATGGTCTACGTCTCGGAGCCACAGCCCTGTAGACCATAAACTTGGTGCCAAATTTGAGGGCATGGTCTTCAAACACTCTCTTTTTCAGTTGACCGAAGGCTGCGCTAGCGCACTGGAGCCGGTGTTGGACCTTGTCATCTTGCTGATAGTAGGCTCCCGAGGTATGGAAAATGGTCCACGTTGTTGAGGCCCGCGCCTGGATTTTAATGGCCGGGGGGGCAGTGCTGTGTGACGGGGTCAGATTGGTGGAGGACCTTTGTCTTATGGCTGTTTAGTGTAAGGCCCATGCTTTCCTATGTCTCGGTGAAGATGTTGACGATAGCTTGGAGTTCAGCCTCTGAATGTGCGCAGACGCAAGTGTCATACGCGTACTGTCTGTCGATCATGGAGGATGGGACGACCTTGGATCTAGCCTAGAGGTGACGAAGGTCGAACAGGTTCCCATTGGCTCTATTGTTTAGTTCCACTCCAGCAGGGAGCTTGTCGAGTGTGAGATGGAGCATTGCAGCAAGGAAGATCAAGAAGAGCGTTGGCGCAATGACGCAGCCCTGCTTGACCCCGGTCCGGACTTGGATTGGGTCTGTGGTGGATCCATTGGTCAGGACCATGGCTTGCATGTCGTCGTGGAGCAGGCAGAGGATGGTGACAAACTTTTGGGGGCAGCCAAAACGGAGGAGGACGCTCCATAGTCCCTCACAGTTGACAGTGTCAAAGGCTTTTGTGAGGTCGAAAGAAGGCCACGTGCAACAGTTGGTGCTGTTCCCTGCATTTCTCTTGTTGTTGGCGCGCGGTGAAGATCATGTCCGTTTATCCCTTAGTGGACGGAATCCGCATTGTGACTCTGGGAGGAGCACTTCAGCCACAGGGGAAAGACGATTGGGGAGGATTCTTGCAATGACTTTCCTAGTGGCCGACAGCTGGGAGATTCCTCTGTAGTTGCCGCAGTCGGACTTGTCCCCTTTTTTGAAGACGTTCACGATTATGGCATCTCTGAGATCTCCTGGCATGCTCTCCCCCTTCCAGATAAGAGATGAGGCCATGCATTCGTGCCAATAGTGCTTCTCCGCCATACTTTAGCGCCTCAGCGGGGATTTCATCTGCTCCTGATGCCTTGTTGTTCTTGAGTTGATGGACGTCCTTTTCTACCTCGTGCAGGGCTGGGGTTTTTGCTGAGATGGTGGCGGCTAGCATGCTGCGAGATGGAGTTAAGGGCACTCCTCAATACTCACCAACCAATCACCTACCTGTTGACCTTGTTTTTTTTGGAAAGCGTCAAAGGTTCCTCCGTCGCTGAAACTTCCTCCAATTAGGTCCTTCCCCCTCCTCCGAATTCCCACTCAGAAATTCCCACTCTTTCCAAGTAAAACACTCTATTAAGTACACTCTGGTTAAGACACTCTGTGCAGATCACTCTGCATTACCTCACACTTCTCCAGATTGAATTCCATTTGCCACTTTTCTGCCTACCTGACCAGCCCATTGATATTTTCCTGCAGTCTACAGCTTTTTTTCACACTATCAATCACACGGCCAATTTTTGTATCATCTGCAAACCTTAATCATCCCCCCTACATTGAAGTCTAAGTGATACATATCACAAAAAGGAAGGGACCAAGTACTGAGCCCTTCGCAACCCCACTGGAAACAGCCTTCCAGTAAATCATTTGGTATATCATTCTAAACACGTTTATATATTTCTGAACCAGTATACCAGTCTGAATGCATTTATCATTTTCAGTGGGTTTATGATTTTTAACAGGATTAAAATTTTGATTGAAATATCAAACTGAGGAAGTCTTCATGGAGATTTTCATACATCTCTAAAGACCCGAGCAGCTTCTCCTCCACTCCTCATATCATCAAGTTTACGACCTTTGAATTACTGGTGTTGGGGAAAAGGATTCTCTGCTTGTGTCAGGGTAAAAGGACAAAAATACCCAACCAGTTTGGAGACACACTTACAATAGGCAACACGATACTCCTTATATAGAAATCTGTGGAGTGCAGAGGTAGTGTTGTTTTGCTTAAATAGCATACCACATATAACACACACATTCACTGATCTCAGTAACTAGTACTGCATATCATGAGTGCTCACATGTAATACACACACATCTTTTGAACAGAAAGTGCAACATAATAGTACGGGTACTGTCAATCAAGAAATAATTTACTAACTTTTTCTTTTTTTGCCCTTCTCATTTTCCCTCTCACTTCTTCAGAAGGTGATGATTCAGAAGCACAAACACTAGGCTCACTGGCACCAGACTCTCTGATACTTTACCAAATGTCATTCTTCATATGTTACCTAGGCAGTGTCATTTCACTGAAGGGAATCACAGCCATGTCCAATAATGACCTCATTTGGAGGATGCCTAATGCACTCTAATCACTATAGTCAGGGCATTAAAAGAAGGAGAGGAGAAAATTGGAAAGAAAAAAATGAGGCTGAATGGCAGATTGAAGGGGCTTTGCTGGACTTGCATAACGAGGTTTGTGCCCTCAACAGTTTGTATGGAGGGATTCAGAAAATCACCAATATTTGAGTGCATTTGTACTGCCACTTTAGTGCTGATGCAAAATAATATTGGTATGCATCAGTGCTAAAGTGAT
The DNA here is from genome assembly GCF_044704955.1 of Pristiophorus japonicus. Classification (NCBI taxonomy): domain Eukaryota; kingdom Metazoa; phylum Chordata; class Chondrichthyes; family Pristiophoridae; genus Pristiophorus; species Pristiophorus japonicus. The sequence goes on along the minus strand of NC_091980.1, from coordinate 73,914,934 downwards.
AGTATAATTAAGGTTGTTGATCTGACTCCTGAATGCACTGCAGATGGGAAGTACGAGATGTAATCTAAGAGGCAGTGGGTGTAGGTGCAATTTTAAAATGAAGTTTCCGATAAAATAAATCCCATAAATTAACTATAGAAGACCCAATTGATTTTGTGCATTTCTCAGCATTTTTTTAGACTTTTCAGAAGTTTTCAAACATTTTCTGATGTGTACACATATGAGACGTTATAATTCACAAAGCTGGACAGAAAACCAGAATATTGAATCATGTTTCGCTACATTACATCAGTGACTACATTTCAAAAGTACTTACTTGGCTGTGAAGCCCTTTGGGATGTCCTGAGGTTGTAAAAGAAGCAGGTTTTTTTGTTCTTTATGTATACTGTGGTAATCTATTATGAACAAAGCTTACATATTCATTGATTCCTTGACCACTATGCTTTTTTAAACCCGGAAATTATTTTAGTGATATTAATCTGATATTATTCTGTCCACTTTATTAAATGGGTTAGTATCTCTGTTAAAACACCAAAGAGAAGGTCATACAAACATGCTAAGTGTTCATCCGCTAATATCACCAACAGTAATTTCTGGGCTTTGGGCTCAAAATGAATCACTGATAAAATAATAGCACCTGGTATAAAATAAAGCTCTTCATTGCAGTAACTACCACAGAGTCCAATGATCTTCATTGACAAGACAGAGATTGATCGATTTTTGGATATTAAGAGAATCAAGGATATGGGAACTGTGCAGGAAAGTGGAGTTGAAGTAGAAGATCAACCGTGATCTTATTGAATGGTGGAGCAGGATCGAGGGGCCAAATGGCCTACTGCTGCTCCTAATTCTTATGTTCTTATGTTCATCAGAAGATGAATGCCGTATTGCCTTGATCTTGTATGATTTACTATCTTGTTGTGTTACAGTCAGGATCAGATGTACTTCTTTGGATCTCACAAGGGAAGAGATGCACTGGCTGGAGTCATACCTAGCACAAAGGAAGATGGTTGTAGTTGTTGGAGGTTGATCATCTTAGCTCCAGGACATTGCTGCAGGAATTCCCCATGGTAGTGTCCTAGGCCCAACCATCTTCAGCTGCTTCATCAATGACCTTCCCTCCATCATAAGGGCACAAGTGGGAATGTTCGATGATGATTGCACAGTGCCATTCGCAACTCCTCAGATAATGAAGCAGTCCATGCCCGCATGCAGCAAGACCTGGATGGCATGCAGGCTTGGGATGATAAGTGGCAAGTAATATTCATGCCACACAAGTGCCAGGCAATGACTATCTCCAACAAGAGGGAGTCTAACCACCGCCCTATGAAATTCAACGGCAAAACCATCACCGAATCCTCCACCATCAATATCCTGAGGGTCACCATTGACCAGAAACTTAACTGGACCAGCCACATAAATACTGTGGCTACAAGAGCAGGTAAGAGGCTGGGTATTCTGCGGCAAGTGACTCACCTCCTAACTCCCCAAAGCCTTTCCACCATCTACAAGACACAAGCTGGCATATGATGGAATACTCTCCACTTGCCTGGATGAGTGCAGGTCCAACGATACTCAAGAAGCTCAACATCATCCAGGACAAAGCAGCCCATTTGATTGGCACCCCATCCACCACCCTAAACATTCACTTCCCCCACCACTGGCACACCATGGCTGCAGTGTGTACCACCTATAAGATGCACTGCAACAACTCGCCACGGCTTCTTCGACAGCACTTCCAAAGCCCGCGACCTCTACCACCTAAAAGGACAAGGGCAGCAGGCACATGGAACACCACTACCAGCAAGTTCCTATCCAAGTTACAAAACGTCCTGACTTGGAAATATATCACTGCTCCATCTTCACTGGGTCAAAATCTTGGAACTCCCTCCCTAACAGCACTGTGGAATACCTTCAACACACGTACTGCAGTGGTTTCAAGAAGGCAGCTCACCACTGCCTCCTCAACGACAATTAGGGATGGGCAATAACTGCTGGCCTTGCCAGCGACGCACACATCCCATGGATGAATAAAGAAAGAAGGCGCGACTGCTGCCAACGAATCAGTTCCAGTGTTTTATTTTGTTTGTTGTCGCCGGACTTCCCAAAATGAGGGAATCTCTAACGTTAATGTAACATTATTAGTGATGTGCTTCAGTATTTCTCAGATCCAAGTCTGTTGTGGTGAACGTTATTTTTTAAATTTGGGATCTGACAGTTACGCGCAGAAGCATTCTGCTTCCGGTAGGTTTCGATTCGTTGGCAGCAGTCACTCTGGGGAAAAAATGCTCTATTTAGGTTCCCAACTTGTGTTTGAGACCAGCAATGCTGCTTTGTTGTCATTTCTCTTGATCCTTCGTCAATATCAGAATTATTCTGCCTCTTCATTAATAAAAGAGTTCAAAGTGCGGTTTGATTAAAATTGAAAGTGAATCAACAAGCTATATAGTTTCACTTGAAAAAAATATTAAATCAGAGAATTGCCTTCCAAGGGAGCTGATAGTGTCAAAGGTGAGAGGTACCCACATCATTAATCACATGCCACTTTGGAGCAATAGCTGAGGATTTTCAACTTATGAGCCACAAACCATTCATAATTATTTATTTAATGGCAGAATGGGATTTTCTATCAGCCCGTCATTAATTATAGTAAAGTTTATGAAGGGTTAAAATGTTATGTCATGAAATTGTGGAATATAATGAATGATCATTAAGATAACATTTAATGATAATGGGGAATGAGTGCAGCCACTATTATAATGTAAGGAAAACATGCCACTTTGCACACAGCAAGATTCCACAAACAGAAATGAAATAAATGCCCAGATAATCTATTTTAGTGATGTTGATTGAAGGATAAATATAGGACAGGAGGAGAACCTTCCTGCTCTTCTTTTGAAATAGTGCCATGGGAACTTTGATGTCCACCTGAGAGGGTAGTTGGGATGTCGGTATGATGACATATCCAAAAGACAGAAGTTCCGACAATGTAGCGCTCCCTGAGTATTGCAATGAAGGCCATGATTTCACGAACCGAGGCGAGTCCGGGGTGGCCAAAGTCTGAAGCGAGGTCCCGGCCTGCTCCTGGCTGCTGCCCGCTCTCTCGAAGTGATTTTATCTTAATGGGGCTTGTTAAGCCCGCTCAGCGACGTTCTAAGCCAATTAAAAGGAAGCGGGTTTGATGACATCATTTGATGACGCGTCATCAGCCAGTTTCCTTAAAGGGGCCATGTCCACATTGATTTTGACAGTTGTGCTGTCAGCATTCTATTTCATTGAGGTGCTGCAAACACTGACAAGCATTGCACAGAGGTGCATGGCTGCATCCAGGCTCTCCTGGAGTTGAAGGAGCGAGCTCCCGACCCACTGTCAATCATTTCTGTTTTGACACCTGACCCGCCTCCGATCCTGCCCTCTCAACGCTAGTAAAATTCCAGCCGAAGTGTTAGTCTAAATTATGTGTTCAAGTCTCTGGAGTGGTGTTTGACTCAGAAGTGAGAGTGCTATAACTGAGCCAAGAAAGTCAGTGCTAGTCTATGGTAACATGCTCCTAATAAAAGGCTCCAGCATCCAGCACTGGAACAGTGCGAATGATGGGAGATCTGGTGCAGGCTGTGCTTCCCTCATTAACCTGGGATGTGCTTATGGGTGGGCACATTTAGTTACCTATATAAAACACTAGTTGGTCCCAGCTGGAGTATTGTGTCCAATTCTGGGCACTACACCTTAGGAAGGACGTAAAGGCTTTGGAGAGAGTATGGAAGAGATTTACTAGAATGGATCCAGAGATGAGTGATTACAGTTACGTGGATAGACTGGAGAAGCTGGGTTGTTCTCTTTGGAGCAGCGAAGGCTAAAAGGAGATTTGATAGAGGATTTAAAATATCATGAATGGTTTAGATAGAGTAAATGAAGAGAAACTGTTTCCAATGGCTGAAGGGTCAATAACCAGAGGGGACAAGTTTAAGGTGACTGGCAAAAGAAACAGAGGCAACATGAGGAAAAACTTTTTTACGCAACAAGTGGTTAGGATTTGGAATGCACTGCCTAACAGGATAGTGGATACAGATTCAATAGTAGCCTTCAAAAGGGAATTGGATAAATACTTGAAGGAGAAAAATTGCAGGGATATGGTGAAAGAGCGGGGACTGGGACTAAATTGGATTGCTTTTCGAATGAGCCAGCACAGGTTCGATGGGGTATATGGCCTCTTTCTGTGCTATACTATTCTATGATTCTATGATTTGAGATTATCAGGATTACTCTCCGGAGAAATGGTTGGCGGGAGGCAGGGACGTAGCAGAGCAGCTTGCCAAGTATATTCCTGGCCATCTTCAACCCAGATCCAATGGGAAACCAACGGCACAGGGCTGGAAAGCCAAGACCAGTTGTACATGAACATGAAAAATATGGTACTGATGTCAGCACATAATACACTAGTCTGGATTTTCTAATTTTAATACTGGCAGGAAAATTCAGGCTAGGTCTTTGTGCAGAATTAACAGAAACAAGTTTAACAAAAGCCCTTTGCATGAGTAAATATTGGAAACCTCCCAGAGTATTGCTGTCTGTAACAGTTAAAGCTTTGCTTTGGCCTTTAACCTCAACAGTGATCTGGAACCAAATGGTCAGATTATGCTGGACGTGCAATTCAATTGCAGTAATGTCACTCAGAAACACATGGGCTTCCGGATGACATAATGATGGCTAACCAGCAACTGAAGTGCTACATAATAATCCACCATGGGTTATTGCCATTTTTTGACCAGCATTTATAGAGTGCAGAATCTGAAAACCCACTGTAAAAAAAGTAGCTGCTACTATTGCAGGTCCTCTTGTTGTGCATTCAATATACGTTCAGCTCTTGCATCATAAGCTCAATATATACCAACAATCTCATTTCATATAGAATGGAACTTTCATCATCTCCACCCTCCCCCAATGGGGTAGATTCTACCCACAATCTGGCCACCAGTCTCACCTTCAAAGACAAATAGAAAACCTGTGTTAAACAAGTGTCTGGTTGGCCTGTATCACAATGGTAAGCGGACCACTTTTCACAAACAGAGCGTAACGCAATTTCACCTCCAAGATGTCTTACTGCAATTATATAGCGCCCTGATGAGACCACACCTGGAGTATTGTGTACTCGACTTTGAGTCAGAAGATTGTGGGTTCAAGTTCCACTCCAGGGACTTGAGCACATAAATCTAGGCTGACACTCCAGTGCAATGCTGAGGGAGTGCTGTACTATCGGAGTTGCCGTCTTTCTGATGAGACATTAAACCGAGGTCCTGTCAGCTCTCTTAGGTGGACGTAAAAGATCCCATGGCATGATTTCGAAGAAGAGCAGGGGAGTTATTCCCAGTGTCCTGGCCAATATTAATCCTTCAATCAACATAACAAAAGCACATTGCTGTTTGTGGGAGTTTGCTGTGCGCAAATTGGCTGCAGCATTTCCCTACATTACAACAGTGACTACACTCCAAAACTACATCATTGGCTGTAAAGCGCTTTGAGACATCTGGTGGCCATGAAAGGAGCTATATAAATGCAATATTTCTTTCTTCTTCTTCTTCTTCTTCTACAGTTTTGGTCTACTTAACTGAGGAAGGATATACTTGCCATAGAGGGAGTGCAATGAAGGTTCACCAGATTGATTCCTGGGATGGGAGGATTATCTTATGAGGAGAGATTGAGTAAACTAGGCCTGTATTCGCTAGGGTTTAGAAGAATGAGAGGAAACATACACAATTCTTACAGGGCTTGACAGGTTAGATGCAATGAGGATGTTTCCCCTGGCTGGGGACTCTAGAACCAGGGGTCACAGTCTCAGAGTAAGGGGTCGGCCATTTAGGACTGAGATGAGGAGACATTTCTTCACTTAGAGGGTGGTACATCTTTGGAATTCTCTACCCCAGAGGGCTGTGGAGGCTCAGTTGTTGAGTATATGCAAGGCAGAAATTGATAGATTTTTGGATATTAAGGGAATCAAGGGATTATGGGGATAGTGCAGGAAATTGGAGTTGAGGTAGAAGATCAGCCATTATTTTATTGAATGGTGGAACAGGCTCGAGGGGCCGAATGGCCTACTCCTGCTCCTATTTCTTATATTCTTATGTTCTAATGTCCGTACGGAACTCTGATTGCTATTTCAGGACAGTACTAGTGGACGTGCACACAGTCATATCCAGACTGCCCTGAGTTTTAATTACTGTTACAAGCCAACAGAAGCTTTGTTCTGTTTGACTGTGTCCCTCAAACTCACAAGGGGAAACAACCGAAACTTACAAGACTCCTCTCTTTGGAAGTAAGACTATCAATAACTCCATGATTGAGTCAAAGTGAGGCACACTGCTAAGCTACCTTGATCCCTACAAATGAGTGGCTCCTAACCTGTTTAACTGTAACAACAGCCCACAGTACTAACACACCTTCTCTTAAGTACTGTGCAACAAAATAGTACTGTGATTTCACAGGATGTCTGTGCTTGTTTCTCTGAATGAAACAAATAAATGGGTAGCAATTTCACTGGTAAAAACATTACCAAAGCTCTAATCTGTCACCTGGCAAATCTGAGAAAAAGAAAGGATAATGCACCAAATAAAGAAAAGAAATGAAAGAGAAAATAGTTGAAATAAAGGAAAGAATCACTTCTTTTACATATTGTGGTTGACCTTTGAACTGAATCTGTTGCTTGTCCTTTTATGAACATTATATCTATGTAACTTGCACAGCTTTGTCATGGCCTTTAACCCTGATGGTGACTAGAAATCTAACCAGAAGATTACTGAGGCTGATGTCCTTCTGTTGTCCTCTATAGTGTGGCACTGCTGTACAGGCCTCTGCCAATGTCACACACCAATGAGAATGATCTCCAGGTCACACACATCCCAGACTTGATAATGACTGGTATTCAATGATTCTGTGGTAGCCAACCATAATCCTGTCAGTGACTATTAAAACACACCATTGAAACACAACTCAGCTGTACAATGTAAACAAGTAAGAGACAATTCGGCAGCTCAGATCAGTCTTGTTCCTCTTCACTCAGCCTCTGCTATTTGACATTGTTCCAACATCATTCCTGCAATGCATAATTAAAAATATATAAAGAAACCAATAGATAATTCATGAATGCAAACGTGCTTAATCAAACTTCCACACCTAATGTTCTAGAAGTTAGTCATGGGTTAGAATGAAATTGGGTTTATATTTTAGTGAAAAGTGGATGAATGTGGAAAAGGTAAAGCAGCACCCCCATGTGTGGAAAATTCTCCAAAGCATTCTGTCTTTTACTCCAACCCCATATACCGGCCTTGTATGTCATTTATCATCACTGAAAATACTGCACTGTTACATGCAGTTATATAGCATCTTTCATGACAAATATCTCAAAATGTTTTCATGTTGCAGTGTACCTCTGAAAGTTAATAAACACAGGTTCTCTCACTTTAGCTGTTGCATTAGGTCAATGGTCAGGATCCAAATTTAAAACTTCTCCATTACAGGGATGCATTGCTCAAATTATTCCCATTCCACCTATCCAGAATGCTCCATCCATATGGATATATGATGTGCACACATGAGTAAACATCCCCCATTGAGGACAGAACAAACGTTTATCTTTATAAAGAAAAGCAAGACTTGCATTTATATAGCAACTTTTATGACCTCAGGACGTCCCAAAGCACTTTATACCCAATGATATACTTTTGACATGTAGTCACTGCTGTAATGTAGGATGCAACGGCTAATTTGCGCACTGCAAGGTCCCACAAGCAGCAATGAGATAATCACCAGATAATCTGTTTTAGTGATGTTGGTGGAGGAATAAATATTGGCCAGGACACCATGGAGAACTCCTCTGCTCTTCTTTGCATAGTGCAATGGGATCTTTTACATCCACCTGAGAGGGCAGATGAGGACTCAATTTAACGTCTCGTCTGAAAGTCGGCACCTCTGACGGTGCAGCACTCCCTCACTACTGCACTGCAGTGCCAGCCTAGATTATGTGCTCAAGTCTCTGGAGTAGGACTAGAACTCACAACTTTCTGACTCAGAGGCAAAAGTGCTACCATTGGACCCCGGCTGATGGAAGGGGTGGGGTGGGGGGTGGTGAGTCTGGGGCAGGGCAGGCCACGAATTTCCTTGTGGGTCCCGGAGAAGCCCACAGACAAACTTTGTGGACATTCAGGGGTCAAAGTTCCCTTTATTAGGCCATCCATTAGCACCGGTGCTAGGCAGCTAACGGGTGGCAAAGGCCTACTAACGGTGTTAAGCAGCACCCACGGCTCTTTGGTAGAGGCGCCAAGAGGTAATGCTGCGCCGTCTAACACCACCCACGTCATCCAACATGCAATGCCCCCTTGGCGTCGCTCCCACGATATTTGGTTTGTACGGACACCTAATGGCAAGGCTGGGAAAAGTGGAGGGAACATCGCAGTGCTTGGGCATATTCACCCAGAGATCAAGGTAAGTTTTTTTCTTTATTTATTTCATCTTCTTTTCATTAGTTGGAACTGTGGGAAAGTTTGAGTGTCTGTTGGAGAACTTTGAGGTGTTTTTTCTTTCTTCCATTTTCTTCCAATTTTTCAGCTAGCATGGCGGCAGCCTCCCATTGCAATATTCAGTCAGTCTCCTGCGCTCCCGTTCAAGGATCAGTGTGCAACGCCACTTTTTAGCGCTGCTCTCTCATCTTTGGGCGTAAAAACTGAATTTGGCAGTTTGAAGCTGCATCTAATGCCTGACGGTAAAATCAGCACTCAGACGGTGACATCGCCTCCAAAACAATGGTACGGAATTCCGACCCTTCAGAGCTTGTGAACTCAAGCACTTCCTGGTTTGACAAGTCATGCAGGTAATTTTCCCCTCTTTTCTACACGCTTTACTTAAATGCAATTCGGATGTAAATACGAAAGCAGCTTTTGCCCTCATTAGCTGGTTATTTGGATACATGCACCACTTTGTGGGGTGACTGCACCTTCTGGCAGCAGCCAGTTCGATCAGAACTGTATTATCGAACAGGTGTAACTGGTGTATCTGACTTATGCCCCATATTCAAGTCCCCTATGCCGAAAGCACACTGTTTTTGCAACAAAAATATTGGAATTATGGACCCAAGTCTTCCAATCATCACTTTTAAGTCAGACCTCTTGCACCAGGGAATAGGTCTTGTGGTTGATTGCTGGTGTTCCTTGCCCTGTAGCACTGAGACCAATTGTGCTGCCATTACCATCGCATCAGCTGAGGTCAGCTAACTCAACATAAGATTGAACCTAGGCCCTTCCTGGGCTGCAAAGATAAACTTCACAACAGACCACCACAACAACTTTCATTTATATAGCACCTTTAACGTAGAATGTGCTGAACAGCTTCACAGAGGGTAATCAGACAAAACTGTCACTTAACCAAAAGGAGATCTTAGAAAGGCTGATCAAATGCTTGATCAAAGAGGTGGGTTTTAAGAAGGGTCTTAAATGAGGAGAGGGAGGTGGAAACACGGAAGGGTACAGGGAGGGAATTCCATCCCGTACATTTACTTCGGAGGTGCTGTGGTCTAGTTTTTATAGCCATGAATAGAAAAATTTCCAGTAAAGGGAAAAAATAGCAATACAGGAAATCATTCAAATTCTATTAAAAGTCCAAGTATTCAACCATTAACTAGTAATATTTTAAATTGTAAATTCTACTGGGTCTGAAATAAATGAAACCAAAGAGTTACAGCAGCAGAGCATTGATCTAAATAAATTAATTTATATTAAAAATAGCCATACATCACAAGGGAATGCAGAGAAAAAAGATTAATAAGCCATTGACTGAGTTAAGCACTTAACAAAAACTGCTCTGTTCAGAGACAGCACAACAGGACAGTAAGCAGCTAACACAGCTTATCAACCAGTTAATAGGATAACAATTGAGCACAACTGTCTGTCATGTAGCACACATTTAGTTAAAGGAAAATCTATGTGTTGCTCAGTGACCCGCAACATGGCTTTCTGAGGCATCAGTGACTGGCTGAATACAGACAGGACTCCAGACTCAGCAGGACCAGCAGCCTTTGTTGTAGCTCCCCAATGACCAGAAGTAGGAGGGAGAGATTGGCTATTGGACAGTATTTTGCCCTGGTGGTGGGCAGGCCAAGAAAGGAGTAATGTGAAGGAGCTGTAGAGCTGGAGGAGGATCATCAACAAAGAAAGAGTGGTGGGACATAAGAGTACCCCCTGCTATGGTGACGAGTGTGAAAGGAATGGCCTGCGCATTGTAGAGATGCTTTATGGTGTTGGTGTGGGATGGTACCAGCCTGGCGCATCAGGTGGTAGCCAGGATGTACAGCGTCAGGAGAAGTAAATCTGGCCATGGTGAGGCCATCCCTGGCACCCCAGGCAGCAATGTGGTCAGGTGCTGATGCTTTATATAGCCCCATTTCATTACCTCATTATGTCCCAAAGTGCTTTACAGCCAATTAATTACTTTTGAATTGTAGTCAACGTTGTAATGTCAGAAAATGCGACAGTCAATTTGTCACAACAAGGTTCCACAAACAGCAATGAGTTAATGACCAAATAATCTGTTTTAGTGATGTTGATTGAGGGATAAATATTGGCTAGACCTGTTCTTCTTCGAACAGTCCATGGGATCTTTTATGTCCATCTGAGAGGGCAGATGGGCAAACGTCTCATCCGAAAGATGGCACTCTGACAGTGCAGTGCTCCCATCTCTGGAATCGGACTTCAACCCACAATCTTCTGACTCTGAGCCAAGACCGACACCAAAACTAAACTATAGTTTACATGGATACAAAAACTGGGATTCCCTCAGTGTGGCCTCCAACTTACAGTCGGCATGATTTGGAGTATTTGATTTCCTTCTTCCAAAGGGCTGCCTTGACACTAGGAAATTCAGACATCAGAAAATTTAGTTTCTAGGTTTCACACTCCATCTGCATAGTGAGAGGCCAGAGACCCTTACATTTGACATATACTAGAAGTGTCCAAGCTGTTTGATTTTGCAGGAGGCTTAGATACATAACATGGAGCTGTGAGGGCCACATTTTGGCTTGGACTTTGGGTTGAGAATAATGATGAGGCTAACAGCATTCACCATTCCTGTGGAGCATATCAGACAGCAACATCTGGAATACGCACATGCGCAGTTAAACACAGAAATCTGGAAGTTGCTGTCCGAGTTACTCTGCTCCTTCACAGGCTGCGCTATAACAGTACCTAGCCGATAGGTTTGGCATCGAAATCAACGTAAGGGCATGAAACTACGGTACTTACCCATTAGTTACCCATTAAACATGCCAGAAAAAGTTAGGGCTGGTGCATTCAGGTGGAAGTGAAATTTTAATAGAGTAATCAGTCATAATTAATGTCAAACAACCTCGCTGGCTCTGCAAATTTAATTTTACAAGTGTGGAGTCTCATTCCATCAGAATTTAATTAGTGTTGGAGATTTTTTTTTAAATTAAGATAATGTTTTACTTTTTCTATCTGTTTCTTTTATCTCTCCGTCTTAATCCCATCTCTATTTCCCAATCTTTATTTCATCTGCTGGACTTGATTTATATCTAATTCATAATTCTTGCCTTATACTTATGCATTCAACATATTCGCTCATAGATGTCACAGATGCCTTGTAGACGGCGCTGTGCTCGATCAGTCACTGGATTAAAGCTGTTATGTCTTTAATACTCTTATAAATGACTCCACGAGGTCTAGTATTGTATTTGAGCTGTTGTAACCTTAGTCCCATTTATTGTAACTCCAGAGTGAGGCATAAGCATGGTGGCCAGTCTTTTATACTGGGTCCTGCACACCTATGCAGGTGACCCTCAGGTCTCCCACGGCAATGCCCTCTGGTGGCACACCTTATGTGACTATACAGTTAGTATACATAGTCTACATACCTGACATCACTTTCTCCCAAGTCGTTAATGCAAATTGACTCGTACATTGACGGTGTCCTGGGCTTTGCTATTCCTGGTTGATCATTGGAGGGTTACTTCTAGCTTGGGTGGGTTGGTAGTGAGATTTGTTGCCAGTGGAGATCCCATGGTTTCTGGTTGTGAGTCCATGACTACTCCATTCTCCCCCCAAACAGAGATCATGTTAATAGCCCGTTACATGCAATTTGCATTCAAGTTCATCACATGGGTTTTACATTTACATCTTGGTACATTTGTTGGGTGGATTACATTTGCTTTTCTTTTTGTGTGGTACATTTACATGATCAGTACAGGTATATCACAAGGACTGTCTTGTTCCAGCACGGCCGGATGAGATCCGGGTTGTCTGGTGGCGGCGCAGCGCCCCATGCTCGTGGGTCTGTGGGCGAGGTGAACTTATTTTGCTCGAGTTGCCGGAGCTCAGGGCTCTTGCCGTTACTTCTAGTGTCAGGCAGGCTGAAAGACAACTGATGTGTCTGTGACCTCCCTGTCCTTTTCATTTGCACAGTGTCACTGCTGCTCCCTGGGAAGCGGTCTGAGCGAGTGAGTGTCTCGTCTATGCGACGGTGGGGCTGCCTTGTCTTGTCTAGCAATTTGCAGGGGACGGCTGACTCGCTTTCTTTGGGGGCACCATTATGAGCACTCTCTAGTTTGGGATCCTGGCTGGTCCAGGTCCCATTCGGAGGAGCCGTTGCAGGTGACCCTTCGCTCTTGGGCATTGCCGTGGTGGCGAGTGGTTTATGGGCTGTGCCTTTTCCACCCAGGTGGTGGGCGGCGGTAGCCGACTGCAAACATAGGCGCAGTTTACTGTTTCTGGCCCATGGCGGTTCATGCCATCGGGTGCCTGCAATGTTAAACCAATCTGCGGCAGGGTATCGCTACCGGTGTCTCTGCTCTCCGGGGATTATTTACTCTGCGGCTTGTCTACTTCTGTCAGCTGTGGGGACACTTTATGATTCATCGTTCTGGTCCCGGGGACACAGGCTACAACATTGGGTAGCCTGCTGGACCTATATACGACCATTAGGTGTTCGCCCGCTACATTGGCTGATTGCAATTTGCACCCAACATCGCTCAACAACATTTTGCTCTTTACAGCTGGACTTTTACATTGGTTACCAATTTCAAGCAGTTCATTCAAAAATGGCGGGTTGCTGGCAACCTTTAAAATGGCCTTACTACTTTTACTCCAATCGTCTTCCTTGCATGGAACCACGTGTCGTTGCTCCATTAGCGCTACACCTCATGGTTTGGACGCCATCTTTTCCCTGTCCATGATGTCGATCTTCTTTCCCAGGAATTCTGCCACTGAAGCTGGGAAGGCGCCCTTGGATCCAATCTTCCTCCCCAGGAGTCCTGCCACTGAAAGCGGGAAGGTGTGTTCGGGTCATCTCTGCTGGATCATCGCCACCCAGTCGTGATGAATGGTCTGTGCCTCGGGGGCTGTGTGGATCTGCTCTCCGGTGCCTGGTCCAACCGAAGGTGGGGGCTTGCTCTGCCTCTGAGCATGGGGGACGCCGATCGCTGGAGGGATGAAGTCTTCCCAGTTCCAATGAATCTTCCCCATCCATCTTCTTCCAAGTAGCGTTGGTCCATCACCTGAAACAATCCACAATGGTAAATTGTGCACCGCGCCATCATGGGATACACTTACATCCGCACTACCAACAACTAATATCAGTTCCTTGTTGTAGGTGCACAGCTTTGCCTGAACCGGGACCAGCTTTGGTTGTTCAGCTTAATCATTCCATAGCCTCTCAAAGGCTTCCTGGCTCATTACTGATTGACTCGCCCCCGTGTCCACTTCCATGAAGACTGGAATGCCATTTATCTCGACTTCCATTATCACTGGAGGACAATTTGTGGTGCAGGTATATACTCCATACACTTCGTCCTGGGATTGAGCTGCCTCTCTAGCCATCTCCTCGTAATCCGCGCTGGATTCACAGCCATCTGCTGACTCCTCTTCCACGTGATGAATCACAGCTCTTTTGCACATTCGCTGGAGGTGGCCCTTTGTGCTGCAGCCTTTGCACACATAGTCTCTGAACTGACATTGATGAGCCCTGTGATTACCTCCACAACGCCAGCATGGTGCTACTCGACTTATGTTTGCACCCCTCAACGGACTCTGAGTTAAAGGACTCAGGTAACTGTGCGCTCTGCCCTGGGCAGATTCACATTCAACAGTTCTGCCTTTGAAAGGCGCCATTCTATTTACAGTACTTGCCGGGTTTGAGTCCTGAGAGTGAGTCATCATCTGCTTGGAGCTGCAGCTTGAGGTCATGAACATCTGGCTGATGCTGATGGCCTTCTACAGAGTGACGGTGGTTTCGGCAGACTGTAGCCTGTGAAGAAGGGCCTCATGACTGATGCCAATTACGAAAATGTCCCGCAAGGCATCGGTGAGGGATGCGCCGAATTCACACGGTCCTGCCAGCCTCCTGAGGTCGGCAGCATACTTCGCGATTTCCTGGCCCTCGGGGCGGTGGTGTGTATAAAATCGATGCCTGGTCGTGAGGATGCTCTCCTTTGGTTTGAATTGGACCCAAATTAGCACTTTCAGCTCCTCGTATGACTTGGTCGTTGTTTTCTCTGGTGCAAGCAAGTCTCTGATGAGGCCATAGACCGTGGGCCCACAACTGGTCAACAGGATAGCTCTGCGCTTATCTGCCAGCGTGGCTGGATCATTGCTTACCAGGTTATTTGCTACGAAATATTGGTTAAGCCGCTCCGTAAAGGCTTTCCAATCTTCACCCTCTGAGAACTTTTCTAATGCACCAACATAAGTCATTTTTGCGTGAAAGTTTGTAATCTCGTCGCCAGTTGTTATTGTTGTGTATCTGTAAAGCATGCACTCCCATATTCCGCCACCAGGGAGCGCATCCCCTGAAGTCCCAAGGAATCCCAGCATCCCTTGGGAGCACTGTATATAAGCCGGCCCCTAAGGCCAGTTCCTCATTCTGGAGTGTCTTAATAAAGACTGAGGTCACTGTTACTTTAACCTCCCTGTGTGCAGTCTCATCTGTGTTAGGAACACAATAGTTATGTCTTTAATATTCTTATGAATGACTCCACGAGGTCTAGTATTGTACTTGAGCTGTTGTGACCTTAGTCCCATTTATTGTAACTCCAGAGTGAGGCACAAGCATCTTGGGCAGCCTTTTATACTGGGCCCTGCACACCTATGCAGGTGACCCTCAGGTCTCCCACCTCCGTGCCCTCTGGTGGCACATCTTATGTGACTATACAGTTAGTATACATGGTCTACATACATGACAAAAGCAAGTCTCACTCAAAAGTCTGCAAAAGATTTGTCGGCAGCTGTCAGCGTAGTGAATGGTGGGCAGCATTCCTTCACCGCTGACCACAAAATCCGGGCCACAAAGTTTCATTCCATGTTCCTATTAACTTGTATCTATCTCAAGCTACTGATGCTAACCTATGTGGTATTATAATTTAGGATTTGTCACCAGTGAAGGGACAGTGCTTAGAAAAGCCCTTTGCAAACCCACAAAATTCAAACAGAATAGCGATCAAGAATTATAAGTGCAAACAGAACTGAGTTGTCTGGGCTGGATTGCCAGGATGTGGAGAGATGGTGGGAAAAATGTCTTTACTCAGAGAGCTGTTGGGACATGAAATACTTTGTCACAGGGGTTGGTTAAGGCAGAGACCATAGCAAATTTTAAGGGAAAGTTGGATAAGTATTTGAAATAGAGAGAGATATAAAGCTGTAGGAAGAGAGCAGGGCAATGGGATTAGCTTTGAATTGCTCTACCACAGAGTTGGCAGAGACAGAATAGGCCAAATGCCCTCCTTCTATGCTGTAAACTTCTACGGTTCACAGGCCACTTATTGTCCATGGACCCATATAGTTGGGATCCTTTTGATATTTGGTATCAAATTGACAGCAACACCCATTTCTCCATCTATCTGAACCTCTAAGTCTCTCTGCTCTTCTACTCCTTTTGAAATTTTACCATATTTATCCATATTAAATTTCATCTCATTTCCATCTGCCCAGTTTATTAGTTTTTATGCCTTCCTGAAGTCATCTACGGTCAACCATGCCTCCTATTTTTGCTTTTTGGTAGAGCTATCCAATTAATCCCACTACACTGCTCTTTCTCCGTAGCCCTGTAATTTTTTTTTTCCCTTCAAGTATTTATCCGATTCTCTTTTGAATGTTATGATTGAATCTGCTTCCACCATCCTTTCAGGCAGTGCATTCCAGATCACAACAACTCATTGTGTAAAAAAATGTTTCCCCATGTCGTCTCTGTTTTTTTTGGCAATCACCTTAAATCTGTGTTTTCTGGTTACCGACAATATTCCCGTTAAGCTGTATGTCTGGGCAGAGGTCTGATGGACCTGCACAGGCCGCTCACCGGCTTTACAAAGGAAATAACTGCGCATGCGCGAAAAATTGAATGGGCCGCACAACCAGTTAAAGGGTCCGTACACCCCCAAAAAATTATAGGGAACAAAATTCTTCATGATTTTGAACATCTCTATCAAATCTCCTATTAACCTTCTCTGTTCTGAGGTGAAAAACTCTGGCTTCGCTAGTCTCTCCACATAACTGGAATCCCTCAGTCTTGGTACCATTCGAGTAAATCTCTTCTTCACCCTCTCTAAGGCTTTAACATCTTTCCTAAAGTTTGGTGCCCAGAATTGAACACAATACTCAAGCTGAGGCCTCACCAGTGTTTTATGAAGGTCTCTAAATATTTCCCGACCACTGATGTTAGGCTGACTGGCCTGTAGTTGCCAGATTTATCCCACTCCCCTTTTTTAAACAGAGGTGTAACCTCCAGTCCTCTGGCACCATCCCCATATCTAAGGAGGATTGGAAGATCGTGGCCAGAGCCTCCGCAATTTCCACCCTCTGGCCTGAAAATTTGATAAAGCCCGAAAATGGGCGGTGCCACTGCAGGGCAAGGTTTGCTTGCACCAGTAAAAAGAGCTCAGGTAGGTGCTGCCTGCTGATTTAAATGATCGCAATGCAGAGCATACTGTGTAAAACGCTGTTTAAGGCGTAGTACTCAGCAGGAGAATGAAGGGCAGGTCAAATTATCTGTGCTGCGTGATCAGGAAATCGAGATTTATGAAACTGAAATGGAATGTTTCTGGTTATGTTTCCTGTGTTTTATAGGTTGACAGAGAATTGAAAACACACATAGGTATGCAAGATAAATGAAAGTATAAAAATACACTGATCTATCAGATTTTAAACAATGCAACCTGCAGGTTAGCTGAAATCTATGTTTAATTCAACTGCTGACACACTCAAATATTTAGCCAGCTAATTTGTCAAGTACAATTAATAATCAAAAAGGTCATCATCAACTGATTAAATAATTACAATTTGGGTGAAATCATGCTAGCAGTTTGAGGTTTGAAAACTTGAATTTATGAAAAATAACGCTACATGTGTCATAAAATTCCTGATTACACCATCCAGTGCAAACAATGTCGAAGTTATTTGAAACAGTGATCAGTTAAGAATGAAAACCTGTCACAGAGCATGGGTTCGGTGGGGCTGCACATATTCTGCATAATTATTGAAGACTGAGAGATCTATATATCTCCTCCGCCTTCTCCTGGATCAGATATGCGCTGGCAATGACTGCACACATGCTGATTGATGTCCAATCTTGATCATTAAAATATTTAATACGAGCACAGGCGACGGCAATGCTGCCGACCTGCCCAATATGGTGGCCGCTGCGTTCCGCACCAGAAGTGGGCAGAAGCGAGGTAGCCGCTGTTTTCTTCAAAACTGGCCCTAATGGCTGGCATTGATGGTCCCATTTTCTAGGCCTTACTTCCCTCAGTCACGTAGGATGCATCCCATCCGACTGGGTGACTTTTCTACTTTGAGTACTGCCAACATGTTAAGTACCTCCTCGATCTATTTTTCCTACCCAGTAACGCTACTACCTCCTCCTTTACTGTTGCATTGGAACATCCTCTTCTCCAGTGAAGACAGATGCAAAGTACTCATTTAATAGCTCAGCCATGCCCTCTACCTTCACAAGAAGATCTCCTTTTTGGTCCCTAATTGGTCCTTCCTATGACAACCCTTTTACTATTTATGTGTTTTTAAAAGACTTTTGGGTTCTCTTTTATGTTAGCCACTAATCTATTCTCATACTCTGTCTTTTCTCCTCTATTCCCTTTTTTAGATGTCTTCTGTACTTTCTATATTCAGCTTGGTTCTCTGCTGTATTATGAACCATACAATTGTCATAAGTCTCCTTTTTCTATCTCATTTTAACCTCGATATCTTTAGTCATCCAGGGAGCTCTTGCTTTGGATGCCCTTCCTTTCCCTCTTATAAGGAGATGTCGACTCTGTACCCGAACCTTCTCCTCTTTGAAGGCCTCCCATTGTTCAATTACAGTTTTGTCCACCAATTTTTGATTCCAATCCACCTGGGCCAGATCCCTTTTCAACTCACAGAAGTTAGCCCTCCTCCAGTTAAGTATTTTGACACTTGATTGTGCCTTGTCCTTTTCCATAACAATCTAAACTTGATGATATAATGATCACTGTTCCCACTTCAGTCCCCAGAATTAGATCCAGAACAGCTTCCTTCCTTGTTGAGCTGGAAACACACTGATTAAGAAAGTTCTCTTGTACACATTTCTGGAATTCCTCCCCCTCTCTTCCCTTTACACTGTTACTATCCCAGTCACTATTAGGACACCTGAAGTCCCCCAACATCATTACTTTGTAGTTCTTGCATCTTTCTTTAATTTGTCTTCAAATTTGCTCCTCTGTCTCCTTTCCACTATTTGGTGGCCTATAGTATACATTCAGTACATAATAGCTCCTCTATTGTTTCTTAATTCTAACCAAATAGACTATGTCTTTGGCTCCTCAACTACATCATCCTTCTCCAGTGGTATAATAGTTTATTTGCTTAATACTGCCACCACTCTCCTTTTGTTCCTTCCCTATCTTTCCTGAATACCTTGTGGTCAGGAATATTAAGTTTCCAATTCTCCCCTTCTTTGAGCCAGGTCTCTGTTATTGCCTCTATATCACAGTTCCACATGGCGACTTGTGCCTGCAGCTCAGCAACCTTATTTACCACACTCCATACATGCACTCCAAACCCAATTTTGATTGCTTTGAATTTGCCCCCTGTCGGATCCCTCCTATTTCGAAACTATTTTTTACTCTAGTGCTGTTTACCTCTCCCAGTCCTCTGTGCACCTTGTTTCTCATCTCTAATGTGATTATCCTCCTGCCAAATTAGTTTAAACCTTCCTCCACAGCATTAGTTAATCTTTCCATGAGGACATTGTTTCCAGCTCTGTTGAGGTGCAACAGGTCCTTCCTGCCACAGAACTGTTCCCAATGCCACACAAATATGAACAATCAGCACTGACCCCGGGGGTATTTTATACCATTTAAAGTTATTTGTGTCGTTGTTGATGATATATGGTTATGATCCTGGAAAATACTTCCAAATGAAAGAATCTTTACAAGAGGACTTGACAAGGTCAGAGGAAATCTTGAGCAACAGTATTCTGAGCAGCAAACCATTCAGCATCTTCAGAAGGAATTAACAGAATAAACCCTTCTGTGGCTGAACGGAACAACATTATTCAGTTTTATTTTAAGTATCAAAACGCTCATTACTAAATGCTTAAGTTATTTCCATTAAAAAAAATCACAAAATCCAATGTTATAATGTCTATCTGCTGCTCGCTCTGTCCCGACATCCATTATGTTACAGTAAGGAAGAAAGACAAACAAACATATATTTATTTATACAGCACCACAATCACATCCGCAGGACATCCATCCCAAAACTGCTTCTCCTCCAATATATTGTGCTGGATTTTTGGTTTGTTGCTGCCTTAGTTTTCACCCCGGAGGGGTGGCAATGTCTGTGGTAAGCTCTTCCAGGCGGGCGGCCAGTTTCCAACGCCCCGCCTGGAGTTTCGGAGCTGGTTTCGGCGAGGCGCAGAGCAGTACCACCCAGAAGAGGCGAGCCGGTGGGCAACACCCCTGGTTGTGACACCGGCTCGATTTTTGGCTCCTGCCTGATCCGTACCGCTCCGTAAAGCGGCGTGCTGGGACCGACTGTGAAAGCAGGCGGCCTGGCCTGTAGTGGCTGCAGTGAGGTAAGTAATGTCGACCTCAGGTAAGTGTGATTGTTTTTTCAGATTTATGTTGTGGTGGGAATGTTTTATTGGGAATGTTTTTGGTGGTTTTTTCAGGTTTTCTTTTCTCCCCAGACCTTTCTTAGAGCGCTCCGAGGCCGACTGTTTAGCTCGGGAATTTTGTTTGCTCAGCCGGCCTAGCACCCAAAGAGAGGTGTGCAACGCCTCCCTTAGCGCTCCGCCCACATTCAGGGCCCAGCTGCTGAATTTTGCTGACTGAGGTGCAAACTGTTCCCGGGCGCAAACTTTATCGACCCGCTGCCAATGAGCAAAGCCGAAAATCCAGCCCATTGCTTTTGTCGGCAAACACAGCAGTCAATTTGCACAGAGCAAGGTCCTAGAATCAGCAATGAGACAAATAACCAGTTAACCCATTTTTGGTGGTGTTGGTTGAGGAAGCAATATTGGTCAGAACCCCAATCCTAACTTCTATTTTAAGTTTCAAAATGCTCAGCTACCAAAAGGCAATCAGTGCTATTGCTGAAAATGTATTTATTTATTATTATTATTATTATTATTATATAGCAACAAAAATAATGCACTATTAATTAGAACAATATCGAATACAGAATTCTCAACATACTGTGCTCGGTGCTTGGTTTATTTTTGGCCCTGGAGTGTTGGAAAAAGGCTGACCTTGTGGACACTAGTTTCAAACCCTATGACCCAAATAACACATTCACAAAATATAAAAATTGGTACTCTTATTGATTTTTTCCAAGTGTAATTGCACACGGGGGAAACTGTGTGCAATATACAAACAAGCATAAATGATTACCAAAGCTCGTTTGTCCATGCAAAACACAACTGCACATTACCTGAAACAGAGAGAGAGCCCTGGAAGTCAAACACTGGCTTCCTTGCTAATCAGTTCTGCATTATGATTTATCTCAATGTAATCGAAGTATAATCAGCTAGTTTTCTAATCTTACGACGACAGTCAAAAGGGACAACCATTAGAATCACAAGCTCTGATCTTTGGCCTCTGACCTCTGTGTGAGCTATCTGACAGATGGAGTCTCAATGTCAATGACAGCAGTGCCATCGAATTAATGTAGGGGATTGAGAGCAGGGCAGGCGGGTGGCTCGTGGAAAGCACCTTGACCTGCTGCCACACTCCAACACATGAAACATTACAGATTACAGCAGGCAGTGCAGTGTCTGAATAAAAAATTACAGATTGTAACCAGTAGAATGGGGGCATTTGTTTGTCATAGGATTGGCTGCAAGGGGACTGTTTAAAGAGACAGTGATGATATCTATTCATCCATTTGTTTAATGTATTTCTAGAATAAGTCTCAAACTGATCCCTTTGTCACAGGCTGCTGTAGTATTCTAACTAAAAGTGGAAAACAATACGTAATGGTGAAAAGCTTTAAATGTGTTTACAATATAAATGATAACAAACAGATCTTAGGGTTCAGATAATAACTCGCAAGTTTTGTTCTCACAGTTAAGACACCATCACAACTTCCAGATGTGTTGCCGGTTTAAAAGACACAGCAGATTTTGTGTTATCCTATATATAGCAGTCTGAATTACAATTTCATACAGTGCAGGTGTTAAACATTTCAGTTCATCTAGTTCTTCACACAATATTTCCTTCCCTTTCTGAAGTCTCTATTTGTGGCAACAACGTTTTGGTGACCTTGTGCATGTGCTGCTTTCTCTCGTTGATCAACTCAACAGAAGACTGCTGCACAATCAAAATGCAGTATTACGCCCAATTAATATTCAGTGTAATTCATGAGAGTGGATCCATAATACAACCAGGTTTGTTGTGTCCCAAATGCTTACTATTTGCACTGAAGGGCAGATTCATCAGTCGGTGGCAACAGTATGCTTGCAGGAAGAGCAAAAAGGCAACTCCGATAGCTATGGTTACACATATTGTTGAACATATTGCTGGAGATTTCATCACATGACCTCTCGCCTCCAACTGTCCTGCCCAGTCAAACAGCCTTTTTTTCTTCCATCTCCAATATTTTTATAAGTAATAAACAAAAGTGTTCAAAGAAGATGAAATAAACACAATTTTTTAATGCACCTATGATTTTTCTCCTGGGTTGCTCGCAGCATTGTCCAGGAGATTAATTTTCCAATCTTGGAGGCTCCAGGGCAATCCTGGAGGGTTGGCAACCCTACAGATAGCAAGTGTGGAGACAGCAGTGCTGAAGCCTTGCTTCCAGGAGAAGGAAACAATCCCCCTGTGTGGTGCCTCGTACCTACGACACATGCTGTCTCCGAAGGTAGGATTGTCTCCAGGTGCAGTGTTGCAATATAAATGGAGGATCAGTTTTGTTTCAGTTGTCAATTGCCGCTTGTTTGGTTCAGATCACGGGACAGTGAAGCCCATGCACCAGCTCCTTGTGTTTACACTACTAAATCCCAACTCCCTTATTCCAGCAGAATCATACAGCCACATTTTTACACATCTATGGCACTGCCGTTGGGACAAGGAAGCCAGTTTTGGTCATGTAAACACGGAGGGACCCCGGCTTACCTGTGATCTGAATAAAGAAGTGCTAAACACAAAAGCGCCTTTTGCTTCTCTCTTTTTGTGTTCACCCTGTGAGTCCAGCAGTCAGCAGGAATGTGACAGACACAGGCAAATGTTATCAGTGCTTGGGGTGAAAAGGGTGTTGGCAGTGGTGTACATGCTAATACCCACGAAGGAAAGGAAGGGGTAGAGTGAGGGGCAATTCCCCCTCATCTAGCCTTCAAATTGTAACCCTGATCTAAATGGTTTGGATCAGAAACGGCTTCAGCCCTATGAAATGCAGATTATACCATGGGCTGCCCTCCTTCCAGAGCTCTCGTATGCATTTCATTACTAGTCACATCTACAAGATTGGGTTTTTAATCAATCTCCTCAGGTTGGGAATTACTTTACTTGTTATCTATAGATCAGTGGTAGTGCCATCAGCTCTGAGTCAGAAGATTGTGGATTCAAGCCTCACTTTACAGTCTTGAACACAAAATTTAGGCTGATACTCCAGTGAAGTACTGACTGAATGCTGGAAGTCCCATCTTTTAGGTGAGGCATTAAACCAAGGCACTGTCAACCCTCTTGGGTGGATGTAAAAGATCCCATGGCATGGCAAGAAAAGCAGGGGAGTTCTCCCCAATGTCCTGGCCAATATTTATCTCTCAACTAAAATCAACAAAACTGATAATTGGGTCATTACCCCATTTCTGTTTGTGGGACCTTGCTGTGTGCAAATTGGCTGCCGCATTTCCTACATTACACTACAGCAACTACATTTTAAAATACTTCATTGGCAGTAAAGTGCTTTGGGAAGTCCCGAGGTCGTGAAAGGTGCTACATAAATGCAAGTTCTTTCTTTCTTGGTAAGTAAACAACTTTTAACTAATGATTGTTAACTAATCTAGATTATACAATTACTAGCATATGCCCACCAAACATGCCTGAGAGGGTGGTGGAGGCAGATTCAAATGTGGCTTTCAAAAGGAAATAGGATAAGTACCTGAAGGAAAAAATTTTGCAGGGCTACGAGAAGAGGGCAGGGAATGGGACTAGCGGCTCCGGCAGAGAGCTGGCATAGGCTTGTCGGGCCAAATGGCCTCCTTCTGTGCTATAACCATTCTATGATTCTATATGTTGCAACAAGCTAAATGTGCAGAGCTGGCCTGATGTATTTGCACAGATGTGACAATCAGGTCTCCACAATTTGCAACAGAGCTCAATACACCTTTAGCGACTGGTATCCAGCAGCAACTAAAAGGGGAGAGCGGCACATAAGACAGAAATGAAAAATTGGGTCTGTGATTCTGACAACAGGAAAAGGAACCATGACTCGGCAGTGTAAATGTGGAGAGTCATAGGCAATGGTTTCCCAGAATCCAAACTAAGTAAGCGCCAGTTTATAAATATACCTGGAGCTGAGGTGGTTTTCAGGCTAATTTGGGGTTTGAGATCCGCTAGTAACATTGGGAGCTTACTAAGGATAGCCCAGCTTTTTATTATCCTTTTTTCATCCTTTGGGTATTCTGGAATTCATGACAGTCAATTCTGACCAGTCCATAATCCTCTCTGATTGAATAATGCTTAGGCCTGCCACCTACTGCAGGCCCACAGACATCACAGCTACAGGGTAGGTTCTGTCCTTGTTCCTCTATTAGCAATGGCAATGTCGGACTCGACCTCAGTGACTGTGCAGGTACCTCTGCCAGAGTCTCAGAAGGCAGAGTTTGGGAGTTAAAACTGACTGCTTTTATATTGTTGATGTGCAGATCTCATGCAGCCGACAGAAACTCCAAAATAAACAGCAGCACAGTAATAAAGCACAGCAATAAAACGCCAGCTATTTACTTCACAAAATAGATCCCAGCTGCATCTTAAATTTGCGCATCAACCCAATATCTTGTAGTAAACTAAATATGGTAATTGAGAACAAGGAAGCTCTAACGAGAGCTGGAGGCCTTTGAATGGCTTTGCTGATGCGTCAATTGCAGATTTATTTTTTTCAATGGAGCACTTCCTCTAATGACACCTAACGACACTTCATTGTGATGAATTTGTCATGCACTTTAACACTTAGTGAGATGTGAAACACTTTTGGCCAAAGGCTACGGAGAGTCCTGGCATAGTTTGAATAGTTCCTTTGCTGGTAGGGGCATGCCCAAACTCAACATATCAATACCAGTGTATTGTGGAGCAGTTCAGGGTTAATGAAATCCAAACAGCTGGTTCCTGTTTGTTGCAAATTGAATTCCGTCATCAAAAATGTTTTAGGGTAACTTTAAGAGTTTCTTTTTATTGCACAATTTATTGTTGCTTTTCGTCCCAATGGAGAATTTGCTAAAATCTAAAAAGATTTATGTGACCATCACCGTTATCTAGTTATAGTTTGCTACACTGTAGAAATAACTGAAATTGGAAAGCCCTCTACAGGGCTGAGATTGTGAGGCCCTGTAGCTGTTGCACAGCCTCACTAACATGAGTGCCACTCAGAGTCAGGAATATAACACTGCAGTCTCAGTGCTCTGACCGATGCTCCCATCTAGTACAGCTCCACATGGCACTGCTAACCGCAGACCAGTGGGTCTCCCTCCACTTCCCGTGGTGTCAGCAAGCCCACTTTCCAGGAATCTGCATCATTATAAGCTGCTTTTATACAGGCCTGGAATTTCCTGAAAATTTGCGCCATATTAATGGCACAGGTAGGGTATATGACATTACTCCAGTACACAACATCCAGGAAATTCATCATCGTCATATCATCATAGGCAGTCCCTTGAAAACGAGGAAGCCAAGAAATTATGGCGTAAGTGACATACGCCATGCCATAATTTCCTGGGACACATTGGCATATTTCTGAGCTTAATCAAAACAGGTTTGACTTGTGAAGTTCCTCACTTCTAGACAGAGCTGAACCCTTTAGTTGCTCTTTATCTGAGAACGGAATCAATTCACAGAGATTCTCAAAGCTCAGAGCTAGGAGCTCCAGCATTAGCCTCGTCGAGAATTTTCATAGCTCTGTTCATCATTAAAATGAATGCCGATCGCCAGTTACCTCAATTAATGTCTGCTTTATCATCGCTGCCACTTAGACTGAAATATAATGGAAACCTGGCAGCGGTGTGATGTATGGATTTAAATGATCAAATCAGCAATTCAATTTACAAACACAACATGTTTTATTTCTTATTACCATTTTTTAGATGATGTACATGGGGTGCAGGTGGTTGAAGCGGGTTGGCATATCTCTGAGCTTATTCAAAACAGGTTTGACTTGTGAAGTTCCTCACTTCTAGACTTCTGGATTCTTGGTTGCTCTCTATCTGAGAACGGAATCAGTTCACAGAGGCTCACAAAGCCCAGAGCTAGGTGCTGGCATTCTGCGACAAGGGAACCAACAGCTCTCACTGACGCACTGGCAGGCCTTCATATCAACAGAATATTATTCACTTTGGTAACCTTCCCACAATGCCTGTTGACAGCCATGAAACCTGCATAGTCAGGCGACTGCTGTAACCCCCTCCCCTCCTGGAAATTGTGTTGGGGAAATTGATGGGATTGAAGGCCGATAAATCCCCAGGGCCTGATGGACTGCATCCCAGAGTACTTAAGGAGGTGGCCTTGGAAATAGTGGATGCGTTGACAGTCATTTTCCAACATTCCATTGACTCTGGATCAGTTCCTATGGAGTGGAGGGTAGCCAATGTAACCCCACTTTTTAAAAAAGGAGGGAGAGAGAAAACAGGGAATTATAGACCGGTCAGCCTGACATCGGTAGTGGGTAAAATGATGGAATCAATTATTAAGGATGTCATAGCAGTGCATTTGGAAAGAGGTGACATGATAGGTCCAAGTCAGCATGGATTTGTGAAAGGGAAATCATGCTTGACAAATCTTCTGGAATTTTTTGAGGATGTTTCCAGTAGAGTGGATAAGGGAGAACCAGTTGATGTGGTATATTTGGACTTTCAGAAGGCGTTCGACAAGGTCCCACACAAGAGATTGATGTGCAAAGTTAGAGCACATGGGATTGGGGGTAGTGTACTGACATGGATTGAGAACTGGTTGTCAGACAGGAAGCAAAGAGTAGGAGTAAATGGGTACTTTTCAGAATGGCAGGCAGTGACTAGTGGGGTACCGCAAGGTTCTGTGCTGGGGCCCCAGCTGTTTACACTGTACATTAATGATTTAGATGAGGGGATTAAATGTAGTATCTCCAAATTTGCGGATGACACTAAGTTGGGTGGCAGTGTGAGCTGCGAGGAGGATGCTGTGAGGCTGCAGAGCGACTTGGATAGGTTAGGTGAGTGGGCAAATGCATGGCAGATGAAGTATAATGTGGATAAATGTGAGGTTATCCACTTTGGTGGTAAAAACAGAGAGACAGACTATTATCTGAATGGTGACAGATTAGGAAAAGGGGAGGTGCAAAGAGACCTGGGTGTCATGGTACATCAGTCATTGAAGGTTGGCATGCAGGTGCAGCAGGCGGTTAAGAAAGCAAATGGCATGTTGGCCTTCATAGCAAGGGGATTTGAGTACAGGGGCAGGGAGGTGTTGCTACAGTTGTACAGGGCATTGGTGAGGCCACACCTGGAGTATTGTGTACAGTTTTGGTCTCCTAACCTGAGGAAGGACATTCTTGCTATTGAGGGAGTGCAGCGAAGGTTCACCAGACTGATTCCCGGGATGGCGGGACTGACCTATCAAGAAAGACTGGATCAACTGGGCTTGTATTCACTGGAGTTCAGAAGAATGAGAGGGGACCTCATAAAAACATATAAAATTCTGACGGGGTTAGACAGGTTAGATGCAGGAAGAATGTTCCCAATGTTGGGGAAGTCCAGAACCAGGGGTCACAGTCTAAGGATAAGGGGTAAGCCATTTAGGACCGAGATGCGGAGGAACTTCTTCACCCAGAGAGTGGTGAACCTGTGGAATTCTCTACCACAGAAAGTTGTTGAGGCCAATTCACTAAATATATTCAAAAAGGAGTTAGATGAGGTCCTTACTGCTAGGGGGATCAAGGGGTATGGCGAGAAAGCAGGAATGGGGTACTGAAGTTGAATGTTCAGCCATGAACTCATTGAATGGCGGTGCAGGCTAGAAGGGCCGAATGGCCTACTCCTGCACCTATTTTCTATGTTTCTATGTTTCTAAGCTTCTTGAGTGTTGTTGGAACTGCACTCATCCAGGTGAGTGGACTATTCCATCAGATGTAGATGGTGAAAAAGCTTTGGAGAATCAGCAGGCGAGTCACTCACCACAGAATACCCAGCCTTTGACCTGCTCTTGTAGCCACAGTATTTATGTGGCGAGTCCAGTTAAATTTCTGGTCAATGGTGACCCCCCAGGATGTTGATGGTGGGAGATTCGATGATGGTAATGCCATTGAATGTCAAGGGGCAGTGGTTAGACTCTCGCTTGTTGGAGATGGTCATTGCCTGGCACTGTGTGACACGAATGTTACTTGCCACTTATCAACTCAAGCCTGAATGTTGTCCAGGTCTCGCTGCATACGGGCATGGACTGAACCATTATCTGAGGAGTTATGAATGGAACTGAACAGTGAACATCCCCACTTCTGACCTTATGATGGAGAGAAGGTCATTGATGAAATTGTGAAAGATGGTTGGGCCTAGTACACTGCCCTGAGGAACTCCTGCAGCGATGTCCTGGGGGGGGAAGAATGGCCTCCAACAACCACAACCATCTTCTTTGTGCTAGGTATGACTCCAGCCAATGGAGAGTTTCCCCCCTGATCCCCATTTACTTCAGTTTTACTAGGGCTCCTTATTGCCACGCTCGGTCCAATGCTGCCTTGATGGCAGTCACTCTCACCTCACCTCTGGAATTCAGCTCTTTTGTCCATGTTTGGACCAAGGCTGTAATGAGGTCTGGAGCTGAGTGGGCCTGGTGGGACTCAAACTGAGTATCAGTGAGCAGGTTATTGTTGAGTAGTGCTGCTTGATAGCACTGTGGACAAAACTTTCCATCACTCTGGTGATGAAAAAGAGTAGGCTAATGAGGCGGTAATTGGCTGGATTCGATTTGTCCTGCTTTTTCTGGACTGGACATACTTGGGCAGTTTTCCACTTTGCCGGGTAGATACCGGTGTTGTAGCTGTACTGGAATAGCTTGGCTAGAGGCGTGGCTCCTTCTGGAGCACAAGCCGGGATGTTGACACAACCCATAGCCTTTGCTGTATCCAGTGCGCTCAGCTGCTTCTTGTTATCATGTGATGGAATTGACTGAATATCGGCATGTGTGGGGCCCATAAGATGAGGCCAAGATGGATCATCTACTCGGCACTTCTGGCGATGGTTGCGAACGCACGTGCTGGGCTCTGCCATCGTTGAGGATGGGGATGTTTATGGAGCCCCCTCCTCCCGTTAGTTATTTAATTGTCCACCACTGTTCACGACTGGATGTGGCAGGACTGTAGAGCTTTGATCTGATCCATTGGTGGGATTGCTTAGTTCTGTCTATAGCATGTTGCTTCCACTGTTTAGCATGCATGTAGTCCTGTGTTGTCGTTTCAGAAGTTTGGCACCTCATTTTCAGCTACCTCTTTGACCAAGCTTTTGGTCACCTACCCTGATTTCTCCTTATGTGGCTCGGTGTCAATTGTTTTATCTCATAATACTCATGTGAAGCACCTTGGGATGTTTCACTACATTAAAGGCAGTATATAAATACAAGTTGTTGTTGTTGTTGTTATGCCTGGTGCTGTTCCTGGCATGCTTTTCTCCACTGCTCTTTGAACCAGGGTTGATCCCCTGGCTTGATGGTCATAGTAGAGTGAGGGATGTGCCAGGCCATGAGGTCACAGATTATGGTGGAATACAATTCTGCTGCTGCTGATGGCCCACAGTGCCTCATGAATGCCCAGTTTTGAGCTGCTAGGTCTGTTCTGAATCTGTGCCATTTAGCACGGTGGAAGTGCCACACAACACAATGGAGGGTGTCCTCAGTGAAGATAGGACTTCGCCTCCTCCATTAATGTGCGGTGGTCACTGCAACCAATGCTATTCATGGACAGATGCATCTGCGACAGGTAGATTGGTGAGGATGAGGTCAAGTAGGTTTTTCCCTCGTGTTGGTTCTCTCACCACCTGCTGCAGGCCCAGTCTGGCAGCTATGTCCTTCAGGTCTCAGCCACTCTTGTGCTACCGAGCCACTCTTGGCGATGGATCTTGAAGTCCCCCACCCAGAGTACATTCTGTGCCCTTGCTACCCTCAGTGCTTCTTCCAATTGGTGTTCAACATGGAGGAGTACTGATTCATCAGCCCAGGGATGGCAGTAATCAGCAGGAGGTTTGCTTGCCCATGGTTGACCTGAAGCCATGAGACTTCATGGGGTCCGGAGTCAATGTTGAGGACTCCCAGGGCCTCTCCCTCTCCCTCCCAACTGTATACCACTGTACCAATTGGGCAGGACATACCCAGATATGGTGATGGAGGAGTCTGGGACATTGGTTGAAAGATATGATTCTGTGAACTATGTCTATGTCAGGCTGTGTTACAGCACTCCCAATTTTGACAGATGTTAGTGAGGAATACTTACAGGGTCGACTGGGGTGGGTGTGCTGTTGTCATGTCGAAATTCATTGTGAGTCTGGAATTACAAATAGGCCAGACTAGGTAAGGACAGCAGATTTCCTTCCCTAAAGGGCATTAGTGAACCAGATGGGTTTTTACGACATTCCGATAGTTTCATGGTAACCATTACTGATACTAGCTTTTTATTCCAGATGTATTTAATGAACTGAATTTAAATTCCCCAGCTGCTGTGGTGGGATTTGAACTCATGTGTCCGTATTATTAGTCCAGGCCTCTGGATTACAAGTCTAGTAACATAACCAGTATGCTACCATTCCCTACTTACATTTGTGTAATGCCTTTCACGACCTCAAGACGTCCCAATGATGATTCAAGATGGCTCCTATGTGCTCCTTTGCTGTGTATTTCTATCCCTGGCCTTCTATTGCCATCCTTTGTCCTTTCACCCTCAATCACCTCTCTTCCATTGTTTCAGTTCTCTTGGCTTTAATAGTGGGTGCATTTTAGCCCTAACTGCAAGTTAACTGCTAGTTTAAAGTTACCTGGGCGCACTGCCCATATCCCGATCATGCCTGCTCTTTGTTTTCATCAGTGAGCACTGGATCTTTGCTCAAATTAGGCTCCCAATTTCCTGGACTTCTCTGGATGTCAAGACTACACTAGACAACACCATAAGACCCCCTCCTATTGTCTCCTCTCTATTCCTCGTTTATTACCAGGAGATATCTATCCTAATCTTCCTATGTAACTTGAGTTTCCTTGTGTCCATTCACGTGTGCTTTTTGGCTGCCACTTCAGACCTGAGCCCATCACTTCTATTTCCCCCTTTTTTCTTTACAGATCCTAGGCCCCTCTCTTCTGTCATCATGCCTCCTTTCATTTCTTCCCTCTCAGGTACTCTGCCCTCCCAAATCCCTACCCCAAACCTTCAGCACTCCTCGACCTTCCTACTCTCCTGCCGCTATCCCAGGTTTGACTCCCTCTTCGATAAGCCGACAGCTTCCCATTGTGCCTCTCTCGGTATGTTTCATAAGGTCCATCAAGGCATTTGTTGCTACCTCCTTACGAGCAGCAACCCCAAGCGACCCATCCTACTCTCTCATCGATTTCCCCACCCAGTGCGCCTGCTGGCGGCTAAACTTGCCAATCTCTATACCATTCCACTCATCCCCTCCCAGAACTGACCTTGTGAATTTTGTCAGCAGATCAGCTATAACCACCCCTCTCCGCATCTCCCTCCAGGATATCCGATCATTTGTGAACGAGGCCCTTGTCATACATGAGCTTATTGTGGATAATTGTATCGATATTATGGTCTTGACGGAAACCTGACTGATGGGTGATGACACCTTCCTCCTTAATGAAGTCTTCCCTCCTGGCTACACCTTCCACCACTTGCCCCTCCCAAACTGTGATTGTGGTGTGGCTCTTATCACCAAATTTCACCTTGGTCTATTCGCCTACTCCTCTGGCACTTTCTCCTCCTTTGAGTACCTCACCTTGTTCCACCCCTCTCAACTCTCATTTAAAATCCTCATTCTCTACCACCCACGCAAGTACCATGCCCAGTTTCTCACCGAGATATCTTAAATTTCTTTCCTCTCTCAGCCTCTGCACCGAGCGACTTCTCATCCTTGGTGATTTCAACCTCCATCTCAATTCATCATGCTCTCTCTCCTCTGAGTTCACTGCCCTCCTATCCTCCCTTAACCTCTCCCTCCATATAAATTTCCCCTACTCATATTCACGGCCACCCCCTCGACCTTGCCATCTCAAGTGGCTTCTCTACTCCAATCATGTCAATCACAGATAAAGCCATCTCTAATCACTTCCTTGTATCACTCTGCAACCACATCTCCCTTGCCCCTCCCAACCTTACTTCCTTCTGTGTCCGCCCCTGGAAAAAACTCTCCCCAACTGCATTTCAATATCCCAACTGTCCAGCCTTTGGCCCTCTATTCACCACCACATTTCTGCAGCTACCGATCTGCTCAATCACATCCTCACCTCCACTTTTGATGCCCTTCTCCCCATTAAAACAATTACTCTCTCTCACCCTGATTGTTTTCCCAGTAGAGCCCTCATTACCATTCCCTTAAGTCCAAGGGACGCAGATGTGAACGTTTATGGCGGACAACTGATTTAGCCATTCATTGCCAGATCTGGCTGGACCACATAAATCACTATAGGGTCCTGCTCTCCTCTGCCATTGATCATCCTGGAATGCAAAGCTAATCTCCGGCTTCTCTTTTCCACGACAATCCATCTTCTTACACCCCTCTCCCCTGTCTCCTCCACTTTCATCTCCAACAAGTGTCGAGCTCATGGACTTCATTGTCACTAAGATTGAGACAATTCGTTCAGCTGCCTCTGCTGCTTCGCTCCCTTTCCCTAACCCACCGAGCCAAACATCTTATAAGGTTTCCCTCTTCCCTAGCCCTGAACTCGCATCTTTCTCCAATGTCTCTCTTATCTCCTCTCACGTCCTGTCTAAGCTCATCTTCTCCTTGAGACCCACTTCCTGCTCCCTCGACCCTATTCCCACTAAACTGCTGACCACCCAACTGAACAAAAGACAGGTTGAAAACACAAATACAGAGAAATTACAGAATGATGATAAGCACCCAGGTCAAGAGATGGCCCAGACCGAGATACGACTTATCAGAGGGCTTTGAATGCTGAGTCATTGATTTTTGGACACAAATGGAATCAAGGGATATCGGGATAGGGCGGGAAAGTGGAGTTGAGGTAGAAGATCAGCCATGATCTTACTAAATGGTGGAGCAGGCTACTCCTACTCCCATTTCTAACGCTCTTATGTTCTAAGAGTGTTAACAACTGAGCCACAGCTGATAACTAATGATGATAGTCCGATGATACAATGTTTTACAATGACACGAGCATAGGGTTAATCTGGTATATTGTATTCCTAACATTATCTGGCAAGCCCAACAAGAGAAGGCATGGTTCTGGACTTAGTTTTAAGGAATGAAGCTAGGCAGGTGGAAAGGGTATTAGTGGGAGAGCATTTTGGCACTAGTGATCATAATTCAGTTAGATTTAGCAAAGTTATAGAAAAGGATAAAAATAGGCCAGGAGTAAAAGTTGTCAAAAAGGGGAAAGAGCAATTTTACTAAGCTGAGATGTGATTTTGTAAAAGTGGACTGGAAACATTTACTTGTAGATAAATCAGTATCAGAGCAGTGGGAGGCATTCAAGGAGGAGATAGTGAGGGTTCAGAGCAAAGAGAAAGGATGGGACTCCAAAATCTAGAGCCCCCTGGATGTCAAGGGGCATACAGGGTAGGATAAGACAAAAAAGGGAAGCTTATGTCA
This sequence comes from Pristiophorus japonicus, assembly GCF_044704955.1. Taxonomy (NCBI): domain Eukaryota; kingdom Metazoa; phylum Chordata; class Chondrichthyes; family Pristiophoridae; genus Pristiophorus; species Pristiophorus japonicus. The sequence continues at coordinate 73,881,421 of NC_091980.1, read as the reverse complement.
GATACCGAGAGCTAAATAGTGCAGAAAGCCTGGAGGAGCATAGAAAGTGCAGGGGTGAAATTAAAAAGGAAATTAGGAAAGCAAAGAGAGGGCACCAAAACATATTGGCAAGTAAAAGCCAGGAAAGCCCAAAGATGTTTTATAAATATATAAATAGATATCCACAGATCCAGCAGGGTAGGTAGATAAGATGGTTAAGAAGGCATACGGGATACTTTCCTTTTTTAACTGAGGCATAGAATACAAGGGCAGGGAGGTTATGCTTGAACTGTATAAAGCACTAGTTAGGCCATAGATAGAGTACTGTATGCAGTTCTGGTCACAACATTACAGGAAAGATGTGATTGCACTAGAGAGGGTACAGAGGAGATTTACGAGGATTTTTCTAAGACTGGAGAATTTTAGCTATCAGGAAAGATTGGATAGGCTGGGGTTCTTTGGAACAAAAGAGGCTGAGGGGAGACTTGATTGAGGTGTATAAAATTATGAGGCACCTAGATAGAGTGGCTAGGAAGGACCACACTTGATCAGCTTTGCTGGGCAGGCCATATAGTTTGCATGCCAGACACAAGGCTCCCTAAGCAATTGCTCTATGCTGAGCTCCTTCATGGCAAACGAGCCAAAGGCGGGCAGCAGAAACGTTACAAGGACACCCTCAAAGCCTCCCTGGTAAAGTGCAACATCACCACTGACACCTAGGAGTCCTTGGCCGAAGACTGCCCTAGGTGGAGAAAGTGCATCCGGGAGGGCATTGAGCTCTTCGAATCTCAACGCCGCGAGCGTGAAGAGATCAGGCGCAGGCAGCGGAAGGAGCGTGTGGTAAATCAGTCTCATCTCCCCCCTTCCCCCGACAAATGTCTGTCCCACTTGTGACAGGGTCTGTGGCTCTCGCATTGGACTGTTCAGCCACAAAAAGACTCACTTTAAGAGTGGAAGCAAGTCTTCCTCGATTCTGAGGAACTGCCTATGATGATGATGATTTCCCCCAGCAGAGTGGTTAATAACCAGGGATCATAGATTTAAATTAATTGGTAGAAGGATTAGAGTGGAGTTGAGGAGAATCTTTTTCACCCAGAGGGTGGTGGGTGTCTGGAACTCAATGCCTGAAAGGGTGATAAAGGCACACATTCTCATTACATTTAAAATGTGTTTGGAAATGTACTTGAAGTGCTGTAACCTACAAGACCAAGAGCTGGAAAGTGGGATTAGCTCTTTTTCGGCCGGCACAGACACGATGGGTCGAATGGCCTCTTTCTGTGCCGTAAATGTCTATATGATTCTATGAATGTATCTGGACTGGAGAGGTTTCTATGCTTGTACCAAATCCCCAGTGTACAATTCCACATTTATTCGCACTGTGCAGGTCATTTATCATGTTTCTATTTGTTGAGATAGTAAATGTGAATCATTTAAATGAATATTTCCACTTGTAAGTTGTGATGCTGAATCTCAGAATGTGCTGTGCTTGTGACTGGCTGGTAAGCAGATACACTTATCGATGTTAAACTGGTTAAAGTCCCTTTATGGGCAACATTCTAAAAATAGCTCCAACAGCTATCCTTAGATCAAAAGATCCTGATATCCAGGATCTCAAACAGGGTATTGTTCTTTAATCTTATCTTTAGCCCTTCATCTCCGACTAATCATAGACACAGTTGCTTTACTCATCATCATCATAGGCAGTCCCTCGAACGAGGATGACTTGCTTCCACCAGTTCCCAGGTGTTTCGATGAAGGACCCAATGTTCCAGTCCTGAATTCCAATTGAGGGGGTGGAAGATGCCTGTGCGTGGATTTTTTTAACGTGTGGTGACCGTTGCACACCAGCCACCACATGGGCTTGACAGAGCTAGGTCTATAGAAAGCCAGGGAGATCACATCGATCCCACATGATCCAGGCTGGCACAAAGGGCTGGATATCATGGAATTTCTCCCTATCTAAAGAATGCTTTTCAGAGGATCTGTTTCCTTTTCAAAATGGACATACTGCCAACCAGGGACTGCCTAATACTACATTATACTATACCTGAATAATTAAGATATCAGGCTAAGATACTAATAAGACTCCAGCAGATTCCAGCATCCACAGTATTTTACTTTATTAATAATAAGACTTTATTGCATTTAGAGAAATGTGGCAGTATTGTTTGGATTACAAAAGATCCTGAAGAACCAGATAAATGCTACAAATCCAATCCACTAATTTTTCGGCAACGTGCACACGTTTCTTTAGAACCAAATTTGGTTGACAAGTTAATTACCTCTTTGTATTATGAAGAATGCCTAGCTCTCATTAGCATCCTCACCTGAGCCCCTTCTGGATGGGTGATCTCTGTCATTCTGCTTGTACACAAAAGTATGTTTGATTTCTCCCTTTCTCTGTTTCCTCGCTTCCCAGTGGAGATTGGGAGAGAGCAACAAAGTGCAGTGCCGTGGATTATTGGGTCAGAGGTTCAATTCTCCACCGCGCTAAGTTCCCAATTTTAGTCAGGCTGCTGCGTGGACTTGCTGACTGCTGGTCACTAGGAGGGAGGGAAGGTCATAGCGACCAAATTTAGTGGGCTGTATCTATGCACTTTCTAAGAGTTTAGGTATAGGCATGAGAGCAAAAGACCTCTTACTGCAAAAAGTGCATAGGCCAGAAGATCAGAAAATAAGGCAGAAGAGGGAAATTAGAAGTTTTGAATGCTCCTATATATAGATATTTCACTATCAATCTTATTTATATTTGTCAGATCTTGGTCCTTGAATTGAAAATAATTAATACAGCCTTTGCATGAGTGTGTTAGGGATCTCAACTCTCCAGGATTGTCTAGGAGTCTCCGGGAATTAATAATTAATCTCCCGGACACTGCTGCAAGCAACCCAGGAGAACAATCATTGAGACATTAAAAACTGATGTGTGTTTTTTCACTTTCATTTATTAGTTATAAAATATTGGAGGTGGAGGTGGGGAAAAGGCTGTTTGACTGGATGGGGCAGTTGAAGGTAGGAGGTCACATGATAATTCTCCAGAAATACATTCAACCAGAGTTGGCAACCCTAGTGTGTGTGATTGTGTGATTGTGTGTGATTGTGTGATTGTGTGTGTGTGTGTGATTGTGTGTGATTGTGTATGTGTGTGTGTGATTGTGTGTGTGTGTGTGATTGTGTGATTGTGTGTGTGTGTATGATTGTGTGTGTGTGATTGTGTGTGTGTGTGTGTTTGTGTGTTTGTGTGATTGTGTGTGTGTGATTGTGTGTGTGCATGTTTGTGATTGTGTGTGTATATGCATGTGCTCTTCAAGGCTTGCAATGTATCACTGGCATAAATCATTAGGTTAATTTAAGAGAGCTTCCTCTGCATTTAACACCTCTTCATCATCATCATCATCATCATCATCATAGGCAGCCCCTTGGTATCGAGAAAGACTTGCTTCCACTCTAAAAATGAGTCCTTAGGTGACTGAACAGTCCAATAATAGAGAACCACAGTCCCTGTCACAGATGGGAAAGAGTGGGTGGGACTGATTTGCATATGCATGGTACTTCTGTGTCTGACCTTGGACTGTTAGATGCTCTATAATCCAATGCTCAGCTCTGTCTGTTCCCGCCTCTACCCCTCCTTAACTTCTTCAGTGGCCTGGAATGTCTTACTTACTTGAAAGAAGAAAGAAATACTTGGATTTATATAGCGCCTTTCACGACCACCAGACGTCTCAAAGAGCTTTTGGAATGTAGTCACTGTTGTAATGTTGTAATGGTGCCCTAAGTGGAGGAAGTGCATCCGGGAGGGCGCTGAGCACCTTGCTGAGAGCATGCAGAAATCAAGCGCAGGCAGCGGAAAGAGCGTGTGGCAAACCAGTCCCATCCATCCTTTCCCTCAACGACTATCTGTCCCACCTGTGACAGAGTCTGTGGTTCTCGTATTGGACTCTTCAGCCACCTAAGAACTAATTTTAAGAGTGGAAGCAAGTCTTCCTCGATTCTGAGGGACTGCCTATGATGATGATGATGATGATGGATTGTAATGATGATGGTTGTAATGTTGTAACTTGCTTTAGCATCCCTTACCTGCTGAAGCATGACTTACCTGTTGCATTGTCTTTTACTTGGAGAGGTATAATGTCACATACACATTTCTGATTGACTACTGCTAGAGGCTGTAACAGGAAAACCTTAAGGGTCTGCGTCTCTCTGTATGCAAGCACACAGAATGAAAGCTTTGCAAATGACAGCTGTCACCACATTAAGCATCAAATAAACAATGTTCTCCGGAAGAAAGGTACAACATGAGATCAAAGGGCTTTTCACCAATTAAAGATGATCACATAGCACCTTCAACCATCAGTAGAGCTCCTTTCAAAAGCATTTCTGTGTTGTGAAGGTGACGTCTTTACATTGTCTTATAACAAACAATTGGATCCGTGAACATAAACACATTAGGGTCTTTCAAGTGTGTTTATCATGTATTAATGTTCTGTAATTAAAGAGCCTGGTAAAAGGAGAGGTATTTACAGCCAGGTCTGATAAGAATTCAGCCTCCACCCCAGGAACAACAAACATTCAGATTGTAACAAGATATGGAGAGCATCGGAGGTGAAGAATACAAATGAAACCAAAGAGTAAAACAAGGAGCCTCAAGGGTCATTAGCACTTATTCTGTAACATTAATGGAATGAGGTTAGGCGTGAATCTTCACTAGCCATAAGCACAGGCAGTAAACAGGATGGCTCAAGAGGTTTGTTTTCCAAATTACAATCAAAGCTAGTTCTATCTTGTAGCTTCAAAGCCACTTTTATAATACTCTGGTGGCAGGCTAGTGCCATCATGAAAAACAAGTCTCACTGGCTGCTGGGCTTAACAAATCTAGCATGTTTACTTTGGTGTTGTCATTGAACCAGTGGGAAGCTGTTCAACCTTCGCCGTCTCCAGGCCAGATCCAAGACTACTCCAACCTCTGTCATCGAGCTACAGTACACGGACGATGCCTGCGTCTGTGCACACAGAGGCTGAACTCTAGGACATAGTCGACGTATTTACCGAGGCATATGAAAGCATGGGCCTTACGCTAAACATTAGTAAGACAAAGGTCCTCCACCAGCCTGTCCTCGCCACACAGCACTGCCCTCCAGACATCAAAATCCATGGCACTGGACAACGTGGACCACTTCCCCTATCTCGGGAGTCTCCTATCAACAAGAGCAGGCATTGATGATGAGATCCAAAACCGCCTCCAGTGCGCCAGTGCAGTCTTCGGTCGCCTGAGGAAAAGAGTGTTTGAAGACCAGTCCCGCAAAACTGTCACCAAGCTCATGGTCTACAGGGCCGTAGTAATACCCGCCCTCCTGTATGGCTCAGAGGCATGGTCCATGTAAGTAGACACCTCAAATCGCTGGAGAAATACCACCTGCGATGTCTCCGCAAGATCCTGAAAATCCCCTGGGAGGACAGACGCACAAACGTTAGCGACCTCGTCCAGGTCAACATCCCCAGCATTGAAGCACTGACCACACTTGATCAGCTCTGTTGGGCAGGCCACATAGTTCGCATGCCAGACACGGGACTCCCAAAGCAAGCGCTCTACTCGGAACTCATCCATGGCAAATGAGCCAAAGGCGGGCAGAGGAAACGTTACAACGATACCCTCAAAGCCTCCCTGATAAAGTGCGACATCCCCACTGACACCTGGGAGTTCCTGGCCATAGACCGTCCTAAGTGGAGGAAGTGCATTCGGGAGGGCGCTGAGCTCCTGAAGTATCGTCGCCGAGAGCATGCAGAAATCAAGCGCAGGCAGCAGAAGAAGCGTGCGGCAAACCAGGCTCCCTGCCCACCCTTTCCTGCAATTACTATTTGTCCCACCTGTGACAGAAACTGTGGTTCTTGAATTGGATTATACAGCCACTTAAGAACTCATGCTAAGAGTGGAAGCAAGTCTTCCTCGATTCCGAGGGACTGCCTATGATGATGGTTGGAGGAGAATGGTGTGTGGGTATGGGTGGCACGGGTATGGCACTGAATTCAATGTAAAAGCAAATTTGGCTCAGTTGTGCCTCTGTTTGTGCCCCAGAGGGGCGGTAAATAGTGTTTCTAGGCGTAACGCTAGGCACCCAGCTTTTACCGCCTGGCCGGCATATTTTGCTCATGGTTTGCGGTGGCGGAAAAACTTACTGCCCAGCCCTCTAGTTTCATCGAGATCATGACGCCAGTCATTGTGCAATGCTCCGCTAGCGCTCCAGATGCAAAATTAGGCCCAAATGCCTCATTTAATGCTTGGGGAGGAGGACTTACCCCCACAGGTTTACAGGCATCAACGCTCATGCCTCCAGCTCTCTGAAGAACAGTGTGTGAGAAGGCTGCGTTTCAGAAAGGAAGTGCTGACAGAGATATGCCATCTCATACAGGCAGACCTGCAGCCTTCCAGCGCCAACAGGACTGCGCTGCCCATCGCAGTGAAGTTGTCTGTGGCACTTGCCTTCTATGCCTCCAGCTCCCTCCAGGCAGCATCAGGGAACTTATGCAGCATCTCTTAGTATGTTGCACATAGCTGCATTCGTCATGCAACAAAGGCTTTGTACGCCCGCAGAATGAACTTCATAAAGTTCCCAATGAGCAGGGAGAGCCAGAATGAACGGGCAAGTGGGCTTGGCAGATTTGCAGGCTTCCCGAGAGTTCAAGGAGCCATTGCCGGTACACACATGGGGCGAGAACCTCCACTTTTTTTGCATGCTTAACGCCCACTTAACGCCCATTTGACCACTGAAATTACGTATAATGCCCATATATCGTCCATTTTGGCACAAAATGGAAACTGACGGGCATTTTTAGGAAACTTATCACCCAACGTTACTTTCCACATGGAATTAACGCCGAGATTCAATAATATCGCCCGCCCACTTTTTTTGTCATAAAGAGGATATTTGGCGAAACTAACACCTAGGAGATCACCCACTGACACTTTCACCACCTCACACACATATCGCCCACAATATCGCTCGACCATAAAACCGCCCATAAAAAGTGGAACTGTTCTGAACTAACGCCAGCGGTGTGGCTGCCATTTTTAAAATCGCAGATCTCTTCATTCAAAAGTCTGCTTCAACTTCGGGGGAGTTTGCATTGACTCTGGAGTTTTTCTCAGGCGAAGTGAACATCTCAAAAGGCATATTTTCAGACTCTGGACTATTGGGGGTTTACTTTAGGTGTATTTTAGTGAGAAAATCATTGCTACTGATCAATCGCTATTATACTTTCAATGCAATGGGGCCAGCCATTTCTCAGCTTGCATCGATTAATATGCAGATGCTGCAGAGCACAGATGGCTCAATGGTGATGCACATCATTATGTCTCCAATTTAAGACGTGCAAGAATGAGGAGGAGGGCCAGACCATACACACATACAGGGAAAAGAGGTCTTACCTCGACGTCTCCGACAACACCTGCCTTCGGGACTGCGTTTCCACAAGGTGTTGATCAATGAAATATGTGAGCTCATCAGGCCACATATGCAGCCTGTCATCAGGACATTAGTGTCGGTCGAAGTCAAGGGCACCGCGGCACTGTCTTTCTACGCGTCCGGTTCCTTTTGGGCCTCTGCGGTCGAGATTTGCCCTCTGTCTCACCATGCAACCCATCGCTGCATTAGACAGGTCACGGAGGCCCTGTACACAAGAAGGATGGACTTTATCAGCTTCCTCATGACCACGGAGGCTCAGACTGATAGAGCTGGAGCATTCTACCGCATTGTTAAGTTCCCCAGGGTGCAGGGAGCTATACAGTGCACTCACATCATCATGCGGCCACCTTCTCAGGACCGGAGCGTTTTCGTAACACAAAAGGATTTTACTCCCTGAAGGTCCAACTAGTTGTTGACCACAACCAGATCAGACTGGCAGTGAATGCCAAATGTCTGGGCACCTTCGATGAGCCTCAGATCCTGCGTGAGAACGCTGTCTCTGACATCTTTAAGAGTCAGCCACAAGGACAATGCTTGATGATAACCGATATGGCCGAGCCACCTGGCTGATGACCCCCCTGCGTGACACCCACACCGAGGCCGAGAAACGATACAACCAGAGCCACAGAGACACTCGCAATATGGTCCAGCAAATAACAACTATGCTTAAGCAGCATGTCAGATGTCTTGATCACTCAGGAGAGGAGCTACAATACAACCCTGAGCAAGTAGGTAAATTCGTGGTCATGTGCTCGATGATGCACAACCTGGCTATCAGGAGGAGCCAAGAATTGCTAGAAAGCACAGATGCTCCACCTCAGCAGAGAGAGGGAGAGGACGACGGAGGGCTGGACGCTGACCTAGGGCCAGACAACCATGCCCACGACCCCCTCCAGACAGCAGAAAAGGGCCCATGGTGGCTACATAGCTGCAAGACTCTTACGTGAGGAGCTCATATCTGAACGATTTTCTTGAAAGAATGTTGATGTGAGTGACAACGCTGACACATTGCTGTCTGTGTGCCGCTCAGACATCAATGGTGCCCATCACCTTGGTGCCAGTTAAAGTTTTACGTTGATTGAAGTTAAGTTGTATTTAACCCTTTCATATTAAGGAATCGCCAGTGTATAATGGTCCAGCTATCTGAGACAATGCGCAACAAGGTTATGATCAATAAAAAAAATGTTATACCAACATTGGTCTGAAATCATAAGTATTACAGCAATAACACCCAACCACCGCCCACACCCCACTTTTTACATCATTGACATCAATCAAATGTTCAACATGTCCAGCAACACAGAATACAAAGGCAAAGCAGGAGCGTGGTCCCCTGCCCCCATACATTACAACAAATTGCATACACCCAGATGGAGATATAACACAACCATCACCTGCGGACATGCACCTTACTTTCCTTCCGCCTCCCCTTCTTCTCCCCACCTCTACCCCTTCGCCTCCTTGCTCCATGGCACCTGGCCGAGGAGCTCCTCAGGCAGTGCCTCATTGGGGGGATGAAGGCAGATGCAGTGGTTGCACAGATACGGGAACGGGGTGTGCCGAGGGGGCAACAGTCTCTGATGCAGAAGCAGGATTTTGGTCCTTGCTCTCATCTGTCATTCGTAGTGGTGGTGCAGAACCTAGGGTTGGAGTGCCGGGCTCTGAGACCACTGAGAGGCCTGTGTCAGCAGTGATCCTGGCTACTGCATCCAGGGCCTCCGCCATCTGCGGAATTTACTCAGTTATGGTAGCCAGCTGTCGGGATATGCTGCACAATGCTTCGATGAGCTGGTCACCAATGGCTACAGTCCTCCTGGACAACTGTACCATCTCTCCGCTCTCATGTGGTGCTCGTGGAACAGATCTGCCACGTCCACGAGGCCTCCGCGGGGTCGATGCCGTCCTGGGGACAAATGGGGTGCCCTGTGGCGAGGTGCTTGGGGCTGCTACCTCCAGAGTGGAGGCGGGAATGACCGGAGGACCACTAGATGGTTTTGGGGTGGAATGACTTCTGGAGCATGGCGATGCAGGTTCCTCGAAGTCGGCGCTGTCATCCGTGAAGAACAGACCCAGCGGATTGACGGGCGAGGATTGGAGCTCCTTAGCATCAGATGTAGGATCGTCCGGAGAATCGGGCCCCGCGCCCCCACCTTCTGGCCTCTGTGGTCTTGCCTTGGGACGCGCTGCTGGCTGAGCTACAAAACACAAATGAGGTTATTAGAGGAGAAGAGGGTGCTAGGGTCACAAGGTGAGTCCAGCGCTGCACACAGCATATGCACGACAAAAGCACCACCGCTCTCAAAATCATCACAGACATCACATTTCATGACCATCAACACATTTGCATTGCAATGATTTTCATTAGGCCATCATTATTTATATGACAATTTTAGAAATCACCTATCATATATGATTGTTCGGTTATGAGTGGGTGTGGCATCTATTGACTTTACATCACGCAATGGTGTAAGCTTTACTCACGTGTCATCACTTCAGGGTCTGCAGATGCGTCCGTGGCTGTCCGGGTGTGCTTCCCCACGAGTGCGAACACTCGCTCCTCCATCTCAGTGATGTCACTGGGGCCTGGTGGCCCCCCACCCGTTCGCCTCTGCACGGACCTCATCGTCGATAGCTTCTTCTGTAAAAGATGACAGGACGACATGACATGAGATCATTGCATGATATCATTGCTAGGTACTGTCACAGAGACTGGTACAACACATAAGCGACAGATGTAATCATGATTATTATGAAAATGACCTTCTTTATCTAAAGACGTGCACCATGACCGCAGGCTTTGAGTAAAACATTCCCGGTAAAAGTGAAAGACCTCACATCTGCTGATAGTCACTCATGACTGTTACAAATCAAATTATGTAAACAAATGTAATACTTAGTCTTGCGGATCCCACAAGGCCGTTCCATCGTTTGCGGTATTGGTTGCTCTCACGAACCTCGTTGGTCGCCGACGAGACCACCTCTGCTATCTCGGACCATATGTTCTGGTAGGCCTTTGGGGTGGGCATCCCATGCCCTCCCTATGTTAAATCACCCCAGTATGACTCGACCTCCTGCAGGAGGGAGGCATTTGCCTTGTCCGAGAACCTCCTGGCTCTTTTGCGCCCTACAGTGTGCTCCTCTTACACCTCAATGCTCTCTCCAGCGTCAGTCTCCACAGCGTGCTGTGATGCCTCCTCCTCGCCCTCCATTATAGGCCAAATTCAGGCAAATATGTGGCTGGTCACAGCTAATTTTTCTTTCTCTACTTTCTGGTAAAGTCTCCCTCTTTCCTCCCAAAGCAGCCACACCACACCCAGACATGCCTTCAGTCCTTCTGTACTCCCTCTCTATCTGTCTCCTCTTCTGCGCATGTCATGATGACCCTTGACCTCCTGAATTGTGGGAATCAAGCGTTGCTTGCCATTGCTAAGGACGGCGACACTTTATGGCAGAAGGTCAGCGAGATTTAACATAGAAACATAGAAACATAGAAAATAGGTGCAGGAGTGGGCCATTCGGCCCTTCGAGCCAGCACCACCATTCAATATGATCATGGCTGATCATGCAACTTCAGTACCCCATTCCTGCTTTCTCTCCATACCCTTTGATTCCTTTCGCTGTAAGGGCCACATCTAACTCTCTTTTGAATATATCTAACGAACTGACCTCAACAACTTTCTGTGGTAGAGAATTCCACAGGTTCAAAACTCTGAGTGAAGAAGTTTCTCCTCATCTCGGTCCTAAATGGCTTACCCCTTATCCTCAGACTGTGACCCCTGGTTCTGGACTTCCTCAACATCGAGAACATTCTTCCTGCCTCTAACCTGTCCAATCCCATCAAAATTTTATATGTTTCTATGCGATCCCTTCTTATTCTTCTAAATTCCAGCGACTATAAGCCTAGTTGATCCAATCTTTCTTCATATGTCAGTCCTGCCTTCCCGGGAATCAGTCTGGTGAACACTCGTTGCACTCCCTCAATAATAAGAATGTCCTTCCTCAGATTGTACACAATATTCAAGGTGTGGTCTCACCAAGGTCCTGTACAACTGCAGCAAGACCTCCCTGCTCCTATACTCAAATCCCCTCGCTATGAAGGCAAACATGCCATTTGCCTTCTTCACCGCCTGCTGTACCTGCATGCCAACTTTCAATGACTGATGTACCATGACATCCAGGTCTCATTGCAACTCCCCTTTGCCTAATCTGTCACCATTCAGATAATATTCTGCCTCCCTGTTTTTGCCACCAAAGTGGATAACCTCATATTTATCCATATTATACTGCATCTGCTATGCATTTGCCCATGCTTGCGATACCCTACTAGTCACTGCCTGCCATTCTGAAAAGGACCCGTTTATTCCTACTCTTTGCTTCCCGTCTCTCAACCAGTTCTCTATCCACGTCAGTACATTACCCCCAATACCATGTGCTTTAATTTTGCACACAATCTCTTGTTTGGGACCTTGTCAAAAGCCTTTTGAAAGTCCAAATACACCACATCCACTTGTTCTCCCTTATCTACTCTACCAATTACATCCTCAAAAAATTCTAGAAGATTTGTCAAGCATGATTTCCCTTTCATAAATCCATGCTGACTTGGACCGATCCTGTTACTGCTTTCCAAATGCGCTGCTATTACATCTTTAATAATTGATGCCAACATTTTCCCCACTACCAATGTCAGGCTAACCAGTCTATAATTCCCTGTTTTCTCTCTCCCTCTTTTTTTAAAAAGTGGGGTTACATTAGCTACCCTCCAATCCATAGGAACTGATCCAGAGTCTATAGAATGTTGGAAAATGACCACCAATGCATCCAATATTTCTAGGGCCACTTCCTTAAGTACTCTTGGATGCAGACTATCAGGCCCTGGGGATTTATCGGCTTTCAATCCTATCAATTTCCCTAACTCAATTTTCTGACTAATAAGGATTTCCTTCAGTTCCTCCTTCTCACTAGACCCTCGGTCCCCTAGTATTTCCGGAAGGTTATTTGTGTCTTCCTTAGTGAAGACAAAACAAAAGTATTTGTTCAATTGGTATGCCATTTCTTTATTCCCCATTACAAATACACCTGATTCTGACTGCAAGGGACCTACTTTTGTCTTCACTAATCATTTTCTCTTCACATATCTATAGAAGCTTTTGCGTTCCCTGCAAGCTTACTCTCATACTCTATTTTCCCCCTCCTAATTAAACCCTTAGTCCTCTTCTGCTGAATTCTACATTTCTCCCAGTCCACAGGTTTGCTGCTTTTTCTGGCCAATTTATATGCCTCTTCCTTCGATTTAACACTATCCCTAATTTCCCTTGTTAGCCACAGTTGAACCACCTTCCCCGTTTTGTTTTTACTCCAGTCAGGGATGTACAATTGTTGAAGTTCATCCATGTGATCTTGAAATGTTTGCCATTGCCTATCCACCATCAACCCTTTGAGTATCATTCGCCAGTCTATCCTAGCCAATTCACGTCTCATACCATCTGACGTTACTTTTCTTTAAGTTCAGGACCCTAGTCTCTGAATTAACTGTGTCACTCTCCATCTTACTGAAGAATTCTACCATATTATGGTCACTCTTCCTCAAGGAACCTCGCACAACAAGATTGCTAATTAATCCTCTCTCATTACACAAGACCCAGTCTAGGATGGCCTGCTCTCTAGTTGGTTCCTTGACATATTGGTCTAGAAAACCATCCCTAATACACTCCAGGAAATCCTCCTCCACCATGTTGCTACCAGTTTGGTTAGCCCAATCTAAATGTAGATTAAAGTCACCCATGATAACTGCTGTACCTTTATTGCACGCATCCCTAATTTCCTGTTGTTGCTGTCCCCAACCACACTAGCACTGTTTGGTGGTCTGCACACAACTCCCACTAGCATTTTCTGCCCTTTGGTGTTCCGCAGCTCTACCCATACAGATTCGACATCATCCAAGCTAATGTCCTTCCTTACTATTGCGTTAATCTCCTCTTTGACCAACAACGCTGTCCCACCTCCTTTTCCTTTCTGTCTATCCTTCCTGAATATTGAATACCCCTGGATGTTGGTTCCCAGCCTTGGTCACCCTGGAGCCATGTCTCCATAATCCCAATTACATCATATCTGTTTTTTACAAAAGGCCCACTTCAATGATGATCGACACACTACCTCCCAATGATTTTTTGACATGTAGATCTCCGTCTATTATCTCAATACACTCCCCCCCCCGCCCCCCCCCAATTATTTCAACACATCAAATAAACATTTCAAACATGATCCATTAAAATTCAGGATTATGTTTAAAACAAGGAAGTATCCAGTTGTCACATTTTGGTCTGATCAGTTCTAGTCAACAAAACTTATTTTGATTTTGATGAATCAGATAAATTATTTCTGCACAGAAGTCACTGCACCCAACAACCCCCACACACAGAAAATGCAGCAGAGCTGGTCTCCAGTCATCTTGGTTAATCCTTGCTACTGGACCAAGACCTAGCTCTGTCAAGCCCGCGTGGTGGCTGGTGTGCAACGGTCACCACACGTTTAAAAAATCCAAGCACAGGCATCTTCTACCCTTCAAGATTTAGTTCGGACCTGGAATTTTAGGTCCATCATTGAAACACCTGTGAATTTTTTGATGTGAAAGCAAGTCATCCTCGATTCGAAGGACTGCCTATGATGATGATGATGATATCCGTTAACAGCTATCCTTTAACATTCGTCCACCTTATTACGAATGCTCCTCGCATTGAGACACAGAGCCTTCAGGCTTGTTTTTTTTAATCGCTCTTTGTCCTTTTAGAATTATGTTGTAATGTGGCCATTTTTGATTTTTGTCTTTGATTTCTCGGCCCTGTACCTTTCCTTATCTCCTTTCTACCTTTTGCTTCTGCTCCCATTTTACTTCCATCTGTCTCCCTGCATAAATTCCCATCCCTCTGCCATATTAGTTTAACTCCTCCCCAACAGCACTAGCAAACACTCCCCCTAGGACATTGGTTCTGCTCCTGCCGAGGTGCATACCGTCCGGTTTGTACTGGTCCCACCTCCCCCAGAACCGGTTCCAATGCCCCAGGAATTTGAATCCCTCCCTTCTGCACCATTCCTCAAGCCATGTATTCATCTTAACTATCCGTCTATTTCAACTTGTGGCACTGGTAGCAATCCTGAGATTACTACCTTTGAGGTCCTACTTTTTAAATTTAACTCCTAGCTCCCTAAATTCAGCTTGTAGGACCTCATCCCGTTTTTTACCTATATCGTTGGTACCTATATGCGCCACGACAACTGGCTATTCACCATCCCCCTCCAAAATGCCCTGCAGCCGCTCCGAGATATTCTTGACCCTTGCACCAGGGAGGCAACATACATTCTGGAGCCTCGATTGCGGCCGCAGAAACGCCTATCTATTTCCCTTACAATAGAATCCCTGACCACTATAGCTTTCCCACTCTTTTTCTTGCCCTCCTCTGCTGCAGAGCCACCCATGGTGCCATGAACTTGGCTGCTGCTGCCTTCCCTTGATGAGTCATCTCCCCATTTCATATCACTCACGGTAACGCCCATTTTCAAAAATGGAGACTAGGTGCTTTGAGAATCGACGAGAAGCCGACGATCTGAAAACACTTTTTTACCACCCACGCCGGAAATAACGCCCATTTTTGAGTGATATGTACAAAAGTGGAAAATCTCGCCCATGGCCTTGCGAGCACCATTTGATAATGCAGAGATATTCAGAAACCAAAAGGGATACCACTCCCTAAACATCCAGCAGGGTGTGTGACCACACTCAGCGCATCCTCGCAGTTAATGCCCGCTATCCCGGGAGCGCACATGATGCTTTGATCTTGCATGAGAGCAGTGTCTCACGAATATTTCAGCGCTAAAGGCAAGGGCATGGCTGGCTGATCGAGGACAAAGGATACGGCCTCGCCTCCTGGCTCATAACCGTCCCTCCGCAACCCCTTCGGTGGAAGCCAAGCAGCGCTACAATGAGAACCATGCAGCTATCCGCAATATGATCCAACAGACAATTGAGGTACTCAAACAGCGATTCTGATGCCTGGACCGTTCTGGAGGCAGACTTCAATACTCCCCTCAGCAGGTCTCCAAATTCATTATGTGTGCTGCATACTACACAACTTGGCCATCATGAGGGGCCAGGCATTGCCAATGGGAATTGCAGGCCTACCTCAGGAGGGGGAGGACGATGAAGAGGAGCCATCCTTGCCCACTCACATAGACGATGAAGAGGAGTCTGGCGAGGCACCGATTGCACAGCCACCACATCCATGGCGGAGGCAGTGTGGAGATGCTGCCAGAACAAGAGCCGCACGTCGCCAGCTCATAATGGCCAGGTTTTCTTGCATGGAGGAAGTTGAGGGCTGCATCTAATGCTGGCCACGCTATGTGCCACCATAAAGGCACATCTACATTGAGCTTCGGAATGATACACGCATCATCATCATAGGTAGTCCCTCGAAAGACTTGCTTCCACTTTAAAAGTGAGTTTTCAGGTGACTGTACAGTCCAATACGGGAATTACAGTCTCTGTCACAGGTGGGATAGACAGTGGTTGAAGGAAAGGGTGGGTGGGGAGCCTGGTTTGCCACATGCTCCTTCTGCTGTCTGCGCTTGGTTTCTGTATGCTCTTGGTGATGAGACTCGAGGTGCTCAGCGCCCTCCCGGATGCTCTTCGTTCACTTAGGGCGGGCTTTGGCCAGGGACTCCCAGGTGTTGGTGGGGATGTTGCACTTTATCAAGGAGGCTTTGAGGGTGTCCTTGAAATGTTTCCTCTGCCCAACTGAGCCTCGCTTGCCATGTAGGAGTTCAGAGTAGAGCGCTTGCTTTGGGAGTCTTATGTCGGGCATGCGGACGATGTGGCTCGCCCAACGGAGCTGGTCGAGTGTGGTCAGTGCTTCAATGCTGAGGATGTTGGCCTGATTGAAAACACCGACGTTGATGCAACTGTCCTCCCAGGGGATTTGCAGGATCTTGGTATTTCTCCAGCGATTTGAGGTGTCTACTGTACATGGTCCATGTCTCTGAAGCATAAAGGAGGGTGGGTATCACTACAGCCCTGTAGGCCATAAGCTTGGTGCCAGATTTGAGGTCCTGGTCTTTGAACACTCTCTTCCTCAGGTGACCAAAGGCTGTGCTGGCGCACTGGAGGACCTCGTCGTCGATGTCTGGCCTGGCTGATAGTAAGCGAGGGAACATGGAGCGTCCTTCTCCATTTCGGCTGCCCCCAAAAGTTTGTCGCCATCCTCTGCCTGTTCCACAATGACATGCAAGCTGTGATCCTGACCATCAGATCCACAACAGACCCAATTCACGTCCGGACCGGGGTCAAGCAGGGCTGCGTCATCGCGCCAACCCTCTTCTAGATCTTCCTCGCTGCAATGCTCCATCTCACGCTCAACAAGCTCCCCGCTGGAGTGGAACTAAACTATAGAACCAGTGGGAACCTGTTTAACCTTCGTTGCCTCCAGGCCAGATCCAAGACCGTCCCATCCTCTGTCATCGAACTACAGTACACGGATGATGCTTGCGACTGTGCCCATTCATAGGCTGAACTCCAAGCCATTATCAAACATCTTCACCGAGGCGTACGAAAGCATGGGTCTTACACTAAACATCCATAAGACAAAGGTCCTCCACCAATCTGACCCCGCCACACAGCATTGCCCCCAGTCATCAAAATTCATGGCACAGCCTAGGACAATGTGGACCACTTTCCTTACCTCGGATACACACAACACCAACGGCAAAGGCTCAAAGTAAGAATTTTATCAAGAAAAGTAGCAATCAATACTCCCCCCCAAACAAGCCCAATGATACAGTAAACCAGCAATACCAAACCATACAATAAACCAGCAAAGCTAAACAGTACTATAAACCAACATAATGAAACTATACAATAAACAGCGTTCTGCTTCAAGTAGGTGAAGAACAAGTGTATTATTACAAAACAACTATTTACATGTGCACTGATAATATGGGAAGGCATCTGCACATGGCTGTGCCACCCCTTAATGGGACTTTCCCAGAGATCCCCCCCCTTCCCTTCATCCCCCTCCCATGCCTGCTGTACCTCCTCAATAAGGCCCCAGTGCCTAAAGCAAGGCTGCTTAAGGGCTGCTGTGTTAGGGGGGCAGGCAGTACAGATGGCCTATTACGACGCCCTGGACCAGCTGGAAGGCCCAGCTATGGACTGCTGCACCTCAGCATTGGCAGAAGCAGTCTCTGGTGGCTGGGGTATAGAGTGCATGGTTGGAGAGTCAGTGGTGGGAGCTGGAATGCTGTCATCCTGAGGAAGGACAGCACCTTCCATTTCCTGGGAGCCACTGACACTCAGAAGGAGCTGGACCTCAGCATCCAGAGCCCGATATGTCGCCACATCTTGCTGGCCTGCTACGGCACCATCATTTCCCCATTGGACAGTGGGGACGACAGAGAGGATGGCACCAGTCAGCAACAGCATGACATCACCAAGCTGCAGCGTAGCTTGTGTGTGCGATGCGATCGCTACTGCGACGTGATCAATGGCATGGATCACACACTCTGGCATGCCACTGTCACTGCTGGAGGCCACCTGCCTCTGTGAGTGCGCAAGGATGGCCTCGCTGGAGTCCTGAGATGCAGGGACAATGCATGAGGCAGCCTCCGCAACACCCAAAGCAAGTTTTTCGATGCTCTCGGGGATCCTACCCAATGCACCGCTGAGCTCGCGGTGAATCTGTGTGTTCTCCCTGGACATTGTCACCAAGTCCAGATCCACGTCTTCCTGCTCTTCAGCAGGACTACTGTGCCGACTCACCCTCTGGAGAGCTGGCCTCAGAGATTCCCTCCCTCACCGCGTTGCTGTCGGTGACTGGGGCCAGGAGCCTCCAACTCCTCAAACTCCGGGAGATTGGCTTTGTCCCCAGATGTAGTGTTAGAAGATGGGGCGACTGTTGGGCTGTGAGGTTCAGGCAGAACACTCTCATCCCTCCCTCATCGTCTCCCCCATGGCCAGATGTAGATGGCTCCCACAAAAGATGTTGCAATTGTGGCTGGTCATCTGCAAGCAGAAAACATCAGACGTGTGGATAGCAGCAGGGGAGGGGGTAGGATGATATCAGGAAGGTGGCATTGGACATGTATATGTAAAGGGTCTAGACCACTTCATATAAGGCTCAATGAAGTCACATTAGTTGTGTGCTCCATTTACATACCTCCACTACCCGAAGGGGGCTCAACATCAGTTAGGTACAGCAGCTCCGACTGCCCCCCTCCTGTACGTCGCTGCACGCATCTGTTGTGTGAGAGCTTCAACTGCAATAAGAAAAATAAGAAGGATTCAGTAAGGGTGCACCCACTGCTGTGCCACCTATGCCTTTCATAGGTCAATAGCTGCTACTGTGTCAATCTGCAAATGTCTTCACTTTAATCTGTGTGGATGTTGCATGAGGTTTGTGAATGATTGGGAGGAGGTGAGAGGTTGGTAGCAAAGGGGCTCAGGGTCATGTTTATGAAACGCATATCAACAGTGGGAGTAGAGTGCGAGTAGGGTTCACAAGTGTTAGGGAACAAGAGGGTATGTGCATCCTGAATTCAGAGGCAATGGCTGTAGAAATGAGCCTTCAGCTTTCTGCTGCATTCTGCAACCCATACCATGGCCTGCAACACATTGAGAAGGGGCAGTTACAACAAAGACTTCACATAGTGTCTGACATTGATGTTGGAAGGATAGCAGGCATACATAAATTTGAAGGGTACTCATCCTGACAACCCTCATAAGGTCGTTGAACTTCTTGCGGCATTGGGTGCCATTTCTGGCCACTGTGTCTGCTGCGGACACCTCCTGTGCGATCTCACGCCAGCTGCGTTTAAAGATGCTTGTTAGCGGCCTCCCTCCCCCGACCAAATGCAATTCAGTCCACCTTCTTTCCACTCCCTGCACTAAGGCCTTAGCAGCCTCTGACGAAAATCTCCTGGCACACTGCCTGCCCTCCTGCTGCGCCATCTCTGCTGAAGTCCCAGAAGTTGGCCAGGTCATCTGCACATACACGCAGGAAGCCGCCACGCCCTGAAGTACCGACTGCGCTCGAGAAAATTGAAATGCGTCTGTGCATGCGCAAAATGGCAACCTTTTTTAACGCCATGATTTTCGGCTCGGGCGCACAAAATTCCTGATTTAACGCCCCCGATCATGGATCCTCATTTTTTTGCCGAAATTTCCTGTCGAGGGCACAAACTTCTTTCAGGCGGCATTGGGACCACCCCGCCGCCATTACTGCCTCGAAATCAGTAAAGCTGAAAATCCAGCCCAAGATACTTTTATAATTGCACGTGACACTACTTCCAGTTTTGGGAGAGTGATGCCTCTGCATGGTGCTTCAGGTTTTTCATTTGGACTGCACAGCTGGTCTCTGTAGGGTTGCTTGGCTCTGCTTTTATACAGAACCCTACAGAAAAGAAAAAGAACTTGCATTTATATAGCGCCTCTCACAACCTCAGGACGTCCTATTTAAGCCAATTAAGTTATTTCTGAAGTGTAAGTACTTGAAATGTAGGAAACATGGCAGCTAATTTGTGCACAAGTCACGAGCAGCCAATTCCTCAGGTAGAAAGTAACTGTCATCATCATAGGCAGTCCCTCGAAATTGAGGAAGAATTGCTTCCACTCTAAAAGTGAGTTCTTAGGTGACTGAACAGTCCAATATGGGAATTACAGTCTCTGTCATAGGTGGGACAGACAGTGGTTGAAGGAAAGGGAGGGTGGGGAGCCTGCACACAGCACAGGAGGACGGACATGGACGACGCTTGCATCTGCGCACATTCAGAGGCTAAACTCCAAGTCATAGTCAACATCTTCACTGAGGTGTACGAAAGCATGGGCCTTACACTAACATCCGTAAGACAAAGGTCCTCCACCAACCTGACCCCGCCACACAGCACTGCACCCGCCCCCCCCCACCCCCAGTCATCAAGATCCATGGCACGGCCCTGGACAACGTGGACCACTTTCCATACCTCTGGAGCCTATTATCAGCAAGGGCAGACATCGACAACGAGGTTCAACACCGACCGCCTCCAGTGCGCCAGCACAGCCTTTGAACGCATGAGGAAGAAAGTGTTCGAAGATCAGGCCCTCAAATCTGACACCAAGTTTATGGTCTACAGGGCTGTAGTGAAAGTAACTGTGGGAGAAAGGTGGGGGTGGGGTGACATCACCCAATGACCACATTCATGCACTTTCCAGTAGGGGGGATAGTTTTATGAGTGAATACCCGGTTTATTGTTCCCTCTCTAGCCCAGAGGTGATAAGGCTAATTGCAGCCAGTCTATATGATCTAGTGCCCTAGTAGGCCATTATGGAAGTTTTGTTCAGTACATAATCTCCACTGCTTGCAAAGTCCTCACTTAGGACATTAATCACAATGAAAACTCTTTTGATACAATTCTAGCATAACATTGTGGCAGACTTCATTTGTTTATTACCATCTCTGGAACTAAATACTGTCATATAAGTAACGAGTTATATAATCAAAAAGAGATAACAATTAAGATAAGAATATAAAAACAGAAAATGATGGAAAAATATAGCTTTTGTTCTAACAGCATTCCAAAAAGAATGCGGGTTCATGTTTTGGGTGGAGGCCCTTCATCATGACAGCTCTGACAAAGGATTGCTACCTAAAATATGAACCTATCTTTGCTCTTTATAGACGTTGCCATACCTGTGTGATTTGTAACATTTGGAATGTGAAGATAATTGCTTTTCCTTTCAAAATGAGCCAACAGCAACTTGCATTTAAAAAGCGCCTTTCATTTAGAAAAACATCCCAAGGTGCTTCACAGAGGAAGAGGAAGAGACAAATAGATTCCAAGCCTTCGTAAGAGGCAGAGGGAAGGATGAAGAGAGATGATTGAAGGCTTGGTTGAAAGGACGGGTCTTCAGGAAGCCTTTAAAGGTGGAGAGAGAGAAGTTATTTTGTTCCATCTCAAGTGGTGCAGGTGTGACCGAGTTTACAAAAAATGCTTTAGTAGATCCACTGAGTAGTGAATTTGCTAATCAAGGTGAATGTACCTAAGGAAAAGGTGCTATCATTTCACCACAGTGATATGCATTACACTGAATGGAGTTTTACATTCCATGACACCCTGACACAGCGTGACATAGTGTCAGGAGAGGGTGAGTGCAGCTGTATTTTGGTTGGCTTTCTTTCAATGACAGCCCAATGCTGCAGTTATTATTCTTGCATTATTTCTGATGCTCATTGATCAAATAGTAAGTAACTCCTAATGAATAGATGTATTTTCTTTGTACTGTGCTGCTGATGTTATCAACTCTAAATAAACACATAACTTATCCAAACATAATTCCCACCAAAGCACAGGATTCCAGTGTAGCAAATCAAATCCTGTTGACTGTCATTGCACAGTTTCAGAAGAACATCTAACATTATGTCAATGATCACCATTTCAGCACACAGCACAGTTCCCATTGAATTGCCTTGTCTCACTTAAAAGTTTGCAGCTCTTTGACTCCCAGTCCACGCTGAGTTTGCTGATCTTAGATGGGAACATTGAGGACAAGATTCGGGCCGCGTTTAGAATGGCGCACCTCCGAGAGACACGCCTGTTTTCTCCGATAAAAAGTGCGCCTAATACTTACTGCGTGATTCTCCTCTCCAAATCAGGCCCGTTCCAGGTTGGTGTGCTGTGGAAACATCTGCGGGGGGCGGGGCCAAAGATTGGCACCGATTCTCTGCCGGCAGGGGGGCGGGGCTAGCTCACAGAAGCCGACGTCGTGCCGACAGCCCTGCGCATGCGTGCTGGAGCGTGCGCACATACGCAGTGTGATATAAACATTGGCACTCGGCCATTTTTAAAGGTACATCAGGAAAAGTGCTGTTTTGTTTTGTGGAGCTGTGGAAAGGCTTGTGAGTGCAGTTTGCTGATTTTTTTTGCGCTTGAAGGAGTGCTTTTAGCAGCACTGTTGAAGAAATCACCTGCTGAAATCAGTGAGTGCTGCTTTTTGCTGCTAAACTTCCTGAACAAGTGCTGCATAGGTAAAATAAGGACTGTGTGTTTTGAAAAATCAGAGTGTCAATTCAATACAGCAATGTAATAATGTCCACCAAGAACAAAGAATTTCTTGCATGAGGAAGTGGAGACACTAGTTAATGTCATTGAGCAGAGATGGCAGGAGCTGGATACCAGAAACAGAAGTTGCATAAAAGTGCCACCCAAAGAAATGAAGAAACGCTGGAACCAAGTTGCAGAAGATTACTGCGCAGTGGTGCATACCAAGAGATCTGGAAGCCAGTGTAAAAAGAAATGGCACGACCTTGATCAAGTAGTTAGTGTAAGTAATATTTTCAATTTTCAATAGAATCCTAATTGTAAATGTGACTATCTGTATATGTCCCACCCTGCAAAAAGACGCACTCTGTAAAAAGTTATATTTTAATCTTTGCAGAAGAAATTGGCCCACAACAAAAGGGAAACGACTTGAACAGGATGAGGCATGCCCAATCTGCATCCACTGACACCCTTGGAACACAGGGTAGCTGCTATGATGAGTCGTACATGGAGAAAAGCAATCAGTACAGCACAAGCTGGGCCCGCACGCGAGGAAGAGGGTAAGTCCTGAAGATGCATCGTGGCCCTTCAAATCAACCTGCTGCCTGGCCTGCTATGTGTGAGAGTACTCATGCCACCCATCCTGTCCCCTCCTCTGCTGCTAAACATTTGACTGTTCTGATATATTTTGCAGAAGATGATGATGATGCCAATCCTGAAGATCCTGAAGATCCAAAACAAGAACCAGATGCGGACGATCCAGACCAAGGTTGACTGCAGGCGGCGATGACTGAAATGTCTTCAGGGGAGACATTCCAAATTAATATTTATGAGCCCACATTAACGGATATCAGAGTTTCAACCCCTTGCATAGGTTCTGGTTCCACCTTCCATGATTTTGATTCCGACGTTGCGGGTCCCAGTGGTGCTGGTGATATACTGCAGCAGTTTACACCCATTGACCCACCGTCCCAGCGCACTCGAGTGGTGCCGGATGCAAGACCCAGGGCCGCACCCTCCCAGCCCGCGCCTCCCACTCTAGTTCTGCCGTTTTGAACACAGATCGTCCCACCGTCTCAGCCCGCAGCTCCCACTCGAGTGCTGCCGTTTGGAACACCGAGGGTCCCATCGTCCCAGCCCGCAGCTCCCAGTGGAGTGGTGCCGCGAGGCAGACCCAGGCAGAGGAGAAGGAGATTGGGGACACGCTCTCCTGAGATGCAGCATGCAACAGATGCGGCTCAGGTTGTGGCATTGGGTGTGGAGACCAATGACCTTACCCGATCATTCATGGGCAGCATCAGTGCAGTGGCTAAAGAGGTAACGGTACTGATAGGAGAAATAGCAGTAATGACACGGGAAATGAGGGAGGGAATGTCCGAGGGAGTGCAAGTGATGGCACAGGCTGTCAGGGAGGGCATGCAAGTGACGGCACAGGCCATCAGGGAGGGCCTGGGTGAGGCAGCTGCTGCAATAAGGGCACGCAGCCCGGCCAATCAAATGACATCCCCATGAAGAAGTGAACATTCACTGAGATGTGGATGAGAGATGGTTGCAGCCTTTCTTTGCTGCTTTTGTTCTTGTTCTTGATGTAACTGTAGTAACGTTTTTCAAATTGAAATTGTTTTGTAAGTTTTGTAACTTTACAACTTATAAGTGATCTTAGGGTTTTTAAGTGATCTTAGTGTAGATGCTCTCACATTTTGTAACTTATTTAATTTTGCACCTAAAACGTGATCTTGAAGTTTCAATGATCTTAAGAGTGTAAGATTTTTCACATTGAAATTGTTTTGTAACTTTTGTAACTTTACAAGTTTATATGTGATCTTAAAGTTTTTAAGTGATCTTAAAGAGTCATATTAAAAAGTAAAGTTTGATACAACAAATATTTTATTACACTAACGTTAACTTTTCAATGAAATATTTTTTCATTAAAACTGAATCATGTTCCATTAACACAACACAACATAGGAACAACTCCAAAAAATAAACATGTCCATGCACAACAGTTGTCGTTGAGCCCTCAGGCATCAGTAATTGAAGCGTTCACGAATGAGTTGCTGGCACAGGGCTCGAGCAATCGTTAAAGGAGCACGATGGACCGCCCTCCTCCGACCTCGTGCTCCGGCATCAGGCACTTGCATGCTTTCCTGATCGTCGTCATCATCCTCATCCTGCTCTTCCAAATTACTATCATCAGGCACTCGCTCCTCATGTGGGTCTTCTGGTTCCATTACCAGCCCCTGCTGTCTCATGATGGCTAAGTTATGCAGCATGCAGCCCACAACAGTGAAGTGACCGACAATCTCAGGGGAGTATTGCAAGTGGCCTCTGGAATGGTCCAGGCATCGGAAACGCTGTTTCAAGATGCCAATGGTCCTCTCTATGATGCTGCGCGTCGCAATGTGCGCCATGTTGTATTGATGGTCAGCTTCCGTATGGGTTACGCGTAGGGGCGTCATGAGCCAGGTGGCCAGGCCGTACCCTTTGTCTCCCAGTAGCCAGCTCTGCCCTTCTGGCTGCTGCTCAAACATGTCAGATATAACGCTGTCGTGTAGGATGAACACATCATGGGTACAGCCAGGGTATCTCGCATCGACTGACATGGTGAGCTGCTTGTCGTCACACACGAGCTGTACATTAATGGAATGGAAACCTTTTCTACTCCTGTACTGCTCGGCATCCTCCACAGGTGCTCGCAAGGCGATGTGGGTACAATCAATGCAGTCCTGTACCTTTGGAAAGCCGGCAATCCTGGAGAAGCCCACACCCCTGTCATGGATTGCTTGGCCGGTCATTGGGAACTTGATGAAGTCATTCCTCTGCGCATACAGTGCAGCCGTGACCTGGTAAACACAGGCATGTATTGTACATTGAGAGATGGCGTACAAATCTCCAGTTGTAGCTTGAAACAATCCCGAGACATAGAAGGCAAGTGCAGCTGTTACCTTCATTGCAACAGACAAGGCAGTCGGCGTTCTGCTTCTGGGCTGCAAATCTGCTCTCAGCATATCTCAGATCTCAACGACAACTTCTCTGCGGAAACGCAGCCTTTTGACACAATCAGCCTCGCTCATGTCCAGGTACGAACGCCTGGCTCGATATTGCCGACGTGGGTAAGGTCCCCTGCCCATCAGCATACGGGCTATCATGTTTCTGGTACGGTGAGCTCTAATCAATTCTCTCCTATGCAGTGAATTGATGGCGAACCATTGCATAATCCGTGGTGTTGATAATGCAGCACCCATACTTGAATTACAAATTTAACTTTTAAACTTGCTGGCTGGCTGGCTCTCCCTCTAGGTGCTTTGTATGCCTCCCCTGTCCCCTGGCCGAAGGGCCTGCCTGCAAGATTCTTCGCAGCTCAGAAGGTTGCTGCCGGAGTCGCTGTGTGTGACCTGCCTGACGCCTCCTGCCCCTGTCGCCTGGCCGGACGGCCTGCCTGCAAGATTCTTCGCAGCTTGGAAGGCTGGTGCTGCTGCTACTGCTGCTGCTGCCTCTTCAGACAGGTAGGAAAATTCAATGTATTTTTTACTTGCTTTATTTATCATTTATTATTCAGAATGGCTCTTTATTTGTAGAAATGAAACTGTTAAATGCTTGTAAAATTCAATTACTTCCCTTCCCCCCCACCCCCCACCCCCCATCTCTCGTTCCCTACACCTAATTTCTAAGTGTAGGCAAGATTTTTCTGAGTGTACAAAAATCTACACTTACTCCATTCTAAGTTAGTTTGGAGTAAGTTTTCACTGCCTAAACTTGCAAAACAGGCGTAAGTGGCTGGACACGCCCCCTTTTGAAAAGAAATCTGTTCTACAATGAAACTATTCTAACTCACTAGAACTGAAG
This sequence comes from Pristiophorus japonicus, assembly GCF_044704955.1. NCBI lineage: Eukaryota > Metazoa > Chordata > Chondrichthyes > Pristiophoridae > Pristiophorus > Pristiophorus japonicus. The sequence goes on along the minus strand of NC_091980.1, from coordinate 73,855,082 downwards.
CAAACTAAATGCTGAGAATTGCAATTTCGAAGATGCTCCATTCTAAACTAGTTGCTCCAAAAAAATAGGAGCAACTCAGGCCGAAACTTGAGCCCATTATTACTGGCCCTGGTGCCCCAGGCTAACGAGGGGAAAAAATATCAGCCAAAGTATCTGATGCTGATCACTATCCAGCCGCCTCTCGTGCAAAGTCTGCACGAGTGTACATGTGATGCGAATAGGAGCTTGACTGACATACACTAAACAGTCCAATAGCCTACCAAAATGTCTAGGCTCACACAAAAAGAAAGAATGACCGTCAGGATGATGTACCAGAGGGAAATGGCCAGCTATAGTTGCCCCTGGGATTGCTGGTGGGTATTAGCAATGCCTGAAATAGTAATGTGACCAGAAGCATGAGCCTTCAGAAAGGGGAGTAAGTTTGAAAGAAGGAAATTAGTTGCCAAGAGCTTCTAAAACCAGCCTAACTGCTTAAAAAAAGCAACATATGACAGAGCTCTACCCTTTAGCAAAAACATTCCCACAGGGAAAAGATGGAGTTCCTTTCTAGTAACTAGTTTACTTCATTGTAAAAGCACTTATTTTCTGGTGTACAGTGATGTTACGAACAGCTCACTAGCAGTTGTTGATTTACTGTACTAACCTCGACCACGAATGCTGTTTTAACGCACAAAGGGTTAACGTCATCAGCAATGGATTATGGTTAATTGAACTATAGGGGAATCAAGGGTTATGGGGAACTGGCAGGAAAATGAAGTTGAGGTCAAGATCAGATCAGCCATGATCTTAATGAATGGTGAAGCAGGCTCAACGGGCCGTATGGCCTACTGTTGCTCCTATTTCTTATGTTTTTATGGTAGGACAAGGTGCTTTTAACAACAGCAGCTTGGAGGTTGAATTAGTTGCTGCCGTGAAGCAACTAATGGAAGCCGTTCCTTCCTGAAATAAATTAGAGATCTGACCTCAGGCATTTCTCTGACAGTGAGGAGGAAAGGCAGTTTAAACAGACGTGAGTCCCATTATCTCCTGGGACTATCTTCCTTCCATCTCATTTATATTGCTCTCATTCTCAATTACTATTGTCAAACTGAGGCTGAAAACTTATGCTTATAGAGAGAGTAGATTAACCATGTCTAAAAATGTCACAGCCCAATGGAGTGGGGAACACATTTATGAGGAGGATATATTTCTTTAGACTAATTTGCACAATTAATTTCACAAAGTTCACTGAATTTAAACTTTTGCATTGGATGTTCTCTTGTAAGGAATACAACAGGCACTGGTGAACAGTGCAGCACAACATCATAGTGTATTGGCATCATTAAACCATTGATGCTACATTTGTGCTTACCTTGTAGTTTAACAGACGAGGGGTGTAAGTTTGGTACCGGACATTTTGAGGCGGCGGGGCGGTAAATTTTGCACCGGGAAATGTTTGCGTCTGCTGCTGCAAAATTCATCAGCTGGGGCCTGAGTGTGGAGGGGAGCACTAAGGTGTTTCATACCTCCTTTAAGGTGCTCGGCCAACTGAACAACTGAAAATCCCGAGCTAAACAGCCGACCTCAGAGCACCCCAAGTGAGGCTTCCCTGAGAAAAAAAATTAGCGAAAAACCACCAAAAACATTCCCAATACTTTACAGATGCCACATAAACATAAATCACAAAAATAAAAAAATAAAAATGACACCTATCTCAGGTAGACATTCCTTCCCTGACTGCTGTCGATATAGCTCAGACCGCTCGCTTGCCTAGGCGGTCCCACTTCTTCTTAGGCAGCCCCTCGGAGTCGAGGATGACTTGCTTCCACACTAACATGAGTTCTAAGGTGGTTGATGAGTCCAGTGCAGGATCTACAGACTCTGCCACAGGTGGCTAAAGGGATGGGTGGGTGGGGTACTTGGTTTGTCGTACGCTCCTTTCGCTGTTTGTACTTGACTACCGTCTGCTCCCAACAAAGAGACTCAAAGTGTTCGATTCCTTCCCGAATGTTTCTTCTCCACTTTGAGCGGTCATGGGCCAAGGATTCCCAAGGGTCGTGTGGTTGTTACATTTTTTCAGGGAGGCTTTAAGAGTGCCCTTGAAACATTTTCTCTCCCCTCCTGGAGCTCGCTTGCCATGTTGGAGCTTGGAATAGAGTGCCTGTTTCAGGAGCCTTGCAACAGGCATGCAGACTATGTGGCACATCCATCGGAGTTGATTGAGCATGATCAATGCTTCGATGATGGGGATGTTGGCCTGAGCGAGAACATTGACATTGGTGCGCCTATCATGCCAATGGATTTGCAGAATTTTGCGGAGGCAACGTTGGTGGTACTTCTCCAATGCTTTGAGGTGCCTACTGTACATAGGCCATGTCTCTGAAGCATAAAGGAGGGTGGGAATCACTTCTGCGCTGTAGACCATGAGCTTGGTGCCAGGTTTGAGATCTTGGTCTTCAATCATTCTTTTCCTCAGGCAACGGAAGGCTGCATTGGTGCACTGAAGGCAGTGTTGGGTTTCGTCATCGATGTCTGCCCTCGCTGACAGGAGGCTCCCAAGGTATGGAAAGTTGTCCATGCTGTCCAAGGTCTTGTCGTGGATCTTGATGATCGGTGTTATGTATGCAACACCTTGTAACCAGCATTCTACCGCTACCAGCGGGCACGTCTGTTGGAGTCCCAAGGGATTCCAGCATCCCTTGGGAACACTGCATATAAGCAGGCCTCCCATGCTGTGCCAACACTCTGGAGTCAGAATAAAAGAGACTAAGGTCACACTTACTCAAGTCTACAGTACTCAGTCACATTGCTTTATTTGAGACATAACAACTGGCGATGAATAATAGACAACGAATCATCATGCGAAAATGCAGAGAACTGTTGGTATCCTGGAGAAATTCTCAGAAGGTGAGATTGGGAAGCCTTCGTGGAGCGACTCGACCAATACTTCGTGGCCAACGAGCTGGAAGGGAATGAGAACGCTGCCAAAAGAAGCGCGATCCTCCTTACCATCTGTGGGGCAACAACCTATGGCCTCATGAAGAATCCTCTTGCTCTGGTGAAATCAACAATCAAATCATATGAACAACTGTGCACGCTGATCCGGGAGCACCTAAATCTGAAGGAGAGCATTCTGATGGCAAGGTATCGATTTTATACATGTCAACGGTCTGAAGGCCAGGAAGTGGCAAGCTATGTCACCGAACTAAGGCACCTTGCAGCACATTGAAAATTCGATGGATTCCTGGAGCAAATGCTAAGAGACTTTTTTGTGCTTGGCATTGGCCATGAGGTTATCCTTCGCAAATTATTGGCTGTTGAAACACCAAGCCTGAGCAAAGCCATAACGATAGCCCAGGCATTTATGTCCACCAGCGATAAGACCAAACAAATTTTGCAGCATAAAGATGCATCGGCAAGTGCTGTACACAAAATAACGTCGTTTTCAGGCAGAAATGCCTATAACAGAACATACACACCTGCAGCTGCATGACTTCAGATGACACAGAGTCCACCATCAAGTGTGAATGCGAGGCAATTAACACCTTGTTGGTGTTGCGGAGGTGATCATCAAGCTCATCAATGCCGCTTCAAACGCAATGCATGCAAAGGCTGTGGAATAATGGGACACCTCCAGCGAATGTGCAGATGAGCTACAAACCCTGCAAACCACCACGTTGCAGAGGAAGACCGATCCATGGCAGATCAAACTGAACTTGAGACTCGAACCGAGGAGGCAGAAGTGTACGGGGTACACACCTTCACCACGAAATGTCCAGTTAAAAGTTGAACTGAACGGAATTCCAGTATCCATGGAATTCGACACGGGTTCGAGTCAGTCTATTATGAGCAAAAAGACCTTCGAGAGCCTGTGGTGCAACAAGGCACATAGACCCAAGCTGAGCCCTATTCATACCAAGCTGAGAACTTACACTAAAGAGCTGATCCCTGTAATTGGCAGTGCAGCAGCAAAAGTCTCCTATGATGGAGCGGTGCATGAACTACCACTATGGGTTGTTCCAGGAGATGGGCCCACACTGTTCGGCAGAAGCTAGCTGGGAAAAATCCATTCGAACCGGGACGACATCCGAGTGCTTTCGTCCATCGAAGAGGCTTCATGTGCCCAGGTTTTGAGCAAGTTCTCGTCGTTGTTTGAGCCAGGCATCGGAAGTTTCTCGGGGGCGAAGGTGCAGATCCATTTGGTTCCCGGTACATGACCCATCCACCACAAGGCACATACATGATGCGATAGAAAGTGGAGATCGAGCTGGACAGACTGCAACGAGAGGGCATCATCACACCGGTGGAGTTCAACGAGTGGACCACTCCGATTGTTCCGGTTCTCAAGAGCAATAGCATGGTCAGAATTTGTGGGGAATATAAAGTAACGATTAACCGTTTTTTGTTGCAGGACCAGTACCCGCTACCCAAGGCAGACGACCTATTTGCGACGCTGGCAGGAGGGAAGACGTTCATCAAGTTGGACCTGACCTCAGCCTGTATGATGCAGGAGCTGGCGGAATCTTCGGAAGGCCTCGCTTGCATCAACACGCACAAAGGTCTGTTCATCTACAATAGATATCTGTTTGGGATTCAATCGGCCACAGCTATTTTTCAAAGGAATATGGAGAGTCTGCTAAATTCAGTTCTGCGCACTATGGTTTTCCAGGACAACATATTGATCACAGGTTGAGACACTATCGAACACTTGCAGAACCTGGAAAAGGTTATAAGTTGGCTAGATCATGTGGGACTCAGGTTGAAACACTCGAAATGTGTTTTCCTGGCACCAGAGGTCGAGTTCTTAGGGAGAAGAATTGCGGCAGTGGGCATCAGACCCACTGATGCCAAGACGGAGGCCACAGAACGTGATGGAGCTGCGATCGTTCCTGGGACTCCTCAATTATTTTGGTAATTTCCTACCCGGGTTAAGCACCTTGCTAGAACCCCTACATGTGTTGCTACGCAAGGGAAATGACTGGTTATGGGGGAAATCATAAGAGACTGCTTTTGAGAAAGCCAGAAATCTGTTATGTTCCAACAAACTGCTTGTTCTGTATGACCCACGTAAATGTTTAGTGCTAGCTTGCGATGCATCTTCATACGGGATCGGGAACATTGCAACCGATCGCTTATGCATCCAGGAGTTTGTCCAAGGCCGAAAGGGCCGACAGCATGATTGAAAAAAAAGCTCTGGCATGCGTTTACGGGGTGACAAAAATGCACCAGTATCTGGTTGGGCTTAAGTTCAAGTTAGAAACTGACCATAAGCTGCTCATAATCGCTATTCTCAGAGAGCAAAGGTATTAATACCAATGCCTCTGCTCGCATCCAAAGAAGGGCGCTTACGCTGTCCGCATATAACTATGTAATTTGCCACAGGCCAGGCACACAAAACTGCGCTGATGCTCTCAGTCGGCTACCATTGCCCACCACCGGGGTGGAAATGGTACAGCCTGTAGATTTGCTCTTGGTAATGGATGCATTTGAAAACGAAAAGTTACCCGTTACGGCTTGCCAGATCAGGACCTGGAACAGCCAGGATACTTTACTGTCCCTTGTAAAAAACTGTGTCCTCCATGGGAGCTGGTCCAGTGTCCCAGCGGAGATGCATGAAGAGATCAAGCCATTGCAGGGGCGCAAAGATGAAATGTCCATACAGGCAGACTGTCTTTTGCAGGATAATCGCGTGGTTTTGCCTAAGAAAGGCAGGGAAACATTCATATGCGACCTACACAGTACCCACCCAGGCATAGTAACGATGAAAGCTGTGGCCAGATTCCATGTATGGTGGCCCGGCATCGACTCAGATTTGGAGTCTTGCATGCGCCAATGCAACACTTGCTCTCAACTGAGCAATGCACCCAGGGAGGCACCGCTAGGTTTGTGGTCATGGCCCTCCAAACCGTGGTCTAGGATCCACGTTGACTTTGCGGGCCCGTTTCTAGGCAAAATGTTTTTGGTTGTTGTGGATGCTTATTCAAAATGGATTGAGTGTGTAATAATGTCTTTAAGCACATCCACTGCCACCATCGAAAGCCTACGAGCCATGTTTGCCACGCACGGCCTGCCTGATGTCCTTGTCAGTGACAATGGGCCGTGCTTCACCAGCTTTGAATTCAAGGAATTCATGACCCGCAATGGGATCAAGCATGTCACATCTGCCCCTTTCAAACCTGCATCTAACGGCCAGGCAGAACGGGCAGTCCCAACCATCAAGCAAAACTTGAAACGCGTGTCGGAAGGCTCCCTGCAGACCCGCCTGTCCCGAGTCCTGCTCAGCTACCGCACAAGACACCACTCGCTCACTGGGGTTCTCCCTGCCGAACTGCTCATGAAAAGGGCACTCAAAACAAGGCTCTCTCTAGTCCATCCTGATCTCCATGTCGAGGGCAGGCGGTATCAACAAAGCATGTACCATGATCGCGCAAATTTGTCACGCGATATTGAAGTCAATGACCCTGTATTTGTACTCAACTATGGACATGGTCCCGAATGGTTTGCTGGCACTGTCATAGCCGAGTAGGGTATTTGAAGTCAAACTTGCAAATGGACTAACTTGCAGAAAGCATTTGGACCAAACCAAACTGCGATTCACAAACAGCCATGAGCAACCTGAAGAGGACACCACCAACTTCGGCCCTCCGGTACACACCCAAGTGGCAACCGACATCACGGTTGATCACGAAGCTGAACCCATCATCCCCAGCAGCCCAGCAAGGCCAGCTGCGCAGCAGCCCAGCAAAGGACCAACCAACTCACCTGCAACTGTGTTTGTACCGAGACGATCGACTAGGGAGCGGAAAGCCCCAGATCGTCTCACCCTGTAAATAAGTGTACTATTGACTTTGGGGGGCAGTGATGTTATGTATGCAATGCCTTGTAACCAGCATTCTACCACCACCAGAGGGCGCATCTGTTGGAGTCCCAAGGGATCCCAGCATCCCTTGGGAGCACTGCATATAAGCAGGCCTCCTATGCTGTACTGGCATTCTGGAGTCAGAATAAAGGGACTAAGGTCACACTTATTCAATCTATAGTACTCAGTCACATTGCTTTATTTGAAACATAACAATCAGGGAGCAGTCTTGTGAGGCAGGATCAGATTGATAGAGAACCTTTGTCTTACGGATGTTTAATGTGAAGTCCAGACTCCCATAGCCTTCAGTGAAGGTGTCAACAATGGTTTGGAATTCGACCGCTGAATGTGAGAAAATGCAAGCATCATAATTCAGTGACAGAGGTTGGGACTGGAGGCGACAGAGGTTGGGACTGGAGGCGACAGAGGTTGGGACTGGAGGCGACAGAGGTTGGGACTGGAGGCGACAGAGGTTGGGACTGGAGGCGACAGAGGTTGGGACTGGAGGCGACAGAGGTTGAACAATTTCCTGTTCATCCTGCAGATTAGCTTCAGCGGTTATATTGAAGCATTGCAGCGAGGAGGATTGAGAAGAGCATTGGTGCGATGACACAGCCTTGCTTGACCCTGGTCTGCGCTTGTATTGGGTCTGTGGTGGGTCCATTGGTAAGTATCACGGCTTGCATGTCATCATGAAGCAGGCGAAGGATCGTGACAAATTTTTGAGGACAGCTGAATTTGAGGAGGACAACAAGGTGCGCAATGAGGCGGTATGGGTCCCCCAGAAAATAAATTTAAGAACGGTGCCGCAACCAGGTGCGTTGCACACCGGCTCGGCTCTCCCAGACGGTACTGCTCCATGCCCCCGCAAAAGTGCCACTGAATTTCCCGGTGGGGCGTTGGAAGCTGGTCGCCCAACTGGAAATAATTTCCGCCGCCATTACCGCCCCTCCAGGGCGTGAACAGAGGTGGCAGCAGACCGAATTTCCACCCCATTGTTCTTCATTCAACCATTGTGCTGATGTTCCAGATCAAATTACCTATATTTACAAATAACAGACAAGTATAAGTGATTGTGTTATATAGCAGTACAAAGACAAGTCGAATTTAGTATTGTGCATCATATTTCAGTCAGATACTAGAGCTGAAATTTTCTTCTCCAGCTGGATTGCCTTCAGGAGGGTGGCAGGATGGGACTTTTGGCCTTAGCAAAGTTCCCGAGGGAACCTCATTCAAATATTTGTGGTGAGTTCTTAACAGCACCAACATTTGCGTTTAGAAACATGCCACAAGTGGGAGGGGAATGGCTGCTATTACAGGAATTGGAATGCCTACAGAAGCTTCTGGAAAATGTAGTTGTACTTTCCTCCAATGCAGATCCATTGATAAAACATTGTGGACATTTGTGAATCAATAGACTCACTACTGCTTTGATGTCCTGATTTGGCTGTTAACTTTTTCTGCCGTTACAATTTCGCTGATCAATGCTGGATGACTGTTGTATACAGATATTCCTAACAACTCGCATTGCCTAGACAGTAATCATGGAAAAAGTGGTGTATGACATCAATCAATCATTACCACCTAATTAAAATATATGTGTTCAGGAACATAGCCACAGGAGTAGCCATTCAGCCCTTCAAGTCTGTTCATGATTAATCTGTACCTCAGCTCAATTTACAAAACAACAACTTGCATTTATATAGCACCTTTAAAGTAGTAAATGTCCCAAAGTGCTTCACAGAAGTATTATCACACAAAATGTGACACCGGGCCACATAAGGAGATATTAGGGCAGATGGCCAAAAGTTTGATCAAAGAGGTTTTAAGGGGCATCTTAAAGGAGGAAAGCAGCGAGCACAAGGGTGATGGGTAAACAGGACTTGGTGCAAGTTAGGATACAAGTTTAGGTGGGAGGCCAGCCAGGAGAGCATTGGAATAATCAAATGTAGAGGTAACAAAGGCATAGATAAGGATGCCATGTCTTTTCTCCATATCCCTTGGACATTGTTGTTGCAGCAGATTGCAAACATAGGGCAGAGAGAAGCCATGGAAGGTTTAGTAAGGAGAAAAAGGGTTTTTACATGAATATGCATGTATTTGGGGAGGCAGTTAAGCTGAGGACGATGGTTACAAATGAATGGGATTTAGGGCAAGATAGAATGTGCCCTGTGGAGATTGGATGATCTGAAATTCGGGAGGAAAGGAGTTGAAGAAGTGAACCTGAAGTTGACAAACTTGTCAATTACAAAGTTGTAGATAGGTTTCAGAGGCACTACGGTGAAGCAGGAATGCAGGTGGGCAATAGAGGGATGGAGATAGTTTACATGTAGTTAGAAAATATCAGCATAATATTAAGATGCTCGAATCACATAATTGGAGTTTGGCACAAAGACATCTGGGCTTATTGATTATACTTATAACTGAGTATAAAAATTAAATGTATGAAACATACATGCATATACATTAATGAGTGGCTAGGTATATTGAAACATTGCATCTAGACAACATTGTTACATATATTGATGATGTAATAAATTTCATTTTGATCTTATGATTAAATATTTACTGTAATTATCCTGAAGGACTGGCCCATGGGAAGATGGTGCAGAACACCTTGTTATCTGGTGCTTATGTGGATCTTCACCAATTGTCCAAACAAAAATACCTTTAGTTGGTGGAGAGACAGAGAGCCCAGCAGTTTTCTACTGATGAATTGGGTCTGGAAAAATAACTTTTGGATTCACAAAGAAGAAGTAGAAATAAAGCAGTCTTCTTGTGAGAATCAAGAAGTCAGGAAGGAAGGATATATATTTTTTGCCATGGAAAAACTGCTTTCCTATATGTTTGAACTGTTAAATTTGTGATAGTGACCATTTTGCATATTTAATATAGGACACATTTGGGTCAAAAACTTAGTGGGTGGAATGTAACAATCCTAAGGGATTGGGTTATAGGAAGTTAAAGCTGCACAGGAGGGGGATTAAAGGTATACAAAAGGCAAAACTTAGAAGGATTTGTCCAAAAGGTGGGTGAGGTGGTGGGGGCTGCAGAGGTAGATTGTTGTCATTGGTGACTTGTATCATTGCTACCAAACATTATTAAATACAAGCTTTTCTACATTTGCAGTTTGTCTTGAAGAAGTTGAAGAATCTTATACACACATGAGTCTTCACACTATGATTAAAGTTTTAATAGTTGTTGGGGGAGTGGGAGGGGGATCAAAGGCGCACAAGCACAGGAGGGGAATGAGTATTTTTTCTTAACAAATTCCACTTTAGCCATTAGTAAAATTCCAAGTCATCGTGTAACAATACAGTGTTCTTTATCCAGCAGGATGAGGGTTAAATATCACCTGGGTGTGAAATGGCTGTTGTTTATTTTCTTACAGATTCTTAGACAGAAGGAAACAACAGCCTGATCTGTGTCATAATCCTTACTCTATAAAATCAGAATTTCATTCCTGGGCATGACCGCTCCAAAGAGCCCAATATTTTTCCCTATTGCATTACTGACAGAATATAATTAAATGTCAGTCATTTGAATGCCATAAATGACAGAGAGCATGTTACAAATGCTGAGTGATTTTGTGACAAGTGAAAATATGACAAGCTAACAGAAATTCTATTAACAACCATGTATGTGTGTGCTTCACATGAGTGAGAACATTGAGAATTGTCTAAATTCATCAACATTAGACTTGTGACTGTTTTCAAATCTCGCAGGTAATCAGTCAAAGCATGACACGTGAATATCACATATGTGCATAGCTCCAAATAGAGTGCTGAATATTTACATCTTGTAGAAGAATTTGGTCTTTCAATTATTGGAATGATACAGTCTTATTATCAGAAGAGTGATATGTGCTTAGTCCATAGATACTTGAAAAACAAATCTCACATTCTGGACCTCTTTCAAACAGCATGTCTCATTTTAAGGGCCCTTTTAAAAAGGGTTATTCCACATCAGAATTCTTTCATATTTGTAGTCTCGCCATCAAGACATTTTCAAAGGAGTGTCATAAAAACAGAAAATGCTGCAAATACTCAGCAGGTCAGGTAGCATCTGTATAGAGAGAAACAGAGTTAATATTTCAGGTCAATGACCTTTCGTCAGACTGAAAGGAGTGTATGTGTTGACTCAGGGTTAAACATCCCATCTGGTGTGACAGTGAGCTGCACTGAAGGTTCCACATTCAATTCCTTTGTGAGATGAGATAGCTGATCTCAGCCAAGTATCAACAGTGGGGAGGTGCTATTATTTGGTTCAATATCCCTGGCTATGTGTTTATGTAGTAAAATGACATAACAGAATGAATTTCTGCTCCTCCCTGCTATTAAGTAACCCTCTCTGAAAGTCTCTGTGCCTGTATATTTATGGATGCCAAGTGAAGGGAAGATTTCTGACTGTGATGGTTTCCCAAACAATCAGCCCTCTGACAATCACTGTGCAGGCTTGTGTACAAAGAATGTCCTCTTGAGAGATGTACCAGAGAGCTGCCACCATTCATGGTCCATGATGTGAAAAACACAGTCTTTGCTCCAACATCAGAATACAATTTATGACATTACCCTGTTAATAGACTTGGACTACAGAGGAAAAAATGCTCTTCTCTGGAAAGTCACAGAAAATAAGTCACATATCAGTGCACAAATGCAAGTCGTTCCTTAATAGTCAGCAACTACTACATGGTATTCAATTCTGCCTGGGGACCTTATCTGAATCAACTAAGCTTAAGTGTGCTGCATTTTCAATATGTCTACCTGCATCCTCAAGGCTGTGTCAGATTTCAGGTGGGATAATAAATGTGTTTTTTTCAATATAGGCATTGGGCTAATAGTTTATCAGATAATAGGCGGAGCATCAGGGTGTTCTACAGTTTTTAGTTAGTTTGGTCTATATATATACACCTGGAATTTCTGTGGGGGTTCCGATCTCCTGCCATTACCTCGTTGGAAACCCTACGCCGTTTCTCTGGGGTTTCTCCTGATCTTCCATTGCTGTTAGGGAGGGAGATTGTGGAACCACTGTGGAAATTTCACTCCACAATATGGAGATGGGCGACATAAAGATAAGCATTTCTGCTACTTGCGTTTCAAATGATTCATCCTTTCTCCTTTGTAGCAATTAGTACATCAAAAAACAATTACAGATGAGGAAGACCTTTCGACCCATCTTATTTCATATATTCGGAATGACCTTAAGGTTCCCTTGGTTGCAGCATCTAATTCAAACTTAAATGATTCCCCTACTATATCTGGAAGTCTATTTCAGTTGTTGACCACAAGTTTTAACCTGTTCTACTCTCAATTTAAAGTAATTTTTAAATGTATCTTTTCCAGTTTGTTTATAATCTTATAAACCTCTACAAGATCCCCTGTAAGATTTCACCTTTCAAGGGTGAAAAATCCAAGTTTCTCCAGTGTTTCCTCACAACTCAGACCTCTAAGATTAGAGATCAGCTTTGTTATCTTCTCTTTTTTGAATTTGTTCCTGGGATATGGGCGTCGCTGGCAAGGCCAGCCTTTATTGCTTGTCCCTAATTGCCCTTAAGAAATTGGCGGTGAGCCGCCTTCCTCAACCGCTGCAGTCCTTGTGATGAAGGTACTCTCACAGTGCTTTTAGCGAGGATGTTCCAGGATTTTGACCCAGTGAGGATGAAGGAACAGCAATATATTTCCAAGTCAGGTTGGTGTGTAACTTGGAGGGGAACTTGCAGGTGATGGTGTTCCCAGGAGCCTGCTGTCCTTATCCTTCTAGGTGGGAGAGGTCGTGGGTTTTGGAGGTGCTGTCGAAGAAGATTTGGCGAGTTGCTGCAATGCATCTTGTAGATGGCACACACTACAGCCATAGTGCACCAGTGGTAGAGGGAGTGAATGTTTAAGGTGGTAGGTGAGGTGCTGATCAAGCGGGCTGCTTTGTCCTAAATGGTGTCAAGCTTCTTAAGTGTTGCTGGAGCTGCACTCATCCAGACAAGTGGAGATTATTCTATTACACTTCTGACTTGTACCTTATAGATGGTGGAAAGGCTTTGTGGAATCAGGACGTGAGACACTCGCTGCAGAATGCTTAGCCTCTGACCTGCTCTTGTCGTGACAGTATTTATGTGGTTAGTCCAGTTAAGTTTCTGGTCAATAGTGACCTCCAGGATATTGATGGTGGGGGATTCGGCGATGGTAATGCCACTCAAAGTCAAGCGGCAGTGGTTAGACCCTCTCTTGTTGGAGATAGTCATTGCCTGGCCTTGTGTGGTGCGAATGTTACTTGCCTCTTATCTGCCCAAGCCTGAATGTTGCCTACATTTTGCTGCATGCGGGCATGGACAGCTTCATTATCTGGGGAGTTGCGAATGGAACTGAACACTGTGCAATCATCAGCAAACATTCCCACTTCTGAACTTAGGATGGAGGGAAGGTCATTGATGAAGCAGCTGAAGGTGGTTGGGCAGAGGACACTGCCCTGAGGAACTCCTGCAGAGATGTCCTGAGATGATTGACCCTGAACAACCACAACCATCTTCCTTTCTGCCAAGTATGACTCAAGCCAGTGGAGAGTTTTCCCCTAATTCCCATTGATTTCACGAGGGCTTTTTGATCCCACACTCGGTCAAATGCTGCCTTGATGTCAAGGGCAGCCATTCTCATTGCACCTCTGGAATTCAGCTCTGTTGTCCATGTGTGGATCAAGACTGCAATGAGGTCTAAAGCTGTGTGGTCCTGGTGGAACCCAAACCGAGCATTGGTTAGCAGGTTATTGGTGAGTAAATGCTGCTTGATAGCACTGTCGATGACATTTTCCATCACTTTGCTGATAATTGAGAGTAGACTGATGGGGTGGTGATTGGTTTTGCCCTGCTTTTTGTGGACAAGACATATCTGGGCAGTTTTCCACATTGTTGGGTAGAAGCCAGTGTTGTAGCTGTACTGGAACAGCTTGGCTAGAGGTGTGGCTAGTTCCGCAGTGCAGGTCTTCAGCATGACAGTCGGGATGTGTTTGGGGCCCATAGCCTTTGCTATATTCAATGTGCTCAATGCGCCTCTGTTTAAAGAAGGGGGCAGACAAAAGGCAGGTAACTATAGGCCAGTTAGTTTAACACCTGTAGTGGGGAAAATGCTTGAAGCTATCATTAAGGAAGAAATAGCGGGACATCTAGATAGAAATAGTGCAATCAAGCAGACGCAACATGGATTCATGAAGGGGAAATCATGTGTAACTAATTTACTGGAATTCTTTGAGGATATAACGAGCATGGTGGATAGAGGTGTACCGATGGATGTGGTGTATTTAGATTTCCAAAAGGCATTCGATAAGGTGCCACACAAAAGGTTACTGCAGAAGATAAAGGTACGCGGAGTCAGAGGAAATGTATTAGCATGGATAGAGAATTGGCTGGCTAACAGAAAGCAGAGAGTCGGGATAAATGGATCCTTTTCAGGTTGGAAATCAGTGGTTAGTGGTGTGCCACAGGGATCGGTGCTGGGACCACAACTGTTTACAATATACATAGATGACCTGGAAGAGGGGACAGAGTGTAATGTAACAAAATTTGCAGATGACACAAAGATTAGTGGGAAAGCGGGTTGTGTAGAGGACACAGAAAGGCTGCAAAGAGATTTAGATAGGTTAAGCGAATGGGCTAAGGTTTGGCAGATGGAATACAATGTCGGAAAATGTAGGTCATCCACCTTGGGAAAAAAAACAGTAAAAGGGAATATTATTTGAATAGGGAGAAATTACAACATGCTGCAATTCAGAGGGACCTGGGGGTCCTTGTGCATGAATCCCACAAAGTTAGTTTGCAGGTGCAGCAGGTAATCAGGAAGGCGAATGGAATGTTGGCCTTCATTGCGAGAGGGATGGAGTACAAAAGCAGGGAGGTCCTGCTGCAACTGTACAGGTTATTGGTGAGGCCGCACCTGGAGTACTGCATGCAGTTTTGGTCACCTTACTTAAGGAAGGATATACTAGCTTTGGAGGGGGTACAGAGACGATTCACTAGGCTGATTCCGGAGATGAGGGGGTTACCTTATGATGATAGATTGAGTAGACTGGGTCTTTTATCGTTGGAGTTCAGAAGGATGAGGGGTGATCTTATAGAAACATTTAAAATAATGAAGGGGATAGACAGGATAGAGGCAGAGAGGTTGTTTCCACTGGTCGGGGAGACTAGAACTAGGGGGCACAGCCTCAAAATACGGGGGAGCCAACTTAAAACCGAGTTGAGAAGGAATTTCTTCTCCCAGAGGGTTGTGAATCTGTGGAATTCTCTGCCCAAGGAAGCAGTTGAGGCTAGCTCATTGAATATATTCAAATCACAGATAGATAGATTTTTAACCAATAAGGGAATTAAGGGTTATGGGGAGCAGGCGGGTAAGTGGAGCTGAGTCCACGGCCAGATCAGCCGTGATCTTGTTGGTGGCGGAGCAGGCTCGAGGGGCTAGATGGCTTACTCCTGTTCCTAATTCTTATGTTCTTATGTTCTTATTAATGTTGGGGAAGTCCAGAACCAGGGGTCACAGTCTAAGGATAAGGGGTAAGCCATTTAGGACCGAGATGAGGAGAAACTTCTTCACCCAGAGAGTGGTGAACCTGTGGAATTCTCTACCACAGAAAGTTGTTGAGGCCAATTCACTAAATATATTCAAAAAGGAGTTAGTTGTAGTCCTTACTACTAGGGGGATCAAGGGGTATGGCGCGAAAGCAGGAATGGGGTACTGAAGATGCATGTTCAGCCATGAACTCATTGAATGGTGGTGCAGGCTCAAAGGGCCGAATGGCCTACTCCTGCACCTATTTTCTATGTTTCTATGTATAAGGGATGGTTTTCTAGACCAATATGTCGAGGAACCAACTAGAGAGCAGGCCTTCCTAGACTGGGTCTTGTGTAATGAGAGAGGATTAATTAGCAATCTTGTCACGCGAGGCCCCTTGGGGAAGAGTGACCACAATATGGTAGAATTCTTCAGTAAGATGGAGAGTGACACAGTTAATTCAGAGACTAGGGTCCTGAACTTTTAAAGAAAAGTAACGTCAGATGGTATGAGACATGAATTGGCTAGGATAGACTGGTGAATGATACTCAAAGGGTTGATGGTGGATAGGCAATGGCAGACATTTAAAGATCACATGGATGAACTACAACAATTGTACATTCTGTCTGGCATAAAAATAAAACGGGGAAGGTGGCTCAACCGTGGCTAACAAGGGAAATTAAGGATCGTGTTAAATCCAAGGAAGAGGCATATAAATTGGCCAGAAAAAGCAGCAAACCTGAGGACTGGGAAAAATTTAGAATTCAGCAGAGGAGGACTAAGAGTTTAATTAGGAGAGGGAAAATAGAGTATGAGAGTAAGCTTGCAGGGAACATAAAAACTGACTGCAAAAGCTTTGATCGATATGTGAAGAGAAAAAGATTAGTGAAGATTAATGTAGGTCCCTTGCAGTCAGAATCAGGAGAATTCATAAGGAAATGGCAGACCAATTGAAAAAATATTTTGGTTCTATCTTCACTAAGGAAGACACGAATAACCTCTCAAAACTACTACGGGATCCAAGGGTCTAACGAGAAATAGGAACTGAAAGAACTGAGCGAAATCCTTATTAGTCAGGAAATGGTGTGAGGAAAATTGATGGGATGAAGATCGATAAATCCCCAGGGCCTGATAGTCTGCATCCCAGAGTACTTAAGGAAGTGGCCCTAGAAATAGTAGATGCATTGGTGGTCATTTTTCAACATTCCATGGACTCTGGATCAGTTCCTATGGATTGGAGGGTAGCTAATGTAACCCCACTTTTTAAAAAAGGAGGGAGAGAGAAAACAAGGACTTATAGATTGGTTAGCCTGTCATCAGTAGTGGGGAAAATGCTGGAATCAATTATTAAAGATGTAATAGCAGCTCATTTGGCAAGCAGTGACAGGATGGGTCCAAGTCAGCATGGATTTATGAAAAGGAAATCATGCTTGACAAATCTTCTAGAATTTTTTGAGGATGTAACTAGTAGAGTGGATAAGGGAGAACCAGTGGATGTGGTGTATTTGGATTTTCAAAAGGCTTTTGACAAGGTCCCACACAAGAGATTAGTGTGCAACATTAAGGCATATGGTATTGGGGATAATGTATTGACATGGATAGAGATCTGATTGGCAGACAGAAAGCAAAGAGTGGGAATAAACGGATCTTTTTCAGAATGGCAGGCAGTGACTAGTCGGGTACTGCAAGGTGCAGTGCTGGGACCCCAGCTATTTACAATATACATTAATGATTTAGACAAAGGAATTGAGTGTAATATCTCCAAGTTTGCAGATGACACTAAGTTGGGTGGCAGTGTGAGCTGTGAGGAGGATGCTAAGAGGCTGCAGGGTGACTTGGACAGGTTAGGTGAGTGGGCAAATGCAAGGCAGATGCAGTATAACGTGGATAAATGTGAGGTTATCCACTTTAGTGGCAAAAACAGGAAGGCAGATTATTATCTGAATGGTGACAGATTAGTAAAAGGGGAGGTGCAACGAGACTTGGGTGTCATGGTACATCAGTCATTGAAAGTAGGCATGCAGGTACAGCAGGCAGTAAAGAAAGCAAATGGCATGTTGGCCTTCATAGCGAGACGATTTGAGTATAGGAGCAGGGAGGTCTTACAGGGCCTTGGTGAGACCACACCTTCAGTATTGTGTGCAGTTTTGGTCTCCTAATGCAGCGAAGATTCACCAGACTGATCCCTGGGATGACAGGACTGACATATGAAGAAAAACTGGATCGACTCGGCTTATATGCACTGGAATTTAAAAGAATAAGAGGGGATCTCATAGAGGCATATAAAATTCTGACGAGATTGGACAGGTTAGATGCAGAAAGAATGTTCCCGGTGTTGGGGAAGTCCAGAACCAGAGGTCATAGTCCAAGGATAAGGGGTAAGCCATCTAGGACTGAGATGAGGTGAAACTTTTTCACTCAGAATTGTGAACCTGTGGAATTCTCCACCACAGAAAGTTGTTGAGTCCAGTTCGTTGGATATATTCAAAATGGAGTTAGATGTGGCCCTTATGGCTAAAGGGATCAGGGGGTATGGAGAGAAGGCAGGAATGGGGTGCTAAAGTTGCATGATCAGCCATGATCATATTGAATGGTGGTGCAAGCTCGAAGGGTCGAATGACCTGTTCTTGCACCTATTTTCTATGTCTATGTTTCTATTTCTTGATATCAATTGGAGTGAATTGAATTGGTTGAAGATTGGCTTCTGTGATGGTAGGGATATCAGGAGGAGACCAAAATGGACCATCCACTCTGCACTTCTGGCTGAATATGGTTGCAAATGCTTCAGCCTTGTCTTTTGAACCACATGCTGGGCTCTGACATCATTGAGAGTGGGGATATTCATGGAGACTCCTATTGTGTTCCGAACACAGATGAGGCTGCACACAGGGAGCTTGAAGTAAAAGTGACCGCAGTCTTTAATAAGATACTCCAGAGTAAGGAACAGGCCTAAGGGGCCGGCTTATATACAGTGCTCCCAAGGGATGCTGGGATCCTTGGGACTTCAGGGGATGAGCTCCCTGGTGATGGAACATGGGAGTGCATGCTTTACAGATACACAACATCACTCCCCCTCCAAAATCAAAGTGAAAACTATTTACAAGCTGAGGCGGTCGGGAGCCTTTCTTTCCCTGGTGGACTGCCTCGGTACAAATGTCTGTTCTGGTGTGTTGGCTGTGCCCTCGCTGGGCTGGCGTGTTGTTGGTCCTGCAGGGCTGCTAGGTAAGCCTGGCCTTGCTGGGCTGTTGGGCGTGATGGGTTCAATTTCCTGGTCCAGTGTGGTGTCGTTGATCCTTTGGATGTGTGTTGTGGGCTCGAAAAAGGTGCTGACTGCTGTGGGTTGTTCAGGGCAGTCTGTGAACTGCAACCTCGTTTGGTCCAGGTGCTTTCTGCAACTTTGTCCATTGTCTAGTTTGACTACAAACACTCTCCTCCCTTCTTTAGCTATCACCGTGCCCGCGATCCACTTGGGACCATGGCCATAGTTTAACACATACACAGGGTCATTCAGATTAATTTCCCATGACACAGTGGCACGACCATCGTTTACATTTTGTTGCTGCCGCCTGCTCTCTACCTGATCATGCAGGTTGGGGTGAACCAGCGAGAATCTGGTTTTAAGTGTCCTTTTCATGAGCAGCTCAGCCGGGAGCACCCCTGTGAGCGAGTGGGGTCTCGTGCGGTAGCTGAGCAGTACTCGGGACAGGCGGGTTTGGAGTGAGCCTTCTGTGACTCGTTTAAGGCTCTGTTTGATCGTTTGTACTGCCCGCTCTGCCTGCCCATTGAAGGCTGCTTGAAATGGGGCCGAGGTGACATGTTTGATCCCATTGCGGGTCATGAATTCTTTAAATTTGGCACTGGTGAAACATGGCCTGTTGTCATTGACCAGTATGTTAGGCAGGCCATGGGTGGCAAACATGGCCCTCAGGCTTTCAATGGTGGCAGTGGCGATGCTTCCCGACATTATTTCACATTCAATCCATTTTGAAAAAGCATCCACCACCACCAGGAACATTTTACCGAGAAATAGTCGACATGGATCCTTGACCATGGTCTGGAGGGCCAGGACCACAAACTTAGTGGTGCCTCTCTGGGTGCGTTGCTCAACTGAGCACACACGCAGCATTGCCGTACACAGGACTCTAAGTCAGAGACGATACCGGGCCACCACCTGTGGGATCTGGCTATCGCTTTCATCATTACTATACCCGAGTATGTGCTGTGGAGATCCAAGATGAACGTCTCCCTGCCCTTTTTTGGTAGCACTAGGCGGTTACCCCACAACAGGCAGTCTGCCTGAACGGACAGCTCGTTCTTTCGCCGCTGGAACGGCTTGATTAGCTCATGCATTTCAACAGGGATGCTGGCCCAGCTCCCATGCAGTACACAGTTTTTTACTAGGGACAGCAGAGGATCTTGGCTGGTCCAAGTCCTAATCTGGCAGGTCATGACACGTGATTTATCATTTTCAAACGCTTTCATGACCATCAATAAGTCTGTGGGCTGCGCCACCATCAACAAGTTTGCAGGCTGCGCCATTTCCACCCCCATGGTGGACAATGGTAGCCAACAGTTCTTGGTGCCTGGCCTGTGGCAGATGGTATAGTTATACGCTGATAGCGCGAGTGCCCACCTTTGTATGCGGGCTGAGGCATTAGTATTTATTCTCTTGTTTTCAGCGAACAGGGATATGAGGGGATTGTGATCAATTTCCAGCTCAAATTTGAGGCCAAACAGGTACTGATGCATTTTCTTTACCCCGAACACACACGCTAATGCCTCTTTCTCAATCATGCTGTAGGCCCTCTCGGCCTTAGACAAGCTCCTGGAGGCATAGGCGACAGGTTGCAACTTCCCCGCAACGTTAGCTTGTTGTAATACACACCCGACTCCATACAACGACGCATCACATGCTAGCACAAGTCTTTTACACGGGTTATACAATACAAGCAGCTTGTTGGAGCATAAAATGTTTCTGGCTTTCTCAAAAGCAATTACTTGTTTTTTTCCCCATACCCAGTTCTCAATAACAATTTACGCAATAACACATGTAGGGGCTCGAAGAGGGTGCTTAACCCCGGTAGGAAGTTACCAAACTAGTTGAGGAGTCCCAGGAATGACCGCAGCTCCGTGACGTTCTGTAGCCTGGGCGCGTTCCTGATAGCCTCTGTCTTGGCGTCTGTGGGCCGAATGCCGTCTGCCGCGATCTTTCTCCCCAAAAACTCCACTTCTATTGCCATGAAGATGCATTTCGACCTCTTCAGCCGCAGCCCTACGCGATCCAGTTGCTGGAGGACCTCCTCCAGGTTTTGTAGGTGCTCGGCGATGTCCCGACCCGTGACCAATATGTCGTTTTGAAAGACCACCGTGTGTGGTACTGACTTGAGTAGGCTCTCCATGTTTCTATGGAAGATCGCTGCAGCCGACCGAATTCCAAACGGGCATCTGTTGTGGATGAACAGTCCCTTGTGCATGTTGATTCAGGTGAGGCCCTTCAAAGACTCCTCCAGCTCCTGCATCATGTAGGCTGAAGTCAGGTCGAGCTTGGTGAACGTCTTGCCTCCTGCCAGCGTCGCAAATAGGTCGTCTGCCTTAGGTAGCGGGTATTGGTCCTGTAGCGAGAAACGATTAATAGTAACCTTATAATCGCCGCAAATCCTGACCATGCCATCACTTTTGAGTACTGGAACAATTGGGCTGGCCCACCCGCTGAATTCCACTGAGGAGATGATGCCCTCATGTTGCAGCCTGTCCAGCTCAATTTCCACTCTCTCCCTCATCATGTGAGGTACCGCTCGCGCCTTGTGGTGAATGGGTCGTGCCTCTGGGACCAAGTGGATCCGCACATTCGCCCCGGAAAAGTTTCCAATGCCTGGCTCAAAAAGGGAAGGAAATTTGTTAAGAACTTGGGTACATGAGGCCTCATCGACATGTAATAGTGCTCGGATGTCATTCCCGTTCCAGCAGATTTTGCCCAGCCAGCTCCTTCCAAGCAGTGTGGGGCCATCGTCCAGGACAATCCAGAGTGGCAGTTCGTGCACCGTGCCCTCGTAGGTGACCTTGACCATGGCGCTGCCCAGGACAATGATAAGCTCTTTGGTGTACATTCTCAGTTTCGTGTGGATGGGGCTCAGGGCTGGTCTGAATGCTTTGTTGCACCACAGTCTCTCAAACATCTTTTTACTCATGATGGATTGGCTAGCGCCAGTGTCCAGTTCCAAGGCTATGGGTAAGCCATTCAATTTTATGTTTAGCATTATAGGTGGACATTTCGTCGAAAATGTGTGCACCCAGTGTACTTCAGCATCTGCCTCCTCTCTCTGAGGATCAAAATTGCTTTGATCCACCATGGACCGATCTTCCTCTGCCACGTGATGGTTAGCAGGTTTTGCAGAGCTTGCAACTTGTTTGCAAGGTTGTTGGAGGTGCCCCATTGTTCCACAGCTCTTGAAAACATACCCTTTGAAGCAGCATGAATAGGCTGAATGGAAGCTTCCACAACGCCAACAAGGTGTGAATTGCCCTGCATTCATCCTTTGTTGGGGACTCTGAGTCATCTGGGTCATCTGAGGCCTGCTGGCAGTTGCAGACTCGTGGGTGCTGCCCTGTACATTTCTACTCACAAACAAAGTTCCAGTTAATTTATGAACATTGCTAGCACTTGTGTGCTGAGAGATTTGTTTGGTGTTATCACTGGTGGACATAAATGCCTGTGCTATCACAATGGCCTTACTGAGGGTCGGTATCTCTACAGTCAAACGTTTTCATAGCATGGTCTCGTGGCCAATGCCCAGTACAAAAAAGTCTCTGAGCATTTGCTCCAGGCAGCCATCAAACTCACATTATCCTGCAAGTCGCCTTAGCTCGGCGACGTAGCTCACCACTTCCTGACCTTCAGATCGTGGGCACGTGTAGAACCGATACCTTGCCATCAGCATGCTCTCCCTCGGGTTAAGATGCTCCCGAACCAGTGTACACAGCTCCTCATATGACTTATCTGTGGGTTTCACCGGAGCCAGCAGATTCTTCATAAGGCTGTAGGTCGGTGCCCTGCAGACTGTGAGGAGGACCGCTTTCCTTTTTGCAGCGCTTCCTTCTCCGTCCAGCTCGTTGGATACAAAGTACTGGTCTAGCCGTTCGACATAGGCTCCCCAGTCCTCACCCCCCGAGAACTTCTCCAGAATGCCCACAGTTTGCTGCATCTTTGCGTTGGATTCGTATTCTCATCACCAGTTATTGTGTTCCTAACACTGATGAGGCTGCACACAGGGAGGTTAAAGTAACAGTGACCGCAGTCTTTAATAAGACACTCCAGAGTGAGGAACAGGCCTTAGGGGCCGGCTTATGTACAGTGCTCCCAAGGAATGCTGGGATCCCTTCGGACTTCAGGGGATGAGCTCGCTGGTGGCGGAACAAGGGAGTGCATGCTTTACAGATACACAACACCTCCTCCTTCCCAAGATCATAATAATACTTATGTTAGCCAGCGGCCTGTCAGACGGAGGTGCTACTCCAGTTTTCTTCACATTTATGTCTAAGTGCAAGCAATTCTGTTCAAATGGTTAAACTGTTGCCAGTTCTGATGCAGGGTCATCGACCTGAAATGTTGGCCCTGAAATTCCGATGTCCTAAGTCCGTAAGAAGTTCCTATGGACCCGGAAAGGCATCGGAAAAGCCGGTTTCCAGCGCTCAATGCGCATGAGCTGGAAATCGACATTTCCGATATGTCAGGTTTTTGGTCTTGATTGATGGCCGCATCTCGGGAGCTAGGACACTTGCAGGGTAAGACTTCCAAGATTTATGAATATCTTGCCCTGCAAATGTCCTTTAAAATCCTGCGCCTGAAAAAGCAGGCGTATAGCCTTCTTTTACAGGTGCAAGTGGTTAAAAATACACATACAAATAAAAAATAAAGTTATAAAAGCACTTATGTTTAAAAACCCTCCCCACTACGGTAAGTTTATTTTAAGTGTTAATAACATTTTTTTTTAAAGTCGGGAACTATTTTTTTTATAACAACTTTAATTTAAATGCATGTTAATCGTGTACTTTATTTTCTATTTTTTATTCGTTTTTAAGTGTTTTGTGGGGGGGATTTCTCATTCATAGCAATAGGAATTCCGTACTTATGGAACTCCTATTGCTATGAATGAGAAACTATACTGTACCTGATTGGCTGCTGTCACTAGATCCCAACCTGCGACGTCCCCATGTGCATGAGCTGCACACGCAGTCACCTCTGGGCCTCAGGCTCAGAAGTTCGGATAGTTGCAGCAGTAGCAGGTAAGTGCGTATCTTCTCGCTTTTTTTTGGTCGTTTCCCCGTGGGAAAAGGTCGAATGGAATTTCAGGGCCATTAATTCGGTTTCTCGTTCCACAGATGCTGCCTGACCCACAGAGATTGCCAGCATTTTCTGTTTTTATTTCAGATTCCAGCATCTGCGGTATTTTGCTTCTGTTCAAATGGTAATAGTCTGAGTGGAAGGTGTCAATCCCTCTACATGGGCACATGTTATAGTTTACACTAACTGGTTGAATAGAGGTTATGGGGTCGAAATTTCAAAATTGGTTTCTTACGCCGGAGAGGGGCGGCTAATAGGCAGCTAAGTACTCACTGTTGGCGGCGACCAGATTCCTGGTCTGTCGGTAGCATCCAGGTAAGTGTTTCGGTTTATTGTTTTTAGACTTTAGGTATTAATGGGACCAATGGGTAAGTGTGGGTGAGGGAAAGTGGGGAAACATTTTCCCCATTTTTTTGAACTCGCATGCCTACAGCCTACCGTCGGGAAATTCAGTCGGCCTCCTGAGCTGCAGCTCCGTTGGCGCCCAAAGATGCCCATTTTTAGCACTGCTCTCTCTTCTTTGGGTTTTTCAGTTTGAGGCGACACCTACCACCTGGCATTAAAATTAGCACTCAGCTGGTGTCACAGCCTCAAAAGCAGGAGGACCGAATTTCGACCCCTATATCTCTACCCACAGTGACATGAATCTTTGGAATTCTCTACCCCAGGGGGCTGTGGAGGCTCAGTCGTTGAGTATATTCAAGACAGAGATCGATAGATTTTTGGATATTAAGGGAATCAAGGGATATAGGGATAGAGCAGGAAAGTAGAGTTGAGGTAGAAGATCAGCCATTGAATGGCAGAGCAGGCTCAAGGGGCCAAATGGCCTCCTCCTGTTCCTATTTCTTATGTCGACTGATACCAGCAACACAAACAACACCGCTTGTGACTGTTCAAAGGCTTTAAAATGCTGAAAGCTTTCGATAATAAGTTTTTTCTTAATTTCGAACTAGAGTAACAAGCCTCGAGGAGATCAGAATTTCCCCCACCACAGCTTATTAGATTTACGGAGCAAAAATAAATTAATAATAATAAACTTAAAAAAACGAATAAAACTCTGCCAATTAACTCGTAAATATTTTGAGAAAATTGTCTTCTTGCTCTTTATCGCTATCCAGCAACTGCTGTGGGAAATCTGTGTGGAGATGAGGATATCACATTTGGTTACAATGCTCTCTGCAGTTGAAGAACCAGTCCACACTTGATTAATGGCCGCCTGGGCAGGGTATTGGCGGGCACTCAGTATCTTTGGAACCGCATCCCAGCAAAGAGTCAATACATTCAGAGGAGGAGGGAATGAGAGAAAAAAAAGACAAAGTTGGAGATATTTCACAAAGCTTTATCTTCGTAGAAGTTTTGCTAGTGGTTATTGATCTTCCTCAGCAGAATAGATAAATTGGGTAGAGTCTCTGATAGAGAAAGTTGTATATAGGCAATGGAAGGAATTGGTATTGGCCAAATCCCTTTATCCTTTTCCATACTTTTATGTTGCTATATGACACAGTTATAGTGTGAGTATACAATATTACACAAATACAGTAACCATGTACTCTTTATACAATGTACATTGTCAGTTATTCTCAATATATCATGACTGTGTAATCTCTTTACAGCGTAAAATTACTCTTATACATACTAATATACAGTGACTAGGTAATTTCTATAATATACACCGATAATATACACCCATATAACAGTGCCTCTGTAATCTCTATAATATAAAATGATTGAATAATAAGTGCAACAATAACCACATGCACAATTAGGTGTACACAAAATGATCTGGATTCAGATTCAGATGGCATTCATAAACTGCTTTGTGTTGCAGACACCAGAGCCCTAGATAGTGTTACAGAATTGTAACTTGCTCAATTTCAACCAGTATTTTCTAATATGGCCGTAGTGCTGCACTGAATCCTTCTCTTTCTTCTGGCTGCAAAGTTCAATTGCTCCTATTCCATTTTCCCTCATTGCATGTGATACTCTTTACTAATTTTTCCATTTAGCGAAACAAAACCTTCTTTGACTTAGTGACCTGACTCCTCCCAGCTGTGACGTGCTGCAGTGGGTGTTGTCAGATGTGGCAATATTTAAATTTTCACAACATAAAAGGGGCTGTCTTTTCTCACCAGACATGGCCAATGTTTTGGATCAAAGCCTGGGTTTAATTTACACCTCCTCAAGGGGTGAGCAGCCAATTAATTCGTACTTCTTTTGTTATCTGATGAAGTAAATTAATATGCGACAGAGCAAATCCTTCTCTAACAAGTGCCAAGACACAAGTATAGTATGGATTATCGGGTGGCATGGGGTGGGGGATAGATATTTCCTTATTTTCTTTGTGTAACAAGATCATAATTTATTTCTTTTGAATTCCTCCCTCACAATAGTTAGATCACTGTCTTGTATCAGGTCTTCCTTTACACCTGTATGACTAACTAACTGTTAGTCAATGGCCACAATTCTCGGCAGTGACTTGCTTGAGAGCTGTGCTCACAACCCTATGACAAAGCACCTCAACATGCTTATTTTAACAGCATATTATCATACATAAAGAAAATACTAACAGAAATCTAAAAACGTTAAATCATGATCACAACCATTTCCCTTCAACATTGTACACAGTGCATTAAGTATGTTCAACTACTTTTCTGAACTGGATTAACAATATTTGTTTCCAGAAACTGGTCATCTTTGCTTGCAGATCATATACTGTTAAGTCTCAGCAAACCTTGTAGCAGGCACCTACTCCACCCAAGTGCCTTAAGGACAAGCTGGAGACCTAACTCTATAGACCTATCTCTCAGTGACTATGTGCTCCAGAACTTTATATGTACCTCAGCACCAAACAAGAATGACCAAGATTGGAACCCTCAGTAACAGTTGGGCATTTTCCAATTTCAGATGTCTCCTGTTTGGAAATCAGGACCTGGATTTGAATGGAGTGGAAAAGGAAGTAGGAACTGGACCTGAAATACCTGTGATGAGATGGATCAAGCCCTTAGAGATGTTCCATCTTTACGAAGCATATTGTTCAGTTATTCAGAGTCTACACATGGAAATAATGCCTCATTTTTCATTGAAAGATATACATGTTTAACGAAAGAAAAACATGTCTCTTGCGAATACCTTGAAATAACTGAAACCTCAAGCTGGACAAAAAATGGTCATATAAAGCTAGCATTACCAAAAGATTGCCTTGCATTGTATTCACTCTTATTAATACATGTTAAAGCACTTCAAGGAGTAGAAATTACTGTTGGTGATTCTGCATTAACAAATGAATGCTTAATGTATTTGTATAACATTCATCTACTTGAAATTTAAGCAGCAGTATTAACTTGTTTAAAGTAAATGGGTGAACACCTACATTAAAATAGCAGACAATGGAACGTCACACATTTGCCTGCAAATATCACCAACTGTAATTTCTTGACTTAGATAACTAACTTCACAAAATAGATAACTGGGTAAGAGCTGTAAGGAATTCAATTAGGCATAATAGATAGCATTGCATTTTAATTAAGCAATCCACAATGTGCCCAGAAAGATAGCGGTGCACTCTAAGGTTATCAGTTGTTTTCTTTGACAAGTTTCCTGCTTTATTTTACAGAGAGTAAACATACAGAGAAACAATTATGATCTGATTCACTTAGTTCAATCAGTATAGCATATCTTAATGTAATAATACAAAAACAATGAAAATGATACACTTCCCCACATCTCCCTTGACTTTAATTTCTGAATATTTCCTCTTGTACTCTAATATTATTGCAATCTTTTTCTCGCTCATAGCTATTAAAAACCTCCCTTTTGTGTGTTTATTCCTCATTTTTTTTCTCCTTGTTCAAAGTCAGAAAGGAAAGGCCTGACAGATCTCTTGCCAGCTCTCGGGACCGGTGACTCCGCAAACAATGGGTATGAGCTGATTACCAAAACAAGCAAATGAATTTCCTATTATTTACAATCTATGAAGAAACAACAAGATCATTAGCATCTTGCCAACTATCATCTCAGACTTTCCTTTTTTAAGCTTGCATGAATATACTATGCTTTAAAACACAACATTTAAAGTATCTCTTTTTTCCAAATCCTTTCTGTGGAAAAATGGTCAGAAGATCCCAAAATGTGACAGTGATTACTGGGCAACTGAAAGAATGAAAAAGGAAGATGTGCATTTATATTGTGCCTAATTGAATAAAACAGATCAAAGCTCAAATCACTAGGCTCCCAATACAGAAAACATACACGTTTAATAACCTACAACCCCACTGTTACAATTAAAGAGGGTCGCAGACGCAGAACTGTCAGTCAATCGCTATCACCGATTCTCTCTCCAACTCTTCCCGCTGACTGTGGACTGATGTCCTTGGAGTAATCAGCAAGACACGGGACTCCACTCAGGCTGGGATGGAGGAGTTTGATGAGGATATCCCTTTATCAGAAGTCTTTGCAGGATTTGATTTGTTGGTGATTTGAGCTTTGATCTGTTTGTACTGCACATATTCTGGGATGTCATCAGCAAGCCGGGGCCATTAGAGGGAGCAGCGTGCGACGGTCCGGTCCGGAAATCAGCACGGTCCCGGCCTGCAAGACCATCAGTGGGCTGGGGCTATTAGAGGGAGCAGCGTGTGGTGGCATACCCCTGCAGGAAGCAGCACCTGCTGCTGCAGGAGGGCGACGGCTGATTGCAGTGCGGGCAGGTACAGCATGAGTGGCGAGGTCGGGGTGAAAGAGTGGCGAGAGATTGTAGAGGGATGTGATTGGGGCCCAGAAGAGGCGAGGCCCCAGGGGCAGCATGGGCCAGCCCACACTGCGATATGTGTGCGCATTAGGACCGTGCAGCAGAGCTGGTCTCCAGCCGTCTTGGTTAATCCTTGCCACTGGACCAAGACCTAGCTCTGTCAAGCCCTTGTGGTGGCTGGTGTGCAACTGCCATCACACGTTAAAAAATCCACACACAGGCATCTTCCACCCTTCAAGATGTAGTTCAGGATCCAGAATATTAGGTCCTTCATTGAAACACCTGTGAACTCATCCCTTTTTGACGTGGAAGCAAGTCATCCTTGTTTTGAGGGACTGCCTATGATGATGATGATGAATTGAATAAATTACATTGTGCAGTTACTATTGTAATATGGGTGAACATATATGGTGACAAAATGTCTACAGTATTTTAGGTTTATTATGATCGCTTATAGGTAATCCCTGTTAATTGAAAGAGTAAGTCCCGTTGACCTCCATATACTTCGTAACTGACTCAAACATAAATATACCTTCCACATTACACAGAATTTGAGTATCAGCTGTGGCTCAGTGGTAGCACTCTCGCCACTGAGTCAGAAGGATGTGGATTCAAGTCCCAAACCAGAGACTTGAGCTCATAATCTAGGCTGACACTTCAGTGCAGTACTGAGGAAGTGCTGCACTGTCGGATGTGCCATCTTTCAGATGAGACGTTAAACCGAGGCCCTATCTGCACACTCATGTGGACATAAATGATCCCATGGCACTTTTTGAAGAAGCGTGTGGGGAGTTCTCCCCAGTATCCTGGTAAATATTTATCCCTCAACCAACATCATTAGACAACAGATTATCTGGTCAATATCTCATTGCTGATTGTGGGACTTTGTTTGCATAAATTGGCTGACACATTTCTTTACATTACAATAGTGACTACACGTCAAAAATAGTTAATTGTAAAGTGCTATGGGACGTCCTGAGGTCATGAAAGGCGCTATATAAGTGCAACTCCTTTCTTCTTAGAAATCTTGATATAATAATAAAACTACAGTACACTAGTTCCAACCACCTCTGGCTGTCAATTATTGGGTTTGAGACAGTTCAGCCAGAATAGCCAATTTTCCCCTCAAGATGGCCTTCAGTCGATTCTGTGGCGATCTGCATGGCAACATATCAAAACTCTACAAGAGGATAATGGGGGAGAAATTGGGTGTATTTGCACATGCCGTTAGCGCCCGGGGCGCAAATGACTTTGCAACCTGCACACTGCCGCTAACGACTCCCGCTAAATTCGGCGGGAGTTTAACGGTGGGGCTACAGTGTTGCGCCCTCATCTCCTGTGCCCGGAGATCGCTGTGCGCATCACCCCATTAGCGCCCCGGACCCTAAATTGGGTTTCGCCCTCTGAAGCTGTGCTGCGCGATAACAGCGACAGCTTCATGAGATGCGTACCCAGCGGCCGGCCGCTACCGGAGCGAAATTTAAAGGGAAGGTGGTCGGCTGCTGCTGAAAAAATATCTTCTAAACGCACGGCACCCCTGTTTCCCATTGGTCCAGGTAGGTGGGTTCCTCCTATTATTTTAAAAACTGTCAACTTCATATGAGGCCACAGCTTCAGGGTTCTGTTCTGGTTGGATTTGCTGTATGATGGAAGGCCAAAGTCCCAAGCCTCAGTCTTAATACCAGCCCCTACTTATTAAAGGTTGCAAGGCTCCAGCCCCAACCCCCTACTCCAGATACATTTGTTAAAGGATGTGAAATATAAGCCAGGCCCTAGCTATATAATCGGAATACTGGCCCCCAACCCTAGTTCAGATAGATTTACTGCAGGTACCTGATTTCATTTCTTAATTCTTTGACAGCTGCAGTAACAATTATAGTAATAACATTTATTCAAATAATACTTCTTTTTTAAAATACTTTTTGCTTCACTAAATCTAGTTTTGATGCTCAGAATTGGAAATAGATATAAAAAAATCTATTTGCAAATGTTCATTTAATTGCAAGCATCTTTTCTGTAAAGACTGAAAAGGGCACCTTGTACATACAAAGCTTTATTTTCTAACCCTTCTCCCACCCACTGATTTGTCAGTTCTCCTTCCCAGGAGGCTCCCAAAAGACATCATCCACCACAACAAGTAGGTACTCATTTTAACCCTTGGTGACTATTGGTCCAATATGGAGCACAGCTACCCCCTACAATACAATCAGCTCTCGGCAGCCAAACTGCCAGCATCAGATAAATAAAAAGTTCCAATTAACCAATGATAGACTGCACATCTAGTAATCAAATTGAAATTGAAGGTATTGGAATGTGAAAACTAGAAAAGATAGTTATCATGAGTCACTGAGAAACACATTCACATGATGGTCATTGTCTGTTGTTCTCAGGGTTAAACAGCTTTATGATTAATATTGGTGCACATCTGTCAACACATCATTACCTGTGCAATGCATTTCTCACACAATATTGTAACTTCTGTTAAAGGCCAATACATCTTCCACAGTAAACACAGTATCTGGTAACAGATACCAGAGCTGCAGTCAAAGGCAGGTGTATGATATAACACATACAACAGCTCTGGGACATGTTGTGGTGATGGATTGATAGTTTCACATGTTTGACAGGTTTAAATGCCGTTTCCTTGGTAATTCAGATGCACGTTACCTCTGTCTGTTCACAGCTTCAGTGCACCATATCATCGGGCTGCACCTATTTTTAGTACATATAAAATAGTTTTATAATAGCTCACTCAGTTTCCTGCCTTTGGTTACTCAGTGTATTTCCAAAATAGGAACCACTTGTATCATTCACAAACTGCTTCAATCTGTAGTTTACTGACTGTGATCTAAAGTGACCATTGCCTTTCATGTCCTCTCATCTACCCAACCTATTTCATCTCCTGAGTTACCCAAAGGTAATGAATTAAGGTATTTACCCATCCCCATGCCTGCACTATTCAAACTTAGCCTGTAGGCCACTGCAAAAGGCTCTTTCACTCAGCAACACAGGAGCCGCCAGAGCCCATGAAGAGTTTCATCTCCCAGCATGCAGCCAGGATCAGAATTCAGATCTGAAATTGGGCAATAGGATTGAGCACATCAGAAATTAACTTCATTTTCAGAAGTAAGGAAAGAAAGACAGAGCTTCAATGTTCATGACGTCGGGACATCACAAAATGATTTACAGCCGATTAAGTGCTTTTGAAGTGCAGTCACTGTTGTAATGTAGGAAACACAGCAGCACATTTGCACATAGCAAGGTCCAACAAACAGCAATTAAATGAATTCCTGATCATTTGCTTTAGGTGTTGGATGATGGCTAGGACACCAGAAGAACGCCACTGCTCATCTTCAAAATAGTGCCATGGGATCTTTTATGTCCACCTGAGAGGGCAGCTGGGGCCTCGATTTAACGTCTCATCTGAAAGACGCCACCTCCAACAGTGCAGCACTCCCTCAGTACTGTACTGGAGTGTCACCCTACAGTATGCAGCCAATTCTGGAGTGGGGTTTGAACACACAAGTTTCTGACTCAGATGCAAGAGTGCTTCTAACGAACCATGGCTGACATGTTGGGCCAGTGTAATTAAAATCACAGTTTGCCATTGTATATCTACAGTTTAAAACCTTGCACAACTTTACATAGTATTACATAGTATTTACAGTACAGAAACAGGCCATTTGTCCCAACAGGTCTATGCCAGTATGCTCCACATGAGCCTCCTCCCATCTTACTTCATTGGAATCTATCAACATATACTTCTATTCTTTTCTACCACATGTGCTTATCTAGCTTCCCATTAAATGCATTTATGCTATGCTTGTTTACAAAATTACATCAGCAATCTAATGACAGAGGAGTTGAAATCTGCGGCCGGAATATTTACCTTATGTTGGGTCCAGTGCGTGCGGGCCACGTAGCAGGTCGGGAGCGCGATGTTCTGAGCAGCATGTTGCCCATCCCTATTAAATGATGCAGGTCTGATGACATCATCGATGACTCAGTTCCAGCACCGATATTTAAAGTAGCCTTGCACTCAACTCATTTGAAGGTTGCTAGAGGAGGGCGGGACCTGACAAAGAAAGGCCACAGTACTGCTATAAATTTGGACGGCTGGATAGCCAAAGGCAGAGGGCTGCACCATGCTTCTCTGACTCATCGCTGCATATTCTGGTGGAGGCAGTTAGAGCACGCAGGGAAATCCTCTTCCCTGATATGTGATGGAGAACTCCAAAATAAGCAAAAAGAGCCTGGCTGGATATAGCTGAGGAGGTTAGCAGCAGGGATGTGGTGAGGCATACCTGGATATAGTGCAGGAAGTGCTTCAATAATCTCACGAGGTAAGAAAGGTGAGTGACCACACTCACCTACATCCTGATGTGCCTGTCAACACAACCCCATCACTCTGCTTCCCATGCCTACTCCTGCACATCATTCCTCACACCAACCTATCTTCCAGGTCCATCCATCCCTCTCTCTCTCACATCCCCATCTGACTAACCACTTCTCAGACGCCCTCATCCTAATGCAATCATAGCAAGTACAACACCACAGAAGGAGCCCATTTGGCACTGGCAACCCATTCCCTCATAGTCACCCTCTACAGATGTAACCCATCCATTCCTACACTCATTCCATCACTCTCACTCAAACTTCTCTTCTTTCCCACCTTGCAGGAGAAAAGAGTTCACAACAGAAAGAGAGAGAGAACTGGAGGTGGCCCTCCAGTCTTCGAACAGCTAACAGCGCAGAGGAGGGGGCTCTGGAGATCTCGGGAGCTCGAGACATGCTGGCAGTGGGAGACAGAGAGAGGGGCACATCTCAGTAACCTGGTGACAGAATCACATCTCAAAACCACATGGCATACAACAGTCACTCATGTGATGACTGATGTCAGCAGCCAGTGAAATATTATCATGCCCATAAATGGTAACGTTACCAATTCTTATTATAACACTTCTACTATTTATCACTTTAATTTATCACAGGTCCATCATGCCCCTCTCCCATAGTCCATCCGCAGGAGGAAGACTCCTCAGAGAAACCTCCAGCCTCTGAGGGTTCAGCGTCAGCAGACCCAATCGCAGCTGGCATCAGCACAGATACTCACACCCCGGTGGGTCCTGGACAAGATTGAGTAGCATTGTTATCTGGTGCCTCACAATTCACAAGTGAGAAAGCAGTTGGTGTTGACAGGGACAGCAGTGTCGACTCCTCGCTGAAGGTGCTGGGCAATCCAAGCTCTGCAGAGCTGCATGCAGATGCTGAGCCTCGGGGGCCATCGAGAAAGAGGGGGATCTTGGGAGGGCAGCAACAATTGCTTGGGGCTCTGGCAGCTTTTGCAGCCGCAATGTCTGCAAATGTTCAGAGAATGGAGGAGTCCATCTCTAACCTGAGCACTACCATGTTGCAGGTGATGGCAATGATGTGCTGTTCCTAGGAAAGGATAGCCGCCTGCATGGAGCAGTAAATGTGCCACTCACATGAGCACATGCTAGCTGTGGACAACAGATGGCAGGCGCTCAAAGACCTCCTCTCAAGGAAGGATGTAAACGTAGACTTGGGCGCTCATTGCCCCACTGCTGTGCAGCAAGATGCTCGCCAGCACCTTGCTAGCAGGGATGTGCGGGTGGCCCATGAGAGGGATGATAGTGAGAGGGGACGTGGAAGTGGGGGCTCTGCTCAAAGCACTTACACTTCTCCTCATTGCCTCCCTCTCTGTCAACACCTCCCCCCATGTGGCCGCATTGGAGCAAGTTAAGTAAATCTGGCCATGATGAGGCCATCACAGGCCTCCCGGGCAGCAATGTGCGGCACTGCCGGTGCCAGATGCTCCTCAGGTTCCTCCTCCACCTCAAGTTCCTCCTCCTCCTCATCTTTCTCCTGTTCATCCTCCTCTCCTCCGGAGGCTATGCGTTCTGTGCCTTGCTCCTCCTGCAGCTCCAATCCTTGCTGTTCCACTGTGTTGTGCAGTGCGCAGAAACACCGATGATTTTGGTGACCCTGGCTGGTGTGTACAGAAGGGCTCCTTGCAGATCTGTTAAGGAATTTGAAGCACATCTTCAGCATGCCTATTGCTTGCTCCATGACACATCTGGTAGAGATGTGGCTCTCATCTCAACACTCCTCAGCCTCAGTACTTGGCCTCCTCAGGGGTGCCATGAGCCATGTCTTCAGTGGATAGCCCTCGACTCCAAGGAGCGAGCCAGTAAGTCTGTTTGGAGGGGCGAAGAGCTGAGAGAGGGTGGACTGGCGCAGCACGAAAGAGTCATGACTGCTGCCAGGGACTCTGGCGCACACTTTCCAAAACATCTTTTTATGGTTGCAGATGAGCTGCACATTGAGGGAGTGGAAGCCCTTGCAGTTCATAAGGGCGATGATGGGGTACCTTCATGGCCACACGTGTAAGACACTCTGCACCTGTGGGATGTCAGCTAGAGCTGCAAAGCCGAGCACCCGCTCAATAACAATGGCTTCATCAGTGACAAAGTTGCTATAATTGGCTGACTAGTCAAACATGGCATCGGTCACCTGGGTGATGCCTCTGTCGGCGACTGACTGTGAGATCCCGCAAATGTCTGCTGCAGGTTCTTGGAAGTATACTGAGGCAAAGAAGTTCAAGGCGGTGGTGACTTTGACAGCTACTGGTAAGGAGTGTCCACCAAGTCCTCTGGGCATCAGGTCTTGTTCCAGCAAGCTACAAATGTTTGTGATGACCTTGCGCGATAGCCTGAGCCTCCTGAAGCACTGCTGCTCAGTCATGTTGAGGAAGCTCATCCTCTGCCTGTATACCCTGTGTTGGGGGTATCGCCTCCAGCGAGGTGCACTCCTGTGCTGATCCCCTCCTGTGAAGCATCAGATCATTGAGGTGAAGGCTGCTGTTGTGGTTGCTGCTGCTGCTGCTGCTGCTGGTGTGGCTGGTGTTGCTGGTGATTCTCATCTTGGTCTGATTCTGAGGACCAAAGTGAGACAGTATAAGTGGCACCCATACCGATGTAATAGATGGCAGGTAAAGTGGAGATCAGAGGGCCAGTCCCTCAATGTTGTGATACTGAGTAGCAATGTGGTGAGAGTGGCTTCCGAGCTTTCAAAAATGACCTGCAAACCGCAGACACCAAAATCTATGGACAAAATGGAGTGAGCAAGAGCCTTTCCATGAGGCAAGTAATGAGGTGTAATGTTGCAGCAGTTATGTGCTTTTCCCAGCACTCAATGAATGGACTCGCCAATGGCCACTGAGCTTCTGCCTCCCCTTCACAGACAAGGTACCCAACCTCCGTGAATCCCGTGCTCTTCCAGTCAAACTCAAAAGCTGGCGTTAAAATCACTCTTTATGTCTCCAAACAAGTATTTAATGATTTCAATGAGGTTGCCCGCCTCTGCCGATTGGATCCATGGCACGCCTTCAAAACTGCCCGAGTTAACTGAGCGAGGTGGCGGGGTGATGACGGGTTGCCAACGCATTCGCTATTTCCGTGATTTTTACTGCCGATCCATCCTCAACCCTACATGCTCAGCAGTGGGAAAATTCCGGCCTGCATGTCACCAATTTTTCCAACAATTGGAGGTCACTCAGACACTGCTGTGCAGCATGGGTCAACACCTCCATCCATTGGAGATACAGCTTACACATTTCCAACAATTGTTTTTGATATTATTGCAAGTTTGGCAAAGCTATCCCATAAAATCCCAATAAAGTTCATTAGTAGGGGGTTGGGTGCGTGGGAGAAGATGATCCAACTCAGCAGACCGTGTTTCAATTGACACATATTCAGGGATATATAAATCTGTCACCCATAGATTCGGATTAGATGTGATAATAAGGTAAAAGTGTAAGTACAAGGAATGGTGTCTATGTACTTTGACATCAGTTTTGAGTACCTGCCACTAGTCCAGGGAACTCTGAATTTGTTATTAATTTAAATGTTCCAATACAAAAGATTAACATGTATTAAATAATAATTATTCAGTGTATTAGAAGACCAGTGTATTGTAAAGACAGTGTATTAAAAAGCTGTATCACAAACCTTGAATTAGTATGGCATTATCAATCCCAGGCTAGTAAATGCACTTCAATGCAAGACTTTAAGGAGTGCTGATTGGTTTGTCTGAAACATATGTATAATGAGAATCAGATCTCACCGCTGCTGTTGAACTGTCAAGATGTGCGCCATTATTCTCTCGGTATAGCCCAGGAGAACTCAC
This sequence comes from Pristiophorus japonicus, assembly GCF_044704955.1. Taxonomy (NCBI): domain Eukaryota; kingdom Metazoa; phylum Chordata; class Chondrichthyes; family Pristiophoridae; genus Pristiophorus; species Pristiophorus japonicus. The sequence goes on along the minus strand of NC_091980.1, from coordinate 73,818,420 downwards.
CAGGTAACAATGTGGAACAATGTTGCTGGTGCCGTTCTGCAGGTGAACCTTACACCATCTTCCCTGGGAGAATGAGCTGATGACTACTGCATCAATCAGCCACATCAAGCAGGCTTCACAGGCCTGCACAGGCATGCTGTGCTTCCCATCAGTACAACAGAGGTCAAAGCTAATGTTAGGTCTATTGACAATACTTCTGAATCCTTTGAAATATCAGTCACCTTTACTCCTGGTGATTGAAGGTGTGTACTTCACAGTGACAAAGCACCTCATCTGAAAATGTACTGGGATAAGGCCATTTGATCCATAAAAGCAACTGTGCAAGGGCACAAACTACCCCACTCATTTCATTTCCCAAGAACGTTAACCAAATAAAAGTACAACTTCAAGATATGGCATGTCACCAAAACTCTTCTTTCCTCTCTCCACCTGCCGTTGCATCCCCTCCCCCCCTTCCCCAGTAATCTAGCACATCTCCGGGATATTGATGTAACATTGCAATCTATGTTATTCAAATTGGACCAGTTGCATTCCACAGCTAACATTTCCATGGTTGCTGCAATTCCATATAGTATTTGATCATTTGCATATATACTTATCCTCATGCTTGTCAATCCTGTTTCCAACAGATATCCAACCAGCTCTTTTTTAAAGGAGTTGATTGACAAAGCATCAAATAGTTTGTTCCATATTTACACTACTCTTGGGAAAATAACATTTGCTTGAACTTGTTAATATTTTTACTCGTGGACTCTAGTTCTGTAATCTGTGCCTAAATGAATGAACCCACTTATTTCTACAATTATATCTCTCACCATTTGAAAGACCTAACAGGTACATTGAGGGAGTAGACTCCTTCTGGTTGCAGTACATCTCTGAATTGATATTGTTCCTCACTGAGGTTGAGGTACAAGAATTGCTCCCTGAAAACCTTGAGTATATATGACCTCCTGCTGAGAGCCCTTCTCCATGCATTACTCCTGCCTCTTCCATCAGCTTGTCCTGCTCTGCGTAGCCTCTGCTCATTCTCCCTGTCAAGCTGTAGGCCAGGGGGATACAAACTACAGCACAAATGTCTGGGAGCATTTGGTCTGAGCAGATCCCTTGCAAGTCAGTACCAAGTCCTTGAGCACATGCCACACCACTCCTTGTAGAGTTTAGCAAAGTTAAAGAAGTCTAGAATAAAGAAAGAAAGACTTGCATTTATATAGCACCTTTCATGACCACTGGACATCTCGAAGCACTTTACAGCCAATGAAGTACTTTTGGAGTATAGTCACTATTGTAATGTGGGAAACACGGTAGTCATTTGCACACAGCAAGCTCCCACAAACAAAGCATGTGATAATGACCAGGTCATCTGTTTTAGTGATATAGATTGAGGGATAAATATTGGCCAGGACACCAGGGATAGATCACCTGCTCTTCTTCGAAATAGTGCCATGGGATCTTTTATGTCCACTTGAGAGAACAGACGGGGCCTCCGACAGTGTAGCACTCCATCAGCACTGCACGGGAGTGTCAGCCTAGATTTTTCTGATCAAGTCCCTGGAGTGGGACTTGAACCCACAACCTTCTAACTCAAAGGCAAGTGTGTCACCCACTGAGCCACAGCTGACACTGATCCAATAATAGGTTCTGAATGGGGAAAATATGTACTAAAGAAGAAACACAGAGAGGAGGTATCAGTGGATTCAGCTCGGTCAAGTAAATGCATTATAGGAACAAAGCACGTATGAAGAGCAAATAAAGTGCGAGGCCTAAGGATAATGAAAAGTCAAAAGGAACTTGTGTTTATATAGCGCCTTTCGCATTCATTGGACATTCCAAAGAACTTCACAGCCAATTAATTCCTTTTGAAGTGTCACTGATGTTTTCATAGAAAGCACCAAACACGTCTACAAACACAGCAACAGCTAGTAGAGATCAATCAGCAACTAACCTGTAAATATGTAATGCGAGATTAGCGCCAGCGTTGAGGTCAAAAATGGCAGCGCTGATGTCAAATCAGCATTACACGCTGATTAACATCATGATCTGCGCACTCTACATACTTCCAGCGCACATTCCCAGTGCCGACGTTAACACCCTCACCAAAATGGCGTCTGCCGCAGCCCACACCAGAAGCCTGTACAAACTGCTCGGACACCATTTTTGAGCCAAATTGGCACCCGTATTGCCCCAAAAATGTATGCTATGCAACAGAACTTTTAGCCCAAGATTGCTCTCCTATGGGTGATACTAAACTGAGAAATTATGCAACGATTTACAAAGTATTTGCAGCACAGGAACAGGCCATTTGGCCTAACATGTCCATGCCAGATTTTATGCTCCACATAAGCCTCCTCTCTCTCCTCTTCATCTGACCCCATCAACATATCTTTCTATACATTTCTCCCTCATATTTTTAGTTTGTAGATGATTTTCTATTACATTTTTGATTAAGGATTCCATTTGTCTTTCCCACCACTGATGATAAGCTAATTGGTCTATAATTCCCTTGACTTGTTCTATTTTCTTTTTATATATATATAAATCACATTAGCTGTCTACCAGTTCTCTGGCACTATTCCCTTTTCTCATGAATTGTTATATATATGTAATAATGCTTCTGTTATCTCTTCCCTAATTTCTTTTAATATGCGCGGATGCAATCCTTCCAGAGCAAGGGTTTCATCCTCTCTAAGTTTGAATAGTTTATCAATTATCTCCCCTTTTTCTATCTTAAGTGTCTTTATATCCTTCTTGATCTCTTCTTCTAATATTATGTCCACCATGTTCATTTCTTTGGTTAAATACTGAGGTAAAGTAATTACTTAATATTTGTGCCATTTCGCTGTCGTTACCCATGAATTTATCGTGTGTATCCCTTAGTGGCCCTACCCTATCTTGATTTTTCTTTTGTTATTTACATGTCTGTTGAATACCTTACTATTTCTTTTTATATTCCTTGATAATTTAATTTTGGAGTTCCTCTTTGTCTTCCTAATTGTTTTTTGACTTATTTCCTAACCTTTTTGTATTCCCTTTTGTCATGCTCTCCTTTGTTGTCTATGTGCTCAGTGTATGCCTTTATCTTCAGTTCCAATTTTTCTCTTATTTCTTTATTCATCCAAGGTGTGTCATCGTTGGCTAGTTTGGTCTTTTTTTTCAGTGGGATATATTCCTCCTGGACTCTATTGATCACAGTTTTAAATGTTTCCCATGGCTGTTCTAGTTCTTTGTTTGTCAGTAAATTTTTAAAGTTTATTTTTCCAAATTCCATTCTCATCCCCTTAAAATCCACTTTTTTCAATTTATTACTTTGGTCTTTGTTTACTTACATCCTTCTTGATCTTTATCTTAGACCTTATTATGTTGTGATCGCTATTGCCTAGATATTCCTTTATACTTACTTCCCTTATTTGTTTTGGTTCATTTCCCATGATAAGATCCAGCAGTGCTCCCTCTCTTGTTGGGCTTTTTACATACTGGGTAAGAAAGGAGTTTTGCACACATTGTAAAAACTCCATTCCCTGTACCCCTTTTGCTGCTTTTCTTGCCAGTTTATTTGCGAGAAGTTAAAATGTGTCGTAAATGTGTCATAAAAACTCACAAAAATGACATGATAAGGGCGTAGAGTACAAAAGCAATGAGGAAATTATTGGTTAGACTGCACTTAGAATATTTAGCTTTTAAAAGGGAAATTGATAATTAACAGGTAAGAGGTATAGGGAAAGGACAGGGGTTGAGGACTACATGAATAGCTCTTTCAGACAGCTGGCACAGACACGAGGGGCTGATTAACCACTTTCAGTGCTGTAAAATCCTACGATACTATGTGGACAACAATGAATTAGTTGCCCATGGAGATTTTTCTGCCGAATAAGAGACATGGTGAGACCACCTCTAACATGGACTGTTCAGTGGGAGCTCTGTAATATTACCAAAAGTACCATGATCATTACTGGTAAAACCCAATAGCCTGTCCACAGCAGTTCATGTGCAGTATTTTGATCATTTTCACCCTTTCTTAACAAAAAGGAGAAGCTTTATGAGAATTCACTTTTCCCTTTTCTGCATATTGTCCAACTAGCACTGTCTCCGACACGGCCAAAGCCAAGATTTTATAAGCCATTAAATTTGACTTCGTTAACAATGGAAACTATTTATTTTCTTCCCGAGAACAAACACAATAGAGAGTGTTACATTAAGTACACATCGTGGACAGTGCAGATGTAATTTTGAGGGCAAATTCAGCCCATCATTTGTGACCCTCCAACTGGTTCTAATATCATTACTTTTTCATGAAATATGATAAACAAAGATATCATGTTCAGCATATAAATCACTACCAGTATCATTACTTTTCAGACTACACTCTAATGTTTTAGACAGCATAATTGTGGTAATTTCTGTCAACAATCCTTAGTCTTTTATAATAATTTTGTTCAAAATTTGCTGTCATGTAGGCTGAGTTATTGTGAATTGGTTATGACGGAAACAGTACAATTAGGTAACCCCTTCCATCTCTGCCACTCGCCAGTCTGCTGTTGAGGGAAGGGGACACAGAGCTGGGGAGGGCACTTTGAACCAGGAACACACAAAGCTGGGAGGGGGTACTGCTAAACTAGATCACAGCTGACTAACCTTTATCTTTTACAGCTTGGATTAAGGCACAGCACTTTTAGAGAATCCTACAAGAGGGGCAGTCTCAGCCCCAGTCTAATCCGGTTCACTGGCTCTCATTGTTATACGAGTATTGTTACTATCAAAAAAAGATCTCAAAAGGCAAAACAATTGCATTTATCTTTAATCTCTCCTTGGAAAACTTTGCTCTTTGTAAGCTAGCAGCCAATCTTGTTCAAAATTAAACTTCAGTTGAAAAAAAAATTCGTATCAACCTAATTTGTGGCATAATTGGAGTTGTCAATTTCAACAAAACGGCAAAAATATTCTCTACCTTCCTTCATTACGCTTTAATTAAAATGACATCACTGAATACTGCAATATAGATAGATGGATGTCAAGACAAATTCAATACAATAGCTGAACTAGAATACTTTAGACCGTGTTGTGGTGTCAGAAATAGTGATAAACAAGAGACTTAAGTGTCATTTGCATAGATATTGCAATTTTCAATTAGTTACCAACAGAAGGTAAGACTGTATACATGAATTAGCCAAGAGGTAGGCTGCAGGTAGATAGGAGCACAGAAAAAGGATGTAGGTGTGTAACAGACAGAGTGAGTCTGCAGATAGGTAGGAGAGTCTAAGACTGTATGTACATAGCAGAGAATGCAAAACTACAGGACAGAACATGGAACTAGATATATGTAGAGTGATGTTCAGATGGATAACAGCAGAAAGGGAGGCTGCAATTTAGACAGAGTAGGACTACAGAACTATATCAGAGACTAGGGCTATAGCTAGATATTAGAGCAGGAAGAGAGAAAGATTGCAGTTATTCTCAGAAGTAACACTATTTTATAGAGGAAAAAGTGACTTGCTTGAAAGAAATAAACAAACTTATATTTATATTGTGCCTTATCACCACTCAGAACTGCCCAAGGTGTTGTTATGTGGCAAATGCAACAACCAATATGCTTACAGCCAGATTCCACAAGTAGCAATGAGATGATTGACCAGTTCATTTGTTTTAATGGTATTAGTTGTAGGGAAGTGTTGGTCAAAACACCAGAGTAACTCCTTGTTTTTTAAAAATAGTGTCATGGGATTTTAATGTCAACATGAACCACTGGAACAGGCAGGCAGGAGCTCAGTTTAACATCTCATTTGAAGGACATTATCTCCAACAATGTAGCGCCCTCTCAGCTCTGCAGGTAGTTGGCAGCAGAGTGAGGCTGGAGGTAGATAGGATCAGAGTTAGACAGCTGATATCAACTGTAACAGTTAGTGAGACAGCAGTTAGATAGCATCAGAAACTGAGACCATTAATAAACATTGGTAGAAAATAAGGCTACAGCTAGAGGGCAGCAAAGACTAAAGTTGAGAAATCAGTTTCAGTTCAACAGCAGCAGAGAGTAAAGTTACAAGCAGATAACAATAGTTAACAGGAGCACAAAAAGAGTCCATGCATAGAATAGAAAGGAGCAGGGTTGTAGAGCATAAAAATGCCAAGTCAATATTACCTGGCCTCCCCTGAGGTCCCCACTATTACAGATTCCAATGTCCAGCCAATTGCACTGGATACAACAATGTATCCTGACAACATCCCAGCTGTAGTACTGAAGACCTGCACATCAGAACTAGCTGCACCTCTCGCCAAGCTGTTCCAGTGCAGCTATGATGCTGGCCTCTACCTGGGAATGAGAACAATTATTCAGGTACATCATTTCTATAAAAAGTACGATAAATATGAACCACCAAATTACTACGCTATTAGACTCCCACCAATCATCAGCAAAGTGATGGAAGGAGTCATCGATGGGCACCTAACCACCAATATATGTTTCTACAGATTTTAAAAAGAGTTACATTTAATATTGGTTTTCATAAAGAACACTGGTTTATAAAAAAGCACAGTCGTGAAAGTTGGTTGAAATGCTAATGAGCTGCCAGGGCAGGAAGGTAGTTAGAAGGTACTTTGCTCAAGTAAAAGAAGTACCAGGTTCTGACCGTATTCAACAACAGAAAGCCAAATCCCCAACCGAGACCTTCAACTGCACAACCACTGCTGAGTTGTCAACCATCCATGCCTTGGGTGTCACTATTGGCCAGAAGTTAAACTAGACCAGCACATCAACACCTTGGCTCCAATGGCATGGTAGAGGCTGGATACTATGCGATGAGTGGCTCTCCTCCCAAACATTCAATGCCTCTCCACCATCTTCAAGACTCAAATCAGGAGTGTGATAGAATATTCACCATTGACCTGGATGGATGCAACTGTAACAATATGGAGAAGCTCTTATGAATGACAACCCTGCCATTGAACTCAATCCCTTCCAACAGCAGTGCACTATGAACATAAGAACATAAGAAATAGGAGCAGGAGTAGACCATTTGGCTCCTCGAGCCTGCTCCACCATTTAATAAGATCATGGCTGATCTGTTCTTGGGCTCAGCTCCACTTCCCTGCCCGCTCCCCATAACCCTTCACTCCCTTATCTTTCAAAAATCTGTCTACTTCCATCTTAAATGTATTCCAATGACCTAGCCTCCACAGCTCTCTGGGGCAGAGAATTCCACAGATTTACAACCCTCTGAGAGAAGAAATTCCTCCTCATCTCAGTTCTAAATGGACAGCCCCTTATTCTTAAACTATGCCTCCTGTTATATATGTAAACCTGTACATACCTTGTGTAGCCACCAGAGGGCTCATCCTCTGGAGTCCCAAGGGATCCCACAATCCCTTGGGAGCACCTATACTTAAGGAGGCCTCACAGGCTGGAGAGGCACTCTGGAGACCTGCAATAAAAGACTACAGTCACACTTTACTTTGAGCTCACAGTATCAAGCCAGACTCTTTATTCATACATAACAACTGGCGATGAGATGCAGATGATGAACCCAACGATGCAGAGAACAGTGGGCATCCTGGAGAAATTTTTGGAGGGAGATGATTGGGAAACATTCGTGGAGCAACTTGACCAATACTTCGTGGCCAACGAGCTGGAAGGAGAAGCGAACGTGCCAAATGAAGGCCGATTCTCCTCACCGTCTGCGGGGCACCAACGTATGGCCTCATGAAAAATCTGCTTGCTCCAGCGAAACCCACAGAGAAATCGTATGATGATTTGTGCATACTGGTCCGGGAGCATCTGAACCTGAAGGAAAGCGTTCTAATGACGAGGCACCGGTTCTACACCTACAAAAGGTCTGAAGGCCAGGAAGTTGCGAGCTATGTCGCCAAGCTGAGACGCCTTGCAGGACATTGTGAATTCGAAGTACATTTGGAGCACATGCTCAGAGACTTCTTCATACTTTGCATTGGCCATGAAGTGATACTTCGCAAACTTTTGAATGTAGAGACCCCAACCTTGAGTAAAGCCATAGCGATAGCCCAGGCGTTCATTGCCACCAGTGACAATACTAAGCAAATCTCTCAGCACACGAGTGCTGCTACAAGTACTGTGAACAAAGTGATGTTGTTTCCAAATCGCAACATACAGGGCAGGCGTCACATGCCTGCAGCTGCACATCCGCAGATGTCTCAGAGTCCACCATCAAGGGTGATGAATGCAAGGCCATTAGCACCTTGTTGGCGCTGCGGGGATGATCATCATTTCCATTCATGCTGCTTCAAAGGGTACGTTTGCCAGGGCTGTGGAACAATGAGACACCTCCAACGTATGTGCAGGCGAGCTGCAAACCCTGCTAATCCTGCAAACCACCATTTTGCAGAGGAGGACAGATCCATGGCAGATCACGACAAACCAGAGCCTCAGACCAAGGAGGCAGAGGTATATGGGGTACACACATTTACCACAAAGTGTCCCCGATAATGCTGAAGGTTGAATTAAATGGACTCCCGGTGTCCATGGAGCTGAACACGGGTGCGAGCCAGTCCGTTATGAGCAAAAAGACTTTTGATAAATTGTGGTGCAGCAAGGCCTCAAGGTCAGTCCTGACTCCCATTCGCACTAAACTGAGAACTTACACAAAGGAACTGATTCCCGTAAAGGTCTCCTATGATGGAGCGGTGCACAAGCTACCACTCTGGGTGGTACCAGGCGATGGTCCCACACTGCTCGACAGGAGCTAGCTGGGAAAGATACGCTGGAACTAGGCGAGGTCCGAGCGCTCTCGTCTGTTGACGACACTTCATGTGCCCAGGTCTTAAACAAGTTCCCCTCGCTGTTCAAACCAGGCATTGGGAAGTTCCAAGGAGCAAAAGTGCAGATCCACCTAATTCCGGGGGCGCGACCCATCCATGACAAAACGAGAGCAGTACCGTATGTGATGAGAGAGAGGGTGGAGATCGAGCTGGACCGGCTGCAACGAGAAGGCATCATTTCGCCGATTGAATTCAATGAGTGGGCCAGTCTGATTGTCCAGTCCTCAAAGGAGATGGCACCATCGGAATCTGCGGTGATTACAAAGTAACTATCAATCGTTTCTCACTGCAGGATCAATACCCACTACCAAAGGCAGACGACCTTATTGCGATGCTGGCGGGAGGAAAGACGTTCACGAAGCTGGACTTGACCTTGGTCTACATGACGCAGGAGCCGGAGGAATCATCGAAGGGCCTCACCTGCATCAACACACAAAGATCTCTTCATTTACAAAAGATGCCCGTTTGGGATTCGATCAGCCGCGGCGATATTCCAGAGAAACATGGAAAGCTTACTGAAGTCGGTCCCGCGCACGGTGGTCTTCCAGGACGACATCTTGGTTACAGGTCGGGACACAGCCGAGCATCTGCAGAACCTGGAGGAGGTTCTTAGTCGACTCAACCGCATGGGGCTCAGGTTAAAATGTTCAAAGTGCATTTTCCTGGCACCTGAAGTGGAGTTCCTGGGGAGAAGAATCGCGGCGGACAGCATTAGGCCCCCGATTCGAAGACGGAGGCAATCGAGAACACACCGAGACCACAGAACGTGACAGAGCTGCGATCGTTTCTAGAACTCCTGAACTACTTTGGTAACTTCTTACCGGGTCTCAGTACACTGTTAGAACCACTGCACGCCTTACTACGTAAAGGGGATGAATGGGTTTGGGGCAAAAGCCAAGAAAATGCCTTTGTAAAAGCGAGAAAATTGTTATGCTCAAACAAATTGCTTGTGTTGTATGATCCATGTAAGCATTTGGTACTAGCATGTGATGCGTCGTCGTACGGGGTCGGGTGTGTATTGCAACAAGCTGATGAATCTGGGAAATTGCAACAGGTTGCTTATGCATCCAGAAGTCTGTCTAAGGCTGAGAGAGCCTACAACATGATTGAAAAAGAAGCGTTAGCGTGTGTCTATGGGGTGAAGAAAATGCAGCAATACCTGTTTGGGCTCAAATTTGAATTGGTAACTGACCATAAGCCACTGATATCCCTTTTTTCCGAAAGTAAGGGGATAAATACGAATGCATTGGCCCGCATCCAGAGATGGGCGCTCACGTTGTGCGCATACAACTACGCCATCCGCCACAGGCCAGGCATAGAAAACTGTGCCGATGCTCTCAGTAGGCTGCCATGTGCCATGTGGGTTGAAATAGCACAGCCCGCAGATTTAGTCATGGTAATGGAAGCATTCGAGAGTGAGCAATCACCCGTCACAGCCCGACAGATTAGAACCTAGACGAGCCAGGACCCCTTACTGTCCCTAGTAAAAAATTGTGTGCTTCATGGGAGCTGGTCCAGTGTCCCATTGGAAATGCAGGAAGAGACAAAGCCGTACCAGTGGCGCAAAGATGAAATGTCTATTCAGGCAGACTGCCTTCTGTGGGGTAATCGGGTAGTGGTCCCCAAGAAGGGCAGGGACACTTTCATCAGTGATCTCCACAGTACTCACCCAGGCATTGTAATGATGAAAGCGATAGCCAGATCCCATGTGTGGTGGCCCGGTATCGATGCGGACTTAGAGTCCTGCGTGCACAAATGTAACACATGCTCGCAGTTAAGCAATACACCCAGGGAGGCGCCACTAAGTTTGTGGTCTTGGCCCTCCAAACCGTGGTCCAGGGTCCATGTCGACTATGCAGGCCCGTTTTGGGATAAAATGTTCCTTGTGGTTGTAGACACGTATTCCAAGTGGATTGAATGTGAGATAATGTCAGCAAGGGATTACGGAGACGTGGCTCCAGGATGAGCAGGGCTGGGAAATCAACATCCAGGGGTATTCAACATTCAGGAAGGATAGAATAAAAGGAAAAGGAGGTGGGGTAGCATTGCTGGTTAAGGAGGAGATTAAGGCAATAGTTAGGAAGGACATTAGCTTGGATGATGTGGAATCTATATGGGTAGAGCTGCAGAACACCAAAGGGCAAAAAACGTTAGTGGGAGTTGTGTACAGGCCTCCAAACAGTAGTAGTGATGTTGGGGAGGGCATCAAACAGGAAATTAGGGGTGCGTGCAATAAAGGTGCAGCAGTTATAATGGGTGACTTTAATATGCACATAGATTGGGCTAACCAAACTGGAAGCAATACGGTGGAGGAGGATTTTCTGGAGTGCATAAGGGATGGTTTTTTAGACCAATATGTCGAGGAACCAACTAGGGGGGAGGCCATCTTAGACTGGGTGTTGTGTAATGAGAGAGGATTAATTAACAATCTCATTGTGCGAGGCCCCTTGGGGAAGAGTGACCATAATATGGTGGAATTCTGCATTAGGATGGAGAATGAAACAGTTAATTCAGAGACCATGGTCCAGAACTTAAAGAAGGCTAACTTTGAAGGTATGAGGCGTGAATTGGCTGAGATGGATTGGCGAATGATACTTAAGGGGTTGACTGTGGATGGGCAATGGCAGACATTTAGAGACCGCATGGATGAACTACAACAATTGTACATTCCTGTCTGGCATAGAAATAAAAAAGGGAAGGTGGCTCAACCGTGGCTATCAAGGGAAATCAGGGATAGTATTAAAGCCAAGGAAGTGGCATACAAATTGGCCAGAAATAGCAGCGAACCTGGGGACTGGGAGAAATTTAGAACTCAGCAGAGGAGGACAAAGGGTTTGATTAGGGCAGGGAAAATGGAGTATGAGAAGAAGCTTGCAGGGAACATTAAGACGGATTGCAAAAGTTTCTATAGATATGTAAAGAGAAAAAGGTTAGTAAAGACAAATGTAGGTCCCCTGCAGTCAGAATCAGGGGAAGTCATAACGGGGAACAAAGAAATGGCGGACCAATTGAACAAGTACTTTGGTTCGGTATTCACGAAGGAGGACACGAACAACCTTCCGGTTATAAAAGGGGTCGGGGGGCCTAGTAAGGAGGAGGAACTGAGGGAAATCCTTATTAGCCGGGAAATTGTGTTGGGGAAATTGATGGGATTGAAGGCCGATAAATCCCCAGGGCCTGATGGACTGCATCCCAGAGTACTTAAGGAGGTGGCCTTGGAAATAGTGGATGCGTTGACAGTCATTTTCCAACATTCCATTGACTCTGGATCAGTTCCTATGGAGTGGAGGGTAGCCAATGTAACCCCACTTTTTAAAAAAGGAGGGAGAGAGAAAACAGGGAATTATAGACCGGTCAGCCTGACATCGGTAGTGGGTAAAATGATGGAATCAATTATTAAGGATGTCATAGCAGTGCATTTGGAAAGAGGTGACATGATAGGTCCAAGTCAGCATGGATTTGTGAAAGGGAAATCATGCTTGACAAATCTTCTGGAATTTTTTGAGGATGTTTCCAGTAGAGTGGATAAGGGAGAACCAGTTGATGTGGTATATTTGGACTTTCAGAAGGCGTTCGACAAGGTCCCACACAAGAGATTGATGTGCAAAGTTAGAGCACATGGGATTGGGGGTAGTGTACTGACATGGATTGAGAACTGGTTGTCAGACAGGAAGCAAAGAGTAGGAGTAAATGGGTACTTTTCAGAATGGCAGGCAGTGACTAGTGGGGTACCGCAAGGTTCTGTGCTGGGGCCCCAGCTGTTTACACTGTACATTAATGATTTAGATGAGGGGATTAAATGTAGTATCTCCAAATTTGCGGATGACACTAAGTTGGGTGGCAGTGTGAGCTGCGAGGAGGATGCTGTGAGGCTGCAGAGCGACTTGGATAGGTTAGGTGAGTGGGCAAATGCATGGCAGATGAAGTATAATGTGGATAAATGTGAGGTTATCCACTTTGGTGGTAAAAACAGAGAGACAGACTATTATCTGAATGGTGACAGATTAGGAAAAGGGGAGGTGCAAAGAGACCTGGGTGTCATGGTACATCAGTCATTGAAGGTTGGCATGCAGGTGCAGCAGGCGGTTAAGAAAGCAAATGGCATGTTGGCCTTCATAGCAAGGGGATTTGAGTACAGGGGCAGGGAGGTGTTGCTACAGTTGTACAGGGCATTGGTGAGGCCACACCTGGAGTATTGTGTACAGTTTTGGTCTCCTAACCTGAGGAAGGACATTCTTGCTATTGAGGGAGTGCAGCGAAGGTTCACCAGACTGATTCCCGGGATGGCGGGACTGACCTATCAAGAAAGACTGGATCAACTGGGCTTGTATTCACTGGAGTTCAGAAGAATGAGAGGGGACCTCATAGAAACATATAAAATTCTGACGGGGTTAGACAGGTTAGATGCAGGAAGAATGTTCCCAATGTTGGGGAAGTCCAGAACCAGGGGTCACAGTCTAAGGATAAGGGGTAAGCCATTTAGGACCGAGATGCGGAGGAACTTCTTCACCCAGAGAGTGGTGAACCTGTGGAATTCTCTACCACAGAAAGTTGTTGAGGCCAATTCACTAAATATATTCAAAAAGGAGTTAGATGAGGTCCTTACTGCTAGGGGGATCAAGGGGTATGGCGAGAAAGCAGGAATGGGGTACTGAAGTTGAATGTTCAGCCATGAACTCATTGAATGGCGGTGCAGGCTAGAAGGGCCGAATGGCCTACTCCTGCACCTATTTTCTATGTTTCTATGTTTCTATGTTTCTATGTCCACGGCCACCACTAAAAGCCTGCGGGCCATGTTTGCCATGCACGGCCTTCCTGATGTCCTGGTGATCGACAACGGGCCATGTTTCACCAGTGCCGAGTTCAAAGAGTTCATGACCCGTAATGGGATCAAACATGTTACATCTGCCCCGTTCAAACCAGCATCCAATGGTCAGGCAGAGAGAGCAGTGCAAACCATCAAGCAGAGCTCGAAGAGGGTAACTGAAGGCTCACTGCAGACTCGCCTATCCCGAGCTCTGCTTAGCTGCCGCACGAGATCCCACTCGCTCACTGGGATTCCACCCGCTGAACTGCTCATGAAAAGAGCATTTAAGATAAGGCTCTCGTTAGTCCACCCTGATCTACATGAATAGGTAGAGAGCAGGCAGCTTCAACAAAGTACATATCATGATAGCGTAAATGTGTCACGCGAAATTGAAATCAATGATCCTGTATTTGTGTTGAACTATGGACAAGGTCCCAAGTGGCTTCCCGGCACTGTTGTGGCCAAAGAGGGGAGTAGGGTGCTTTGCGTCAAAATTTCAAATGGACTCATCTACTGGAAACACTTGGACCAAATCAAACTCAGATTCACGGTCTATCCAGAGCATTGGACCCTACATACACACCAGTGGCAACTGACACCGCGGTTGACCATGAAGCAGAACCCATCACCCGCAGCAGTCCAGCAGGACTCACCACACCAGGCAGCCCAGCAAGGCCAGCTACACAGCAGCCCAGCGAGGGCCCAACAAACGATTCACCAAAACCAGCATTTGCACTGAGACGATCAACCAGGGAAAGAAAGGTCGCAGATCGACTTACCTTGTAAATAGTTACACTATTGACGTTGGAGAGGGGGTGGGGAAGTGTTGTTATCTATGTAAACTTGTAAATACCCTTTGTAGCCACCAGAGGGCTCATCCCCTGGAATCCCAAGGGATCCCACAATCCCTTGGGAGCACCTGTACTTAAGGAGGCCTCACAGGCTGGAGAAGCACTCTGGAGACCTGCAATAAAAGACTGTCACACTTTACTTTGAGCTCACAGTATTGAGTCAGACTGTTTATTCATACATAACACCTCCTAGTTCTAGATTCCCCCACAAGTGGAAACATCCTCTCTGCATCTACCTTGTCGAGCCCCCTCAGTATCTTATATGTTTTAATAAGATCACCTCTCATTCTTCTAAACTCCAATGAGCCCAACCTACACAACCTTTCTTCATAAGTCAATCCCTTCATCTCAGGAATCAACCTAGTGAACCTTCTCTGAACTGCCACCAATGCAAGTAAATCCTTCCTTAAATAAGGAGACCAAAACTGTGCACAGTATTCCAGGTGTGGTCTCACTAATACCCTGTATTGTTGTAGCAGGACTTCTCTGCTTGTATACATCATCCCCCTTTCCAATAAAGGCCAACATTCCATTCGCCTTCCTGATTACTTGCTGTACCTGCATACTAACTTTTTGTGTTTCATGTACAAGAACCCCCAGGTCCCTCTGTCCTGCAGCATTTTGTAATCTCTCTCCATTTAAAAAATAATTTGCTTTTTTATTTTACCTGCCAAAGTGGATAACCTCACACTTTCCCACATTATACTCCATCTGCCAAATGTTTGCCCACTCACTTAGCCTATTTATATCCCATTGCAATTCTTTGTGTCCTCCTCACAACTTGCTTCCGCACCCATCTTTATGGCTGCAGTACAGATTATCTATCAAATGTATTGCAGCAACTCAGCATTCTTGCATTGACAGCACTTCTCAGCCCTGTGATCTCTACCTCCAAGTGGAAGAACAGGCTGTGGGCACCAGCGCAGTGGTGAAAGAAATAGCAGGAATGACAACAGGAAATGGGAAGTGGGAGGCAAACTCAAAACAGTTCCCTGTTTACTGCCCAGTTCTGTCCAAGTTTCAACCTGCTGTTCAGATGAAGGGTTAAACAATCATGTGGTATCATCATCAAAGTAAAAAAAACACTTTAGATAGCAACTACCAGGTCACTTATGAAGCTAGAAATGGTGTTAGCCTAGTCGGCTATTATGTTAAAAATAATGAATGTCCGATTTGCTATACCTGATATTTCTTTCCTCGGAGATTATATATCCCATTGAACAGTTCATTATACTTGCCATAATAGCCAGTTTTTCAATGTTGCCCAGATGCCATAGAAACATAGAAACATAGAAAATAGGTGGAGGAGTCGGCCATTCGGCCCTTCGAGCCTGCACCACCATTCAATAAGATCATGGCTGATCATTCAGTACCCCTTTCCTGCTTTCTCTCCATACCCCTTGATCCCTTTAGCCGTAAGGGCCATATCTAACTCCCTCTTGAATATATCCAACGAATTGGCATCAACAACTCTCTGTGGTAGGGAATTCCACAGGTTAACAACTCTCTGAGTGAAGAAGTTTCTCTTCATCTCAGTCCTAAATGGCTTACCCCTTATCCTTAGACTGTGTCCTCTGGTTCTGGACTTCCCCAACATCAGGAACATTCTTCCTGCATCTAACCTGTCCAATCCTGTCAGAATTTTATATGTTTCTATGAGATCCCCTCACATTCTTCTAAGCTCCAGTGAATATAGGCCCAGTCGATCAAGTCTCTCCTCATATGTCAGTCCTGCCATCCCGGAATCAGTCTGGTGAACCTTCGCTGCACTCCCTCAATAGCAAGAACGTCCTTCCTCAGATTAGGAGACCAAAACTGAACGCAATATTCCAGGTGAGGCCTCACCAAGGCCCTGTACACTGCAGTAAGACCTTGCTGCTCTTATACTCAAATCCACTAGCTATGAAGGCCAACATACCATTTGCCTTCTTCACCGCCTGCTGTACCTGCATGCCAACTTTCAATGACTGATGTACCATGACACCCAGGTCTCGTTGCACCTCCCCATTTCTTAATCTGCTGCCATTCAGATAATATTCTGCCTTCGTGTTTTTGCCCCCAAAATGGATAACCTCACATTTATCCACATTATACTGCATCTGCCATGCATTTGCCCACTCACCTAATCTTACCTAAGTGATCACTGTTCATTTGTGAGACTTGACAATGAACATTGGTAATTCAGCAACAGGAAGAGTTGTAGCCAAGTGCGATCCTAACCACTTGATGTACATGTGTACTTCCAGAAGATGTTCCTGGATGGCAGTTTATTAAAAGTACTAAAACGGCTGCCCTGACACTTTGTTGATTTTATCTAGTGAGTAACTGAGCCTTACAGACACAGTGCATCTCAGAATCGATTCTTGGGCTGTGCTGAGTCAGCTGATCTCAGTGGGGGCAGTGATTGTAATGCTACAGTTGGCTTCAAAAATCCTAAACTAAGGAAAACAGAAATTGGCCAAGCTCCCCATTCCTAATTGCCATCCAGGAACATCTTCTGGAAGTGCACATATACATCAAGTGGTTAGGATCGCACTTGGCTACAACTCTTCCTGTTGCTGAATTACCAATGTTCATTGTCAAGTCTCACAAATGAACAGTGATCACTTAGGTAAGATTATTAAAGATAGCCAGTGTCCATGAAACTATATCTCAGTAAGACTATATCCATTGGGCAACACAAAAATACTCCTAATTTTTGAGTCCTGTGATTGAGAGTGTTACAAATTGATTGATTTTCTGAAATTACTGACCAGACAGCAGGTGATTTTGACTTGAGATGTTGCAATAACTTCTTATTCCAGATTATATCTGAACTCTGATGCTTGTCTGGAGTTACCACATTACAACAGTGACTACACTTCAAAAAAGTACTTCATTGACTGTAAAGTGCTTTGGAAGGTTCTGAGGTTGTGAAAGGTGCTATATAAATGCAAGTCTTTCTTTACGAAGTCTGACATTGATCCCTTGTGTGTAGATGTAATGTTTTCTGCTTTCCATTCAGATGATAAGGATAGATTAATATAACTAAAGCAGGAAACAGCTAGATCCTCAGAACCATCTATGCCATCAGGACCAGAGATTTTCTTGGGTCAAACATTTGAAGATATACAACTTCCTTGTACCAGATTCCTGTATCTTCACTTTGATGTAGCTGCTGCTGCCTGACCTTACATTTTAGATTACTTTGCAGCAAATATAATATTCCATAAGTAGTTGATCTACTAAGGTGTGACATATGATTCTGTCCTGCCCAATGTGGTTGCTGTAATACAGTTCCACCTAGTTTACTACTGCGGTAATGCAACTACACATGTAAATACAATAAAAACATCAGGTGACAAGGTCCTATGTGTCTGTGTGTTTGTGATGTCGTAAGGAGATATCACATTGGCGACATAGGGTAGGATAATCGGATTCCCTAGATGAAATTTTTGTTGGTGTATGAGAGCTTCTTTGTTTTGCAGAACAGCTAAAAATCCAAGGTAAATTACAAGCACACTTAGCTGAACTGTCAGAGTCCAGATGGCTGCGCCTATGGGAATAATAGAACGCTTGGGTGAGATCCATCATGACCGAGAGACTTTCGGAGCATACGTGGTGCGGCTGGAAATGTTTTTTTACCGCAAATAGTATCATTGAAGACCCCAATGATAAAAACCATGGCGGTTTAAGAAAGAAAATGGACTATTTTCTTTACTGAACCAGGCCTCGAGGTGTATGAAACCGTGAAAAATCTACTTGTTCCCGTCAAGCTGAAGGACACGCCACTGACGCAGATTCTAACCAAGTTAGAACAGTACTACAGCCCTGAGCCCCTGGAAATTACTGAAAGTTATTGTTTTGGAGTATGAGATCAATTAATTGACGAGGGTATCAGTGAGTACATTGTAGCATTAAAAAAATCGATCTTTCTTGCTGCAATGCGCCATCTCATCCTCAATAAGCTCCCCGCTGGAGTGGAGCTAATCTACGGAACAACCAGGAAACTGTTCAACCTCCCTCATCTCCAGTCCATATCCAAGGTCATCCCATCCTCTGTCATTGAATTACAGTATGCAGACGACCCTTGCGTTTGCGCACACTCGGAGGCCGAACTCCAAACCATCGTCAACACCTTCACTGAAGCGTATGAGAGTATGGGTCTTACATTAAACATCCGTAAGACAAAGGTTCTTTACCAACTTGCCCCTACCACACAGTACTGCCCCCTGATTATCAAGATCCATGACGAGGCCTTGGACAACGTGGACCATTTTCTATACCTCAGGAGCCTACTGTCAACAAGGGCAGACCTCGATGACGAAGTCAAACACTGCTTTCAGTGCACCAGTGCAGCCTTCGGTCACCTGAGAAGAGGATGTTTGATGACCAGGACCTCAAACCCGCCACCAAGCTCATGGTCTACAGAGCAGTAGTGATATCTGCCCAACGATATGCTTCAGAGACATGGACTATGTACAGCAGGCACCTCAAAGCACAGAAGGAGTACCACCACGCTGCCTCTGCAAGATCCTGCAAATCCATTGGCAGGATAGGCACACCAATGTCAATGTTCTCGCTCAGGTCAACATCCCCAGCATCGAAGCATTGACCACACTCGATCAGCTCCGATGGATGGACCACACTGTCCGCAGGCCCGATACTAGACTCCCAAAACAAGTGCTCTACTCAGAGCTCCGACATGGCAAGCGAGCCCCAGGTGGGCAGAGTAAATGCTTCAAGGCCATGCTCAAAGCCTCCTTGAAAAAGTGCAACATCCCAACCAACACCTGGGAATCCCTGGCCCAAGACCGCTCAAAATGGAGGAGAAGCATCCCGGAAGACGCTGAACACCTCGAGTCTCTGCGCCGGGAGCCAAGTGCAAACAGCGGAAGAAATGCACGACAACACAAGCACCCCACCCACCCGTCCCTCCAACCACCATCTACCCTACCTGTGACAGAGACTGCAGATCTCGCATTGGACTCAACAGTGACCTGAGAACTCATATTAGTGTGGAAGCAAGACATCCTCGACTCCGACGGAGTGCCTAAGAAGAAGAGAAGAGCATTAAAAAAGCTATCCATTCAC
Organism: Pristiophorus japonicus; assembly: GCF_044704955.1. Lineage (NCBI taxonomy): Eukaryota > Metazoa > Chordata > Chondrichthyes > Pristiophoridae > Pristiophorus > Pristiophorus japonicus. The sequence goes on along the minus strand of NC_091980.1, from coordinate 73,798,911 downwards.
TGTCATTTCGGAAACATTAAGAACTGAGCATTGTGTGACCGCTTTGTTTGTGGGATGAAAAGTGAAGCAATCAGAAGAAAGTTGTTGACAACCCCTAACTTGACTTTTGATTTAGCTTGTCAGACAGCTTGCCAATGGATATGGCTGACCAATACTCCCTTGAATTTTGCACCATTTCCAGTCATCAGACAACCGAGGTGAATCGCCTGCAGGTTAGAAGTCAAAGGCAGTTGGGCATTAAGGCCTCAGCAACTGGCCAGGGTAACAGTAAATTGAACATGGTAACAGTGTATTGAAGCCATGCTAATGGTACCTGGGACTGCACATTGCTCAAAACTGTCCATATGTGAACGCAGCATGTTTCTGCTTCAAGAAAACTGGGCATCTTGCAAAGGCATGCCGACTGAAGAATAAATCAATTTTCAATGCTTTAAGTAGAAATCACCAGACGTAACATAGTATTGAAGAGAAGCAACAGGATGAGGAGGTTATGGAGATACACGTCAGCAGGAGCACCAAGGTACCTAACAACGATTTACAAAGTATCGTCATCTAAGTAGACGTCGCAGGAACCAGGATACCCACGGAAATCGACACTGGTGCATCCGTGAGCATAGTACCGGAATCGCTATATCTCGACAAGTTGCGTGATTTTCCAATGGAGAAATCGAAGATAGTCCTGCGAGACTACTCAGGAGAACAAATCCCTGTGGTAGGACGTATCACCGTACCGATGAAATACAAGGATCAGTTTCAGAGCTTACCTCTCTTAGTTGTGACAGGAGACATGTCTGCCTTAATAGGTAGAAATTGGTTGGAATCACTGAAGTTGGATTGGAATGAGATTTTTCGTGTTGAAACGAGATTTTCATGGAAGGATGACGTCATCAAGCAGTATCTGAAGGTGTTCCGCGAAACAGGCAGTCCAATCCAAGGCTTCAAGGTGAGTGTCAGAGTACAGAAGATTGCTAGCTAGACCAGTTTACTGCAAGCCACGTCCCGTACCATATGCACTCAGGGAGAAAGTTGAGCAAGAACTCAAAAAATTAGAAACTGAGAACATTCGCCCTGAAATTCCGTTTTGGCCTTCCCGCGGGCATTTTAGAGAAAAAATGCGCACTGACCTTAAGCTGCTGCCCACGTTCGACTTTCCGATGCTGAGGCCTCCTTCGACTGCGATTCGCAGCACATGCATGTTGACGTGTGCGCAGGCCTCGAGCTGGAGTCACATGGCTCTGGGCAGCCAATCAGGTAAAGTATCATAGTAATAGGAGTTCCGCAGGTTCCTAAACTCCTATTACTATGATTGTGATAGAGCCGGAAACACCCAAAACACAGCCCCAAACACCCAAAACACTAATAAAAAATCGAAAATAATTTACACCATATATTGTGTTCCTAACACAGATGAGACTGCACACAGGGAGGTTAAAGTAAGAGTGACCTCAGTCTTTATTAAGACACTCCAGAATGAGTAACAGGCCTTAGGGGCCGGCTTATATACAGTGCTCCCAAGGGATGTTGGGATCCCTTGGGACTTCAGGGGATGCGCTCCGTGGTGGTGGAACATGGGAGTGCATGCTTTACAGACACACAACATCACTCCCCCCGCAAAGTCAAAGTGAAAACTATTTACAAGGTGAGGCGGTTGGGAGCCTTTCTTTCCCTGGTGGACCGCCTCGGTACAAATGTCTGTTCTGGTGTGTTGGCTGTGCCCTCACTGGGCTGGCGTGTTGTTGGCCTGGAGGGATGCTGGGTGAGCCTGGCCTTGCTGGGCTGTTGGACGTGATGGGTTCAATTTCCTGGTCCGGCATGGTGTCTTTGATCCTTTGGGTGTGTGTTGTGGGCTCGAAAAAGGTGGTGTCCGCTGTGGGTTGTTCAGGGCAGTCTGTGAACCGCAGCCTCGTTTGGTCCAGGTGCTTTCTGCAAATTTGTCCATTGTCTAGTTTGACTACAAACACCCTAATACCTTCTTTAGCTATCACCGTGCCCGCGATCCACTTGGGACCATGTTCATAGTTTAGCACATACACAGGGTCATTCAGATCAATTTCCCGTGACACAGTGGCGCGACCATCGTTTATATTTTGTTGCTGTTGCCTGCTCTCTACTTGATCATGCAGGTTGGGGTGAACCAGCGAGAGTCTGGTTTTAAGTGTCCTTTTCATGAGTAGCTCAGCCAAGGGCACCCGTGTGAGCGAGTGGGGTCTCGTGTGGTAGCTGAGCAGTACTTGGGGCAGGAGGGTTTGGAGTGAGCCTTTTGTGACTCGTTTAAGGCTCTGTTTGATTGTTTGTACTGCCCGCTCTGCCTGCCCATTGGAGGCTGGTTTAAACGGGGCCAAAGTGACATGTTTGATCCCATTGCAGTCATTAATTCTTTAAATTCGGCACTGGTGAAACATGGCCCTGAGGCTTTCAATGGTGACGGTGGCAGTGCTTCCCGACATTATTTCACAGTCAATCCATTTTGAAAAAGCATCCACCACCACCAGGAACATTTTACCGAGAAACGGGCCCACATAGTCGACATGGATCCTCGACCATGGTCTGGAGGGCCAGGACCACAAACTTAGTGGTGCCTCTCTGGGTGCGTTGCTCAACTGAGCACACACGCTGCATTGCCGTACACAGGACTCTAAGTCAGAGTCGATATCGGGCCACCACACATGGGATCTGGCTATCGCTTTCATCATTACTATACCCGGGTGTGTGCTGTGGAGATCCGAGGTGAACGTCTCCCTGCCCTTTTTGGGTAGCACTACGCGGTTACCCCACAACAGGCAGTCTGCCTGAATGGACAGCTCGTCCTTTCGCCGCTGATTTCAATGGGGATGCTGGCCCAGCTCCCATGCAGTACACAGTTTCTTACTAGAGACAGCAGAGGATCTTGGCTGGTCCAAGTCCTAATCTGGCGGGCCGTGACAGGTGATTTATCATTTTCAAATACTTCCATGACCATCAACAAGTCTGCGGGCTGTGCCACTATCAACAAGTTTGCAGGCTGCGCCATTTCCACCCCCGTGGTGGGCAATGGTAGCCGACTGAGAGCATCCACACAGTTCTTGGTGCCTGGCCTATGGCGGATGGTATAGTTATACGCTGATAGCGCGAGTGCCCACCTTTGTATGCGGGCTGAGGCTTTAGTATTTATCCCCTTGTTTTCAGCGAACAAGGATATGAGGGGCTTGTGATCGGTTTCCAACTCAAATTTGAGGCCAAACAGGTATTGATGCATTTTCTTTACCCCGAACACACACGCTAATGCCTCTTTCTCAATCATGCTCTCGGCCTTAGACAAGCTCCTGGAGGCATAGGCGACAGGTTGCAACTTCCCCGCAACGTTTGCTTGTTGTGATACACACCCGACTCTGTACGACGATGTATCACATGCTAGCACAAGTTGTTTACACGGGTTATACAATACAAGCAGCTTGTTGGAGCATAAAATGTTTCTGGCTTTCTCAAAAGCAATTACTTGTTTTTCTCTCCATACCCAGTTCTCACCTTTACGCAATAACACATGTAGGGGCTCTAAGAGGGTGCTTAACCCCGGTAGGAAGTTCCAAAATAGTTGAGTCGTCCCAGGAACGACCACAGCTCCGTGATGTTCTGTGGCCTGGGCGCGTTCCTGATAGCCTCTGTCTTGGCGTCTGTGGGCCGAATGCCGTCCGCCGCGATCTTTCTCCCCAAAAACTCCACTTCTGTTGCCATGAAGACGCATTTCGACCTCTTCAGCCGCAGCCCTACGCGATCCTGTCGCTGGAGGACCTCCTCCAGGTTTTGTAGGTGCTCGACGGTGTCCCGACCCGTGACCAATATGAAGTCCTGAAAAACTGACTTGAGTAGGCTCTCCATGTTTCTCTGGAAGATCGCTGCAGCTGACCGAATTCCAAACGGGCATCTGTTGCAGATGAACAGTCCCTTGTGCGTGTTGATGCAGGTGAGGCCCTTCGAAGATTCATCCAGCTCCTGCGTCATGTAGGCCGAAGTCAGGTCGAGCTTGGTGAACGTCTTGCCTCCTGCTAGCATCGCAAATAGGTCGTCTGCCTTAGGCAGCGGAAATTGGTCCTGTAGCGAGAAGCGATTAATAGTTACTTTATAAATCGCCGCAAATCCTGACCGTGTCATCACTTTTGAGTACTGGAACAATTGGGCTGGCCCACTCCCTGAATTCCACTGGGGAGATGATGCCCTCGCATTGCAGCCTGTCCAGCTCGATTTCCACTCTCTCCCTCATCATGGGCCCAAGTTTCCACATGATTCGCGCCTGATTTTTAGGAGCAACTGGTGGAGAACGGACTATTTTAGAAATCGCAATTCTCCACATTTTTTTTTCTGCAGTTCTAGTCAGGTAGAACAGTTCTAGTTTAGAACAGAATTTTTTCTTCAAAAGGGGACGTGTCCGGCCACTGACGCCTGATTTGAAAGTTTCCACAGTGAAAATGTACTCCAAACTAAAGTAGAATGGAGCCAGTGAAGATTTTTGTAGAACTGAAAAAACCTGTTCTACACATTAAAAAATCAGGCGCAGGTTACAAATTAGGCGTCCAGAACGAGGTGGGGGGGAGGAAGAGAACTCATTAAATTCGACAATAAATCCTTATTTATACTTCTACAAATATTATACAAATAAATCCAACCTGAATAAACATTTATAAGCCAAGAAAAGATTAAATAAACCATCTTCCTACCTGTGTGAAAGTGCTTCAGCCAGGGAGAATTCTGCAGCCGTTCGTGCCGCTGAGCGGGAGGGGGAGAGAGAGAGAGAGAGAGAGAGAGGGAGGGAGAGAGAGAGAGAGAGAGAGAGAGGGGAGGGAGGGAGAGAGGGGGGGGAAGCGAGGGGGAGAGAGAGAGAGAGAGGGATGGAGGGAGAGGGAGAGAGGGGGAGGGAGGGAGAGAGAGAGTGGGGGAGGGAGGGAGAGAGAGAGGGGGGGGGAGAGAGAGGGGGGGTGGGGAAGGGAGAGGTCAGGTCGGTTCAGATCCAGTCCGGGAGTCAGGAGTCGGGTCCAGTGGGGGGTGGGGGGGGGGGTTGCGGGTCGGGTCGGGTCGGGGAACAGGAGCGCGGGTCGGGTCGGGTCAGTCGGGGGGAGCGGGTGTCGGGTCTCGGGTCGGGGCGGGGGAGTGGGTGTCTGGTCGGCGGGGGGGGGGGGGGGGAGCGGGTGTCGGGCCGGGTCTGGTCGGCAGGGGGGGGGAGCGGGTGTCGGGTCTTGTCGGGGGTGGGGAGCAGGAGCTGGCCGTGGGAGGAGCCTTATTCACGCAGCCCCAGTGAGGCCATTCAGCCAGGGCTAGGGGCTGCGTGCTTCGGGCCCCTCCCACAGTTCGGCGCCTGGAGCTACTGCACTTGCGTGCCGACTGTAGCGCGCATGTGCAGAGGTCCCGGCACTGTTTTCAGCGCCGGTACCTGGCTCCGCCCCCCCCACAGCTCGTGCTGGCTGCGCCGAGGGCCAGAGGACCTGTAAGTAGGTGGAGAATACCGAGGATTTTTTTAGGCGCCGTTTTAGGCGCGAAAAACGGGCGCCCAGCTCAGAGGGGCGCCCGTTTTTTTTCTTGTGGAAACTTGGGCCCCATGTGAGGTACCGCTCGCGCCTTGTGGTGAATGGGTCGTGCCTCTGGGACCAAGTGAATCCACACCTTCGGCCCGGAAAAGTTTCCAATGCCTGGCTCAAAAAGGGAAGGAAATTTGTTCACAACCTGGGTACATGAGGCCTCATCGACAGGTGATAGCGCTCGGATATCATCCCAGTTCCAGCGGATTTTGCCCAGCCAGCTCCTTCCAAGCAGTGTGGGGCCATTGCCCGGGACAATCCAGATGGGCAGTTCGTGCACCGTGCCCTCGTAGGTGACCTTGACCATGGCGCTGCCCAGGACAGTGATAAGCTCTTTGGTGTACATTCTCAGTTTCGTGTGGATGGGGCTCAGGGCTGGTCTGAGTGCTTTGTTGCACCACAGTCTCTAAACATCTTTTTACTCATGATGGATTGGCTAGCGCCAGTGTCCAGTTCCACAGCTATGGGTAAGCCATTCAATTTTACATTTAGCATTATAGGTGGACATTTCGTCAAAGATGTGTGCACCCCGTGTACTTCAGCATCTGCCTCCTCTCTCTGAGGCTCGAAATTGCTTTGATCCACCATGGACCAATCTTCCTCTGCCACGTAGTGGTTAGCAGGTTTTGCAGAGCTTGCAGCTCATCTGCAAGCTCATTGGAGGTGCCCCATTGTTCCACAGCTCTTGCAAATATACCCTTTGAAGCGGCATGAATAGGCTGAATGGAAGTCTGCACAACGCCAACAAGGTGTGAATTGCCTTGCATTCATCCTTTGTTGCGGACTCTGAGTCATCTGGGTCACCTGAGGTCTGCTTGCAATTGCAGACTCGTGGTTTCTGCCCTGTACATTTCTGCTCGCAAACACAGTTCCAGTTAATTTATGAACGTTGCAAACACTTGTGTGCTGAGAGATTTGTTTGGTGTTATCACTGGTGGACATAAACGCCTGTGCTATCGCAATGGCCTTACTGAGGGTCGGTGTCTCTACAGTCAAAAGTTTTTGTTGGATGGTGTTGTGGCCAATGCCCAGTATAAGAAAGTCTCTGAGCATCTACTCCAGGTAGCCATCAAACTCACATTGTCCAGCAAAGTCGTCTTAGCTCAGCGACGTAGCTCGCCACTTCCTGACCTTCAGATCGCTGGCAGATGTAGAACCGATACCTTGCCATCAGCACGCCCTCCCTCGGGTTAAGATGCTCCGAAACCAGTGTACACAGCTCCTCATACGACTTATCTGTGGGTTTCACCGGAGCTAGAAGATTCTTCATGAGGCTGTAGGTTGGTGCCCCGCAGACCGTGAGGAGGACCACTCTCCTTTTTGCAGCGCTTCCTTCTCTGTCCAGCTCGTTGGCTACAAAGTACTGGTCTAGCCGTTCAACATAGGCTTCCCAGTCCTCACCCTCCAAGAACTTCTTCAGGATGCCCACAGTTTGCTGCATCTTTGCGTTGGATTCGCATACTCGTCGGCAGTTATTGTGTTCCTAACACAGATGAGACTGCACACAGGGAGGTTAAAGTAACAGTGACCTCAGTCTTTATTAAGACACTCCAGTGAGGAACAGGCCTTCGGGGCCGACTTATATACAGTGCTCCCAAGGGATGCTGGGATCCCTTGGGACTTCAGGGGATGCGCTCCCTGGTGGTGGTACATGGGAGTGCATGCTTTACAGACACACAACACTATATTCATTTAAATTAAAGTTATTAATGTCTTAAAATTTTTTTTTTCCCGATTTTTAAAAAAAGTTAAAAAAAATAAACTTACCATTGTGGGGAGGGGTTTTAATGATAAAATCTGTTTTAATAACTTCATTTTTATATGTTTTTGTGTTTTGTAAAACACTTGTGCCTGTAAAAGTAGGTTATGCGCCTGCTTTTTCAGGCGCAAGATTTTTGAGGACATTTGTAAGCGTAACTATTGGAAATTTCTACTTACAAGTGTCCTCGCTCCAGAGATGCGGCCATCTGTCAAGCCAGAAACTCGACAGATCGGAAATGCCGGTTTCCAGCGCATGCAGGGCAATTATCTCTAACATAGATCTAAGTAATTGGGCTACATCCATTGTTGTTGTACCTAAATCAGATGGTAAGGTAATACTGTGTGGTGATTAGAAAGTAACCATAAACCAGGTTCTAGAGGGCAATCTACCCAATACATTGCCAAATGTAGAAGATTTGTTCACAACGCTGACAGGTGGTCAAATCTTCTCAAAGTTAGATCTCACGAATGCCTTGGAGAAAGATGATGTGTCCAAGTCATGCTTGACTATAAATACTCATCTAGGCCTATATCAATTTAATAGGCTACCATTTGGAGTGTCTTCCACCCCCGCCATATTCCAAGGGGTGATGAACCAGATTTTGCAAGGCCTTGAATGGGTAGTATGCTATTTAGATGACATACTCATTTCAGCACCAAAGAGGCAAATCCATAATAACATATTGAATTAAGTGCTCAAACAGCTAGAGAAGCATAGAGTACAAGTGACTGCTCGCAAGTGTGAGTTATTTCAAAACTCAGTAGAGTACTTTGGGCACAGTGGACAAAAATGGTTTACATCCAACCAAGGGAAAGCTGGATGCAGTCAGAATTCATCCACTCCCAAGAATATCACTGAACTTTGATCATTTTTGGGTCTTTTGAACTATTATGGGAAGTTACTACCAAATTTGGCTCCAGTGTTACATCCACTGAATGAGATGTTGAAAAAACAGGTCCATTGGAAGTGGTCAAAAGAATGCGACGCAGCATTCAAAGAGTGTAAAAGCCAGTTGGTAGAGAGCACCATTTTAGTTCACTATGATGTATCTAAGGAGATCAAGCAAGCATGTGACGCCTCCCTGTGTGGAGTTGGGGCAATGATCTCTCATGTACTACATAGTGGGGAGGAGAGACCAAATGTTTCTGCTTCACACACTCTCAGTGCCAGTGAGCGTAATTATATGCAGATCAAAAGAGAAGCTTTGGCATTGATTTTTGGGGACAAGAATTTCCACAAATACTTATGTGGTCGTAAGCTTATCATCGTTACTGACCCTAAACCCCTGACACCCCTGACATCAATCCCCCATTCAATTCTTCATATGACCTCCCAGAAGAAATTGTGTCTGATAATGATCGCAATTTTGTTCAGAAGAATTTGCACAGTTCATGAGCAGAAACGGTATGAAACATACCAAGTTTCCACCAACCAACCTGCTTCAAATGCTGCAGCAGAGCGCACATTAAAATTGTAAAGCATGCTCTCATCAAACAAATGTTGGATCCAAATCCAAGGAAATGGCAGTTGTCGTTGGATCACAATTTAGCAAATTTTCTAATTACTAATCATAATACTCCTCATACAACTATTGGTAGAACACCAGCAGAGTTGTTTCTCAAATGACAGCCATGAACCAGGTTCTCATTGTTAAAGCCAAACCTAGCACAGTCAGTAGAAGAGAAATAATCAAGACAGAAAGAGAATCATGATAAAGGTAGAGTAAGAAAGAGAAGTGTGAAATTGAATCAGAAGGTTAGAGTGAAGAAACATCCCCATAAATGGTTAAAGTGGATACCAGGAAGAATAGCGAAGATATGTGGCCCTCGCACATATTTGGTCAAGGTGTTTGATCATGGAAAGGTTAGGTTTGTTCACATTGATCATATTTTACCTCCAGATCTGGAAGGAGTTGAAAGTCAGAATGATTTGACTATTTCTGATGAGTCAGATAGTCTTGTTACAATTAGAGTACCAGTAGCAAATCCTACATCAGATGTACTAGAAACAAGTCCCAGAGAAAGTCAGAATTTATGTCTGAGTCCAAGTCAGGCTGACAAACAATCTGAAATTGTAGAGAGTCCAAATGTAAATCAAGGGTTGCCCTTGGAGAAAGATTATCCTCAGGCTCAGCCTAGAATGAGTATAAGTTTCACACCAAGTTTGGGAAGTTCTGTTCGAGAGCAAAGGTATTCTCTTCGAAGCATGAAACCAGTGATTAAGTTTGATTTGTAAATACGGCAAACACATCCTTATCTTTTGTTGTGTATAACCATGCAAGTTATGTATGATGATTTGTTATGATTACTTCTTCATTTAGGAGGGAGTAGAGTAATATAGCTCCATCTAGTGGACTACTGCTCCACCTTGTGGACTACTGCGGTAATGCAACTACACATGTAAATACAATAAAAGCATCAGGTGACAAGATCACCTGACAAGTTCTTGTGTTAAGAACCATCATGTGTATCTGTGTGTTTGTGATGTCATAAGGAAGATATCACAGTTGTTATGATGTTGGAAATAGATTTACAATCATAGAAATTTACAACATGGAAGGAGGCCATTCCGACCCATCATGTCCACACCGGCCGACCAAGAGCTATCCAGCCAAATCCCACTTTCCACCTCTTGGTCCATAGCCCTGTAGGTTACGGCAGTACAAGTGTACATCCAAGTATTTTTTTAAATGTGGTGAAGCTTTCTACCTCTACCACCCTTTCAGGCAGTGAGTTCCAGAACCCACTACCATCTGGGTGAAGAAATTTCCCATCATATAGAAACATAGAAACATAGAATACGCTCTAAACTTCCTCCCAATTACTTTAAATCTATGCTTTCTGGTTGTTGACCCCTCTGCCAAGGGAAACAGGTCCTTCCTATCCACTCTATCCAGGCCCCTCATAATTTTATACACCTGAATCAGGTCTCCCCTCAGCCTCCTCTGTTCCAAAGAAGAGACCCATGACCTCCAATCTTTCCTCATAGGCAAAAGTTTCCAGTCCAAGCACCATTCTTGTAAATCTCGTCTGCAGCCTTTCCCGTGCAATCACATCTTTCCTGTAATGTGGTGACCAGAACTGCACACATTACTCAAGCTACGGCCTAATCTGTGTTTTATACAGTTCAAGCATAACGTCCTTGCTCTTGTATTCCATGCCTCGACTAATAAACGCAAGTATTCCATATGCCTTCTTAACCACCTTATCTACCTGGCCTGCTACCTTCAGGGATCTGTGGACCTGCACATAAGGATCACAGTTGGGACTATTTTTGGGTGAGGGTTTCATATTAGGTTCAGGTACAGGGTCTGGGTTAGTCACAATTAAGGAAGTGGGTAGGATCAGCGTAATAGTTAGAATTAGTGTTGGGACTTGGGTTAGGGTTCAGGGTCAGGGGTAGTTAGGATAAAGGACCTGTGTAGGATTCTGAGTCGTTAGGATTTGGGTTGTGGTTGGGGTCTGCGGTAGTTGGGATAGCTTTGCGATCAGTTTCAGGGACATGGTTACAATTAGGGTTAAGGGTTAGGGTATTAGGGTTATTGCATTAGGGGTAGTGGCATTGATTGCCTTCTATCAGTTCTTGGAGCTTGGTGAAGAATTGTGCAGTTTGAGGTGAGCTCAGGCATGGTCACATCAAACTCCTATGCATGGACCTACACTCCCTTGTTCTCTTGATTGCCTGACCCTCCAACCTACAAAAATACGTTGACCAATGTTGCAACACATTTCTCAATAAATCAACGCTGGGAGCTAATGCCATGGGTTTGAATGCACTGCAGCATTAGGCTATCAGCTTCCCATGAGCCTCGATAAGTGGATCTTTTCACTGGTAAATGGGACATCAGTCTCAAGTAGCAACGTATAGCATAAGACCATTCTTATTAATTGCCACGCAGCAAAACCTTGCATTTGCAATTCCTTTCATGATATCCAAGGAGTAAGCATAAATGTAAACACAGCAAATATTAAAAAAGGCAAAAAAATAAAAAATAAATGAAAGCATGTGAAAGTCCAATGGAACATTCTCTCCTATTTTTAAAACAAGTCCTGATGACGACATATTTTTTTGAAAACCACTTTCCAAGTCCTCCTGGTATTAGTTCCATTTTACATTTAACTGATGAATCATTTGTATGTTTCCCCTGTGCCTTGCACCTCCATGGCATGTACCTTTTAAAGACAAATTCATTAAGGCAGGCCCCTTAATCACTTTTTAATTAGAAGCTGGGTTGCTCTGTCAGAAGCTGTAATTTGTACTCTCTGCATGCAGGCTCCGGTTTCTTAAACCCCACTCCTTCCCTTAAATGTACCATGAAATTCATGGTGACAGGCTTCTAGAGGACTTAAAGATTTAGGCACAAAACAAGAACACATGTTGCTGCTCAAAATTGGTTTTTAAAGATTTAGGGAGGTTTAAAGAGAACAAAGATTTAATTTAGATTTGTATGGAAATTATCCTTATCTCCCATGCTGTGCCATTTAAATAAATACAGGTTATTCCTCCCGAATAATTAATATAATTTGCAAGATGGGCAGGCTTACATTATTAGAACTGAGGCACTTGGCAAACATAAAATCAAATAACGACCACCTCAAGAAAAATTAAGTGACATTTTAAACAAAAATATCTCTTTAAAAGTCATTAAAGAGCCTGACGATTATTTGAATTGCAAATTCCCCCTGACTTTCTATCAGCATGTGTTTACTTTGACCATAATTTTGACTCTCCTACTCAAATGAAGGATATCTATTGATATTTTACATTGGAGCATGCTCTGATTAATTGACATGACAACCTATACATCATGTTATAGAATCGTAAGTTGCATAATTACTTTGCATGAAAATACACTTTCCTGTTCTTTTGACTTACCTTTATTCTTAAACTGTTATCCCACATCATCTGAAACATGGGGTAGAGAGGGTGGGGAGGTGGTAAGGGTGCAGGGGAGCCTGGTAACCAGCAGTGCACCCGGCCAGGTCTCGGGCGTGTAGATCCTGCCAATCTTAATGACAGGCCTCATTTAAATAAAACTTCCCGAACTCCCATCTGACACCCAGGTAGGTTCTCTATCTGGTTGGTGGGCGGGAGGGGGAATTTTTTCACAGGAGGCTGCAGCCGGTGATCTGTGGGCATCGGGAGTGCTGAGGATTCCCTCAACATCAGTAAGGCTAATGTACTAATTGAGTACTTTCCATCTGTCTTTATCAAGGAAGAAGATGCTGCCAAAGTCATGGTGAAAGAGGAGGTAGTTGAGATATTGGATGGGACAAAAATTGATAAAAATGAGGTACTAGAAAGGCTGGCTGTAATTAACGTCAAACACCTTTTGGAAATCCATGTACACCACATCAATCACATTGCCCTCATCAACCCTCGATGTTACCTCATTACAAAACTTAATCAAGTTAGTTAAACATGATTTGCCTTTGACAAATCTGAATGGGATGCATCCTAGGATGCTGAGGGAGCTAAATGTGGAAATTGCGGAGGTGCTGGCCATAAACTTCCAATCCTGTTTAGAAACGGGGGTGGTGCCAGAGGACTGGAGAATTGCAAATATTATTCCCTTGTTCAAAACGGGTATAAGGATAAACCCAGAAACTACAAGCCAGTCAGTTTAATCTTGGTATCTTTTAAAAATGATAATCTGGAACAAAATTGTCACTTGGACAAGTGTGGATTAATTAAGGAAAGCCAGTACGGATTTGTTAAAGGCAAATCGTGTTTAACCAACTTGATTGAGTTTTTTGATGAGGTAACAGAGAGGATTGATGAGGGCAATGCGGTTGCTGTGGTGGACTTCCACAAGGCTTTTGATAAAGAGCCACATAATAGGCGTGGATACGAAATTGTATAAGTGGCAGGAAACAGAGAGTAGTGGTGAACGGTTGTTTATCGGACTGGAGGAAAGTAGAGTGGTGCACCCCAGGAGCCAGTACTAGGACCATTGCTTTTCATGATATATATTAATGACTTGGACTTAGGTGTACAGGGCACAATTTTAAAATTTGCAGATGACACAAAACCTGGAAGTATAGTGAACAATGAGGAGGATAGTGATAGACTTCAAGAGAACATTGACATACTGGTGGAATGGGCGGACACATGGCAGATGAAATTTAACACAGAAAAGTGTGAAGTGATACATTTTAGAAGGAAGAACAAGGAGAGAACATATAAACTAAAGGGTACAATTCTAAAGGGGGTGCATTGTGGTATATGTGCACAAATTGTTGAAGGTGGCAAGGCAGGTTGAGAAAGCAGTTAAAAAAGCATACAGGATCTGGAGTTTCATAAATAGAGGTATAGAGTACAAAAGCAAGGAAGTTATGATGAACCATTATAAAACACTGATTTGGCCTCAATCAGAGTATTGTGTCCAATTCTGGGCACTGTACTTTAGGAAGGATGAGAAAGTCTCAGAGAGGGTGCAGAAAATATTTACAAGAATGGTTCCAGGGGTGAGGGACTTCAGTTACGTGATTAGACTGGAGAGGCTGGGGTTGTTCTCCTTAGGGCAGAGAAGTTTAAGAGGCAACCTAATAGAGGTGTTCAAAATCATGAGGGGTATAGACAGAGTAGATAGAGAAAAACTGTTCCCATTGGCAGAAAAGTCAAGAACCAGAGGATACAGAGTTAAGGTTGGCAAAAGAACCAAAGGCAACATGAGGAAAAACTTTTTTGGGCAGCGAGTGGTTAGGATCTGGAATGCACTGCCTGGTGGTGGAGTCAGATTCAATCATGGCTTTCAAAAGCCAATTAAATAAGTACCTGAAGGAAAAAAAATTGCAGGGCTATGGGAAAAGAGCGGGGGAATGGGACTGACTGAAGTGCTCTTGCAGAAAGCTGGCACGGGCTTGACGGGCTGAATGGCCTCCTTCTGTGCTGTAACCATTCTATGATTCTATCAGCATAAGAACTGGAAGGGCTGGATATTACTTCTTCAAATCTGATTGGAGGGATGATGGGGCTAGAGAGACACAAGGACTCCTTAAGGAGGTAAGAACATAAAAAATAAGCGGGAGTAAGCCATTTGGCCCCTCGAGCCTGCTCCGCCATTCAATTAGATCATGGCTGATCTTCTATCTCAACTCCACTTTCCTGCTCTTATCCCCATATCCCTTGATTCCCTTTGTGTCCAAAAATCTAACAATCTCAGTCTTGAATTGGGATATCTTCACAGAGCATAGCACACACAGCTTCCTAACATGCAGGCTGCTCTCTCAGAACTCTCCGGAAGCTGCCTGTTGTTTAATGATTAACTATGCAGCTGCAGTACACAATACGCCCACATCCACAGTCTGGAGCTACAAGCATTACAAGCTTACAGACATTACATGAATATACTCAACGATTGAGCATTCACAACCCTGTGGGATAGAGAATTTCAAAAATTCACAACCGTCCGAGTGAAGAAATTTCTCCTTATCTCAGTGCTAAATGGCAGACCCCCTAGTTCTAGACTCTCCAGCCAGGGGAAAAAGCCTCTCGGCATTTACCCTGTCAAGCTAAGAATTTTATACATTTCAATGAGGTCACCTCTTTTTCTTCTAAACTCCAGAGAATATAGGCACATTCTGCTCAATCTGTCCTCATAGGAGAACCCGCTCATCCCAGGGGCATTGATGCTCCTTCTGGCCCATAAGGACTTCAAAGAGCAGTAAAGTTTTAAAACTTACCTGTGCTCTTCTGGCCAGTCGGCTTCTCCCACCATGTTTCTGCTGCTGGGCAACAGACAGTGCGGGACTCCCCGTGTGGAAGTTAAAATTGCATTGCGGTGCTGATTATATCATCGGACCATAACGTTTCAATCTTACGTTCAGGGCCTGAATCGCTGCCATAAATACTATAGCAGCCGGAAGCACAGCTGGTTGGAGGTGAATAAAATCAAGGCTATGGAGTGGTCATTCACAGTCAGCAAGAAGTGTGTTAGATTTTGGTTTAAAAGCACCAGTTTTGAAATTCGAACATGGAATCAGCTGAGAAATAACCAAATTCACATAGCACGCTGGTAGACCATGGTTAGAATCGTTTGGTCAGGCTTCCTGGAGAATCTGTTTCCGTCCTGCGCTTTTTTTGTAAATCCTTGACTGAGGCAGTTTGCAAACACAAAATCAAATGACTGCAACCTCAAGAAAATTAAGGGACATTCTAAACAAAGATGTATTTAAAAAAGTCATTAGGGAGCCTGATGATTATTTAAATTGCAAATCCCTATGACTTCCTATCAGCATTTACAAAAACCACAATTATGACTCTCCTGCTCGAATCAAGGATATCTCAGTAATTGACACTGCTCCATAAAATTATGATATCAAAAAATTATTGCAAAGATTGTATTTTGGTGAATAAAAAGAATTGCAATCTATTAAATGTGTAGTCAACATGTAATCAGCCTGTGACATAATTTGAGTAACCAAAGCAATACGTGGCACCAGTTTAAATATGTTAGGAGTAAGCAGAAATTGACTGAAAATAACAAGAGGCTCAAACATGAAGTCCCACGCAGACACAATAGCTTAGATATTAACAGGAGTGGGTTAGGTAGACAGGTTCCACATCCAGAACTCAGCCTGATTGACACACTTGGCTTTCAGTTGGGCAGGGTGTACTCTGGAGCAGGCTACAGGACCAGGTAGGTCCGATCCACAACCCCGGCGGGGGGGGGTTCCACGATACTGGGAGTGGGGGGGAGGGGGTTCGATCCGTGACCCTGGGGGGAGGGGGGGGGAACCCATCCCAGGGGACAGGTCTGATCCTGACCCTGGGGGCTTTTATGGGGGAGGTCAGAGATGGGATTGTCTAATGGAGGGGAGCTTTGATAGGGGGAGTGTGGGGCGGTTGGAAGCACTACTGCTCCTCCTAGCCTACAAGCAGTGCTGTAACGGGACTTTCCCTGAAGGTGACCGCACCTCTCTTCAGCTGCCAGGTTTCCAAATGCCCACTGTAAAACTTGCAAAGCAGGGTCAATCAGAGGCTGCCAGACTCATCGACATATTTAATTTGGCAACCTGCCTCCTGGACAAGGGTGTCCCGCCTTAGTAGAACCCGGAGGTGGGTGGGTTGGAGGTGGATTGGGGTTGAGGTTCAGAATCTTAAAATTTTCACCCCCAACCCACCTGTTTTTTTGTGCTAAAATTCCTTCCATTCTTCCTGTCAAGTATAGCAAACTGTTTAGATGCAATGGGGAGGGATTTGCAGATTTGATTTTAATCTCTATTTCCTTACCAGATTTCAATTGAAGCTGCATATCAGGTCCTCCAAGACTGTCTCCCTGGATCTTGGCCTTTTAAAGCTGTTTCACACCTCTCCGGGAAACTCAAATGATGATTATCTTTCATATCTTTCATCATAGCACCGATTTTCTCCAATTAAAGGGGGACGGGGTGGTGGGGGAGAGGGCAAGAAAAATAAATTTAAGGTAAATTGATACTCGCCCACTAACGACAAGCTTTTCAAACCTTCTCTCATACCTGGCACCAATATGATAAGTACTGATAGACACTGTATTAATCACACAGATTCGCAGGATCGGGGTAAAGCCTTTGTCTGCTTTACAGTCAATATGTGTCTTGATATACAAAGAACACCATGATGGATGATAGAGCCAAAGGCAATTAAAGAAATTCTTCTACCACTTGGTGAAGTCTGAGTACAACTTTCCGGGGCCTTGGGGCAAAGCATCAAGTTCTTTCATTAAATGTAGGCCCTTCTTATCTGAATAATTTCATCTTCAAAAATACTTCTGACTCAGAAGCCTTCAGTCCAACCTTACAATCTGATACCTCATTGATGCTATCAAACAGAAGTCAGATTCATTGGCAAGTCATCCTTTTTTTCTGCTGGATATGAAACCCAGGCCACTTATGTGCTGTGGAATTGTTTCACGGAAACTTTTGTCCTGACTGCTCCAAACCTCCCCTCCCCTCCGCACACTGGCTTGACATCAGCTAGAGGGGCTTTTGCCTCAGATGGCTCTTTCGCAGTTGCTCCAACAGTGACAGGAAAATAGAATTGCAAAATACCAAATATATCTGTACATTTAATGCATGCACACTCTGCATTTGTGTGCACATTGTGTTAATATACAGGGTTTCAGTATGTGGACACATTCAAATATATGTCGTCCATTTACAAATGTCAATGAAAGAGTCAGTGCAAGTATAAAGTGAGTTTCTCATTGCGTGGCCAGGTATAGATTTGTTTTCTGAACACTTTGGCCAGAATTTTCTGGAGTCCGTCTGGGTGCAATCAAAAGCAGGTCGGGTGGGAAATTTGAAAAAAGTTGGAGTGGGTCAGAAAGCTGCCATCATCCCGCCCCCACATGGCTTTCCCTCGGGAAAAGCTCCCACCTCACAGCTGATCACTTTCCTCAGGCAGAAGCTGTTACTGACGGCATTCTCAGCACAGATTTTGTTTTCTACGGGCTGCAAGTATTTGCAGCAAAGTCACCATCCAATCTCACCCCATTGGTACAACTAATCACTCCATTGACAGATTGCTTCTCTCATCTCTATTTGACCTGCCATCTATTCCATCAGCATGGGTGCCATTTATACTGTGTTACCTTGGTCCAAAGAATCGGACCACAATGAGCCCCAACACAAACAGCACCAGGTATACCAGCAGCATCAGCACACCAGCAACAGCACCAGCAACCTTCTCCTCAGCCACCTGATGCTGCGCAGGACAGAGGGCATCAGCGCAGGGCTGCACTCGCTGAAGGAGATACCGTCAAGACAGAGTATGCAGGCAGAGGATCAGCTTCCTCAGAATGACACAGCAGCAATGCCAAAGGAGGCTCAGGCTCTTGTGCTGTCATCCAGTGGAGTGGGTGGACATGCCTTACCAGTGGCTGTCAAAGTCACCAGCACCCTCAACTTCTTTGTCTCAGGCTCCTTCCAGAAATCTGCAGCTAACATTTGTGGCAACTCACAGTCGGCCACCCACAGATGCATCACACAGGTCAGTGATACACTCTTTGACAAGTCAATCAATCATGATGAAGCCAGTGTTACTGAGTGGGCGCTCGACTTTGCCACTCTGGCGGGCTTCCCACAGGTGCAGAGCAACATTGACTGTACACATGTGGCCATCAGGGCATGCCATCATCATCCAGGAGTCTTTGTCAACTGCAAGGGCTTCTATTCCCTCAATGTGCAAATGGTCTGCAACCATAGGAAGATCAGCATGCGTGTGTGCACCAAATTCCCTGGCTGCTGCAATGACTTTTTCATCCTTCACCCATCCACCCTCGCTCAGCTATTCACTCCTCAAAACAGACGTTCTGCCTGGCTGCTTGGAGACAAGGACTATCCACTGAAGATGTGGCTCATGATACCCTTGAGGTTGCTAAGTACTGAGGCCCAGGAGAGATATAATGCAAGCCACATTTCCACTGGATGTGTCATAGAGCAGACAATAGGCATGCTGAAAATTCACTTCAGATGCTTTGGCAGATCTGGAGGAGCCCTTCAATACACACTAGCCAGGGTCTCCAGAATCATCATGGACTGCTGCACCCTGCCCAACATAGCGCAGCAGCGAGGATTAGTGCTGCATGAGGAGCAAGGCACTGAGCGCACAGCCTCTTCAGAGGAGGAGGAGCAGGAGAACCATCAGCTGAAGTCAAGGAAGATCAGGAGCTTGAGGAAGCTGAGGGTCAGATCCTACCAGCACCCGAGCTCATTGCCATCTGGGAGGCCAGGGATGGCCTCATCATGGCCACATTTACTTAACCTTTTGCAGTACACCCATATGGCTGCCACATGCTGCAAAGGTGGGCACCACCCCACAGCAACACCATAAAGGATCCCTACAATGACCAAGCCATTCCTTTCACACCCGCCACCATTACCGTTATGTCTCACTATTCACTGCAACTCACTAAAACACTTCCAAAAGTGCACACAAATTTGTCCAAGTGGGGAAAATAAAGATTTTTATGGTTGACATCACATTAACAGAAATGTGACATTAACATTGAATAAAGCATCTAAGTGGCTACCCTTGTGAATCCACTTCTGTGTCATCTTTCTTTTCCATGTGCTTCTACGAGGTGCTACCCGTGTGGCTTCAGAAGACATAGAGGCAGCCTGCTCACTTTCCTGCTGCGACCGCTTAGACATCCTTGGCAGACATCCTCTAGGTTTTGGAGCCTGTGATGGTCCAGTCAAATTCTGCTCCTCCAGCAACTGTGGAGGGGTAGGTCTTGGCCATCGCTGTCCGAGGAGGCATTTGGGGCTCTGAATGCGGGGGTGGCAATGAGGGAGCAGTGTAAGCACTTTGAGAGGAGCCCACACCTCCATGTTCCCTCTCGCCATCATCCCTCTCATGGGCCACCCACACTTCCCAGCTAGCAAGGAGCTGGGGAGCACCTTGCTGCACATCAGTGGGGCCATGAGGACCTACGTCTTCGCTGACATCCCTCCTAGACAGGAAATCTATGAGCTTCTGCCATCTATTGTCCCTAGATAGCCATCTATTCTCCATAGATAGCCATCTATTCTCCATACAGACCATGTGCTCCAGTGAATGGCACATTAGCTGCTCCATGCAGGTGGCCATCCTACCCATGGACAAGCCTACAGTCACCATGTCCTCAGACATGGCGGTGCTCATGTTAAAAATAGACTCCTCCATTCTCTGAACATTTGCAGACATCGCATTCGCAAAACCTACCCGAGCCCCCTGCACTTACATAAGAACATAAGAACATAAGAAACAGCAACAGGAGTAGGCCATACAGCCTCTCGAGCCTGCTCCGCCATTCAATAAGATCATGGCTGATCTGATCATGGACTCAGCTCCACCTCCCTACCTGCTCCCCATAACCCCTTATCCCCTTATCGTTTAAGAAACTGTCTATTTCTGTCTTAAATTTATTCAATGTCCCAGCTTCCACAGCTCTCTGAGGCAGCGATTTCCACAGATTTACAACCTTCTGAGAGAAGAAATTTCTCCTCATCTCAGTTTTAAATGGGCGGCCCCTTATTCTAAGATCATGCCCTCTAGTTCTAGTCTCCCCCATCAGTGGAAACATCCTCTCTGCATCCACCTTGTCAAGCCCCCTCATAATCTTATACGTTTCGATAAGATCACCTCTCATTATTCTGAGTTCCAATTAGTAGAGGCCCAACCTACTCAACCTTTCCTCATAAGTCAACCCTCTAATCTCTGGAGTCAACCTAGTGAACTTTCTCTGAACTGCCTCCACAGCAAGTATATCCTTTCATAACCAAAACTGCACGCAGTATTCCAGGTGTGGCCTCACCAATACCCTGTATAGCTGTAGTAAGACTTCTCTGCTTTTATACTCCATCCCCTTTGCAATAAAGGCCAAGATTCCATTGGCCTTCCTGATCACTTGCTGTACCTGCATACTAACCTTTTGTGTTTCATGCACAAGTACCCCCCAGGTCCCGCTGTCCTGCAACATGATGCAATCTTTCTCCATTTAAATAATAACTTGCTCTTTGATTTTTTTCTGTCAAAGTGTATGACCTCACACTTTCCAACATTATACTCCACCTGCCAAATTTTTGCCCATTCACTTAGCCTGCACTTCTTCCTGCACCTCCAGGATCGCCTCTTTCTAGATGGCTCCCGAGGCTCTGCGTCTGCATGCAGCTGAGCAGAGCTGGGAGTGTCCCTTGCCCTCCGGCAAGAAGTCTCTGTCTCCACCATCTGCTCTTGACTTATGACAGACCCGGTGACAATACTACTCTATCTCGCATGGGACCCACTGAACTGTGCATCTCTGTGCTGGTGCTGGGAGTGCTTTTGTCTGGTGACACTGCGCCATCAGAGGCTGGAGGCTCCTCTGAAGAGTTGTCTTGCTCTTCCTCTTGGAAAGTGGTGGGGCGGAGGGTGTTCTTGATTGACTTGTGGAAGAGTAAAGAGATGAGTTAGATATGCAATAAGAAGAATTTGTACAGTTACCACAATGTTCATGATGACCAGTAGCTGATGACATAAATCCCCATATGAGTGACTGATCTATGCTATGTAGCTGTATGATATGTAATTCTGTCACCAGGTAGCGGAGATGCCCCCTCTCTCCATCTCATACCTCCAGCTGCTCGGCCACTCCCGGTACTTCCAATGCAGCCTCTTCTGCTGTTGTGAGGGTGACAAATGATGGAAGCCCACCTCCAATTCTCTCCCACTCCCTCTTATTGTGGGCTCTTTTCCTGCAATAAGGGATAGAAGAGAAGGTTGAGTGAGAGTGATAGAATGAGTATAAGAAATGGATGGTATACATCTTTAGAGGGAGACTATGATGGAGTGGGGTGGTATTGCCAAGTGGCCTCCTTGTGTGTTGTTAGTGGTAAGATTGCATTAGGATGAGGGTGAGATCAAAGGAAGAGGTTTATAATGTTGCCAAAAAAAGAAGTAAGCCTGAAGATTGGGAGGATTTTAGAATTCAATAAAGGAGGACCAAGAAATTGAGAAGGAAAGAGAGAAAATAATATGAGTGTAAATTAGCAGGAGATATAAAAACAGTTTTTAAATGTTTCTATAGGTATGTAAATAGGAAGAGATTCGTGAAAGTAAACATGGGCCCATTAGAGGCAGAGACAGGAAAAACTATAATGGGCAATAAGGACATTTAAGAGACATTAAACAAGTATTTTGCATCTGTCTTCAGGGTAGAAGACACAAAAAACATTCCAGAAATAATGAGGAACCAAGGGTCTAGAGAGAATGAGAAACTTAAAGAAATCAGTACAAGTAAAGACATAATGCTGGAGAAATTAATGGTACTATGTGGGGACAAATCCATGGATCTGACGACCTGCATCCTAGGATTTTAAAAGAGGTAGCTGCAGAGATAGTGGATGCACTGGTATTAATCTTCCTAATTCCCTAGAATCTAGAACAGTCCCCAAGGATTGGAAGGTAGCAAACATAACCCCGCTATTTAAGAAAGAAAGGAAGAGAAAAAAGAGGGAACAATAAGCCAGTTAGCCTGATGCTAGCAAAATGCTAGAATCTATTATTAGGGACGTGGGGCTAGAACCTCCACTTTTTTTGCATGCTTAACACCCACTTAATGCCCATTTTACCGCTGAAATGACGTATAATGCCAATATATCGCTCATTTTGACACAAAATGGAAACTGACGGGCATTTTTAGGAAACATCGCCGAGCATTACTTTCCCCATGTGCTTAACGCTGGGAAAAAATATTACTGCCCGCTGACTTTTTTGGGGTGGAATCAGCAGAATGGGCGAAATCAACGGCCATAATATCGCCAACGCTACTTTCCGCACGGATTTAACGCCGAGATTTAATATTAACGCCAGCCCACTGTTTTTTGCTGTAAAGAGCATATTTACCCAAACTAGCGGCGTGGAGATCGCCCGTCGTCAATTTCACCACCTTGCACACACGTCACCCACAATATCGCTCGCTCAAAAAACCGCCCACAAAAAGTGGAACTAACCGGAACTAACGCCAGCGGTGTGGCTGGTATTTGTTAAATTCCACTCTTACGTGAGGAGCTGATATCTGAAAGATTTGCCTGAAAGAGCGCTGATGTGAGTGACAAAGCTGACACATAGCTGTCATCAGACATCAATAGTGCCCATCACCTTGGTGCCAGTTAAAGTTTACGTTGATTGATGTTAAGTTGTATTTAACCATTTCATGGTAAGGAATCACCAGTTTGTAACGGTCCAGCTATCTGAGACAATGCGCTACAAGGTTATGTTCAATAAAAAAATGTAATACCAACATTGGTCTGAAATCATAAGTATCACAGCCAATAACACCCAACCCCCGCCCACACCCCACGTTTTCCACCATTGACATGAATCATATATTCAACATGTCCAAAAACACAGAATACAAAGACAAAGCAGGAGTGTGGTCCCCAGCCCCCATACATTGCAACACATTGCATACACCCGGATGGAGATATAACACAGCCATCACCTGCGCAAATGCACCTCACTTTCCTTCCCCCCTCGCTTTCTTTTCCCCACCTCTACCCTTCCCCTCCTCGCTCCACGGCGCCTGACCGAGGAGCTCCTCAGGCGGTGCCTCATTGGGAGGGGATGAAGGCAAATGCGGTTGTTGCACGGGTACGGGAGCGGGGGGTACCGAGGGGGCAACATTCTCTGATGCAGAAACAGGAGCTTGGTCCTTGCTCTCATCTGTCATTCGCAGTGGTGGTATGGAACCTAGGGGTGGAGTGCCACGCTCGGGGACCACTGGGAGGCCCGTGGCAACAGTGTTCCTGGCTATCGCATCCAGGGACTCCGCCATGCATGGAATGTACTCGGTCATGGTAACTAGCTGTCGGGATAAGCCCCGCAATGCGTCGATGAGCTGGTCACCAATGTCTACAGTCCTCCTGGACAACTGTACCATCTCTCCACTGTCATGTCGCACACCCGGAACAGACCTGCCATGACCACGAGGCCTCCGCGGGGTCGGCGCCGTCCTGGGGACAAATGGGGTATCCTGTGGAGAGGTGCTTGGAGCCGGTACCTCCAGAGTGGATGCAGGGCCACAAGATGGCCTTGGGGTGGAATGGTTTCTGGAGCGTGGCGATGCAGGTTCTTCGAAGTCCGCGCTCTCAACCGTCGAGAACAGACCCAGCGGATTGACGGGCAAGAATCGGAGCTCCTCAGCACCAGATGTAGCAGGATCATCCGCCAACTCCTGCCCCGTGCCCCCACTTTCTGGCCTCTGTGGTCTTGCCTGGGGCCGCGCTGCTGGCTGAGCTGCAAAACACAAATGAGGTTATTAGAGGAGAAGAGGGTGCTAGGGTGACAAGGTGAGTCCAGCACTGCACACAGCATATGCAGGACAAAAGCACCACTATGATCAAAATCATCACAGACATCATATTTCATGACCATCAGCACATTGTGCATTGCAATGATTTTCATTAGGCCAGCATTATTTCTATGACACTTTCAAAAATCATCTATCATATATGATTGTTCGGATATGAGTGGGTGTGGCATCAATAGACTTTACAGGACGCAATGGTGTAAGCTTTACATAAGAACATAAGAAATAGGAACAGGAGTAGGACATATGGCCCCTCAAGCCTGCCCCACCATTCAATAAGATCATGGCTGATCTGATCATGTACTCAGCTCCCCATAACACCTTATCCCCCTATCTTTTAAGAAAGTGTCTATTTCTCTCTTAAATTTATTCAATGTCCCAGCTTCCACAGCTCTCTGAGGCAGCGAATTCCAGAGATTTACAACCCTCTGAGAGAAGAAATTTCTCCTTATCTCAGTTTTAAATGGGCGGCCCCTTATTCTAAGATCATGCCCTCTAGTTTTAATTTCCCCCATCAGCGGAAACATCCACTCTGCATCCACCTTGTGAAGCCCCCTTATAATCCTATACGTTTCGATAATATCACCTCTCATTCTCTGATTTCCAATGAGTAGAGGCCCAACCTACTCACCTTTCCACTTAAGTCAAACCCCCCATCCCCAGGATCAACCTAGTGTACCTTCTCTGAACTGCCTCCAAAGCAAGTATATCCTTTCGTAAATATGGAAACCAAAACTACACACACTATTCCAGGAGTGGCCTCACCAATACCTTGTATAGCTGTCGCAAGACTTCTCTGCTTTTATACTCCATTCCCTTTGCAATAAAGGCCAAGATACTATTGGCTTCCTGAGCACTTGCTGTCCCTGCATATTATCCTTTTGTGTTTCATGCACAAGTACCCCCAGGTCCCGCTGTACTGCGGCACTTTGCAATCTTTCTCCATTTAAATAATAACTTGCTCTTTGATTTTTTTCTGCCAAAGTGCATGATCTCATACTTTCCAACATTATGCTCCATCTGCCAAATTTTTGCCCACTCACTTAGCCTGTCTATGTCCTTTTGCAGATTTTTTGTGTCCTCCTCACACATTGCTTTTCCTCCCATCTTTGTATCATCAGCAAACTTGGCTACGTTACACTCGATCCCTTCTTCCAAGTCATTAATATTGATTGTAAATAGTTGGGGTCCCAGCACTGATCCCTGTGGCACTCCACTAGTTACTGGTTGCCAACCAGTGGCATCATTTCAGGGTCTGCAGATGTGTTCGTGGCTGATACGTCCTTACTACACAGAAAAATGCGCATGCTTGAGAGAAGGTCAGTCTGTGACCTGTCCTTTATTCCTTAGCACTCAAGTGATGAAGGTGGGTGGAGCTTCCCCTTTTATACCTGAAGGTCCAGGTTAGGAGTGTCTCCCACCTAGTGGTCAGTGTTCTCACGGTGTACAACTTAGGTCAGTTTATACATGGGTTACAATGCTGGTTGAATACATGACATCACCTCCCCCCCCAAAGTCTTATTGGGATCACAGGTTGAGTCTCTCTGGTGGTTTACGCTCCCTTGTAGAGCGCCTGAGTTGGGGCTCCGGTTGTTGGGCGCTGGCCTGAGTGTCTGCTGTTTGCAGTGCTTCAGGCCTGTCCGGACTGCCCACAGTGACTGGGCTCTCCTCCCTTTGGTTCCAGTGTTCGGTCACCTGTGGTGGAGTGAACTCTATATCGTGTTCTTCCTCTGCTTCTTCTATGGGGTTGCTGAACCTCCTTTTTGTTTGATCCACATGTTTGCGGCAGATTTGTCCATTGGTAAGTTTAACTACCAGAATCCTGTTTCCCTCTTTGGCAACCACAGTGCCTGCGAGCCATTTGGGCCCTGCAGCGTAGTTGAGGACAAAAACAGGATCATTTACATCAATACATCGCGCCCTCGCATTCCTGTCATGGTAGTGATATTGTGACTGGCGCCTGCTCTCGACAATTTCTTTCATGGTGGGGTGTATAAGGGATAATCGGGTTTTGAGCGTCCTTTTCATTAGTAGCTCTGCGGGTGGAGCCCTTGTGCGCGAGTGTGGTCGAGATCTATAGGCCAACAGGAGGCGTGATAAGCGGGTTTGTAGGGAACCCCCTTGGAATCTGAGCATCCCCTGTTTGATTATCTGCACTGCTCGTTCTGCCTGGCCGTTTGAGGCCGGCTTGAACGGTGCCGTTCTAACATGGTTAATTCCATTGCCTGCCATGAAGTCCTGGAATTCAGTGCTTGTGAAGCACGGGCCATTGTCGCTGACCAAGATGTCCGGTAGACCGTGGGCGGCGAACATTGCCCGTAGACTTTCTACCGTGGCAGAGGATGTGCTTGAATTTAAAATGTCACACTCGATCCATTTGGAGTAGGCGTCTACTACAAGCAAAAACATTTTCCCCATGAAAGGACCTGCGTAGTCCACATGGATGCGTGACCAAGGCTTGGCGGGCCATGGCCAGGGGCTAAGGGGGGCTTCCCTGGGTGCATGGCCCAGCTGGGCACACGTGTTGCACCTGCGAACACAAAGTTCCAGATTTGCGACTATCCCTGGGCACCAAACGTGTGACCTGGCAATTGCCTTCATCATGACAATGCCCGGGTGCCCATTGTGGAGTTCTCTGATGAACACCTCTCTGCCCATCTGGGGCATGACTACGCGGTTTCCCCACAGTAGGCAATCGGCCTAAATCGAG
Source organism: Pristiophorus japonicus (assembly GCF_044704955.1). Taxonomy (NCBI): domain Eukaryota; kingdom Metazoa; phylum Chordata; class Chondrichthyes; family Pristiophoridae; genus Pristiophorus; species Pristiophorus japonicus. The sequence continues at coordinate 73,772,080 of NC_091980.1, read as the reverse complement.
AGTTCACCCTTGCGCCTGTGAAATGGTTTAAATTTCTCAGGGCATGCCCTGTACGTGGCTGCCCAGTCCCCATTCAGGACACATTTCTTGACTAGAGACAATAGCAGGTCTCTATTTGTCCAGACTTTAATCTGACGGGCTGTCACGGGTGAGCCTTCGCTTCTGAAAGCTTCAACAGCCATGACCATCTCAGCACCATGCTCGGTAGCCCCCTCAGTGGTGGCTAGTGGGAGCCTGCTGAGTGCATCGGCGCAGTTTTCGGTGCCTGTTCTGTGCCGAATTGTGTAGTCACAGGCAGCTAACGTGAGTGCCCACCTCTGTATGCGGGCCGATGCGTTTGCATTTATGGCCTTGTTGTCGACCAAAAGGGACTTTAGGGGTTTGTGATTTGTCTCCAGCTCAAATTTCCTGCCAAACAGGTACTGGTGCATTTTCTTTACCGCATATACACATGCGAGCGCCTCCTTTTCTACCATCCCGTAGCCCCTTTCTGCCTGGAGGCATAAGCTTCTGGCTGTAACTGACCCTTGGCATTGAAATGATGCAACACACACCCGACACCATAGGACGACGCATCGCACGTTAACACAAGTTTCTTACATGGGTCATATAGCGTTAACAGATTGTTGGAACATAACAAATTGCGTGCTCTATTAAAAGCCCTTTCCTGGCTGTACACCCAGACCCATTCGCGACCTTTGCATAGGAGCATGTGTAGCGGCTCTAGCAGCGTGCTCAATTTGGGAAGAAAGTTACCAAAATAGTTCAGGAGCCCCAGGAACGAACGCAGCTCCGTCGTGTTACGGGGTCTGGGTGCTCTCTGGATCGCTTCCGTCTTGGATGCAGTAGGGTTGATCCCGTCTGCTGCTACCCTCATCCCCAGGAATTCTACCTCTGGAGCTAGGAAGACGCACTTCGCCTTTTTCAGTCGCAGACCTACCCGGTCCAGTCTGCGTAGCACCTCCTCCAGGTTGTGGAGGTGTTCTTCAGTATCGTAACCCGTAATGAGGATGTCGTCCTGAAAAACCACCGTCCCTGGAATCGACTTGAGGAGGCTTTCCATATTTCGTTGGAAGATCGCGGCGGCCGAGCGAATCCCGAACGGACATCTGTTATATTCAAACAACCCCTTGTGTGTTGTGATGGTGGTCAGCTTCTTCGACTCACTCGCCAGCTCCTGAGTCATGTAAGCTGAGGTCAGGTTCAATTTTGAAAAAAGTTTGCCACCGGATAGCGTCGCAAAGAGGTCCTCCGCTCTCGGTAGCGGATACTGGTCTTGGAGTGACACCCGATTGATGGTGGCCTTGTAATCGCCACATATCCTGACCGACCCATCCGCCTTGAGCACCGGCACAATCGGGCTCGCCCAGTCACTGAATTCGACTGGCGAGATGATGCCTTCCCTCAACAGACGGTCCAATTCGCCTTCTATCTTTTCCCGCATCACGTACGGCACCGCTCTGGCCTTGTGGTGTACTGGTCTGGCTTCCGGGTTTATGTGAATCACTACCTTGGCCCCCATGAAAGTGCCAATGCCGGGTTAAAATAATGAGTCAAATTTGTCCAGGACCTGTGAGCATGATACTCGCTCCACAGAGGAAATTGCATTGACATCGCCCCATTTCCAGTTCATGACAGCAAACCAACTCCTCCCCAGTAGTGCGGGACCGTCCCCTGGTACAATCCAGAGTGGCAACCTGTTCTCCGACTACCGTGGCGCTGCCTAGCACCGGAATGATCTGCTTTGTGTAAGTCCGTAGCTGTGCGTCAATCGGCGATAATTTTGGCCTCCTGGCCTTGGATGCCCACAACTTTTCGAACTGTTTGATACCCATCATGGACTGGCTGGCACCCGTGTCTAACTCCATTGATACTGGGATGCCATTGAGGAGCACTTTCATCATTATCGGTGGCGTCCTGGTGTATGAACTGTATACGTGCTCCACATGAACTCGCTGAACTTCAGCTTCCAGCGATTTCCCCCAGTGTCCATTTCTGCAATTTCTGCAGGTATTTTGCTCATCTCTGCAAACTCCGGCTGAATGTATGCCTCCACACCTCCAGCATGAGTTGCGGTTTGAAACAAAAGGTCCCTTGCCAGTCGATCGTCCCTGACTGCCCCTGTTATTGTCCTTGAGTGCACCATTAACAGGTGTTGATGGCCCCATTACTGGCCGCATTGTCCCTTGCAACGGCGTGAATCGCTGTTCAGCTTGCCATTGTCTCTGTCGAACTCCCCCTCTGGGTTCGACTACATGTTGGGGCATGCCTGACTGCCCTTGTCTGCCTGGAGAACTGTGTGCTGCTTTAACAATGTTGAATCTCTGTCCCAACCATTCCTTAACACAGTACCTCTCGTCTGTTCTGCTAGTGGCCATGCTCGCGTGGTTTAAATCCCAGTTTCTTGTCGCCATTGATACGTCCTTACTACACAGTATAAATGCACACGAGGCCCATGCTTGAGAGAAGGTCAGTCTGTGACCTGTCCTTTATTCCTTAGCACTCAAGTGATGAAGGTGGGTGGAGCTTCCCCTTTTATACCTGAAGGTCCAGGTTAGGAGTGTCTCCCACCTAGTGGTCAGTGTTCTCACGGTGTACAACTTTGGTCAGTTTACACATGGGTTACAATGCTGGTTGAATACATGACAGGGTGCTTCCCCAAGAGTGCGAGCACTCGCTCCTCCATCTCTGTGAGGTCGCTGGGGACTGGTGGCCTCCCCACCCATTCGCTTCTGCATGGACCTCATTGTCGATAGCTTCTTCTGTAAAAGGTGACAGGACGACATGGCATGAGATCACTGCGTGATATAATTGCCAGGTACTGTCACAGAGACTGATACAATACATAACCGGCAGATGTAATCATGATTATTATGATTATTATCATTCTTTACCTGGTAGTCCTTTGGGGTGGGCTTCCCACACCCTCCCTGTGTCAAATCACCCCAGCGTAACTTAACCTCCTGCAGGAGAGAAGCATTTGCCTCATCCGAGAACCTCCTGGCTCTTTTGTTGCCTCCAATGTGCTCCTCTCCCACCTCACTGCTCTCTCCAGCATCAGTCTCCACAGCGTGCTATGATGCCACCTCCTCTCCCTCCATTATAGGCCAAATTCGGGCAAATATGTGGCTAGTAACAGCTAATTTTTCTTTCCCTACTTGCTGTGAAGCTCTAAAGTCTCTCTCCTTCCTCCCAAAGCAGCCACACCACACCCAGACATGCCTTCAGTCCCTCTGATCTCCCTCTCTTTCTGTCTCCTCTTCTGCGCATGTCATGATGACCCTTGACCTCCTGAATTGTGTTGCTAACGACGGCGACACTTTACAGTAGAAGATCAGCAAGATTTAACACTACCGGCCATACGTGGCTTGAGCAATGGTGCAGCAGGGATGGATTCAAATTCCTGGGGCATTGGAACCGGTTCTGGGGGAGGTGGAACCAGTACAATCCGGACGGTCTGCACCTAGGCAGAATCGGAACCAATGTCCTCGGGGGAGTGTTTGCTAGTGCTGTTGGGGAGGAGTTAAACTAATATGGCAGGGGGATGGGAACCAATGCAGGGAGATAGAGGGAAACAAAAAGGAGGCAAAAACAAAAGACAGAAAGGAGATGAGGAAAAGTGGAGGGCAGAGAAACCCAAGGCAAAGAACAAAAAGGGCCATTGTACAGCAAAATTCTAAAAGGACAGAGGGTGTTAAAAAAACAAGCCTAAAGGCTTTGTGTCTTAATGCAAGGAGTATCCGCAATAAGGTGGATGAATTAACTGTGCAAATAGATGTTAACAAATATGATGTGATTGGGATTACGGAGACGTGGCTCCAGGATGATCAGGGCTGGGAACTCAACATCCAGGGGTATTCAACATTCAGGAAGGATAGAATAAAAGGAAAAGGAGGTGGGGTAGCATTGCTGGTTAAGGAGGAGATTAAGGCAATAGTTAGGAAGGACATTAGCTTGGATGATGTGGAATCTATATGGGTAGAGCTGCAGAACACCAAAGGGCAAAAAACGTTAGTGGGAGTTGTGTACAGACCTCCAAACAGTAGTAGTGATGTTGGGGAGGGCATCAAACATGAAATTAGGGGTGCGTGCAATAAAGGTGCAGCAGTTATAATGGGTGACTTTAATATGCACATAGATTGGGCTAACCAAACTGGAAGCAATATGGTGGAGGAGGATTTTCTGGAGTGCATAAGGGATGGTTTTTTAGACCAATATGTCGAGGAACCAACTAGGGGGAAGGCCATCTTAGACTGGGTGTTATGTAATGAGAGAGGATTAATTAGCAATCTCGTTGTGCGAGGCCCCTTGGGGAAGAGTGATCATAATATGGTGGAATTCTGCATTGGGATGGAGAATGAAAGTTAATTCGGAGACCATGGTCCAGAACTTAAAGAAGGCTAACTTTGAAGGTATGAGGCGTGAATTGGCTGGGATGGATTGGCGAATGATACTTAAGGGGTTGACTGTGGATGGGCAATGGCAGACATTTAGAGACCGCATGGATGAACTACAACAATTGTACATTCCTGTCTGGCATAAAAATAAAAAAGGTAAGGTGGCTCAACCGTGGCTATCAAGGGAAATCAGGGATAGTATTAAAGCCAAGGAAGTGGCATACAAATTGGCCAGAAATAGCAGTGAACCTGGGGACTGGGAGAAATTTAGAACTCAGCAGAGGAGGACAAAGGGTTTGATTAGGGCAGGGAAAATGGAGTATGAGAAGAAGCTTGCAGGGAACATTAAGACGGATTGCAAAAGTTTCTATAGATATGTAAAGAGAAAAAGGTTAGTAAAGACAAACGTAGGTCCGCTGCAGTCAGAATCAGGGGAAGTCATAACGGGGAACAAAGAAATGGCGGACCAATTGAACAAGTACTTTGGTTCGGTATTCACGAAGGAGGACACGAACAACCTTCCGGTTATAAAAGGGGTCGGGGGGTCTAGTAAGGAGGAGGAACTGAGGGAAATCCTTATTAGCCGGGAAATTGTGTTGGGGAAATTGATGGGATTGAAGGCCGATAAATCCCCAGGGCCTGATGGACTGCATCCCAGAGTACTTAAGGAGGTGGCCTTGGAAATAGTGGATGCGTTGACAGTCATTTTCCAACATTCCATTGACTCTGGATCAGTTCCTATGGAGTGGAGGGTAGCCAATGTAACCCCACTTTTTAAAAAAGGAGGGAGAGAGAAAACAGGGAATTATAGACCGGTCAGCCTGACATCGGTAGTGGGTAAAATGATGGAATCAATTATTAAGGATGTCATAGCAGTGCATTTGGAAAGAGGTGACATGATAGGTCCAAGTCAGCATGGATTTGTGAAAGGGAAATCATGCTTGACAAATCTTCTGGAATTTTTTGAGGATGTTTCCAGTAGAGTGGATAAGGGAGAACCAGTTGATGTGGTATATTTGGACTTTCAGAAGGCGTTCGACAAGGTCCCACACAAGAGATTGATGTGCAAAGTTAGAGCACATGGGATTGGGGGTAGTGTACTGACATGGATTGAGAACTGGTTGTCAGACAGGAAGCAAAGAGTAGGAGTAAATGGGTACTTTTCAGAATGGCAGGCAGTGACTAGTGGGGTACCACAAGGTTCTGTGCTGGGGCCCCAGCTGTTTACACTGTACATTAATGATTTAGATGAGGGGATTAAATGTAGTATCTCCAAATTTGCGGATGACACTAAGTTGGGTGGCAGTGTGAGCTGCGAGGAGGATGCTGTGAGGCTGCAGAGCGACTTGGATAGGTTAGGTGAGTGGGCAAATGCATGGCAGATGAAGTATAATGTGGATAAATGTGAGGTTATCCACTTTGGTGGTAAAAACAGAGAGACAGACTATTATCTGAATGGTGACAGATTAGGAAAAGGGGAGGTGCAAAGAGACCTGGGTGTCATGGTACATCAGTCATTGAAGGTTGGCATGCAGGTGCAGCAGGCGGTTAAGAAAGCAAATGGCATGTTGGCCTTCATAGCAAGGGGATTTGAGTACAGGGGCAGGGAGGTGTTGCTACAGTTGTACAGGGCATTGGTGAGGCCACACCTGGAGTATTGTGTACAGTTTTGGTTTCCTAACCTGAGGAAGGACATTCTTGCTATTGAGGGAGTGCAGCGAAGGTTCACCAGACTGATTCCCGGGATGGCGGGACTGACCTATCAAGAAAGACTGGATCAATTGGGCTTGTATTCACTGGAGTTCAGAAGAATGAGAGGGGACCTCATAGAAACATTTAAAATTCTGACGGGGTTAGACAGGTTAGATGCAGGAAGAATGTTCCCAATGTTGGGGAAGTCCAGAACCAGAGGTCACAGTCTAAGGATAAGGGGTAAGCCATTTAGGACCGAGATGCGGAGGAACTTCTTCACCCAGAGAGTGGTGAACCTGTGGAATTTTCTACCACAGAAAGTTGTTGAGGCCAATTCACTAAATATATTCAAAGAGGAGTTAGATGAGGTCCTTACTACTAGGGGGATCAAGGGGTATGGCGAGAAAGCAGGAATGGGGTACTGAAGTTGAATGTTCAGCCATGAACTCATTGAATGGCGGTGCAGGCTAGAAGGGCCGAATGGCCTACTCCTGCACCTATTTTCTATGTTTCTGTGTTTCTATGTTTATATCGCTCGCGGTAACGCCCATTTTCAAAAGTGGAGACTAGCTGGTTTGAGAATAGGCGAGATGCCGGTGATCTGAAAACCGTCCACGCCGGAAATATCGCCCATTTTTGGGCTATAACCACAAAAGTGGAGGTTCTAGCCCATGGTAACGCGGCACTTAGAAAATCTTAATATGATTAGGCAGAGTCAGCATGGTTTTATGAAAGGGAATTCGTGATCTAATTGAAACATAAAAATTCTTAAAGGGCTCGACAGGATTAATGCTGAGAAAATGTTCCCCTGGCTGGGGTCACAGTATCAGAATAAGGGGACGGCCATTTAGGACTGAGATGAGAAGAAATTTCTTCACTCAAAGGGTTACATAAGAACATAAGAACATAAGAATTAGGAACAGGAGTAGGCCATCTAGCCCCTCGAGCCTGCTCCGCCATTCAACAAGATCATGGCTGATCTGGCCGTGGACTCAGCTCCACTTACCCGCCCGTTCCCCATAACCCTTAATTCCCTTATTGGTTAAAAATCTATCTATCTGTAATTTGAATACATTCAATGAGCTAGCCTCAACTGCTTCCTTGGGCAGAGAATTCCACAGATTCACAACCCTCTGGGAGAAGAAATTCCTTCTCAACTCGGTTTTAAATTGGCTCCCCTGTATTTTGAGGCTGTGCCCCCTAGTTCTAGTCTCCCCGACCAGTGGAAACAACCTCTCTGCCTCTATCTTGTCTATCCCTTTCATTATTTTGAATGTTTCTATAAGATCACCCCTCATCCTTCTGAACTCCAACGAGTAAAGACCCAGTCTACTCAATCTATCATCATAAGGTAACCCCCTCATCTCCGGAATCAGCCTAGTGAATCGTCTCTGTACCCCCTCCAAAGCTAGTATATCCTTCCTTAAGTAAGGTGACCAAAACTGCATGCAGTACTTCAGGTGCGGCCTCACCAATACCCTGTACAGTTGCAGCAGGACCTCCCTGCTTTTGTATTCCATTCCTCTCGCAATGAAGGCCAACATTCCATTCGCCTTCCTGATTACCTGCTGCACCTGCAAACTAACTTTTTGGAATTCATGCACAAGGACCCCTAGGTCCTTCTGTACCGCAGCATGTTGTAATTTCTCCCCATTCAAATAATATTCCCTTTTACTGTTTTTTTTTCCCCAAGGTGGATGACCTCACATTTTCCGACATTGTATTCCATCTGCCAAACCTTAGCCCATTCGCTTAACCTATCTAAATCTCTTTGCAGTCTCTCTGTGTCCTCTACACAACCCGCTTTCCCACTAATCTTTGTGTCATCTGCAAATTTTGTTACACTACACTCTGTCCCCTCTCCCAGGTCATCTATGAATATTGTAAACAGTTGTGGTCCCAGCACCGATCCCTGTGGCACACCACTAACCACTGATTTCCAACCCGTAAAGGACCCATTTATCCCGACTCTCTGCTTTCTGTTAGCTAGCCAATTCTCTATCCATGCTAATACATTTCCTCTGACTCCACGTACCTTTATCTTCTGCAGTAACCTTTTGTGTGGCGCCTTATCGAATGCCTTTTGGAAATCTAAATACACCACATCCATCGGTACACCTCTATCCACCATGCTCGTTATATCCTCAAAGAATTCCAGTAAATTAGTTAAACATGATTTCCCCTTTATGAATCCATGTTGCATCTGCTTGATTGCACTGTTCCTATCTAGATTTCCCACTATTTCTTCCTTAATGATGGCTTCAAGCATTTTCCCCACTACAGATGTTAAACTAACTGGCTGATAGTTACCTGCCTTTTGTCTGTCCGCTTTTTTTAAACAGAGGCGTTACATTAGCTGCTTTCCAATCCGCTGGTACCTCCCCAGAGCCCAGGGAATTTTAGTAGATTATAACGAATGCATCTGCTATAACTTCCGCCATCTCTTTTAATACCCTAGGATGCATTTCATCAGGACCAGGGGACTTGTCTACCTTGAGTCCCATTAGCCTGTCCAGCACTACCCCCCCGAGTGATAGTGATTGTCTCAAGGTCCTCCCTTCCCACATTCCCGTGACCAGCAATTTTTGGCATGGTTTTTGTGCCTTCCACTGTGAAGACCGAAGCAAAATAATTGTTTAAGGTCTCAGCCATTTCCACATTTCCCATTATTAAATCCCCCTTCTCATCTTCGAAGGGACCAACATTTACTTTAGTCACTCTTTTCCGTTTTATATATCGGTAAAAGCTTTTACTATCTGTTATTATGTTTTGCGCAAGTTTACTTTCGTAATCTATCTTTCCTCTCTTTGTTGCTTTCTTAGTCATTCTTTGCTGTCGTTTAAAATTTTCCCAATCTGCTAGTTTCCCACTAACCTTGGCCACCTTATACGCATTGGTTTTTAATTTGATACTCTCCTTTATTTCCTTGGTTATCCACGGCTGGTTATCCCTTCTCTTAACGCCCTTCTTTTTCACTGGAATATATTTTTGTTGAGCACTATGAAAGAGCTCCTTAAAAGTCCTCCACTGTTCCTCAATTGTGCCACCGTTTAGTCTGTGTTCCCAGTCTACTTTAGCTAACTCTGCCCTCATCCCACTGTAATCTCCTATGTTTAAGCATAGTACGCTCGTTTGAGACACTACTTCCTCACCCTCAATCTGTATTACAAATTCAACCATACTGTGATCACTCATTCCGAGAGGATCTTTTACTAGGAGATCGTTTATTATTCCTGTCTCATTACACAGGACCAGATCTAAGATAGTTTGCTCCCTTGTAGGTTCTGTCACATACTGTTCTAAGAAACAATCCCATATGCATTCTATGAATTCCTCCTCCAGGCTACCCCGTGCGATTTGGTTTGACCAATCAATATGTAGGTTAAAATCCCCCATGATTACTGATGTTCCTTTTTCACATGCCTCCATTATTCCCTTGATTATTGCCCGCCCCACCGTGAAGTTATTATTTGGGGGCCTATAAACTACGCCCACCAGTGACTTTTTCCCCTTACTATCTCTAATCTCCACCCACAATGATTCAACATTTTGTTCATTAGAGCCAATATCATCTCTCACAACTGCCCTGATATCATCCTTTATTAACAGAGCTACCCCACCTCCTTTCCCTTCTTGTCTATCTTTCCGAATTGTCAGATACCCCTGTATGTTTAATTCCCAGTCTTAGCCACCCTGCAACCACGTTTCTGTAATGGCCACCAAATCATATCCATTTGTAATGATTTGTGCCGTCAACTCATTTACTTTATTTCATAAGAACATAAGAACATAAGAATTAGGAACAGGAGTAGGCCATCTAGCCCCTCGAGCCTGCTCCGCCATTCAATAAGATCATGGCTGATCTGGCCGTAGACTCAGCTCCACTTACCCGCCCTCTCCCCGTAACCCTTAATTTCCTTATTGGTTAAAAATCTATCTGTGACTTGAATACATTCAATGAGCTAGCCTCAACTGCTTCCTTGGGCGGAGAATTCCACAGATTCACAACCCTCTGGGAGAAGAAATTCCTTCTCAACTCGGTTTTAAATTGGCTTCCCCGTATTTTGATGCTGTGCCCCCTAGTTCTAGCCTCCCTTACCAGTGGAAACAACCTCTCTGCCTCTATCTTGTCTATCCCTTTCATTATTTTAAATGTTTCTATAAGATCACCCTCATCCTTCTGAACTCCAACGAGTAATGACCCAGTCTACTCAATCTATCATCGTAAGGTAACCCTCTCATCTCCGGAATCAGCCTAGTGAATCGTCTCTGTACCCCCTCCAAAACCAGTATATCCTTCCTTAAGTAAGGTGACCAAAACTGCACGCAGTATTCCAGGTGCGGCCTTACCAATACCCGATACAGTTGCGGCAGGCCCTCCCTGCTTTTGTACTCCATCCCTCTCGCAATGAAGGCCAACATTCCATTCGCCTTCCTGATTACCTGCTGCACCTGCAAACTAACTTTTTGGGATTCATGCACAAGGACCTCCAGGTCCCTCTGCATCTCAGCATGTTGTAATTTCTCCCCATTCAAATAATATTCCCTTTTACTGTTTTTTTTCCCAAGGTGGATGACCTCACGTTTTCCGACATTGTATTCCATCTGCCAAACCTTAGCCCATTCGCTTAACCGATCCACATTTCTTTTCAGCCTCTCTGTGTCCTCTACACAACCCGCTTTCCCACTAATCTTTGTGTCATCTGCAAATTTTGTTACACTACACTCTGTCCCCTCTTCCAGGTCATCTATGTATATTGTAAACAGTTGTGGTCCCAGCACCGATCCCTGTGGCACACCACTAACCACCCATTTCCAACCCGAAAAGGACCCATTTATCCCAACTCTCTGCTTTCTGTTCGCCAGCCAATTCTCTATCCATGCTAATACATTTCCTCTGACTCCACGTACCTCTATCTTCAGCAGTAACCTTTTGTGTGGCACCTTATCGAATGCCTTTTGGAAATCTAAATACACCACATCCATCGGTACACCTCTATCCACCATGCTCGTTATATCCTCAAAGAATTCGAGTAAATTAGTTAAACATGATTTCCCCTTCATGAATCCATGCTGCGTCTGCTTGATTGCACTATTCCTATCAAGCAGACGCTGCGTGTGTTTAGGGAGAGTGTTTTAATACTCGTTTTTAAACCATGCTTTTTAATTTTGACCCCTCCTGCAGCCCCTTTATATTCATAAATATTGTCCCTTCCTATCACCTTGTAGTTTATACTTACCCCAGTGCTACCCTGCTCTGTTGCCTCCTGCCTTTTGCATTCTTTCTTGGGGTCCTGTTCATCTGAGCTCTCACCAACTCTAACTAGCTCAGAGCCCTCTCCTGGGTTCCGAATACTCCTTGCATTGAGGCACCGAGCTTTCACGCTTGCCTTTTTATTACACTTTGACCCTTTAGAATTTTGCTGTACAGTGGCCCTTTTTGTTTTTTGCCTTGGGTTTCTCTGCTCTCCACTTTTACTCATCTCCTTTCTGTCTTTTGCTTTTGTCTCCATTTTGTTTCCCTCTGTCTCCCTGCATTGGTTCCCATCCCCCTGCCATATTAGTTTAACTCCTCCCAACAAGGGTTGTGAATCTTTGGAATGTTGTACTGCAGAGAGCTGTGGATGCTCAGTATTTGAGTATATTAAATACAGAGGTCGATAAATTTTTGGAAACTAAAGGAATTAAGGGATATGGGGATAGTGCAGGAAGGTGGAGTAGATGAAGAAGATCAGCCATGATTTTGTTGAATGGCAGGGCAACTCGAAGGGCCAAATGCCTTCTCCAGGTCCTATTTCTTATGGGATGGGTGGACGTGCAAGGTATGTTAATATAAGGAGTAGGGTTGGGAAGGCAGAGTGATGGGGATGTGATGAGAAGCACAGCAGGTTGAAATTGAATGTATTCACCTTTCATGATCTAATGCGATCATTGAACCTTTCCAGCACTCCACCCAGCTCCTCCTGACCACTTCCCTGCTGTTCACCTCCTCTGCAATTTGGAGCCAGGCTCTTTGTCTCCTGGGGAGGTCACTTCTGCCCATTTGGAGGGAAGAGGACCTCCCTGCATGCTCTGACTCCCTCCACAAGCATATGGAGGGAATCATCGGAGAACCTGGGTGCAGCCCTCTGCCTCTGTGCAGTCATGTCTCCAAGTGTTTGGAGTAATCAAAAGCTACAGGACAGTAACTGCACATTCCGAGATAAACCTTCAAATGCAATGTGGCCATGGCTCCTTTAAATATCCCGGCTGAAAACGCGTCATTGATGACGACATCATTTAATAGTGCCTGGTAATGCGCAGGGCGGGCTTAATAGGCTCCATTAGCGCAAAGTTGATTTCTGCAGCATGATGGAAGCAAGAACAGGGTCACGACCTGCCACACCGGCCGCCCAGGTACAGAAAATTCAGAGCAAAATTGCCTTTGGTCAAAGCAGATCAATATACCAGGGTACATCTTCACATAGCTCTCATGGAAGTGCTTGATATATCAGACATAAACCAGAGTAAGGGGTATGAGGAGGAAAGGGTAAGAAATAGAGAAGAAAATATTATAAATGATTCATTTTTATTGAAAATTAATTTATTGATTGCCATTTGTAATTGTCTCTCCCACATTAATAATGTCTTAATAATTGTAACAAAATGGTGTATTTTTGTCCAGGTTCTACTTTGGTAACAGCACCTTTTGAACTCAAGTCATTTTAGATAGGCATTTTGACAATCTGCTAAAGGCATAGGTTAGCCCCCAAAAACGGGCATGAGGATCGCGATGCGTGATTAACCCGTGCCCGTTGAGTAGAATGCATGCAGCATGCCAACTTTGTGCTGCCTGCTCATTATAATGATTTCTTGTGTGCAGCCAATGCTCCCTGCGCTGTTCATTGGCTGCACGCACCAGTAGAGGTCCCAATATCATTACTAACTTCAGCTACTTAAAGCTAGCCTGCACTACTTAAGATTAGCCTGCACCTCGTAAAGGGGTGGTGCATTGGAGCTGAAACAGGTTTTGGGAGTCATTTTACAAGTTAATCTGACCTGGGAAAGAGTGAAGAATGGCTGAACATGGGAGAGAGCGGCCACCCAGATTTTTGGATGCTGCACTGGGGGTCTTATTGGAGGAGGTGGAAAGGAGGAGAGATGCCCTGTATCCCCAGCGGGGAAGGAGGCCTTCCAGACACATCATGAGAAGGCAGTGGGAACAGATTGCTGTGCAGGTCAAAGCCAAGAGTATAGCTCCAAGGACTTGGATGCAGTGCAGGAAGAACCCTAATGATCTCATACAAGTGGTCAAGATCAGTGAATGTATCTTCAACTACCATATCCCACTAACTGCACCACTCGCCTCAGCCACTGCTCAATTCACCACACCCTCATCGCTCACCTACCAAAAATCTATCGATCAGGACTCAACCCTACCTTTCATAAGTTTTGCCTCACCTTCACACACGTCCTACTGTTGCAAGCCTCATACCTAAATCTCACAGCTTGCTTCTCACACAATGGCAGCTATTCAACCATGAAAGTCACATCACCCAAAGAAAATGCATGACGCTCACTGGCACACTTCCCTCTCTCTTGCAGGAAACGGTGATGCACAAGCGGAGACAACAGGAACTAACTGAAGTGCCCAAAAAATGGGCACTATTCCGCCCCCCCCCCCCCGACCACCCTTGTCTTGCCTGTACTCATATAACAGTGCAGTTTGTTGTTATAGTTTCCTTGGTATCAGGTTTGAGAGGATGTCTAGTATTCAGTTTTAGTACTGAGAAAGTATTGCATTGGCATTGTCATCTTTCAGATGAGACATCAAACTGCAGCCATGTCTGCCTGTTCAGATGGACATAAAAGATCCCATGACACAATTCGAAGATGAGCAAGACAGTGTCCCAAGTGTCCTGAATAATCTTTATCATTTAACCAACATCACTAAACACAGATTAACTACTTGTGCAACCTTGCTGTGTGCGAATTGGCTGCCACAATTCACTATAAAACAACAGTAACTATACTTCAAAAGTAATTCATTGGCTGTGAAGCACTTTGGGACATCTTGAAAACTTGAGTGGCACACTATAAATGTAAGTCTTTCTTCTAATGCACAGTTTCCAACTAAATGCAGACTGTGTATTTCCTCCAGTTTGTATTTAACCGGATACAAAAGCAAAATACTGCGGATGCTGGAATCTGAAATAAAAACAGAAAATGCTGGAAAAACTCAGCAGGTCAGATAGCATCTGTGGAGAGAGAAACAGAATTGTTGAGGTTGATGATCTGGTCCGACAAAGCGTTATCAACCTGAAATGTTAACTCTGTTTCTCTCTCCACACATACTGCCTGACCTTTCCAGTGTTTTCTGTTTGTATTTAATTGATTTGTGTGGCTAATTTTCAAACCCTTATGTTCCAGTAAATCTCTGCCAGGATATGATTTTAGTCATTAATGGCAGTAGGCAATTAAAAAGAATCTCATGGGAAGAGACATTTAAAAAAATCTCAAATGCCAAGAGGCTATTTCAAAATACAGGTTTCAAGTACAAGAGACCCTTGATATCCTGGGAAGAGAATTATCGTGTGCATTTAAAAGTTATCCATAAAAGCTTAACTTCATTCTTAGGAATTATGATCTTTTATTATTTTACATATTGAAGGAGTTAGAATTCTGTTATAAATATTGAACTGTGTTACACCATTGTTATGTTCTTGTTCATTTAATACATTTATTCATGTTTGAAAATCAATCATGGTCTAATGTGATGCTCTATGGATGGATATGCACGCCCAGCAAGCAAAGCTCTGAGCCAGGAGCCTGAGCTCAGTAACTGTAATATATAGCTCCATCTAGTGGACTACTGTGGTAATGCAGCCATTGCCGTTTACAATAATAAAGCATCGGTGACAGGTCACCTGACAAGTTCCTGTGTTAAGAGCCATCTTGTAAGACTGTGTTGTGATGTCGTAGAGAATATATCACATTTGGCGATGTAGGATTGGATTCCTGGATACCCGAGCTGAAATTTGTGTTGGTGGATGATTCCAGCCAAACAACAGAGACACTAGAGAGGTCCTTTGTTTGCAGAACAGCTAAGAATCCAAGGTAAATTACAAGCACACTTGGCTGAACTGCCAGAGTCCAGGTGGCCGCACCTATGGGAATAATAGGACAAAATGTTTTTCATCACAAATAGTATCATCAAAGTCCCCGATGATGAAAACCGTAGTCGGGTGGTGTTAGAATGAAAACGGACTATTTTCTTGACTGAAGCAGCGTCCGAGGTGTATGAAACCCGAAAAAAGTGCTTGTTCCCGTCAAGCCAAAGGACACATCACTTATGGAGATTCTAAGTAAATTAGAACAGCACTACAGTCCTGAGCCCTTGAAATTGCTGAAAATTATTGTTTCGGAATACGAGATCAGTTAATTGCTGAAATATCAGTGAGTACATTGTAGCATTAAAAAAGCTATCTATTCGCTGTCATTTCAGAAACTTTCAGGATCGAGCATTGCGAGACCGCTTTGTTTGTGGGAAGAAAAATGAAGAAATCAGAACAAGGTTGTTGACAACTCCTAACTTGACTTTTGATTTAGCTTGTCAGACAGACAGCTATGTCAATGGATATGGCTGACCAATATTCTCGAGAATTTCGTACCATTTCCAGTCATTAAACAACCGAGGTGAATTGCCTGCAGGTTAAAAGAAAAGAGCAGTTGGACCCCAAGGCCTCAGCAACTGGCCAAGGTAACAGAGCATTGAAGTCATGCTATCGGTGTCTGGGACAACACATTGCTCAAAGTTGTCTATAAGTGAAAGCAGAGTGCTTCTTCTGCAGGAAAACTGGGCATTTTGCGAAGGCATGCCGACTGAAGAGTAAACCAACTTTCAAGGCTATAAATAGAAATTCCCAGAGACTGCATAACATGGAAGAAAAGCAAGAGGACGAAAAAATACATGTCATCAGGAGCAAAGATATCTCATAGCAATTTGCAAAATATTGTCATCCAATTAGATGTTGCAGGAACCAAGATATCCATGGAAATCGGCACTGCTACATCTATGAGCGTACTACCGGAATCGCTATATCTCGACAAGTTGAGTGATTTTCCACAGGAAATGTCGAAGATATAGCCTCGAGGCTATGCAGGAGAGAACATTCCTGTGATAAGATGTATCACCATACCGGTTAAATACAAGGATCAATTTCAGAGCTTGCCTCTCTTAGTAGTGGCAGGAGACAAGCCTGCCTTACTAGGTAGAAATTGGTTGGGATTACTGAAGCTGGATTGGATTGAGATTTTTCGTGCTGAAATGAAATTTTCATCAAAGGATAATGTCATCAAGAAGTATCTGAAGGTGTTCTGTGAAACAGGTAGTCCAATCCAAGGCTTCAAGGCGAGTGTCAGGGTACACAAGGATGCTAGATCGGTTTACTGCAAGCCACATCCCGTACCATTTGCACTCAAGGAGAAAGTTGTGCAAGAACTCAAAAAACTAGACTGAGAACATTATCTCTAAGATAGATCTAAGTAATTGGGCTACACCCATTGTTGTTGTACCTAAGTCAGATGGTAAGATAAGATTGTGTGGTGATTATAAAGCAACCGTAAATCAAGTTCGAGAAGGTAATTTCCCCAATACATTGCCAAATGTAGAAGATTTGTTCACAACACTGACAGGTGGTCAGATCTTCTCAAAGTTAGATCTTACAAATTCTTACTTGAACTAGATGAGGAATCCGTCATGCTTGACTATAAATACTCATCTAGGCCTATATCAATTTAATAGGTTACCATTTGGAGTGTCTTCTGTACCGCCATATTTCAAGGGATGATGAATCAGATTTTGCAAGGCATTGAAGGGGTAGTTTGTTATTTAGATGACATACTAATTTCAGCACCAAACAGGCAAATCCATAATAACTCATTGAATGAAGTATTCAAACGGCTAGAGAAGCACAGAGTACGAGTGACTGCTCACAAGTGTGAGTTATTTCAAAATTTAGTGGCATACTTAGGGCACAGAGTAGACAAAGATGGTTTACATCCAACTAAGGGAAATCTGGATGCAATCAGAAATGCACCCACTCCCAAGAATATCACTGAACTTCGATGATTTTTTGGTCTTTTGAACTATTATGGGAAGTTGCTACCAAATTTGGCTCCAGTGTTACATCCACTGAATGAGCTGTTGACAAAACAGATCCATTGGAAGTGGTCAGAAGAATGCGACGCAGCATTCAAGGAGTGTAAAAGCCAGTTGGTAGAGAGCACCATTTTAGTTCACTATGACGTATCAAAGGAGATCAAGCTATCATGTGACACCTCTCCATATGGAGTTGGGGCAGTGATCTCTCATGTACTACATAGTGGGGAGGAGAGACCAATTGCTTTTGCTTCACGCACTCTCAGTGCCAGTGAGCGTAATTATGTGCAAATCGAAAGGGAATCTTTTGCATTAATTTTTGGGGTCAAGATTTTCCACAAATACTTGTATGGTCATAAGTTTACCATCGTTACAAACCATTAGCCCCTGACAGCAATCCTCCATCCAAAGTCCCCAGTTCCAACCTTAGCTGCAGTCGAATGCAGACATGTGCTTTGATTTTGTCAGCATATACACATGGTATTGAATACAGACGATCAGTTG
This sequence comes from Pristiophorus japonicus, assembly GCF_044704955.1. NCBI lineage: Eukaryota > Metazoa > Chordata > Chondrichthyes > Pristiophoridae > Pristiophorus > Pristiophorus japonicus. Next base: position 73,754,347 of record NC_091980.1, on the reverse strand, counting down.
ATCACAGTAATGCTGATGCTATGTCCAGATTGCCTTTCCCATCACAAATTACACTCAATAGGGAAGAAGTGTTCTATTTTCATATTGAAGAACTGCCAGTCACAGCTGAAAAGATTGGTAGAGCAATCAAACGTGACCCAGTTATGGCAAAGGTATCTGATTCATCATAGGCAGTCCCTCGGAATCGAGGAAGACGTGCTTCCACTCTTAGAATGAGTCCTTAGGTAGCTGAATAGTCCAATACGAGAGCCACAGTCCCTGCCACAGGTGGGACAGACAATCATTGAGGGTAAGGGAGGGTGGGACAGGTTTGCCGCGCGTTCCTTCTGCTGCCAGCACTTGTTTTCTGCATGCACTCAGCGATGAGACTTGAGGCGCTCAGCGCCCTCCCAGATGCACTTCCTCCACTCAGGGCGGTCTTTTGCCAGGGACTCCCAGGTGTTGGTGGAGATGCCGCACTTTATCAGGAAGGCTTTGAGCGTGTCCTTGTAACGTTTCCTCTGTTCACCCTTGGCATGTTTGCCATGAAGGAGTTCCGAGTAGAGCACTTGCTTTGCGAGTCTCGTGTCTGTCATGCGGACAATGTGGCCTGCCCAGCGGAGCTGATCAAGTGTGGTCAGTGCTTCAATGCTGGGGATGTTGGCCTGATTGAGGATGCTAATGTTGGTGCATCTGTCCTCCCAGGGGATTTGTAAGATCTTGCAAAGGCATCGTTGATGGTATTTCTCCAGTGACTTGAGGTGTCTACTGTACATGGTCCATGCCTCTGAGCCATACAGGAGGGTGGGTATTACTACAGTCCTGTAGACCATGAGCTTGGTGGTAGATTTGAGGGCCTGGTCTTCGAACAATCTTTTCGTCAGGCAGCCGAAGGCTGCGCTGGCGCACAGGAGGCAGTGTTGAATCTCCTCATCAATGTCTGCTTTTGTTGATAAGAGGCTCCCGAGGTATGGGAAATGGTCCATGTTGTCCAGGGCCGCGCCGTGGATCTTGATGACTGGGGGGTAGTGCTGTGTGGCGAGGACATACAGGTGGAGGACCTTTGTCTTATGGATGTCGAGTGTAAGGCCCATGCTTTCGTATGCCTCAGTAAATACGTCCACTATATCCTGAAGTTCAGTCTCTGAATGCGCGCAGATGTAGGCGTCGTCCACGTACTGTAGCTACATGACAGAGGTTGGGGTGGTCTTGGACCTCACCTGGAGGCAGCGAAGTTTAACCAGCTTCCGGTGGTTCTGTAGTTTAGTTCCATTCCAGCGGGGAGCTTGTTGACTGTGAGGGGGAGCACGGCAGCAAGGAAGAGACACTTGGTATATGATTGCATGGCAAATGGCTGGCCAAACCAGGTATAAGAGAAAGATATTCAACCATACTTAGTTCGTAGGAATGAATTGTCCATGGATAAAGATTGTATCATGTGAGGTGCAAGTGTGGTTATCCCAAATAAAATCAGGTCCAAATTATTAGGAGATCTTCATTACCAGCACCTGAGACTGTGCTTGACCAAGAGTTTTGCACGCAATTACTTATGGTGGCCAGATCTAGATAAAGATATAGAGTACTTCGTTAGTCAGTGTACAACATGTCAATCGGTAAGCAAGAAACCACCATCAGTACCATTACAGCCATGGAAATGGCCTCCCAGGGTGTGGCAAAGGTTACATATTGACTTTGCTCAGCTAGAAGGACAGCAATTGTTCATTCTAATTGATGGCAATTCAAAGTGGGTAGAGGTGTTACCAATGCAAAAAATAACAAGTGAAACACTAGACCATTTGCGAAGATTATTTACTTCATATAGCCTCCCAGAAGAAATTGTGCCTGGTAATGGACCACAATTTTGTTCAGAAGAATTTGCACAGTTCACGAGCAAAAATGGTGTGAAACATACCAAATTCCACCATACCACCCTGCTTCAAATGGTGCAGCAGAGCGCACAGTACAAATTGCAAGGTAAACAAATGTTAAATCCAAATCCAAAGAAACGACAGTTGTCATTGGATCACAAATTGGCTAAGTTTGGAATTACTTATCGTAATACTCCTCATATAACTACTGGTAGAACACCAATAGAGTTGTTTCGCAAACGACAGCCTCGAGCCAGGTTCCCATTGTTAAAACCAAATATGGCACAATCCGCAGAAGAGAAACAATTAAGACAGAAAGAGAATCATGATAGAGGTAGAGTATGAGAGGGAAGTGTGAAATTAACTCAGAAGGTGAGAGTGAAGAATCATCATCTTCAATGGATCAAAGTCACAACATAGAAACATAGAAAATAGGTGCAGGAGTAGGCCATTCGGCCCTTCAAGCCTGCACCACCATTCAATAAGATCATGGCTGATCATTCACCTCAGTACCCCTTTCCTGATTTCTCTCCATACCCCTTGATTCCTTTAGCCGTAAGGGCCATATCTAACTCCCTCTTGAATATATCCAATGAACTGGCATCAACAACTCTCTGCGGTAGGGAATTCCATAGGTTAACAACTGTCTGAGTGAAGAAGTTTCTCCTCATCTCAGTCCTAAAGGGCTTACCCCTTATCCTTAGATTGTGACCCTTGGTTCTGGACTTCCCCAACATCAGGAACATTCTTCCTGCATTTAACCTGTCCAATTCCGTCAGAATGTTATATGTTTCTATGAGATCCTCTCTCATCCTTCTAAACTCCAGTGAATAAAGGCCCAGTCAATCCAATCTCTCCTCATATGTCAGTCCTGCCATCCCTGGAATCAGTCTGGTGAACCTTCGCTGCACTCCCTCAATAGCAAGAACGTCCTTTCTCAGATTAGGAGACCAAAACTGAACACAATATTCCAGGTGAGGCCTCACTAAGGCCCTGTATAACTGCAGTAAGACCTCCCTGCTCCTATACTCAAATCCCCTAGTTATGAAGGCCAACATACCATTTGCCTTCTTCACCGCCTGCTGTACCTGCATGCCAACTTTCAATTACTGATGTACCATGACACCCAGGTCTCATTGCACCTCCCCTTTTCCTAATCTGCCGCCATTCAGATAATATTCTGCCTTCGTGTTTTTGCCACCATAGTGGATAACCTCACATTTATCCACATCATACTGCATATGCCACTCATTTGCCCACTCACCTAACCTTTCCAAGCCACCCTGCAGCCTTTTAGCGTCCTCCTCACAGCTCACACCATCACCCAGCTTAGTGTCATCTGCAAACTTGGAGATATTACACTCAATTCCCTCATCCAAATCATTAATGTATATTGTAAATAGCTGGAGTCCCAGCACTGAGCCCTGCGGCACCCCACTAGTCACTGCCTGCCATTCTGAAAAAGACCCATTTATCCCGACTCTCTGCTTCCTGTCTGCCAACCAGTTCTCTATCCACATCAGTGCATTATCCCCAATACCATGTGCTTTAATTTTGCACATCCTATGTGACTGTGACAGTGGTAAACTATCCCTCCTCATCCTTCTCGACCTGTCTGTAGCCTTTGACATGGTTGACCACGCCATCCTCCTCCAAAGCCTCTCCTTCGTTGTCCAGCTGGGTGGGATTGCATTCGTCTGGTTTCATTCCCAACTTTCCAGTCGGAGCCAGAGAATTACCTGGAATGGCTTCTCTTCCCACTCCCACACTGTTACCTCGGTTGTCCTCCAAGGATCTATCCTTGGCTCCCTCCTATTTCTCATCGACATGCTGTTTCTTGGTGCCATCATCTGAAAAAAGTGTCAATTTCCACATGTACGCTAACGACGCCTAGCTCTACCTCACCACTACATAAATTGTCAGACTGCTTGTCCGACATCCAGTACTGAATGAGCAGAAATTTCCTCCAACTAAGTATTGGGAAGACCAAAGCCATTGGGGGAGAAATTTGGTAGTGCCCCATTTGGGAAGTTAACTTTTATAATTTTGAAAAGTTAGCGCCAGATGCAAACGATTGCTAACTTCTTCTAAATTGGGTTTTAGCACCCCAGGAAGGAAGGGGGGCAGTAAATGAGATGTTAGTGACCTCAGTGGGATGCTGCAGGAGTGCTAATAGCAAAGCACTACCCAATTTCAGATGACATGTATTCAGCAATCATCCTTCAATCCTTGACACTAGCTCATTCCAGCTCTTGCAGCGGAGGTTATACTAACCTCCACCTGGTCATTTTCTCCAGTGCTGCATTTGAGGGAGAGCTATGAGCAAGTGCAATACATTTCTGGGATGGCAGCTGCAAATCCAGGAAGGGAGAGGGCAAAGTGATTTAATGATGTGATCTTGAAGGCATTGGTGAGGAAAGTTGAGAGAAGGAGGGATGCGCTGTTCCCCACATCTGAAAGGAGGTCATTGCCACAGGTCTTCAGGGCCATGTGGAGAGAAGTGGCCAAGGAGGTGTCAGTTAGCACTGTAGTCGATTGAACCCTCACATGGTGCCGGAAGAAGTACCACCACCTCAGTCAGGTGGTCAAGGTGAGAACATGCTTCCATACCTAAATACCAGCCTCTAAACATCTGTCTTTGCATACTGCACAAACCACCACTCCCCCACCACTTACCCACCCACCAAACTCACATTCTCATCTCATGCCTTGCCTACATTCACAGCTATTCAACGATGGCAGGCATATCTCCCACCTACATAGCTGGACTCTTACTCATACAAATTCCTTTCTTTTGCAGGCCCAGATGGCACATAATCAGAGGGAGCAACAGGGTACTGGCAGGGGTGAGTCTCAGCTCCAGGTGCTATCAAACCTGGAGGAGCGAGTGCTGTGGCTCATTGGCCCGCAGGTGGCGGGTGTCGTAGCTGTCGGAGATGTCGATCCCGCTGGGGGCAACAACGGGATCTTTATCCCCTCTTCTTTTCTCATCCCACTTCTCCCTCACATCAGAAAGCTTCATCATTTTCCAGCTACTGTCTGCCTTCCTTGCACCCCTGCTCTCATCCTAATGCAAGTCTTATGTCATTTATGCTTTCAGATAATCAGCAAGCAGATGTCCAGCCTGTACCTGAGCCCCCCATGACACTGACAAGGGAAAAGGGGAGGACCCATACACAACGTGACTGCATCTCTCACCTCCAGGCACCAGCTCAAAGACTGGCACGACGCGGTCCTTAGAGGTTAACTTAGAAGAGGGGCCTACACTGGGTGATAGGCCGGGGCCTAGCAGGCTGTAACAAGGTCACACAGCAGAGGAGCTCTAGGATAGCGCAGATGAATACGTGGCTTGAGCAGTGGTGCAGCAGGGAGGGATTCAAATTCCTGGGGCATTGGAACAGGTTCTGGGGAAGGTGGGACCAGTACAAACCGGACGGTCTGCACCTGGGCAGGACCGGAACCAATGTCCTAGGGGGAGTGTTTGCTAGTGCTGTTGCGGAGGAATTAAACTAATATGGCAGGGGGATGGGAACCAATGCAGGGAGACAGAGGGAAACAAAAAGGAGACAAAAGCAAAAGACAGAAAGGAGATGAGTAAAAGTGGAGGGCAGAGAAACCCAAGGCAAAACACAAAAAGGGCCACTGAATATAAAGGGGCTGCAGGAGGGGTCAAAACTAGAAATCATGGTTTAAAAACTAGGATTAAAACACTCTACCTAAACGCACACAGCATTCGAAATAAAGTAAATGAGTTGACGGCACAAATCATTACAAATGGGTATGATTTGGTGGCCATTACAGAAACATGGTTGCAGGGTGGCCAAGACTGAGAATTAAACATACAAGGGTGTCTGACGATTCGGAAAGATAGACAAGAAGGGAAAGGAGGTGGGTAGCTCTGTTAATAAAGGATGATATCAGGGCAGTTGTGAGAGACGATATTGGCTCTAATGAACAAAATGTTGAATCATTGTGGGTGGAGATTAGAGATAGTAAGGGGAAAAAGTCACTGGTGGGCGTAGTTTATAGGCCCCCAAATAATAACTTCACGGTGGGGCGGGCAATAATCAAGGAAATAATGGAGGCATGTGAAAAAGGAACAGCAGTAGTCATGGGGGATTTTAACCTACATATCGATTGATCAACTCAAATCGCACGGGGTAGCCTGGAGGAGGAATTCATAGAATGCATACGGGATTGTTTCTTAGAACAGTATGTTACAGAACCTACAAGGGAGCAAGCTATCTTCGATCTGGTCCTGTGTAATGAGACAGGAAAAATAAACGATCTCCTCGTAAAAGATCCTCTCGGAATGAGTGATCACAGTATGGTTGAATTTGTAATACAGATTGAGGGTGAGGAAGTTGTGTCAGAAATGAGCGTACTATGCTTAAACAAAGGGGACTACAGTGGGATGAGGGCAGAGTTGGCTAAAGTAGACTGGAAACACAGACTAAACGGTGGCACAATTGAGGAACAGTGGAGGACTTTTAAGGAGCTCTTTCATAGTGCGCAACAAAAATATATTCCAGTGAAAAAGAAGGGCGGTAAGAGAAGGGATAACCAGCCGTGGATAACCAAGGAAATAAAGGAGAGTATCAAATCAAAGACCAATGCGTATAAGGTGGCCAAGGTTAGTGGGAAACTAGAAGATTGGGAAAATTTTAAACAACAGCAAAGAATGACTAAAAAAGCAATAAAGAAAGGAAAGATAGATTACGAAGGTAAACTTGCGCAAAACATAAAAACAGATAGTAAAATCTTTTACCGATATATAAAATGGAAAAGAGTGACTAAAGTAAATGTTGGTCCCTTAGAAGATGAGAAGGGGGATTTAATAATGGGAAATGTGGAAATGGCTGAGACCTTAAACAATTATTTTGCTTCGGTCTTCACAGTGGAAGACACAAAAACCATGACAAAAATTGCTGGTCACAGGAATGTGGGAAGGGAGGACCTTGAGACAATCACTATCACTAGGGGGGTAGTGCTGGACAGGCTAATGGGACTCAAGGTAGACAAGTCCCCTGGTCCTGATGAAATGCATCCCAGGGTATTAAAAGAGATGGCTGAAGTTATAGCAGATGCATTCGTTATAATCTACCAAAATTCTCTGGACTCTGGGGAGGTACCAGCGGATTGGAAAGCAGCTAATGTAACGCCTCTGTTTAAAAAAGGGGGCAGACAAAAGGCAGGTAACTGTAGGCCAGTTAGTTCAACATCTGTAGTGGGGAAAATGCTTGAAACTATAATTAAGAAAGAAATAGCGGGAAATCTAGATACGAATAGTGCAATCAAGCAGATGCAGCATGGATTCATGAAGGGAAAATCATGTTTAACTAATTTACTGGAATTCTTTGAGGATATAAGGAGCATGGTGGATAGAGGTGTACCAATGGATGTGGTATATTTAGATTTCCAAAAGGCATTCGATAAGGTGCCACACAAAAGGTTACTACAGAAGATAGAGGTACGCGGAGTCAGAGGAAATGTATTAGCATGGATAGAGAATTGGCTGGCGAACAGAAAGCAGAGTCGGGATAAATGGGTCCTTTTCGGGTTGGAAATCGGTGGTTAGTGATGTGCCACAGGGATTGGTGCTGGGACCACAACTGTTTACAATATACATAGAGTACCTGGAAGAGGAGACAGGGTGTAGTGTAACAAAATTTGCAGATGACACAAAGATTAGTGGGAAAGTGGGTTGTGTAGAGGACTCAGAGAGGCTGCAAGGAGATTTGGACAGGTTAAGCGAATGGGCTAAGGTTTGGCAGATGGAATACAATGTCGGAAAGTGTGAGGTCATCCACCTTGGGAAAAAAAAACAGTAAAAGGGAATATTATTTGAATGGGGAGAAATTACAACATGCTGAGATGCAGAGGGACCTGGGGGTCCTTGTGCATGAATCGCAAAAAGTTAGTTTGCAGATGCAGCAGGTAATCAGGAAGACGAATGGAATGTTGGCCTTCATTGCGAGAGGGATGGAGTACAAAAGCAGGGAGGTGCTGCTGCAACTGTATAGGGTATTGGTAAGGCCGCACCTGGAATACTGCGTGCAGTTTTGGTTACCTTACTTAAGGAAGGATATACTGGCTTTGGAGGGGGTACAGAGACGATTCACTCGGCTGATTCCGGAGATGAGGGGGTTACCTTATGATGATAGATTGAGTAGACTGGGTCTTTACTCGTTGGAGTTCAGAAGGATGAGGGGTGATCTTATAGAAACATTTAAAATAATGAAAGGGATAGACAAGATAGAGGGGGAGAGGTTTTTTCCACTGGTCAGGGAGACTAGAACTAGGGGGCACAGCCTCAAAATACGGGGGAGCCAATTTAAAACCGAGTTGAGAAGGAATTTCTTCTCCCAGAGGGTTGTGAATCTGTGGAATTCTCTGCCCAAGGAAGCAGTTGAGGCTAGCTCATTGAATGTATTCAAGTCACAGATAGATAGATTTTTAACCAATAAGGGAATTAAGGGTTACGGGGAGCGGGCGGGTAAGTGGAGCTGAGTCCACGGCCAGATCAGCCATGATCTTATTGAATGGCGGAGCAGGCTCAAGGGGCTAGATGGCCTGTTCCATGTTCTTATGTTCTTATGTTCTTATGTTCTTATGTTCTTATGTTCTTATGAATAGGTCGACCATGAGTTAAGAGGGGATATAAGATATTGCACAAAGGGTGATTCTTAAATATAATTGTTGTTTATGATATTGTTAAATATTATCAAATACATTTTAATTGGAATGTTGCATATTTGGTGGCGTGTCTCATTTCAGTTTTGGGGCTGTGGTATGGAAGGGAAAATTGATGTGCTGATGGGGATGTGCAGAGCAACTGGAAGTGGGATGGAATTCACTGGAACCAAAGTCTGATGAGACGGTCGTGGTGCACCCTTGTAGAATCACGATGGAGTGGCCACCTCCTCCATCACTGGTGTTGTTACTCCTGCTCCTACTGCTCCTCCTCCTAATCCTATTCCTGCTTCTCCATCTCATCCTCCTCCTCCTCCTCAGGTGGTGGAGCTATGCCTGGTGTCAATGGCTGTGCCCTTACGATGGCCAAGTTGTGCAGCATGCAGCAGTCGATGAGAAAAAGGGACACCCACTCAGCCGAGTACTGGAGGACTCCTTCTGAGTGGTCAAGGCAGCGGAACCATTGCTTGAGCACTCCGATGGTCTGCTCAATGATATTCCTGATGACGACATAGCTCTCATTATATGAGTGCTGGGCAGGAGTATTGGGTTTGCGGAGGAGAGTCATGAGCCAGGTGGAGAGCAGATAGCCCTTGTCTCCCAACAGCCAGCCACAAGCTTGGTGTGGTGGCTGAAAGAGAGCTTGCACACAGGTCTGGCGCAGGATGAATGCATCATGGCTACTGCCACAAAAGCGGGCATTGACGGTGAGGATTTGCCGTGTGTGGTCGCATACCAACTGCACATTCAGTGAGTGGTAGCCTTTGCGTTATGGAATACCTCAAAATTGTGATGCGGTGTCCGCAAAGTTACATGGATGTAGTCAATGGCGCCCTGCAGTATGGGCAAGCCTACTATCCTGGCAAAGCCACCTGAATACTCCAGCTGCTTTTCTCTAGTCATGGGGAGGGAAATGTCGTCCCTCCTACTTCTGTACAGAGCATCTGTGACCTCGCGGATGGACGGCTAATTGGGAGATGTTGGAGATGTCTCCTGTTGCACAATGGAATGATCCTCTAGCGTAGAAATTGAGCGTGATGGGGACCTTGACTGCCACTGAGAGAGCCGTCCTCACCCTGGTCTGAGCCTCGAGGTCTGGTTGCAGGAGATAGCAGAGCTCTGTGACTACGTCCTTGCCGAAGCGCAGCCTTCGAACACACTGTTTCTCAGTGAAATTGATGTAAGAGAACTGCTGCCGGAATACCCTGGGAGGGTAAGGTTTCCTGTTGACAGCCCTGTTGGTCCTCCTCCCTCTGGCCACATTTTGCTGTCTTTCTCTCTGCCTAAGTTCCCTCCGATAGTGATGTCGGAGCAGGAGGTCGAGCACCAACACAGCCCCCATGAAACGATATAAATGTTGTCATTTCAAATCTACCCTCAATGAAAATCGGGAATGTTTAACAGCCAAAACACTCTTTCAACTGAAAATCACTGAAATCTGTCAAAAAGCATGTCTGCCTATGTGGAAGTAAGCTGCAAATAGTAATGGCTGTCTAAAATTCTTCCAAAGATGGCGCCTTGAAATAGCGCTCCTCCAGTCGGCTCCTGACTGAAACGCAACAGCTGAAGCTGTCATAAGAACATAAGAAATAGGAGCAGGAGCAGGTCATTCAGCTCTTTAGCCTGCTCCACCATTCAATAAGATCATGGCTGATCATCGATCTCAACTCCATTTTCCTGCCCGATCTCCATATCCCTTGATTCCCCAAGAGTCCTTAAATATGTATATCTCAGCCTTGAATATATTAAGAGACTCAGCATCTGCAGCCCTCTGAGGCATGAGAATTCCAAAGATTCACAACCCTCTGAGTGAAGAAATGACTCCTCATCTCTATCTTAAATGGCCAACCCCTTATCCTGACACTGAGCCCCCTATTTCTAGACACTCCAGCCAGGGGAAACAAACTCTCAGCATCTACCCTGTCAATCCCCTTCAGAATCTTGTCAGCGCCAGGCAGGAACACAGGGGTCTCGACCAAATTTAGCTTCCGGGGTGGTATCTGTTAGCGCTACTGCAAAGCCCTCACCCAATTTAGCAGGAGACGCTCTTCTTGCCACACCTGAGCGAAAACTTATTTGCGCGCCGTTAGTTGGGGGCACTAACGGGAGGCGCAAAGTACCCGAATTTTGGTCCCATTGTCTTTGGTTCTGCCATAAATTGCGTTTCCTTGCCATTGACTCCATCCCTCACTCTGGCAACTGTCTAAGGCTGAACCAGACTGTTCACAACCTTGGTGTCGTATTTGACTCCGAGATGAGCTTCCGACCACACAACCGCGCCATCACTAAAACTGCCAATTTTCACCACCGTAACTTCGCCCAACTCCGCCCTGCTTCATCTGCTGCTGAAACCCTCATCCTGCCTTTGCTCCATCTAGACTTCTAGAATACAATACACTGCTGGCTGGCCTCTCATCTTCCACCATCCATAAACTTAAAATCATCCAAAACTCTGCTGTCCGTATCCTAACTCGTACCAAGTCCCGTTCACCCATCACCCCTGTGCTTGCTGACCTACATTGGCTCCCGGTTAAGCAAAAATTTGATTTAAAAATTCTCATCCTTGTTTTCAAATCTCTGTGGCCTCACCCCTTCTTATCTCTGTAACTTCCTCCAGCCCTAAAACCCTCCAAGATATTTGCACTCCTCCAATTCTGGCCTCTTGCACATTCACAATTTTAATCGCTCCACTATTGGCAGCTGTGTCTTCAGTTGCCGAGGCCTAACCTCTGGAATTCCCTCCCACAACCTCTCTGTCTCTCTACCTCTCTTTCCTCCTTTAAGACGCTCCTTAAAACCGATCTCTTTGACCAAGTATTTGTTTATCTGACCTAATATCTCCTTAGTGGCTCGGTGTTAAATTTTGTTTTATAATGGTCCTGTGAAGCGCCTTGGGATGTTTTACTTTGTTAAAGGTGCTATATAAATACAAGTTATTGTTGTTGTTGTTAAAGTATTCAACTTTTTTCCCTATTCCTCCATTCTAACAATATCATCCAATACAAACCCCTTAATTCCCTCCTCAAAACACTTTCCTGAAAGGTCCCAACCCTAATGTATGGATGTTTGATCCAGAAAGATTAACATACTATTTTGGGACCTGATGTTGAATGAAACTCTTTTAAGTTTACCTGCAAAACATAAAAACATTAAACGGTGCCACCCGACCTGGGTGACACTCCAGACATTACAAGGCCCTTTTTTTTTTTTCCCCCCTTTTTTTTGTTGTTTTTTTTTGTGTTTTTCTTTTTTGGTTTTTTTTTTGGGCACTAAATTCACAATTTTCCCCAGTGCCCCCTATAAAAGGGAAGGGGGACACTAAAAGCACCGGCAATTAAAACAAATTAAACTTAAAAAAACGTAAAATCAAATTAAAATTTGGTTGCCGGGCGTGATGATGCACTCCAGTCCCTCCGGTGCCCACCTCTCTGATGTTGAATGAATGAATGAATGAATGAATAAGACTGAAATTAGTAAAAACAAATTTGGTCACGATGGCAAACAAATTAGGCATCAACTGCATTTGACCAACAGGGCAACATTAAAAGCCTAACTCTTGTAGGGGTAGGATTGAGAATGTGACTGTGTGGCGAGTAGCTTGTAAATGTGTAATTGAGGACAAAAAGCATTCACTTAATGGGAATGTTACCAGCTAAAAGTATTGAGTTTAAGGATTTCATTCAATAAGGGATCAAAGATTATTGGATTTTATTTTAAGTTTCAATTCATGTGGTTGAATAATTGAGTTCTCAGGTATTCACTTAAGTGGAATTGGCTCCAGTAGCTGGTACTGATTTCTTTGGAACAATGACGATGTACTGAGCATTTCATCTGCTTTCTCCAGCATGTCAAAGGTTATGTGCTAAGCGCATAGTAAACAAGAGGAGACTGCTGGTGACTGAACTGCTGAAGAGCCCCCTTACTGGTGAGAACCAGATAATCCAATCGCACTCACCCTTCCATTTGCCTCAGAACACAGGCCCTGGGTGCTGGATCAAGAATCCTCTTCATCAGACCTCTTTGATAAAGGAATTAAGGAGACATGGACAATCAGTGTCAGAACTTTTCACTGCATTTCAGCCCGACCCTTTAATTAGATAAAGAGATCCCACCACACATATTAGATGCCTCTTAATGGCCCCATTATTAGGGCCTGGGCTGAAGGTCCTGACCTGCTGATTATCACCTGCTACTGTTATTTAATTACATCCTACTGGCAGTTGAGGTTTTGTTGCACTAACGCTTCAGATCTTTGATTCAGTTGAAACAGATGGTTAGGAAACAGCGTGAGGCACAAATCGACTCCACCTAGCTGACTAAACACCTGAACACCACTGAATTTGTATGAGTAAGGAGTGCAGGTTAGAGTACTATTATATTGTTCTTTAGTTACCTGCTCACATAGTCTTGCACCTACTGGATGGTTGTTTTTTAAGAATGACGGCCTTTTTACTCGGTCTTCCTTTAGCCAGTAAATATGCTGCTCAGGTAGAAGCAGCCACTTTGGCCATGACATCATCAAGCACATATACTGCCATTGTCTCTGTAATGATGTGATGCAACATCATGACATTGATACTCTGAGCATGCCGGCTGGACAAAATGTCACTGCAAAACTCAGGGTCCCCATGGTGCAGCAGTTTACAAGAAGACCGACTGCAGATTATAAAGTAAAATACGGGAGAGCAGCACAGCGAGCTCACTCTCCCCAGGCCCTGGCGGCAATATAAAAGCTGTTTTCAAATCCCGGTCTGTACCGGGGCTTCCATTTTCCCAGTTTGAGAATTGCCATATTTTGAGAATTGACAGCAAAAAAAAAGCAAAACGGTGATGAATGTTCTTTGAATTAATTATTTCATACAGTACAACCACTGCAAACAAGGACTGCATTGAACTGTGCAGTACATCAATTAGTCAGAACAGGAACTGCTAAATTGCAAATGTACCACAGCAACTAATATTTGCAGTCACTCTTGACAATTCAAAGTAGCGTTTTGCTTAAGAAATGTGAATTATGCAGTAGCATAATCAATTTAAATAAAACAGCAGCACAGGAAGCTTTCTTGCACAATTTTACTTTGAATTAACAGATACTTCACAATTACGCACCTTTGAATTGAAGGAGGAGCTGTATGTCATTCTGATGAATAGCCTTGTTAGAATAGAAATGTTGACCAGTTAGTTCTCTCTGCAGAGGCTGAGTGATGGTACACTTTCAGTTTTATTTAGCTTTTTGATTACATTTATACAGCTGCTTTCAAACAATAAATTATCCCACAGTGTTTTGCAGAGGGGTGATATGGGCACAAAAGCAGAAAGTGAACTAAGACATGATAATAGAGGTAGGTTTTGAGAATAGAAACATAGAAACATAGAAAATAGGTGCAGGAGTAGGCCATTCGGCCCTTCGAGCCTGCACCACCATTCAATAAGATCATGGCTGATCATTCACCTCAGTATCCCTTTCCTGATTTCTCTCCATACCCCTTGATCCCTTTAGCCGTAAGGACCATATCTAACTCCCTCTTGAATATATCCAATGAACTGGCATCAACAACTCTCTGCGGTAGGGAATTCCACAGGTTAACAACTGTCTGAGTGAAGAAGTTTCTCCTCATCTCAGTCCTAAATGGCTTACCCCTTATCCTTAGACTGTGTCACCTGGTTCTGGACTTACCCAACATCAGGAACATTCTTCCTGCATCTAACCTGTCCAGTCCCGTCAGAAGTTTATATGTTTCTATGAGATCCCCTCTCATCCTTCTAAACTCCAGTGAATCAAAGCCCAGTCGATCCAGTCTCTCCTCATATGTCAGTCCAGCCGTCCCGGGAATCAGTCCGGTGAACCTTCGCCGCACTCCCTCAATGGCAAGAACATCCTTCCTCAGATTAGGAGACCAAAACTGAACACAATATTCCAGGTGAGGCCTCACCAATGCCCTGTACAACTGCAGTAAGATCTCCCTGCTTCCTGTACTCAAAACCTCTCGCTATGAAGGCCAACATACCATTTGCCTTCTTCACCGCCTGCTGTACCTGCATGCCAACTTTCAACGACTGTGCACCATGACACCCAGGTCTCGTTGCACCTCCCCTTTTCCTAATCTGCTGCCATTCAGATAATATTCTGCCTTCGTGTTTTTGCCACCAAAGTGGATAACCTCACATTTATCCACATTATACTGCATCTGCCATGCATTTGCCCACTCACCAAATCTGTCCAAATCACCCTGCAGCCTCTTAGCGTCTCCTCACAGCTCACACTGCCACCCAGTTTAGTACCATCTGCAAACTTGGAGATATTACACTCAATTCCTTTATCTAATCATTAATGTACATTGTAAATAGCTGGGATCTCAGCACTGAGCCCTGCGGCACCCCACTAGTCACTGCCTCCCATTCTGAAAAGGACTTGATTATCCCGACACTCTGTTTTCTGTCTGCCAACCAGTTCTCTGTCCACATCAGTACATTACCCCCAATACTATGTGCTTTAATTCTGCACACCAATCTCTTGTGTGGAACCTTGTCAAAAGTCTTTTGAAAGTCCAAATACACCATATCCACTGTTCTCCCTTGTCCACTCTACTAGTTACATTCTCAAAAAATTCCAGAAGATTTGTCAAGCATGATTTCCCTTTCATAAATCCATGTTGACTTGGTCCAATCCTGTCACTGCTTTCCAAATACGCTGTTATTTCATCTTTAATAATTGATTCCAACATTTTCCCCACTATTGATGTCAGGCTAACCGATCGATAATTACCCGTTTTCTCTCTCCCTCCTTTTTTAAAAAGTGGTGTTACATTAGCTACCCTCCAGTCCATAGGAATTGATCCAGAGTCGATAGACTGTTGGAAAATGATCACCAATGCATCCACTATTTCTAGGGCCACTTCCTTAAGTACTCTGGCATGCAGACTATCAGGCCCTGGGGATTTATCGGCCTTCAATTCCATCAATTTCCCTAACACAATTTCCCACCTAATAAGGATATCCTTCAGTTCCTCCTTCTCACTAGACCCTCGGTCCCCTAGTACTTCCGGAAGGTTATTTGTGTCTTCCTTCGTGAAGACAGAACCAAAGTATTTCTTCAACTGGTCTGCCATTTCTTTGTACCCCATTATAAATTCACCTGAATCTGACTGCAAGGGACTATGTTTGTCTTCACTAATCTTTTTCTCTTCACATATCTATAGAAGCTTTTGCAGTTAGTTTTTATGTTCTCTGCAAGCGTTCTCTCATGCTCTATTTTCCCACTCCTAATTAAACCCTTTGCCCTCCTCTGCTGAATTCTAAATTTCTGCCAGTCCTCAGGTTTGCTGCTTTTTCTGGCCAGTTTATATGCCTCTTCCTTGGATTTAACACTATCCTTAATTTCCCTTGTTAGCCACGGTTGAGCCACCTTCCCCGTTTTATTTTTACTCCAGACAGGGATGTACAATTATTGAAGTTCATCCATGTGATCTTTAAATGTTTGCCATTGCCTATCTACCATCAACTCTCTAAGTATCATTTGCCAGTCTATTCTAGCCAATTCATGTCTCATACCATTGAAGTTACCTTTCCTTAAGTTCAGGACCCTAGTCTCTGAATTAACTGTGTCACTCTCCATCTTAATAAGGAATTCTACCATATTTTGATCATTCTCCCCCAAGGGGCCTCGCACAACAAGATTGCTAATTAGTCCTTTCTCATTACACATCACCCAGTCTAGGATGGCCAGCCCTCTAGTTGGTTCCTCGACATATTGGTCCAGAAAACCATCCCTAATACACTCCAGGGAATCCCCCTCCATCATATTGCTACCAGTTTGGTTAGCCCAATCTATATGTAGATTAAAGGCGCCTATGATAACTGCTGTACCTTTATTGCACGCATCCCTAATTTCTTGTTTGATGCTGTCCCCAACCTCACTACTACTGTTTGGTGGTCTGTACACAACTCCCACTAGCTCCGCAGCTCCACCCATACAGATTCCACATCATGCAAGCTAATGTCCTTCCTTACTATTGCATTAATTTCCTCTTTAACTAGCAACGCTACCCCACCTCCTTTTCCTTTCTGTCTATCCTTCCTGAATGTTGAATACCGCTGGATGTTGAGTTCCCAGCCTTGGTCACCTTGGAGCCATGCCTCCGTGATGCTAATTATATCATATTCATTAATTGCTGCCTGTGCAGTTAATTCGTCCACCTTATTACGAATACTCCTCGCATTGAGGCACAGAGCCTTCAGGCTTGTCTTTTTAACACACTTTGCCCTTTTAGCATTTTGCTGCAATGTGGCCCTTTTTGATTTTTGCCTTGGGTTTCTCTGCCCTTCACTTTTACTTTTCTTCTTTCTATCTTTTGCTTCTGCCCCTATTTTACTTCCCTCTGTCTCCCTGCATAGATTCCCATCCCCCTGCCATATTAGTTTAACTCCTCCCCAACAGCACTAGCAAACACTCCCCCTAGGACATTGGTTCCGGTCCTGCCCAGGTGCAGATCGTCCGGAGAGAGAGAGATAGCGAGGCAAAGATGTTTACAAAGAGAGTCCGAGAACACAGAGTCATGGGGACTGAAGGCTCTGCCGCTTTTGGTGGAGTGAATTCGATCCAAGTTGCAAGAGTTGTTAGGACATGGAAGCAGATCCATAATAGTCTTTAAAAGGGAAATGATTTACTATTTGAAAAATAAACATTTAAAAGGGCAGGATAGTCCTTTTAGAGAGCCAATTCAGGTGCAATGTATTGAATGGCCTTCTGTATACTACAATGCTAAGGGCTGGATTTTCAAGTTTTTTCGATTCCGGCCATTTTCGGGCGCAAATAGAGCAAATTTTTTTTTTAGCGCCGGGTTAGCCAGAACGTGCAACCTTTGCCAAATGAAAGTTGCCGACGAGCATTAGTGCTAACTCTGGCGTTGCACAACAGATTTTGTACGCTGGAGCTGAAACTTCCGCCCTGAAAAAAAATCGTCTCTTCTGCACATGCGCAAATTTTTTGTTGTTTTTTTTCTTCTTCCCCGCTTCTGATCAGCTGTCCGATCGCAAACGCTAAAGCAGGCAGGGAGCACCCGCGCACATGCGCAATACACCCAAGGCTGAATCAGCCATTTCACTTTTGATTTGGCTTATGGAGGATCACAGCTTCATGGATGAGGACAGACAACGGGCGAGGAGATTTACCACTGAGGTAAACGAGGAAAGGAGATGGGCAGACTTACATAGGAGGGGTGGAAGTCGACCCCTCGCAGCAATCTTTAAGAAGATATGGAGGGAGATTGCAGAGGAGATTTCTGCCTCCGGCGCTGTTGCTCGAACCGGCATACAGGGTCAAAAAAAATGTAACGATCTCACCAGGGTTGTCAGAGTGAGTACCATTTTCATTCATGCACTCCATTACTGAAATTATAAATCTGACGCACTATTTGTTCTGATGCTGTTGCTTGGTCTCAGCACTCTGTGGGTTGCCTCCTAAAATGCATGAACATAGATAGGCTTAGTTCGGCATCCTATTTGCCCTGAATGATCTTTAAACGTTATTAAGATTGCTTTCTGAGATCTCATAAGTTCCGCACTTCGATGTCCCCCTGATGAACCACGTGCAACTTCCAAGGCCATTAAACGGAGAACTGTATTACATTCACACAGTATGACATAAGTGCCTTGGTAGCTATCTGTGTGTGCCACAAGAGCACTTGGACCCTCTGCTAACCATTCGTATTTTCATCTTTGCAGGCAAAGAAGTCCCATAACCGCCAGGAGCAGCGGTGGACAGGCGGTGGTCGGGGTCGCACTCTGCCACTGACTGACGTGGAGGAGCGAGTGGCAGGCCTCGTCGGCGTCTCCGGTCGGGCAGCTGCTGATGGGGGTGCTGCCCCCTCTTTGATACTGAGGGTAAGTTCTGCACACTCCCTGGGCTGGGTTGGGGCAATGTCATACAGTGTCTGTGGAGTAGGGTTGAGGCAATGTCATACAGTGTCTGTGGAGTAGGGTCGGGGCAATGTCATACAGTGTCTGTGGAGTAGGGTCGGGGCAATGTCATACAGTGTCTGTGGAGTAGGGTTGAGGCAATGTCATACAGTGTCTGTGGAGTAGGGTCGGGGCAATGTCATACAGTGTCTGTGGAGTAGGGTTGAGGCAATGTCATACAGTGTCTGTGGAGTAGGGTCGGGGCAATGTCATACAGTGTCTGTGGAGTAGGGTCGGGGCAATGTCATACAGTGTCTGTGGACTAGGATTGGGGCAATATCATGCAGTGTGTGTGGACTAGGGTTGGTGCAATGTGATGCAGTGTCTGTGGACTAGGGTTGGTGCAACGTGATGCAGTGTCTGTGGACTAGGGTTGGGGCAATGTCATGCAGTGTCTGTGGACTACATATAATGGAGTAGTGGCGGTCCTTTAAATGAGCCTGCGTTATGTAACCTTTCTCATGTCACCCTGTCCCCTCCCCTGCTGTTAACCACTGGTCGATGCCTTATAAATATAATGGCTGATATAGTATAGACCCCATCTTTTAAAATGTCCTTAAATGTCCTTTACAATGAACTATAAACTGACATAAAACTGCACTATGAAAAACGCAGCCTTCTTCTCCAAATCCTTTTCGATAGTGAATTAGTCAAGACAGCAATGGCCAGTATGTAATTGGCTTATGTCACAAGACAATGACAGATGGTTTAGTGAACCTTCTAGAAATTGCACATGTATGGATGATGAGTGACAATAGGCTGCACCTGGCCATGCCTTTCCCTACCCCTCCACTCACTTTCACTAGATGAAGAAAATGGAACGTTAAAAATGGGTCTGCAGATCATAAAGGCCTGCGCGAAGTTTGTTGATCTCAGCCAGGACAATGATGAGCCATTATAATTGGCTTTGAAGAGAGGAAATTAGCCCAGTAATGTCAATGAACTGAGCAATATCTATTTGACAGTGATCCATAAACATAAGAAAAAGTTTGCTCAGAACAGAAAATTTATCATCATATCATTAGTCACTAAAGCAAGGTCAAAAGTGACATTGACCCAGAAATCCCTGTTTCTTCTTCCCGCGAGCGTTCGACTAAAAGTAAGAGAAAAGATGTGCACCTACCTTTTGGTCGAATGCCCTCCAGAGATCCTGGACTCAAGACCTCCTCTTGCGCAATAGAGCACGTTCACATTGGGACGGCCGCAGGAGTCACGTGGGCCTGGACACCCAATTACGGTAAAGTATTTTCTCATTCATAGTAATAGGAGCTTCATAACCAAAATACTACATAAAACATTAAAAAAGCACCTCACATAAATACACTATAGAAATTAAAGTTGATAGAAATGTTTTTTAAAGAAAAAAATTTGCCAATTTTCAAAAAAAGTTTTAATTATGGTTAAAAATAAATGTAACATAGTGGGTAGGGTTTTTTAAAATAATGTGTGTTTTTTTAAATGTAATTTAATTATATTTTTGTTTGTTTTTAAACAGTAAAAGTAAGCTATGCGCCTGCTTTTATCAGGCGCAAGAGTTTTGAGGACATTTGCTGGGCAAGATATGCGTAAATCCCGCAATCTTGCCCTGGCAAATGTCCTCGCTCCTGAGATACAGAGGAAATGTCAAGCCAGAAACTTGACAGATCGGTTTTCAGCGCATGCGCATTGCGCGCTGAAAACCGGCTTTTCCAATGCCTTCCTGAGTCCGTAGAAACTTCATACGGATCCAGGGAGGCCATGATTTCTGGACCATTATCTATTCCTTCCAAATGCCAAAGATATACTCAGGTTTTGAGTTACAGAAAAAAAAGATCAGCTCTGTAGTAAATGTCTACATTTTTATTAACTTGAACAATTTTATATCCTTATAAAACAGCATTAAACTTACCTAATCTCCATTTTAAAGATGGCGCCGTTAGCGCTGGGTGCGCCCTGGGTCGGACCTGGGTGTGACTGGTTTTTGCTGTCGGGTTCTCGGGCGGACGCTAAATCGGGCAATATGCTCGGAAATTCTGCCCGAGGCACTAGCGCAGCATTGCATGACTATTGACATCATCTAAACGCTGGAAACATCAGGAGGGCGCTAAGTTTTAGCGCCGCCACAAAACCACTGCTGAAAGTTCCACCCGGGCGCATAATGTTGTGCACCCCGTTTTGCGACTAAAACATTGTTTTTGCTCCCCGCCCAGATGCTGAACGGGGCAGAGATGAGCTGAAAATCCAGCCCTAAGGTTCTGTGTGTGTGCATGAACTACAAGAGTCCATCAATGAGACAGGAAGGGCACTTCACTAAACTGTACAGGGCAACAATTAGAATGGACACAAATTGGGTATTACACTGAATGTTAGTAGTGCATCAGTTAATCGGGTCAAGAATTATACATTACTTAGTCAGGACAGGCACCCTCCTCTTTCTTATTTACTTGCTGGCCCTTGGCAACTTCATCTTCAGACAACAACAAAAACTTGAATTTATATAGTGTAATGTATTCGCTTCATGGGTCATTTGCTTAAGCATTCATAGCAACACATTTCTATTAACAAAAAGAAAAGAAATAAAGACTTGGATTTATGTTCACGTCCACCGAACATCTCAAAGCACTTCACAGCCAATGAAATACATTTGGCGTGTAGCCACTGTTGTAATGTAGGAAACTGGCAGCCAATTTATGCACAAGCAAGCTCCCACAAACAGCAATGTGATAATGACCAAATCTTTTTTTTTGTTATGTTAATTGAGGGATAAATACCTCCCCTGCTCTTCTTTGAAATAGTGCCATGGGATCTTTTACGTCCACTTGAGAGAACAGACAGAGCCTCGGTCTCTGCAAAAGAGACTAGTTGGTTTATTAACAAAGGTTTAAAAAGAAAGAAGGATTTATATAGCGCCTTTCATGACCACCAGACATCTCAAAGTGCTTTAACAATCACACTACACCTTACCAGTTCATCTACTAGGCTCACAAGTGCATATCCCATCATCGATGACCTAGACCCAACTGACTGGGGTTTTATTGAGTCTTGTGAACATCACGTGACTGGCTAAGCCACTCACAATGCAACAGCTCTACAACATACTCACAGGTGCATACATTACATATAGTGCCTCTAAAGTAGTAAAACATCCCAAGGTGTTACACAGGAGCATTATCAAATAAAACTTGACACCAAGCCACATGAGATAGTAGGGCAGAAGAGGTAGTGTCATGTATGTATGCTTGGGGTTACTAGCCACCAGATGGCGCCACTGTCGGAGTTCATTGGGCTGTACGCACGTGTGTGCAGCCTAGGTATAATAGGCAAACCATCATGTAATGTAATCACTTTGGGCCCTACTAAAGCAGAGCCAGGTTTGTACCTGTGTTAGTTTACAGTATTCAGTCTATCGAGTTATTACATACATAACATTTGGCGACGGGGTAACTTAAGAACCTTCGCATTCAAAATGAGCACAATTGGAATTCTGGAGAGATTCGTGGAGGGAGAGGACTGGGCAGATTTTGTAGTTCGCCTGGACTAGTACTTCGTGGCCAACAAAATGGTGGAACCCACTGATGCAGTTAGGCGCAAGCGGACTTCCTCACAGTTTGCGGTCCGAAAATCTATGGACTCATAAAGAATCTTTTTTCGCCTGCAAGTCCAACAGACAAGGACTATGAGGAATTGTGTGCTCTGGTACGTGACCATTTCAAACCAGAAGAAGGCATCATCATCTCATGATATTGATTTTACACGCACGTTCGTTCTGAGGGCCAGGAATTCGTTGCCGGCCTAAGACGTCTAGCTGGACCGTGTAAGTTTGAAAATGCGTTGGGAGACATGCTGTGGGACTTCTTTGTAATCGTCATCAACCACGAGGTGATCCTGTGTAAGCTACTGGCGGCGGAGACGCTGGATTTGAGCAAGGCCATAACGATTGCCCAGGCATGCATGACGACTAACAAAAACTTAAAGCAGATATCATTGAAAAATCGGAACTCGGCAAGTACTGTAAACAAGATTGTATCGTCGTTTGGCAGAGCTGCATATGGCAGGGCCTATTCAACTGCGTATGCGAAACCTGTGGCTGCCCAGTCCGCCAATGGGAATGAAACTGATTTCACCGTGTTGGCGTTGTGGGGGCAATCATCGGTCTCAACAGTGTCGGTTTAAACAGTACATTTGTAAAAGCTGTTTGAGACTGGGGCATCTCCAGCGCTTGTGTCCGCAACTGTGCAAGCATGCTGCGATGCACCACATGGAGGATGATGACCAGTATAGCGTGGATCTGGATATGCAATCCGAGATACCAGAGGAGGAAGTGTATGGACTGTATTCGTTCCTAACAAAGAGCCAACCGATAATGATTAATGTGAAACTTGACGGTGTGCCGGTACTGATGGAATTGGACACGGGGTCGAGTCAGTCAATAATGAATCAGAGGACATTCGACAAGCTGTGGGATACTAAGGCTGTGAGGCCTAAACTGAGTCCAGTCAATGCCAAGTTGCGTACGAACACTAAAGAACTCATAACAGTGATTGGCAGTGCAGTAGTCAAGATGTCGTATGATGGTGGGTTCATGATTTACCATTATGGATTGTTCCAGGCAATGGTCCAACGCTGTTCAGGAATTGGCTAGAAAAAAATCAAATGGAATTGGATTGATATCAATGGTTGTCGTCGGAGGATGATACTCCATGTGCTCAAGTGCTGAGCAAGTTCCCCTCACTGTTTGAACCAGGCATCGGCAATTTCACGGGAGCCAAGGTGCAGATCCACGTGGACTCGGATGCAAGACCTGTCCATCATAAAGCTCGGGCGGTTTCGTACATGATGAGAGAGAAGGTCGAAATAGAACTGACAGACTCCAGCATGAAGGGGTCATATCACCGGTCGAATTTAATGAATGGGCCAGCCCCATTGTTCCTGTGTTAAAGAGTGATGGCACTGTCAGGTTTTGTGGAGACTACAAGGTTACGATCAACCAAGTTTCGAAACAGGATCAATACCCGTTACCGAAGGCTGATGACCTGTTTGCAACGCTAGCCAGGGGAAAGTTGTTCACTAAACTGGATCTGACATCAGCCTACGTGACACAGGTGCTGGTTGAGATGTCGAAGAATCTTGTGTGTATCAACACTCATAAAGTACTGTTTATCTACAACAGGTGTCCTTTCGGAATTCACTTGGCTGCAGCCATATTTCAGAGGAACATGGAGAGTCTACTGAAGTCCGTTTCTAGAACTGTCGTGGTCCAAGATTACATCCTGGTCACAGATCGTGACACTGCCAAACATCTGAACAACCTGGAAGAGGTTCTACATCATCTGGACAAAGTGGGACTCAGACTGAAACGTTCGAAGTGTGTCTTCATGGCACCGGAAGTCGAATTCCTAGGGAGGAAAATTGCTGCTGACGGCATCAGGCCTACGGACTCAAAAACCAAGGCCATCAAAAATGCACCCAAGCCTCAGAATGTGACGGAGCTGTGTTCGTTCCTTGGTCTACTCAACTACTTCGGTAATTTCCTACCTAGATTGAGCACCTTATTAGAGCCACTGCACATGCTGCTAAGAAAAAGCGGCAACAAGGTTTGGGGTGCGTCTCAAGATAGAGCTTTTGAGAAAGCTACTAATCTGCTTTGCTCTAACAAGCTGCTGGTACATTATGATTTGTGTAAGCATCTAATATTGGCCTGTGATGCTTCGTCATATGCAGTTGGTTGCATGCTCCAACAAGCTAATGAGTCGGGTAAACTACAACCTGTTGCGTATGCTTCCAAAAGTTTGTCAAAGGTGGAAAGAGCCTACAGCATGGTAGAAAAAGAAGCATTAGCCTGTGTGTATGGGGTTAAAAAGATGCATCAGTATCTGTTTGGTCTTCGGTTTGAATTGGAAACAGATCACAAGCCACTCATTTCACTATTTTCAGAAAACAAAGCTATCAATACCAATGCATTGTCCTGCATCCAGAGGTGGGTGCTGACATTATCTGCCTATGATTATGTCATTCGCCATAGACCTGGCACCGAGAATTGTGCCAATGCACTGAGCTGTCTGCCGTTGCCACACCGGAGGTGGAGACACCACAACCTGCAGATCTACTGTTAGTTAAGGATGCTTTTGAAATTGAAGGAACCTCCGTCACGGCTCAACAAGTTAAGATATTATCGGTTGTGAAACGTTGTGTCCTTAGTGGTGATTGGTCTGCCATACCTAAGCAAATGGGTGATGAGACCAAACCTTACAACCGCTGCAAAGACAAACTATCCATTCAGTCAGATTGTTTACTGAAGGTAATCATGTTGTTATGCCTAAGAAAGGCAGAGAGAAATACATAGCACTCATCCGGTATTGTCGTGATGAAACCCATTGCCAGGTCTCATGTATGGTGGCCTGGAATTGACTTTGCAGGTCCCTTCCTGAGAAAGATGTTTTTAGTTGTGGTGGATGCATATTCCAAGTGGATAGAGTGTATAATTATGTCATCCAGCACATCCACAGCTATCATTGAGAGCCTTCGTGTCATGTTTGCCACTCATGGTCTGCCCGACATCGTTGTAAGTGACAATGGACCTTTCTTCATTAGTCTGGAGTTTCAAGAGTTCATAAAACTCAATGGTTTCAAACATGTGAGGTCAGCACCATTCAAATCCGCATCCAATGGTCAAGCAGAGCATGCTATCCAAACCATCAAGCAGAGTATGAAACGTGTAACTCAAGGTTCACTGCAGACTCGCTTGTCGTGCATCTTGCTTAGTTACAGGACAAGACCCCACACGCTTACCGGGACCCCCCTATTGAACTATTGATGAAGAGAGGTCTCAAGACCAAGCTCTCTCTTGTCCACCCTAACTTGAATGATCATGTTGAATACAGACGTCAAAGTCAGCAGTGGTATCATGATCGCGCTGCTGTGTCACGCGACATTTCTGTTAACGATCCTGTGTATGTACTAAATTATGGTCAAGGTCCCAAGTGAATCGCCGGTACTGTTATGGCCAAGGAGGGTAACAGAGTGTTTATCATCAAGCTCAAGAATGGGCAGACATGCAGGAAAAATGTCGATCAGATAAAGCTGCGGCACACGGATGAACCGGACAGTCTGAGGAAGACACAATCAGTGACCAACCAATCTACCCTCAGTCATCAGAGGACTCCACTGTCATCAATGAATCTGGACTTTCAATCACTGACATGGTCATTGCCACTCCCATCAGATCGGATACCCAGTCATAACAGATTCAGAACGCTTGCCCAAGGCTGGAGTTGAACTGAGATGATCAACTCGGGAGCGAAAAGCCCCGGACCGTCTCAATTTGTAAAAAGACTGTTACTAATATCTGAAAAGGGTGATATTGTCATATATATCTATGCTTATGGTTACTAGCCACCAGGTGGCGCCACTGTCAGAGGTCATTGGATTGTATGCACGGGTGTGTGGCCCAGGTATAAAAGTCAAGCCATCATGTAATGTAATCACTTTGGGCCCTAATAAAGTAGAGCCAGGTTTGTACCTGTGTTAGTTTACAGTATTCAGTCTATCGAGTTATTACATAGATAACGGGTAGGTTTTTAGGAGTGTCTTAAAGGAGGAAAGAGAGGTGGAGAGGCGGAGAGGTTTAGGGAGAGAATTCCAGAATTTAGCGTCTTGGCAGTTGACGACATGCCGCCAATGATGGAACAATTAAAATCTGGGATGTGCAAGAATTGAAGGAGTGCATCTATCCCTGAGGGCTGTACGGCTGGAGGAGGTTACAGAAATAGGGAGGAGCGAGGCCATGGAGGTATTTGAAAACAAGAATGAGAATGTTAAAGTAGAAGCATTGCTTAACCGGGAGCCAATGTAGGTCAGAGAGCACAGGTGTGATGGGTGAACGAGGCTTGGTACGTCAGGATACAGGTAGCAGTGTTTTAGATGAACTTAAGTTTAAGGAAGGTGGAAGATGGGAGGCCGTGTAGGAGTGCATTGGAATAGTCAAGTCTCGAGGTAACAAAGGCATGGATGAGGGTTTCAGCAGCAGATGAGCTAAAGCAGGGACGGAGTTTAGTAACGTTACGGAGGTGGAAATAGGCGGTCTTAGTGATGGCCCGGATATGTGGTTGGAAGCTCAAGTCAGGTTCAAATACGATACCAAGGTTCAGATAAGAGATCAGTTGATTTGCAACCTTGGCGTCTTGTTTGACCTTGAGCTCAGTTTCCAACTGTATATTGTCCTTATCGCAAAGATCACTTACTTCAACATCTGTAAGATCGTCTACCTCTGCCCGCACCTCAGTCCATTTGCCACCGAAACCCTCGTTCAAGCCATAACCATCTCCAGACTTGATTATTCCAAAGATTCCTGGCCAGTCTTTCCTTGCCAACTCTCTGTCAAACTTGGGTTAATTTAAAATTCAGCTGCTTGTATCCTATCCTGCACCGTCCTGATTTATTTCCCCCATCCTTACTGACCGATATTAGCTCCTGATCCCCCAATGCATCAGATTTAAAATAATCATTGTGTTTATCGCTCCATTGATTTTCTTCACCCCTCCTAATCCTTCCTCCTTTGGCCAAGCCATTTTCATTTTTGAAGTGGTTTGGGATGTTTTTCTACATTAAAGACACTATGTAAATGCAAACTCTTGTTATTCTGTTACAATACAACAATTAGGATGGCCAATGCACTAACTAATCAACTAACATGAGAACTAGTCAACAAACAAAGTAATTTTTGCCCAGTCTTCCAGTTGCTTTTTGTACTGTCATCCAGTGCCAGCGCAACTTTCACATCAATGTGTAGCCGAAAAGCAAGACTCAAGAATTTATAACAGTAAACACAGATGTGTCTAGATTTAAATTATTGTGCCTTAGAAAACATCGCTAAACATTTTTATAAATGATTTCAAACTATAATCTTTTGTTTAAACATGCGAGTGTGTGTGTTTGTGTACCTGTTGAGGAGGTGGTGGAAGCAACTGCTCAGGTTACAGAATATGATGTGCTGGATTTTTGAGAGAATTAAAATATTCTCTGACTTATCTTTTAGCATGGCAACACTAAATGTAAGACATTAAATCAGAACCCAGCTGTAATAAATGTACTCAGCTCCTATTTCTTATGTTCTTATATTTGCATTTTATTTCCAGTACTGGATGAGCAGAAATTTTCTCCAATTAAATATTGGGAAGACCGAAGCCATTGTCTTTGGTCCCCGCCATAAACTCCGTTCCCTAGCCACTGACTCCATTCCTCTCTCTAGCATGTGTCTGAGGCTGAACCAGACTGTTCGCAACCTTGGTGTCATATTTGACCCTGAAATGAGCTTACGACCACGTATCCGCGACATAACTAAAACCGACTATTTCCACCTCCGTAACGTTATCTATTTTAGCCTCTGCCTCAGCTCATTTGCTGCTGAAACCCTCATCCATGCCTTTGTTACCTCGAGGCTTGACTACTCCAACGCACTCCTGGCTGGCCTCCCACATTCAACCCTACGTAAACTTGAGATTATCCAAAACTCGGCAGCCTGTATCCTAACTCGCACCAAGTCCCATTCACCCATCACCCCTGTGCTCGCTGACCTACATTGGCTCCCGGTTAAGCAATGCCTCAATTTCAAAATTCTCATCCTTGTTTACAAATCCCTCCGTGGCCTCATCCCTCCCCATCTCTGTAATCTCCTTCAGCCTC
The DNA here is from genome assembly GCF_044704955.1 of Pristiophorus japonicus. NCBI lineage: Eukaryota > Metazoa > Chordata > Chondrichthyes > Pristiophoridae > Pristiophorus > Pristiophorus japonicus. The sequence continues at coordinate 73,726,190 of NC_091980.1, read as the reverse complement.
ACAATCTCCCGCGATATCTGCGCGCCTCAAATTATGCCCTTTTGAGCATCCCTGATTATAACCATTGGTGGCTGTGCCTTCAGCTGTTTAGGCCTGAAGCTCTGGAACTCCATTCTAAACCTCTCCACCTCTCTACCTCTCTTTCTTCCTTTAAGACGCTCCTTAAAATCTACCTCTTTGACCAAGCTTTTGCTCATCTGCTGTAATTTCTTCTTATGTGCCTTGGTGTCACATTTTTGTTTTTATCACACTCCTGTTAAGCTTCTTGCGATGTTTTACTACGTTAAAGGTGCTATAGAAATACAAGTTGTTGTTGTTGTTGATTATGTGGTACTGAAGATAACAATACTTTGATAGTTTAGGAATACAATGACCTTTGTTTGCACAATGTTTTGTCTATGCCGCTTCCTGTAACTTTTAATTAGTATCAGATACTTACTTTATATACTTTATATTTTATGCTTAATATTTTATGGCAAAAAAGAACTTTATTCACTTCTGTATCTTGTGCCTGTTTTTCATAACGATGGGTGTTTTGTTACAACAGCCTGTAAATGCAGAACCGTTGGCTGTAATCTTTTTGCAGGTAGGCGGGTTGGGGGCGGGGTATCCAAAGAGGGTGGGAAACCCTGGAGGCAGGGTTTCCTGCCGGCCCTGCAGACTTTAACAACAGGGCCTTATTTGCAGCCAGCCAAATTGAGAGGCTGGCTGGCTGCGGGGGAGTAGGCCTGCAGGTGCATAGAGGGAGCGAATAGTGTGGTCTGGGGGAAGGATGGGGGGGAGGGTCGGTCGGGGATCTAGGAGGGCTCGGTCGGGGTTTGCGAGGAGCCTCAGTCGGGAATCACGGGGGTGGGGGGGGATCTTGGCTGGGGAGCGGCAGGGAGGCGGGTGGAGAGGGGATTGGGGCCGGCCACCAGAGGATTGTGGCCGTCCTCAGCATCATCGGTGGGTTGGATGATCGGAGGCCTTGTGGTGGAGTCTCCAATCTCAGGGGAGGTGGGTTAGGTAGGGACCCTGGAATCAGGAGGTGGGTATTGTAATGTATTTGCTTCATGGTTCCTTGCTTAAGAATTCATAGCACACATTGCTGTTAAGAAGTAGTTGGTTTATTCAAAAAGGTTTAATAATCACACTACACATTATCAGTTTATCCACTGAGGCTCACAACTGCATACCTCATTGTGGCTGACCGAGACCCAACTGACTGGGTTTTATTGAGTCTTGTGAACATCACATGACTGGCTAAGCCACTCACAATGCAACATCTATACAAACCTTTGAGCATACATTACACTGCTTCCCATTTTTTTTAGAAGCAAGTTATATATACAATATTTCAAAAGATTACTTATCATGAATACAATTTTACAAATTTGACTGCTGAGCCTGAGCATCTTGTAAGCTTTTAGCTTCCTCCTGCTCCGACCTCCATTTCTTTGCAATTGGCTGGCTGTGCCCGTCTTCTATATTCTTATTTGACTCAAGAGACTGTCTTGGGAGATTTCTATTTTCAGGGCATGTAGCCCAGGATTCCTGACCTCTATCTTCCTTGAAACACATACATCAGTCCTAGTGTTTGCCTTCTTCCTAAGCTCTTGATATTCCCAGTTATCAATATCCTGTCTGGGTGGTTTGCGTTTTCTCATTGATCTTCTCAACTGAACCCCAACTCCACCTCCCCCCTCAGAAGATACAAATGGCTCAATTTTCCCTAGTGCCATTTTTTGGCGTATTGCCAGAGTTATGCCCCTTTTTCTTGGCCCCAACTACTCCAAAAACAAGTAGCAAGTTTCCCCATTCTATTTTTTTTAATTGGTACTGCGCAGCCTGTCCTGTAGCTTCAGGGGGTGGAGCCTAATGTCTGCGCCAAAAAAATTATGCCGCCCTTCTGCGCTTGCACGAAAAAAAGGGACGTTTTGGACATGATTCCTATGGGTGCGCATGCTCAGTACAGCTCCCGGTCTGCATTTGGCCATTTTTAATACTCATTGGAAAAATTGGAGCTGCAATACAAGATGCAACGCGGCGCAAGGACCAATAATTTCTTACAGGATGAAGTGGAGGCACTAGTTACTGTGGTTGAGGCCAGATGGCACGAGCTGGACACCAGCAGAGGTCACATAAATGTTCCACCAAAAGAAATGAAGAAACGCTGGAACCAACTTGCACAAGATTACTGTGCAATGGTGACCACCCTGAGGTCTGGAGGCCAGTGCAAAAAGAAGTGGCAGGACCTTGGTCAAGTAGTTAGTGTAAATAATATTTTCATTTATTCAATGGAACTACAATTGTAAGTGTGACCATCTGTATGTCCCACCCAGTAGGAAGACGCCCTCTCTAAAAAGTTATATTTTCATCTTTGAAGAGGAAGATGGCACACAAAGCAAACGAGAAAAAACTCGAACAGGAGGAGGCCCGGCAAATCTGCAGCTAGTGACACCCTTGGAGAAAGGCAACCACCACTGCACAGCTGGGCCCACACTCAAGGGAGAGGGTAAGTCCTGCAAATTCCACCGTCTGGCTTTGCTAAATGTTAAGTACTGCACGGGCTAGCCATGCTTCGGTTCATGGGGATGTCACCATCAGCTACGCTTCGGTTGATGCAATGTGCTATCATTCATCATGGTCCTTCAAATCAGTCTGCTGCCTGTGCTGTGGGTGCCTACTCATGCCACCCTGCCCCCTCCTCTGCTGCTAACCATTTGTCTGTTCTGTTACATTTTGTAGAATTTGAGGCCAACCCTGGCGATGCAGAAGAAGATTCAGACACGGACGAGCCTGAAGAGGAGAACATCTTCCAATCACACCTTCCAGACCAAGAGCATAGGGGTAAGGTTGAGGGGAAGGGGATAGATGAATCCCCCACTGTTGCACTCACTCTGAAGGAGGTGCAGGTGCCACCCATTGAGGTGCCAGCCCCTTCCGAGTGGTATGAGTGTTGGTGGGTCATTCCATGGTTTTCCACCGTCCGAGGGTGCGGATTCCAGTGGGATCAGTGAGGCATACCCAGGGCCCCACTGTCCGAGGCTGCGGGTCCAGTGGGGTGCAGCGAGGCACATCCAGGGCCCCACCGTCCCAGGCTGTGGGTCCCTGTGGGATGCAGCAAAGCAAACCCAGGAGCCCACCATCTGAGGCTGCGGGTCCAGTGGGGTGCAGCGAGGCACACGAGGGTGAGGAAGGGAAGGAGAGCTCGACAGCGCTCTCCTGAGGTGCAAGATCTAACAGATGTGGTTCAGATGATGGCAATGAGTGCAGAGAGCATTGACCTTACCTGATCACTCCTGGACACCATCAGTGGGATGGGTGATGAGGTATCGAGACTGTCGGAAGAAGTAACAACACTCTCACGAAAAATGGGAACACTGACCGGGAACATGAGGGAGGGAATGTCTCAGTCAGCAGAAACAATGTCAGTGTCAGTGAGGGAATGAGAGAGGGAATGTTTCAGGTAGTTGAAACACTGTCAGTGAACATGAGGGAGGGAATGATGCTGGTATTTGAAACAATGTCAGTGAACATGAGGGAGGAAATGTCAGAGTTAGCTGCTTCAATAAGGGAACATGCCCAGACCCCGCGCCCATTGACAGAATCAACTGCCACTCCCACTCTAATCCCCAGACCAGCCTCTGAAGAGGCCCAAGCCGGGCCTTCCACATTACCACCTGTACCCCCCTATCAAGAAGTGCGCATTGCCTGAGATGTTCAAAAGAATAAGCTTGGTACCAACCCGTGAAATGCTGCACCACCGCCTGCGGACAGGGGTGGAGTCAACAAGACCAAGCGCTGCTGGTGGTCTTAGAATAAGGTGGAGGAGAGATGGGTGCAGCCTTTCTTTGCTGCTGCTGCTGCTGTTGTTGTTGTTATTATTATTGTTGTTTCTGTTGTATGTTCTCAAATTAAAAGTTTTTTGTAAGTTATGTAAATTTACAAGTTTAAAAGTTTGTAAGTGAACTTAAAGTTTTTAAGTGATTTTAGAGTTGTAACTGATCTTAAAGTTTGTAAGTGATCTTAACTGAAAACTTTAAAGTTTGATGCAAGAATATTTTTATTAAAGTTAAGTACAAACAAATGTTTGTTAAACTTTTGAATAAAATATACTTTAAATTATAACTTACATTATTTGTTCCATTATTAACACAACTTTTTGAAGTAAACAAGAATCATTTCCATCATTTGTTCCATTAACACAACACATTACAGAACAGGTCCAAACAGTAAACATGGTCCATTTGGAATAGTTGCCGCTGAGCCCTCAGGCAGCAAAGCGTTTACGGATGAGCTGCTGGCACAAGGTAATCATTGTGCTCTGGGTTCAGGTAGTTGCATGGCTTCCTCATCCTCATCCTCCTCATCATCATCTACATCTTCCTCATCATCATCAGCCACTCTCACCTCAGGTGGGTCTTCTACTATCAGCTGCTGCTGCCTCATGATGGCTAAGTTATGCAGCATGCAGCACACAACAGTGAACTGACCGACAATCTCAGGGGAGTATTGCAAGTAGCCTCCGGAATGGTCCAGGCCTCGGAAATGCTGTTTCAAGATGCCAATGGACCTCCCTATTATGCTGTGCATCGCAATGTACGACATGTTGCATTCACTGTCAGCTTTCGTCTGAGTTATGTGTAGGGGCGTCATGAGCCAGGTGATGAGGCCGGACCCTTTGTCTCCCAATAGCCAGCTCTGCCCTTCTGGCTGCTGCTGAAACATGGCCAGTATAACGCTCTCGCGTAGGAATAACACATCATGGGTACTCCCAGAGTATCTTGCCTCAACTGACATGATGTGATGCATGAGTTGCACATTAACGGAGTGGAAGCCTTTTCTGTTCCTGTACATCTCGGAATCCTCCAAAGATGCTCGCAAGGCGATATGGGTACAATCAATGCAGCCCTTTACCTTTGGGAAGCCAGCAATCCTGGAGAAGCCCTTTCACGCATTGTCTGGACGGTTATGGGGAACTTTATGTAGTCATTCCTCTGGGAATATAGTGCAGCAGTCACCTGCCGAATGCAGATATGTGTTGCATGTTGAGAAATGGAGCACACATCCCCAGTTGTGGCCTGGAATGATCCAGATGCATTGAATGAAAGTGCAGCTGTAGCCTTCACTTCAACTGACAAAGCAGTCCTCCTGATGCTTCTAGGTTGCAGGTCTGCTTTTACTAACTCACAGATTTCAGTTACAACTTCTTTGCGGAAACGCAGCCTTCTGACACAGTCTGCATCACTCAGGTGCAGCTATGAACGCATGTCTCGATATATCCGATGTGGGTAAGGCCCATCACCCTACGTACACAGAGGTTCCTCACGCGATGACATCGAATCAATTGTCTCCTCTGCAGCACCATCATGCAGAAGGCTTGCACAAGGTATGGCATGATCAGCTATGATCATATTGAATGGTGGTGCAGGCTCGAAGGGCCGAATGGCCTACTCCTGCACCTATTTTCTATGTTTCTATGTTTCCACGATAAGAAAGTTATTGTCAGTTGTCAATGGTGGTTGGTCAAAAGATGCAGCAAGAAATCGCCGTTCCAATCAGCGTTATTCCAACCGTCAATAAGGTAAGGCCCTTGTGAAGATTTTATAATGAGACAGTCTGAAAAAATTTTGAGGCATGTTTCTCAGAAACAAACCACAATTCCTCAACATCCACGGAAGAATTCAGAAATCAACAGGAACCGAGGGGAGGATCAACATCAATAGCGATGTCAGTTTCAAAGCGATGCAGCAACAGACAAGTTGAAAGCAATCAACGACAGTGCTCCTGTTAAATAACTCTCAGACAAACTAAACAACTGATGGATAAAGTTGGTCTTTTTCTTTTGGATCCCCTTGAAGCTGGCGAACCCTTTCCCGGAGGATGCGTATGGTGGGCTGGGGAGCCTGGCCACGCTCACCTCCTGACACCATTCAGCCGTTGAAATCTAAAGTAGTGTCGCATTCTCTCAACAATGAAGTCGATTTCTGCAGTTGATGATCCCCACAGACCCAACCACACTTTAGGTGAATTTGACATTTCTGCTAGATTGCTTATTCAATCCTACTCACTCAGGAGTCGGGAATCATCAATTTAATTATTATTTTCCTCTGACAATTTATAGAATTGGACCACTCGTTACCACAGCTATTTTCACATCTGGATTTGTGCATCTCTGAAAATCTGTCGCAAGAAAACGACTCATTTCTGATCAACAATTATATTCAGAAGATTCTTTTCCAGTCATTATTTTTACTTAATGACATAGCTTCATGTAATTCTATTTGCTGTTTTATATCCAGTGTAGATTCAGATTCCCTATACTTCTCAGTATTAATTACCACTTAACAATCAACAAACAGCTTGCAGGGCCTGTCTGAACAATATACATTCTCACAGGGGTTACAACTGCTATCTTTATAGAGCCTCAATGCAGGTCACATATTGGTAAGAATAAACAAGGCTCAAGATTCTCCTTAGAAGTCTTATATCAGAACAAACAGGAGAAATAGTGCACTTGGATTACATTTTAGTGAATACAGAATCAATGTGACACCCTTAGCTTCAGAGGCAAAGCAGGAGGCAACTGAATGTGTCTTTGTAAGAGGAGGGGTTCCACCGGTACGCTCGCGGCCTTCCGCGAGAGGTGGGCGCCAGAGGGACTGGAGTGCATCGTCACCCCCGGCAACCACATTTTAATTTGATTTTATATGTTTTAAAGTTTAATTTGTTTTAATTGCCGGGTTTTAGTGCCCCCCCTCCACTTTTATAGGGGACACTTGTAAATTATGGTTTTAGTGCCCAAAAAAAAGCACAAAAAAAACTACAAAAAATACAAAAAAAACCAACAAAAAAAATACAAAAAAGGGCAGTTGAAAAGTGTCTGGAGTGTCCCCCAGATCGGGGGGCACTCGATTTAATTGTTTAATTGTCTTCAACCCAAAAGAGTTGTAAGAGGAGGGGTTTATTTGAAAGCTTTGATCGTGAAATTGTAGCATTTGTAGTTTACCACAATAAACGTCAACTGCAACTCTGGTATGCCCTAAAGACGTACGATATATGAGGAAAAAGTGAACAAGCTCAGGCAGTAAATCTTTTAGCATTTTGCATACTACAGCTTGCTCCCTGTTCCTTCAAGAACAAGTCTGCAATCAGTTAATTTTGAGACAATTGAACTCTCATTAATTAGTCAAGAGTGTTCTGAAAATAAGGGGATAAACTAGATTGTCTTTTATTTCACCAATTAAAGCGGGCTAAAGCTGCTAATTTGATGAGTGTGATAAAGCTTTCACGGGGTGTAATTACTATGGTACTGACCCTCATAAGGCTAATGATATGTTTTAGCATGCTGCTATATTATACTGAAGGTCTGTATTTTACACTTATTCAGCTTCCCATCCTTTTACAGCTGCAGAACTCTAAAAGTATTCAGAGGCTTGAAGCGCTTTTAGAAGTTTGAGTGATATGATAAGATGTTATACAGATGGGAACATTGTTTTTTTTCTTTTATTCCTCATATATACCCATGCTGCAGATTAGCATTCATTGAGAGCCTGCAGCACAATCACAATTGGTTAGGTTGGATTGGATTGGATTTCAGAGTAGATCATTTCAGCTCAACTGGTTACATATTCCAGAGGAACAAAAACATCTTACATTTATATAGCTCCTTTAATGTGCAAAAACGTCCCAAGGTACTTCACAGAAGAGTAATCCAACAAAAATTGACACCGATCCAAAGAAGGAGGTATTAGGAGCTGCAACTAAAAGTTCACTCAAAGAGGTCGGTTTTAAGGAGGGTCTTAAAGGAGAAGAGAAAGCTGGAAATGCAGAGAGCATAAGGGAGGAAATTACAGAGCTTGGGGCCTAGATGGCCGAAGGCACAGCTGCAAATGGTGGGACAAAGGGAGTGGGGATGCATAAGAGGATAGAGTTGGAAGAATACAAGGGCTGAAATTGTCCCTTTTTATAGCCCCGTTAGCATCACTGGAGGGTGCTAACGGGATGCAATGGCATTTTCGCCTGAGGAAGGTGGGGGGGGGGACAGCTCTGGGGAAATTGCCCCGGAGGTTTGGGAGGTGCTGTCCGATTAGCATCCTGGGCCGGTGCGCAACTGGCGATGACATCATCACCATGCTCGCCAACCACTCACCGCCGCGCGCCGACTCCTTTGCCCCCATGGGGGAAATTGCCCCATGGGCTACGAGGCTGGAGTGGACGGATTTCAATGCCAGCTTCGCAGGTCGCAAAGCTGACAGACATCCGCTGCCTGGGCGCGCCTTAAAGGGCAGGCCTTTAATGCCCCAGCCGCGAACTTTATTTGTCGGCTGACTCTTGCGCCGGCCTGACAATGGCAGTCCTCATGTTGACCGGGTCGCCATCGTGCAGCACGGTACTCCGCTTTGGGTGCTGGACTTCTGGCCCAGTCAGTCACCTCTCTGGTGACCCAGGGGCGGCCACCAAAGGGCCTGCAGAGTGTGCAGTGGCCCTCCCCTTTTATTGAAGGGGAGGGCGTTGTAGGGCCTCAACGCTATGCGGAGCACCGCGTATGGCTGGTCTCCTCCATGTGGCGCTGGAATCAGCACCATGCTGCCGCCCCGGGAACGTTCCTCCAAGGAAGCAGAGCACCGGAGACGGCGCTCCACTTCCTTTGAGGGGCTCATGGCCGAATTCTTATTATTGAATTTGCTTCCACCACCCTGTCAGGCAGTGCATTCTAGATAATAACAACTCACTACGTACATTTTTTTTCCTTATATCGCCTCTGTGGTTCTTTTGCCAATGACCTTACATCTGTGCCCTTCGGTTACCAATCCTTCTGCTACTGGAAGCAGTTTCTCCTCATTTACCTTATAAAAACCCTTCAAGATTTTAAACACCTTTATCAAATCTCCCCTTAACCTTATCTACTCTGAGGAGATTAAAACCCCAGTTTCTCTAATCCCTCATGGAACTGACATGTTTCACCTATGGTACCATTCTAGTATATCTCATCTACACCCTCTCTAAGGCCTGCACATCCTTGCTAAAGTGTGGTATGCAGAATTTAACACATTACTCCAGCTGAGGCCTAACCAGTGTTTTATAAAGGTTTAGCATAAGTGCTTTGCTTTTGTACTGTATGGCCTGAATTTTTTAATCGAAGTTGGTGTGGGTCCACGTGCCAATCGCAGTTAAAAACGCTGAAATTGATAGCGTGTCGGGAATCTGCCTTCATCCCGCAAACTTCTGCCTTTAACTCGGACACGTTTCCCAGCATGCCACAGACCCGCTCGGGAGAGGTGGCAACCTCATTGAAGTATTTAACAGCTCTTTGACAGACCCTTAAGAGACTTTTTAACCTGAGGTTTCAGCTGTTATTGCTTGGACATCATGGACTTCCTGAACCCCGCCTGTGAAAGCAAGGCAAGAGCTCAGCGGCCATTGTGCGAGTTCATCAATTGACAGCTGGAAAAACATAGAAACATGGAAACATAGAAAATAGGTGCAGGAGTAGGCCATTCGGCCCTACGAGCCTGCACCACCAGTAAATAAGATTGTGGCTAATCATTCACCTCAGTACCCCTTTCCTGCTTTCTCTCCATATCACTTGATCTCTTTAGCCATAAGGGCCATATCTAACTCCCTCTTGAATATATCGAACAAACAGGCCTCAACAACTTTCTGCGGTAGGGAATTCCACAGGTTAACAACTCTCTGAGTGAAAAAGTTTCTCCTCATCTCGGCTTACCCCTTATCCTTAGACTGTGACCCCTGGTTCTGAACTTCCCCAACATCGGGAACATTCTTCCTGCATCTAACCTGTCCAGTCCCGTCAGAATTTTATATGTTTCTATGAGATTCCCTCCAGTGAATACAGGCCCAGTCGATCCAGTCTCTCCTCATATGTCAGTCCTGCCATCCTGGGAATCAGTCTGGTGAACCTTCGCTGCACTCCCTCAATAGCAAAAACGTCCTTCCTCAGATTAGGAGACCAAAACTGAACACAATATTCCAGGTGAGGCCTTACCAAGGCCCTGTACAACTGCAGTAAGACCTCCCTGCTCCTATACTCAAATCCTCTAGCTATGAAGGCCAACATGCCATTTGCTTTCTTCACCACCTGCTGTACTTGCATGCCAACCTTCAATGACTGATGTACCAAGACACCTCGGTCTCGTTGCACCTCCACTTTTCCTAATCTGCCGCCATGCAGGTAATATTCTGTCTTCATGTTTTTGCCACCAAAGTGGATAACCTCACATTTATCAACATTATACTGCATCTGCCATGCATTTGCCCACGCACCTAACCTGTCCAAGTCACCCTGCAGCCTCTTAGCATCCTCCTCACAGCTCACACCGCCACCCAGCTTAGTGTCGTCTGCAAATTTGGAGATATTACAATCAATTCCTTCATCTAAATCATTGATGTATATTGTAAATTTGCTGGGGTCCCAGCACTGAGCTCTGCGGCACCCCACTAGTCACTGCCTGCCATTCTGAAAAGGACCCGTTTATACCGACTCTCTGCTTCCTGTCTGCCAACCAGTTCTCTATCCACATCAATACATTACCCCCCAATACCATGTGCTTTAATTTTGCACACCAATCTCTTCTATGAGACCTTGTCAAAAGCCTTTTGAAAGTCCAAATACGCCATATCCACTGGTTCTCTCTTGTCCACTCTACTAGTTACATCCTCAAAAAATTCTAGAAGATTTGTCAAGCATGATTTCCCTTTCATAAATCTATGCTGACTTGGACCAATTTTGTCACTGCTTTCCAAATGCGCTGCTATTTCATCTTTAACAATTGATTCCAACATTTTCCCCACTACTGATGTCAGGCTAACCGGTCTATAATTCCTCGTTTTCTCTCTCCCTCTCTTTTTATAAAGTATTGTTACATTAGCTACCCTCCAGTCCATAGGAACTGATCCAGAGTCGATAGACTGTCGGAAAATGATCATCAATGCATCCACTATTTCTAGGGCCACTGCCTTAAGTACTCTGGGATGCGGACTATCAGGCCCTAGGGATTTATCGGCCTTCAATCCCATCACTTTCCCTAACACAATTTCCTGACTAATAAGGATTTCATTCAGTTCTTCATTCTCGCTAGACCCTCGGTCCCCTAGTATTTCCAGAAGGTTATTTGTGCCTTCCTTTGTGAAGACAGAACCAAAGTATTTGTTCAACTGGTCTGCCATTTCCTCGTTCCCCATTATAAATTCACCTGATTCTGACTGCAAGGGGCCTACGTTTGTCTTCACTAATCTTTTTCTCTTCACATATCTATGGAAGCGTTTGCAGTCAGTTTTTATGTTCCCAGCAAGTTTCCTCTCATACTCTATTCTTGCCCTCCTAATTTGTCCTCCTCTGCTGAATTCTAAATTTCTCCCAGTCCTCAGGTTTGCTGCATTTTCTGGCCAATTTATATGCCTCTTCTTTGGATTTAATACTATCCTTAATTTCCCTTGTTAGCCACGGTTGAGCCACCATCCCTGTTTTATTTTTACTCCAGATAGGGATGTACAATTGTTGAAGTTCATCCATGTGATCTTTAAATGTTTGCAATTGTCTATCCACCATCAACCCTTTAAGTATCATTTGCCAGTCTATTCTAGCCAATTCACATCTCATACCATTGAAGTTACCTTTCCTTAAGTTCAGGTCCCTAGTCTCTGAATTAGTCACTCTCCATCTTAATAAAGAATTCTACCATATTATGGTCACTCTTCCCCAAGGGGCCTTGCACAACAAGATTGCTAATTAATCCTTTCTCATTAAACATCACCCAGTCTAGGATGGCCAGCCCTCTAGTTGGTTCCTTGACATATTGGTCTAGAAAACCATCCCTAATACACTCCAGGAAATCGTCCTCCACCGTACTGCTACCAGCTATATGTAGATTAAAGTCACCCATGATAACTGCTGTACCTTTATTGCATGCATCCCTAATTTCTTGTTTGATGCTGTCCCCAACCTCACTACTACTGTTTGGTGGTCTGTACACAACTCCCACTAGCGTTTTCTGCCCTTTGGTATTCCGCAGCTCTACCCATACAGATTCCACATCATCCAAGCTAATGTCCTTCCTTACTATTGCGTTAATTTCTTCTCTAACCAGCAACGCTACCCTACCTCCTTTTCCTTTCTGACTATCCTTCCTGAATGTTGAATACCCCTGGATGTTGAGTTCCCAGCCTTGGTCACCCTGGAGCCATGTCTCCGTAATCCTAATTATATCATATTCGTTAATAGCTGCCTGCACAGTTAATTCGTCCACCTTATTACGAATACTCCATTCATTGAGGCACAGAGCCTTCAGGCTTGTCTTTTTAACACACTTTGTCCCTTTAGACTTTTGCTGCAATGTGCCTCTTTTTGCTTTTTGCCTTGGGTTTCTCTGCTCTCCATATTTACTTTTCTTCTTTCTATCTTTTGCTTCTGCCCCCATTTTACTTCCCTCTGTCTCCCTGCATAGATTCCCATTCCCCTGCCGTATTAGGTTAACCGCTCCCCAACAGCCCCAGCAAATACTCCCCCTAGGACATAGGTTCCGGTTCTGCCCAGGTGCAGACCGTCCGGTTTGTACTGATCCCACCTCCCCCAGAACCGGTTCCAATGTCCCAGGAATTTGAATCCCTCCCTCCTGCACCACTCTTCAAGCCACTGTCTATTTCTGTCTTAAATTTATTCAATGTCCCAGCTTCCACAGCTCTCTGAGGCAGCAAATTCCACAGATTTACAACCCTCTGAGAAAAGAAATTAATCCTCATCTCAGTTTTAAATGGGCAGCCTCTTATTCTAAGATTATGCCCCCTATTTCGAGTCTCCCCCATCAGTGGAAATATTCTCTCTGATTCCACCTTGTCAAGCCCCCTCATAATCTCATACGTTTCGATAAGATCACCTCTCAATCTTCTGAATATCAATGAGTAGAGGCCCAACCAACTCAACCTTCCCTCATAGGTCAACCCCCTCATCCCCAGAATCAACCGAGTGAACCTTCTCTGAACTGCCTCCAAAGCAAATATATCCTTTCGTAAATATGGAAACCAAAACTGCACGCAGTATTCCAGGTGTGGCCTCACCATATCCTGTATAACTATAGCAAGACTTGCTTGCTTTTATACTCCATCCCCTATGCAATAAAGGCCAAGATTCCATTGGCCTTCCTGATCACTTGCTGTACCTACATACTATCCTTTTGTGTTTCATGCACAAGTACCCCGAGGTCCTGCTGTACTGCAGTACTTTGCAATCTTGCTCCATTGAAATAATAACTTGCTCTTTGATTTTTTTCTGCCAAAGTGCATGACCTCACACTTTCCAACATTATACGCCATCTGCCAACTCACTTAGCCTGTCTATGTCCTTTTGCAGATTTTTTGTGGTCCTCCTCATGCATTGCTTTTCCTCCCATCTTTGTATCGTCAGCAGACTTGGCTACGTTACACTCGGTCCCTTCTTCCAAGTTGTTAATATAGATTGTAAATAGTTGGGGTCCCAGCACTGATCCCTGTGGCACCCTACTAGTTACTGATTGCCAACCCGAGAATGAACCATTTATCCCGACTCTCTGCTTTCTGTTCGTAAGACAATCCTCTATCCATGCTAATATATCACCCCCAACCTCGTGAACTTTTTTCTTGTGCAGTAACCTTTTATGTGGCACCTTGTCAAATGCCTTGTGGAAGTCCAAATACACCACATCCACTGGTTCCCCTTGACCTACCTTGATCCACTCCTAATAGGCCGAGCTCTAATTTAAAGATCATTCCCCACCTTGTTCCAGCTTCCCCCACCAGAGGAAATAGTTTTTCTATAACTATTTTATCAAACCGCTTTATCATTTCAAATCTGATTGCCCCTCAACTGTCTAAACTCAAGGCAATACAAACAAAGATAATGACACCAGTCCTCATAATTTAACTTTAAGCCCTGGAATCATTCCGGTAAATCTGCAGTGTACCCCCTCCAAGGCCTATATGTCTTTCCTGAGGTGTGGTGCCCAAAACTGATTGCAGTACTCCAGATGGGGTATGACCAAAGCTCTGTATAATGGAAGCATCTCTTCCTCATTGATAGGTAATAATGATAATCCCTTGGACTTCAGAAGGTGAACTCATGTATCACAGTGAGAATAATGTCAACATAGAAACATAGAAACATAGAAAATAGTTGCAGGAGTAGGCCATTCGGCCCTTCAAGCCTGCACCACCATTCAATAAGATCATGGCTGATCATTCACCTCAGTACCCCTTTCCTGCTTTCTCTCCATACTCCTTGATCCCTTTAGCCATCAGGGCCACATCTAACTCCCTCTTGAATATATCCAACGAACTGGCATCAACAACTCTCTGCCATAGAGAATTCCAGAGGTTGACAACTGTCTGAGTGAAGAAGTTTCTCCTCATCTCAGTCCTAAATGGCCTACCCCTTATCCCTAGACTGTGACACCTGGTTCTGGACCTCCCCAACATCGGGAACATGCTTCCTGCATCTAACCTGTCCAGTCACGTCAGAATTTTATATGTTTCTATGAGACCCCCTGTCATCCTTCTAAACTTCAGTGAATACAGGCCCAGTCAATCCAGTCTCTCCTCATATGTCAGTCCTGCCATCCCGGGAATCAGTCTGGTGAACCTTCGCTGCACTCCCTCAATAGCAAGAACACCCTTCCTCAGATTAGGAGACTAAAAATGAACACAATATTCCAGGTGAGGCCTCACCAAGGCCCTGTGCAACTGCAGTAAGACCTCCCTGCTCCTATAATCAAATCCCCTAGCTATTAAGGCTAACATGCCATTTGTCCTCTTCACCGCCTACTGTACCTGCATACCAACTTTCAATGACTGATGTACCATGACACCCAGGTCTCGTTGCATCTCCCCTTTTCCTAATCTGCCGCCATTCAGATAATATTGTGCCTTCATGTTTTTGTCACCAAAGTGGATAACTTCACATTTATCTACATTATAACGCATCTGCCATGCATTTGCCCACTCACCTAGCCTGTCCAAGTCACCCTGCAGCCTCTTAGCATCCTCCTCACAGCTCACACCGCTACCCAACTTAGTGTCGTCTGCAAACATGGAGATATTACCCTCAATTCCTTCATCTAAATCATTGATGTATATTGTAAATAGCTAGGGTCCCAGCACTGAGCCCTGCGGCACCCCACTAGTCACTGCCTGCCATTCTGAAAAGGACCCATTTATCCCTACTCTCCGCTTCCTGTCTGCCAACCAGTTCTCTATCCACGTCAATACATTACCCCCCAATACCATGTGCTTTAATTTTGCACACCAATCTCTTGTGTGGGACCTTGTCAAAAGCCTTTTGAAAGTCCAAATACACCATATCCACTGGTTCTCCCTTGTCCACTCCATTAGTTACATCCTCAAAAAATTCTAGAAGATTTGTCAAGCATGATTTCCCTTTCAGAAATCCATGTTGACTTGGACCGATCCTGTCACTGCTTTCCAAATGCGCTGCTATTTCATCTCTAATAATTGATTCCAACATTTTCCCCACTACTGATGTTTTCTCTCTCCCTCCTTTTTTAAAAAGTGGGGTTACATTAGCTACCCTCCAGTCCATAGGAACTGATCCAGAGTCGATAGACTGTTGGAAAATGATCACCAATGCATCCACTATTTCTCGGGCCGCTTCCTTAAGTACTCTGGGATGCGGACTATCAAGCCCTGGGGATTTATCGGCCTTCAATCCCATCAATTTCCCTAACATATTTTCCTGATGAATAAGGATTTCCTTCAGTTCCTCCTTCTCACTCGACCCTCGGTCCCCTAGCATTTCCGGAAGGTTATATGTGTCTTCCTTCATGAAGGCACAACCAAAGTAGTTGTTCAATTGGTCTGCCATTTCTTTGTTCCCCATTATAAATTCCTCTGATTCTGACTGCAAGGGACCTACATTTGTCTTCACTAATCTTTTCCTCTTCACATATATATAGAAACGTTTGCAATCAGTTTTTATGTTCTCAACAAGCTTCCTCTCATACTCTATTTTCCCCCTCGTAATTAAACCCTTTGTCCTCCTCAGCTGAATTCTAAATTTCTCCCAGTCCTCAGGTTTGCTGCTTTTTCTGGCCAATTTATATGCCTCTTCCTTGGATTTAACACTATCCCTAATTTCCCTTGTTAGCCACAGTTGAGCCACATTCCCCGTTTTGTTTTACTCCAGACAGGGATGTACAATTGTTGAAGTTCATCCATGTGATCTTGAAATGTTTGCCATTGCCTATCCACTATCAACACTTTAAGTATAATTTGCCAGTCTATTCTAGTCAATTCACGTCTCATACCATCGTGGTTACCATTCCTTAAGGTCAGGACCGTAGTCTCTGAATTAACTGTGTCACTCTCCATCTTAATAAAGAATCCTACCATATTATGGTCACTCTTCCCCAAGGGGCCTCGCACAACAAGATTGCTAATTAGTCCTTTCTCATTACACATCACCCAGTCTAGGATGGCCAGCTGTCTAGTTGGTTCCTCGACATATTGGACGAGAAAATCATCCCTAATACACTCCAGGAAAACCTCCTCCACCATATTGCGAGCATGTTGGTTCGCCCAATCTATATGTAGATTAAAGTCGCCCATGATAACTGCTATACCTTTATTGCATGCATCTCTAATTTCTTGTTTGATGCTGTCCCCAACCTCACGACTACTGTTTGGTGGTCTGTACACAACTCGCATTGGCGTTTTCTGCCCTTTGGTATTTCGCAGCTCTACCCATACAGAGTCCACATCATCCAAGCTAATGTCCTTCCTTACTGCTGCATTAATTTCCTCTTTAACCAGCAACGCTACCCCACCTCCTTTTCCTTTCTGTCTATCCTTACTGAATGTTGAGTACCCCTGGATGTTGAGTTCCCAGCCTTGGTCATCCTGGAGCCATGTCTCCGTAATCCCAATTATATCATATTCGTTAATAGCTGCCTGCGCAGTTAATTCATCCACCTTATTATGAATACTCACATTGAGGCACAGAGCTTTCAGGCTTGTCTTTTTAACACATTTTGTCTCTTTAGACTTTTGCTCTGATGTGGCCCTTTTTGATTTTTGTCTTGGGTTTCTCTGCCCTCCACTTTTACTTTTCTTCTTTCTATCTTTTGCTTCTGCCCCCAGTTTACTTCCCTCTGTCTCCCTGCGGAGGTTCCCATCCCCCTGCCATATTAGTTTAACTCCTCCCCAACAGCACTAGCAAACATCCACTGATTACTATTGGATAGGGAACAACCTGCAGTGGGTTAGTATTACTATCAACTCCTCTACTTAACCTTCTGCTCTCATTTCTTTTTTTCCATGTTCTTTCCTTGTTTTGGCTGTTCTTCATTTGCCTTCATTCATATCTCTGTCTCCTCTCATTACTTTGTTCTTTTTGTTCTTCACTGCTGTCTTCACTCTGCATCAAGTTATTCTACCTTCTGTTGCCCATTTCCTTGGTCTGCCTGCTCCATTTATCTTATTTTAATGTTCTGCTTTCTCTCCTCGATCGGCCTGATTTCTGTGTTCTGCTTTCTTTGCTCTTTCCGTTCTCTACTTTTCTTCAGTCTGCCCCCCTTGCTAAATTCCATACAACATTGATCACCACAAAAACCTATGAAATGGCAAAAGGCATCTACTATTAATATTTTATCAACACAAACACTGACGAATATCTATTATTATATTAGAAATAATGGATAAGTGCATACTTCTTTTCCCAAAAATTGTTGCCACGGTTTTTCAGTAATGCTTTTCTGCCAACGTTTCTAATGGGAATTGTTATGTATGGAGAAAGAGTCAGACTGAACACTGTGACTTCAAAGTAAAGTGTGACCGTAGTCTTTTAATGCAGGTCTCCAGAATGCCTCTCCAACCTATGAGGCCTCCTTAAATACCTGTGCTCCCAAGGGATTATGGAATCCCTTGGGACTCCAGGGGATGGGCTCTCTGGTGGCTGTACAGAGTAAATACAAGTTTATATATATAACAACACTCCCCACCGCCCCCCCACCCCCCCAAGTCAGTAGTGTAACTATTTACAATGTGAGTCGATCTGGGGCCATTCTTGCCCTGGTTGATAGACTCAGTGTGAAAGCTTGTGTTGCTGAATCATTTGTTGGGCCCTCGCTGGGCTGCTGTGCAGCTGACCTTGCTGGGCTGCATGGTGTGTTGGATCCGGCTGGGCTGCTATGGATGATGGGTTCTGCTTCGTGGTCAACCGTGATGCCAGTTGCCACTGGTGTGTATGTTGGGGGATCAAAAAAGGTAGGGTCCAAGGTGGGTTGCTCAGGATAGTCTGTGAATCTGAGTTTAATTTGGTCCAAGTGTTTCCAGTGAATGAGTCCATTTGAAAGTTTGACCTGAAACACTCTGCTCTTTGGCCATGACAGTGCCGGGAAGCCACTTGGGACCTTGTCCATAATTCAATACAAATACAGGATCATTGATTTCAATCTCACGTGACACATTTGCGCTATCATGATATGTAATTCGTTGAAGCTGCCTGCTCTCTACCTGTTCATGCAGATCAGGGTGAACTAACGAGAGCCTTGTCTTAAGTGCTCTTTTCATGAGCAGTTCAGCAGGTGGGATCCCAATGAGCGAGTGAGGTCTTGTGCGGTAGCTAAGCAGGACTCGGGATAGGCAAGTCTGCAGCGAGCCTTCAGTTATCCTCTTCAAGCCTTGCTTGATGGTTTGCACTGCTCTCTCTGTCTGACCATTGGATGCTGGTTTAAACAGGGCAGATGTGACATGTTTGATCCCGTTACAGGTCATGAATTCTTTGAATTCAGCACTTGTAAAACATGGCCCGCTGTCGCTTACCAGAACATCGGGTAGGCCGTGTGTGACAAACATGGCCTGCAGGCTTTCAGTAGTGGCAGCGGACGTGCTCGCCAACATTATCTCACATTCAATCCACTTGGAGTACGCATCTACAACCACAAGGAACATTTTACCCAAGAACGGGCCTGCATAGTCGACATGGACCCTGGACCACGGTTTGGAGAGCCAAGACCATAATCTTAGCGGCGCCTCCCTGGGTAAATTGCTTAACTGCGAGCATGTATTACATCTGTGAACGCAGGACTCAAAGTCAGCATCGATACCGGGCCACCACATGTGGGATGTGGCTATCGCTTTCATTATTACGATGTCTGGGTGGGTACTGTGGAGGTCATTGATGAAGGTGCCTCTGCACTTCTTGGGAATCACTACACGATTGCCCCACAGAAGACAGTCTGCCTGTATAGGCATTTCATCTTTGCGCCGCTGAAACGGCTTTATCTTTTCCTGCATTTCCACTGGGACACTGGACCAGCTCCCGTGAAGCATATAGCTTTTGACTAGGGATAATAAGGGGTCCTGGCTCGTTCAGGTTTTGATCTGCTGGGCAGCGACGGGTGATTGCTCACTCTCAAATGCTTCCATAACCATGGCTAATTCTGCGGGCTGCGCCATTTCCACCCCCGTGGTGGGCAATGGCAGTCTACTGAGAGCATCGGCACAGTTTTCTGTGTCTGGCCTGTGGCTATGGCATAGTTGTATGCGGACAACATAAGTGCCCACCTCTGGATGCGGGCCGATGCGTTGGTATTTATCCCTTTACTCTCGGAAAACAGGGGTATGAGTGGCTTATGGTCAGTTTCCAATTCGAATTTTAGCCCAGACAGGTATTGATGCATTTTCTTTACCCCATAGACACATGGTAATGCTTCTTTCTCAATTATGCAGTAGGCTCTCTCAGCCTTAGACAGACTGCTGGATGCATGAGAAATTGGTTGCAGTTTCCCAAAATCATTAGCTTGTTGCAATACACACCCGATGCCATATGATGACGCATCACATGCTAGTACCAAACGCTTACATAGATCATACAACACAAGCAATTTGCTTGAGCATAACAATTTTCTCACTTTTACAAAGGCATTTTCTTGGCTTTTGCCCCAAACCCATTCGTCCACTTTTCGTAGTAAGACATGCAGTGGTTCTAACAGTGTGTGAGACCTGGTAAGAAGTTACCAAAGTAGTTCAGGAGTCCCAGAAACGACCACAGTTCCATCACGTTCTCTGGCCTCGGTGCGTTCTCGATTGCCTCTGTCTTCACGTTGGTGGGCCTGATGCCGTTCGGCGCAATCCTCCTTCCTAAGAACTCCACTTCAGGCACCAGTAAAAAGCACTTCGAGCGTTTTAAGCTGAGCCCCACATGGTTGAGTCGACTAAGAACCTCCTCCAGGTTCTGCAGATGCTTGGCTGAGTTCCGACCTGTGACCAAGATGTCGTCCTGGAAGACCACGGTGTGCGGGACCGACTTTAGTAAGCTTTCCATGTTTCTCTAGAATATCGCCGCCGCTAATCGAATTCCGAACGGGCATCTGTTATAAATAAAAAGACCTTTGTACGTGTTGATGCAGGTGAGGCCCTTCGATGATTCCTCCAGTTCCTGTGTCATGTAGGCTGAAGTCAAATCCAGCTTCGTGAACATCTTTCCTCCCGTCAGCGTTGCAAAGAGGGCGTTGGTTTTTGGTAGTGGGTATTGGTCCTGCAGGGAGAAATGATTGATAGTCACTTTGTAATCGCCACAGATTCTGACGGTGCCATCTCCCTTGAGGACAGCAATGATTGGGCTGGCCCACTCGTTGAACTCGATCGGTAAAATGATGCCCTCTCGTTGCAGCCGGTCTAGCTCGATCTCTACCCTTTCTCTCATCATGTATGGTACTGCTCTCGCCTTGTGATGGATGGGTCGCGCCCTCGGAATTAGGTGGATCTTCTCTTTTGCTCCTTGGAATTTTCCGATGCCTGGTTCGAACAGTGAAGGGAACTTGTTTAAGACCTGGGCACATGAAGTGTCGTCAACGGGCGATAGCGCTCAGACGTCGCCCCACTTCCAGCATGTCTTTCCCAGCCAGCTCCTGCCGAGCAGCATGCGACCATCGCCCGGTACCATCCAGAGTGATAGCTTGTGCACCGTTCCATCGTAGGAGACCTTTACGGTAGTACTGCCAATTACAGGAATCAGTTCTTAGTTTCGTACGAATTGGAGTTAAGACTGCCCTTGGGGCCTTGTTGCACCACAATCTTTCGAAAATCTTTTTGCCCATGATGGACTGGCTCATGCCTGTGTCCAGTTCCATTGAGACCAGGTGTCCATTTAGTTCAACATTCAGTATTATCAGAGGACATGCACCTCTGCCTCCTTGGTCTGAAGCTCTGGTTCGTAGTGATCCTCCGTGGATCTATCCTTCTCTGCAATATGGTAGTTTGCATGTTTAACAGGATTAGCAGCTCGCCTGCACATACGTTCCACAGCCCTTGCAAACATACCCTTTGAATCAGCATGAATGGAAACGATGATCACCCCCACAGCGCCAACAAAGTGTTAATGGCCTTGCATTCATCACCCTTGATGGTGGAGTCTGAGACACCTGCGGATGCGCAGCTGCAGGCCAATGTGTGCCTGCCCTGTACGTTGCGATTCGAAAACACATCACTTTGTTCACAGGACTTGTAGCAGCACTTGTGTGCTGAGAGATTTGCTTCGTATTGTCACTGGTGGCAATGAACACCTGGGCTATCGCTATGGCTTTACTCAAGGTTGGGGTCTCTACAGTCAAAAGTTTGCGAAGTATGGTTTCGTGGCCAATGCCAAGCACAAAAAAGTCTCTGAGCATGTACTCCAAATGTCCTTCAAATTCGCAATGTCCTGCAAGACATCTTAGCTCGGCGACATCAGAACGCTTTCTTTCGTGTTCAAATGCTCTCGGACCAGTGTGCATAAATCATCGTACGATTTCTCTGTGGGTTTCGCTGGAGTGAGCAGATTCTGCATGAGGCCATACGTTGGTACCCCACAGACGGTGAGGAGGGTCACCCTTCGTTTGGTAGTGTTCTCTTCCCCATCCAGCTCATTGGCCACGAAAAATTGGTCGAGTCGCTCCACAAAAGTTTCCCAAACATCTCCTTCCAAGAATTTTTCCAGGATGCCCACTGTTCTCTGCATCTTTGGGTTCACTTATCTGTATCTTGTCGTCAGTTGTTATGTATGGAGAAAGAGTCAGACTGAAAACTGTGAGCTCAAAGTAAAGTGTGACCGTAGTCTTTTATTGCAGGTCTCCAGAGTGCCTTCCAACCTGTGAGGCCTCCTTAAATACCTACGCTCCCAAGGGATTATGGCATCCCGTGGGACTCCAGAGGATGAGCCCTCTGGTGGCTGTACAGAGTAAATACAAGTTTACATATATAACAGGAATTCTCTAACTAACTTTGCCAACAATGCGCTGTCACGATTGAAGCCTCAATCCAGCATTTGACATTGTGGCATATTGCTGTCCATTTCCCAGCACTTATATAATTGAGCCCTCCTTTCCATTCCAATCCATTTGATACCAACCCCTGTGAATCTCCTCCATCCTGCCACAGCCTCTCTTTTTGGAACATTTGATAACATCATATCCTTTGACTTTTCCGCTTTCATTTTTATCTAAAACCTTGGTGGTGTTCTTCAATTACTGTGGGCAATTACACAAGGGATTTACTACCATTATATAATGCTACCCAGGACTTCCTCAGGGCAGCATCCTAGGCCCAATCATCTTCAGCTGCTTCATCTTTCCTCCATCATAAGATCAGAAGTGGGGATGTTTGCTAATGATTGCACAGTGCTCAGTTCCATTCAAATCTCTTCAGATAATGAAGCAGTCGGTGCCCACATGCAGTAACACCTGAACAACATTCAGGCTTGGGCTGATAGGTGGTAAGTAACATTTGTGCCAGGCAATGACCATCTCCAACAAGAGTCTAGCCAACTCCCCTTGACATTCAATGGGACTACCATCGCCGAATCTCCCACCATCAACATCTTGGGGGTCACCATTGACCAGAAACTTAACTGGACCAGTCATATAAATACTGTGGCTACAAGAACAGGTCAGAGGCTGGGCTTTCTGTGGTGAGTGACTTACCTTCTGACTCCCCAAAGCCTTTCCACCATTTACAAGGCACAAATCAGGAGTGTGATGGAATACTCTCCACTTGCCTGGATGAATGCAGCTCGAACAACACTCAAGAAGCTCGACATCATCCAGGACAAAGCAGCCCGCTTGATTGGCACTTCATCCACCACCTTAAACATTCACTCCCTCCACCACCGGCACACCATGGCTGCAGTGTCTACCATCTACAAGATACACTGCAGCAATTCTAAAAGGCTTCTTCAACAGCACCTCTCTAACCCGTGACCTCTACCACCTAGAAGGACAAGGGCAGTAGGCACCTGGAAACACCATCACCTGCATGTCACACACCATCCTGACTTGGAAACATATTGTCGTTTCTTCATCGTCGCTGGATCAAAGTCCTAGAGCTCTCTCCCTAACAGCACTGTGGGAGCACCTTCACCTAACGGACTGCAACGGCTCACCACCACCTTCTCAAGGGCAATTAGGGATGGGCAATACATGCTGGCCTTGCAAGCGACGCCCACAACCCACAAATAATTTATGTTTGTTAATTTTTGCAGCCTAACACCACTTTCTGTAATCTTCTGCTTCTTGACATTCCTCCACTTTCATTCTCAATGGATACTAAATATAATCCCTTAATTGTATGCTCCATTTAGGGTTAGCCTCTTGTGGAGCATAAACACTGGCATGGACTGGTTAGACCGAATGGCCTGCTTCTGTGCTGTATATCCTATGTAATTCTAGTTTCTTATGAAGACATGGCATGCCTCTTCCCAAGCATCCACAACTCTAGTCTCTGTGTGTCTTTAGCTATTCAACATAGTGAAATTCTGATGACTGTTACTGCTTCCCCTTCAGTTAAACACTCAGAGTTATCCAATTTCGCTCCTATTACTCAGATCAGAGCTTAATTGTTCCCAGAGGCTCAGAGCTATGCTTCAGAATTTTCTTGCTGGTGATTGGAGTGGAAAGATGGGCTCAATTATATAATCTCAAACACAAATCAAAGCATCACTTACCACTAACTAGCTCTCCCTTATCAGCCCTGACCTGACTACATAGTGTAAGGGAAATAGTAAATTATAGTCCTGACTTCTAACCTTCAGGAACATTATTCAAAGGTACTGGATGAAATGAAGCTGAGAGAAAACCTCTCTGGTCATGTGGAGAAAAGGAGAAAGAGTACAAGAACAGGCATTGTCGCGACGAGTGCTTACAGCATACAGGATTCCAAGCCTCAGTCCTATCATACAGGGAATACAGGTGTACAGGAAGAAGTGGCTGTTTGGTATCTGCTTGTGCTGACGGAAAAATACTGAGAGCTAAAAGTTTCTGCGTTTAACATCGCCCATTACTGGCATAATAATTACTGGCATAATAATTACTGGCATAAACACGGCGGCATCCCCTCTTCCACCAACAGGTGGCGGATCCCACGGTGGCCACCATTTTGCAAGGGGAGACGGTGACGTCTGCATGCCGACGTATCATTAACTCGGTGAATTTGGACCTTAGCTCTGAGTGGTACTGGACGCTTGTAAAGCCTCTGATTATAAAGGAAGACCTCTGAGAAGATAGAAAATGCTGCAAATATTCAGCAGGTCAGGCAACATCCATGGAGCGAGAATCAGAGTTCATGTCTCAGGTCGAGATGCTGACTGACCTGCTGAGTATTTCCAGAATGATGCTTTTATTCAGGATTTACAGCATCAGCTCCCAGATGAAGTAGCAGAAAAGGAGGACGTGGAAGAGGAAGAAGCAAAAGGAAGGATGCATCCTAGACAGCCTCTTTTAGGCCGGGCTATCCAGGATGGAATTATCCGCCTGTAGTTACCAGTGACCACAACCCCAATTCCCCTTTCAGCATTTGTCCCACACCTTACCTTTCCTCTATTACTGACCATCACAGTGTCCACTTGGCCATGATGCTGAAATAAAAGCCACCACAAAGCAAACTTTCCAATCCACCTATATAAGTCTATCTATCCAATGTGACATCAAGAAATCAACTCATCACCCTTATGCATTCCCTTAGTGAGTGTCTTGTGTGTGCCTTTACCTATCCTACTGATGTCACGCAGTACTACCCCAGGGGCTGCAGCATGGCTTGCCCATTTGAGGGACACTGCAAATTATCTTGTTGGTTGACCTTGAGGAGCTGGTGGCTGGGAGTCTGAAATCGAGTGAGTGTTTCTTCTTCATCTTATTCTTTGCTGTCCTCTCCCTCTTCTTGGTCAACCACTTGCTGGGCAGGCTTCTATTTCTTATGTTCTTAATGAGTAAAGGCCCAAACTACTCAACCTATCTTCATAAGTCAACCCCCTCATCTCCAGAATCAACTTAGTGAGCCTTCTCTGAACAGCCTCCAATGTAAGTATATCCTTCCTTAAATACGGAGACCAAAACTGTACGCAGTACTCTCGGTGTGGCCTCACCAATACCCTGTACAATTGTTACAGGACGTCTCTGCTTTTATACTCTATCCCCTTGTAATAAAGGCCAACATTCCATTTGCCTTCCTGATTACTTGCTGTATCTGCATACTCACTTTTTGTGTTTCATGCACAAGGACCCCCCAGGTCTCTCTGTACTGCAGCACTTTGCAATTTTTCTCCATTTAAATTATAATTTGCTTTTCTATTTTTTCTGCCAAAGTGGATAACTTCACATTTTCCCACATTATACTCCATCTGTCAAATTTTTGCCCATTCACTTAGTCTGTCTATATCCCTTTACTTTGATTTTTTGTGTCCTCCTCACAATTTGCTTTCCCACCCATCTTTGTATCATCAGAAAACTTGGTTACATTACATTTGATCCCTTCATCTAAATCATTAATATAGATTGTAAATAGCTGAGGCCCCAGCACCGATCCCTGTGGCACCCCACTAGTTACTGTTTGCCAACTGGAAAATTATCCATTTATCCCGACTCTCTGTTTTCTGTAGAACTTGTAGAATTTTGAACAAATAATCCCCCATACCACCAAAACCATCTCAGATATAATTAATACAGTCCTACTTTTGCATATCTCTCATCATAACTATCGCTCATCCCAGATTTTGCTTGTAGAACAATGGCATCAGTGGATAAGAATATTCTCACCTATCCCACTCCCTTTTGGGATGCTCCATTTGGGTAGGATCTGGTTGAGATCCAAGGAACTAGTCAGACTGGCAGCTGCTGATGTTCTGTTGAGTATCCATCACCACTGGGACTTCAAGCTACCAACAGCTAGTTGTAAAATCAGCATGTTAACAACATCTGTTCAACAAGATCGATTGTCTCATTGCTTATGGATGAGACCACAATCAAAGGTAGTCCTTTGTCATAGAGACTTGTGTAACATGAACTCCATACACTGGCCTGTCTGCCATAT
Source organism: Pristiophorus japonicus (assembly GCF_044704955.1). Taxonomy (NCBI): domain Eukaryota; kingdom Metazoa; phylum Chordata; class Chondrichthyes; family Pristiophoridae; genus Pristiophorus; species Pristiophorus japonicus. The sequence goes on along the minus strand of NC_091980.1, from coordinate 73,699,862 downwards.
TCTATTGTACATCCCCTTCCTTATTTAATTTGGTCTCAGCTGTTGGAAACCAAGGTGTTTCTTCCAAATGCAGCACCAGTAATTTGTGCACAGGCAAATCATTAGGCCAGCCAGCCAACCTCAGGGGGCTGTGAACACCGAGGGGATCACGGCTGCTGATAAATTTAGTCGTGAAGCAACGACAAATTAGCTCAAGGGGTGTGTTACATGGTCCATCCATCCAAGCATCTTGTTAGCCTACCAGACAGCTGGCTGCTTGACAAACAATTGTACAGCCAGTTAACATTTATTCCAAAGAGACATCCCCCACAGAGATGTCAGCAGAACTACTTTGATTCAGGCTGACAGTTTCCATTTTCATTGGCTTTCTTTGGATTTTGCTGTACGTCTGACAAACAAAAAGGGCATCTCTCAAGTAAACTGCTACTGACACATATTAGTCAGTTACCTTCAGGGCTGAGACTTAGGGCTTAACACTGGGGTTTTTAAATTTGGTTGTCTAACATCTCAATGTTACTCTCTAAACTGAAACTCAGTGGTGGGTGGCATGTTATTACAGTGACCAAGACACTGGTTGGCTGTTTAATAGAACTGCAGGTTCCATTAGTGTTGATGATGGTGTTACTAAAACACTCCTCAGTCCAGGTGCAGGGCCAAAGTGACACATTCCACATGACTCAGTGACCGGATAGTTATCTTATGATGTGTTGAGTAACTGAGCCACATTCCATCAGTTCCATTATTGTATCAATTCCTACAACTGAGTCATTTTAGGGGTTTATTACTGTGAAATAACCATTAACGTAATAATACAATAAACATATTACCCCACATTCGGTATCTCTGGAACTACATTATGTACCTGGGGTTCCTTGTGAGAGGAGGAGGTCTTTGTATTAAGACAGTAGTTTCCAAGGTCGGCTAATCTACAATATAACATCCTATGGTGGGCATCAATGAACATTGCAGCACAACACCAGAATATTCCTAAAAATATATAGATGTTTAAAACAAACATCAAATTCTCATAGTGACACGAATGAGCTGGCCTGCTACTTTCTACTTGAGAGGAAGGAGGGGCTGATAATCATTTTAGAAATATGATGCCGTACTGCAATTATCTAGGGCCCTGGTGAGACCACACCTTGAGTATTGTGTACATTTTTGGTCTCCTTACCTACCAACGTAGGTCCTTTGCAGTCAGAATCAGGTGAATTTATAATGGAGAACAAAGAAATGGCAGACCAATTGAACAAATACTTTGGTTCTGTCTTCACTAAGGAAGACACAAATAACCTTCCGGAAATACTAGGGGTTCAAGGGTCTAGCGAAAAGGAGGAACTGAAGGAAATCCTTATTAGTCAGGAAATTGTGTTAGGGAAATTGATGGGATTGAAGGCTGGTAAATCCACAGCGTCTGATAGGCTGCATCCCAGAGTACTTAAGGAAGTGACCCTAGAAATAGTGGATGCATTGGTGATCATTTTCCAACATTCTACTGACTCTGGATCAGTTCCTATGGACTGGAGGGTAGCTAATGTAACACCACTTTTTAAAAAAGGAGGGAGAGAGAAAACGGGGAATTATAGACCGGTCAGCCTGACATCGGTGGTGGGGAAAATGTTGGAATCAATTATTAAAGATGAAATAACAACGCATTTGGAAAGCAGTGACAGGATCGGTCCAAGTCAGCATGGATTTATGAAAAGGAAATCATGTTTGACAGATCTTCTAGAATTTTTTGAGGATGTAACTAGTAGAGTGGACAAGGGAGAACCAGTGGATGTGGTATATTTGGACTTTCAAAAGGCTTTTGACTAGGTCCCACACAAGAGATTAGTGTGCATAATTAAAGCACATGGTATTGGGGGTAATGTATTGGCATGGATAGGGAACTGGTTGGCAGACAGGAAGCAGAGAGTTGGAATAAACGGGTCCTTTTCAGAATGGCAGGCAGTGACCAGTGGGGTGCTGCCGGGTTCAGTACTGGGACCCCAGCTTTTACAATATACATCAATGATTTAGATGAAGGAATTGAGTGTAATATCTCCAAGTTTGCAGATGACACTAAGCTGGGTGGTGGTGTGAGCTGTGAAGAGGATGCTAAGAGACTGCAGGATGACTTGGACAGGTTAGGTGAGTGAACAAATGCATGGCAGATGCATTATAATGTGGATAAATGTTATCCACTTTGGTGGCAAAAACAGGAAGACAGAATATTATCTGAATGGTGACAGATTAAGAAAAGGGGAGGTGCAACGAGACCTGGGTGTCATGATACATCAGTCATTGAAGTTTGGCATGCAGGTACAGCAGGCGGTGAAGAAGGCGAATGGCATGTTGGCCTTCATAGCTAGAGGATTTGAGTATAGGAGCAGGGATGTCTTACTGCAGTTGTACAGAGCCTTGGTGAGGCCACACCTGGAATATTTTGGTCTCCTAATCCGAGGAAGGACGTTCTTGCTATTGAGGGAGTACAGCGAAGGTTCACCAGATTGATTCCTGGGATGGCAGGACTGACATATGAGGAGAGACTGGATCAACTGGGCTTGTATCCACTGGAGTTTAGAAGAATAGAGGGGATCTCATAGAAACATATAAAATTCTGACAGGATTGGACAGGTTAGAGGCAGGAAGAATGTTCTCGTTGCTGGAGAGTTCCAGAACCAGGGGTCACAGTCTAAGAATAAGGGATAAGCCATTTAGGACCGAGATGAGGAGAAACTTCTTCATTCAGAGAGTGGTTAACCTCTGGAATTCTCTACCGCAGAAAGTTGTTGAGGCTCGTTAGATATATTCAAAAGGGAGTTAGATATGGCCCTTATGGCCCAAAGGGATCAAGGGGTATGAAGAGAATGCAGGAAAGGGGTACTGAGGTTGAATGATCAGCCATGATCTTATTGAACGCTGGTGCAGGCTTGAAGGGCCGAATGGCCTGCTCCTGCAGCTAATTTCTATGTTCCTATGTTCCTATGTAAGGATATACTTGCCATAGTATATCCAGACTGATTCCTGGGATGGGGGGATTGTCTGACAAGGAGAGATTGGGTAGACTAGGCCTACATTCTCGAGAGTTTAGAATAATGAGAGGTGATCTCATTGAAACATACAAAATTCTTACAGGGCTTAGCAGAGTAGATGCAGGGAGGGTGTTTCCATTGGCTGGGAAGTTTCGAACCAGGGGTCACTGTAAAATCCTGTCCCCTCAGTACAGATTCACACGAGGCATGTAGTGAAGTCAAGGTCACTCTGGACCTACACCTTTATTTCACAGCGCTGGAATGCTGCACTTGCCTGAGACCTGCCCTTATATACCTGTCTCTTGCAAGTGCACCCCTGGTGGTAAGGTATGCTGGTGGTTACAGGTCATATCTTATTACAGTAATGTATAGCATGTTAGGATACAGTTATATATAATAATGTAAGATACATGACATCACCCTCCCCCAAGGTCTTATTGTCTTTATAGGTTCAGTCTCTCAGGTGGTCTACGCTCTCGCGTGAAGCGTCTGAGTTGTGGTTCAGTTGTTTGCCTTGGTGTCTGTTTTTCTTTGGGTGTGGTTGCTGGTATCTCGCCTGGGCTGTCTGTTTCGATTGGTGTGATTGTTATTGACTCGCCTGGGCTGTCTGTTGGGGTTGCCCTTTCCTCAGGTTGTTCCCTCTGTCTGTCCACCAGGTGTGGTGCGAGTTCCACATTGTAGTCTGCCTCCGGTTCCGCAGTGTTGTTAGTAAATCTGCTTTTGACTTGGTCTATATGCCTCCGGCAGGTTTTGCCTTTGTCCATTTGTATTACCAGTAGCCTGTTTCCTTCCTTGCCCGTTACTGTCCCTGCAAGCCATTTGGGACCCCTGCCATAGTTTAGTACAAACACTTTGTCCCCTATCTCATTCCATCTCCCCCCCCGAATTTCTGTCATGGTACTCAGTCAGCTTACGGCGCTTTGCCTCAACGATTTCGTGCATGTCTGGGAGGATTAATGAGAGCCTTGTTTTTAAAGTCCTTTTCATCAACAGTTGCGCGGGGGGATCCCAGTCAGAGTGTGGACGAGATCTGTATGCCAGCAGCAGTCGCGACAGGCGACCCTGCAGCGTGGGACCTTGGATTTTAAGCATGCCTTGTTCAATGATTTGCACTGCTCTCTCCGCCTGGTCATTGGAGGTCGGCTTGAACGGTGCCGTCTTGACGTGATTTATGCCGTGGTCAATTATAAAGTCTTGGAATTCTGCGCTGGTGAAGCACGGACCATTGTCACTAACCAATATGTCAGGGATTCCGTGCGTTGCAAACATGGTTGCGAGGCTCTCCACAGTGGTGGAGGTTGTGCTCGAGTTTAAAATGGTGCATTCGATCCACTTTGAAAATGCATCTACAACTACGAGGAATATTTTGCCCATGAATGGGCCCGCATAATCTACGTGCACCCGCAACCACGGTTTGGTAGGCTAGGGCCAGGGGCTCAGTGGAGCCTCCCTGGGGGCATTGCTGAGTTAGGCACAAATGGTGCACCTTCGGACGCAGAGCTCCAAGTCCGCGTCAATACCAGGCCACCAGACGTGGGATCTGGCTATGGCCTTCATGAGAACGATCCCCGGGTGCTCGCGGTGGAGCTCCCGGACAAATGCCTCTCTGCCTCGCAGAGGCATGACTACTCGGCTGCCCCACATCAGGCAGTCTGCTTGTAGTGATAGCTCATGCATGCGCCTGTGAAAGTGTTTTAATTCCTCGGGACAGGCATCGCGAGCCTCTGCCCAGTCACCGGTTAGGACACATCTTTTTACATAGAAACATAGAAACATAGAAAATAGGTGCAGGAGTAGGCCATTCGGCCCTTCTAGCCTGCAGCGCCATTCAATGAGTTCATGGCTGAACATGCAACTTCAGTACCCCATTCCTGCTTTCTCGCCATACCTCTTGATCCCCCTAGTAGTAAGGACTTCATCTAACTCCTTTTTGAATATATTTAGTGAATTGGCCTCAACAACTTTCTGTGGTAGAGAATTCCACAGGTTCACCACTCTCTGAGTGAAGAAGTTTCTCCTCATCTCGGTCCTAAATGGCTTACCCCTTATCCTTAGACTGTGACCCCTGGTTCTGGACTTACCCAACATTGGGAACATTCTTCCTGTCTAAACCCATCAGAATTTTAAACGTTTCTATGAGGTCCCCTCTCATTCTTCTGAACTCCAGTGAATACAAGCCCAGTTGATCCAGTCTTTCTTGATAGGTCAGTCCCGCCATCCCGGGAATCAGTCTGGTGAACCTTCGCTGCACTCCCTCAATAGCAAGAATGTCCTTCCTCAAGTTAGAAGACCAAAACTGTACACAATACTCCAGGTGTGGCCTCACCAAGGCCCTGTACAACTGTAGCAACACCTCCCTGCCCCTGTACTCAAATCCCCTCGCTATGAAAGCCAACATGCCATTTGCTTTTTTAACCGCCTGCTGTACCTGCATGCCAACCTTCAATGACTGATGTACCATGACACCCAGGTCTCGGTGCACCTCCCCTTTTCCTAATTTGTCACCATTCAGATAATAGTCTGTCTCTCTGCTTTTACCACCAAAGTGGATAACCTCACATTTATCCACATTATACTTCATCTGCCATGCATTTGCCCATTCACCTAACCTATCCAAGTCACTCTGCAGCCTCATAGCATCCTCCTCGCAGCTCACACTGCCATCCAACTTAGTGTCAGCCGCAAATTTGGAGATACTACATTTAATCCCCTCGTCTAAATCATTAATGTACAGTGTAAACAGCAGGGGCCCCAGCACAGAACCTTGCGGTACCCCGCTAGTCACTGCCTGCCATTCTGAAAAGTACCCATTTACTCCAACTCTTTGCTTCCTGTCTGCCAACCAGTTCTCAATCCACGTCAGCACACTACCTCCAATCCCATGTGCTTTAACTTTGCACATTAATCTCTTGTGTGGGACCTTGTCGAAAGCCTTCTGAAAGTCCAAATATACCACATCAACTGGTTCTCCCTTGTCAACTCTACTGGAAATTCCAGAAAATTTGTCAAGCATGATTTCCCTTTCACAAATCCATGCTGACTTGGACCTATCATGTCACCTCTTTCCAAATGCGCTGCTATGACATCCTTAATAATTGATTCCATCATTTTACCCACTACTGAGGTCAGGCTGACCGGTCTATAATTCCCTGTTTTCTCTCTCCCTCCTTTTTTAAAAAGTGAGGTTACATTGGCTACCCTCCACTCAATAGGAACTGATCCAGAGTCAATGGAATGTTGGAAAATGACTGTCAATGCATCCACTATTTCCAAGGCCACCTCCTTAAGTACTCTGGGATGCAGTCCATCAGGCCCTGGGGATTTATCGGCCTTCAATCCCATCAATTTCCCCAACACAATTTCCTGACTAATAAGGATTTCCCTCAGTTCCTCCTCCTTACTAGACCCTCTGACCCCTTTTACTAAGGATAACGTGGGGTCGCTGGCCGTCCAGGCTCTGATTTGGTGAGCCGTCATGGGCGAACCTTTGGACTCAAAGGTATTGATTGCCATGACTATCTCACAGTCCTGTTCGTCAGACCCTTCCGTGGTCGCCAGGGGTCGCCTGCTGAGCGCGTTGGCACAGTTGTCTGTGCCTCTTCTGTGCCTTATGGTATAGTCGTAGGACACCAGCATGAGTGCCTACCATTGAATTCGCGCCGAGGCGTTGCCGTTTATTGCCTTGCTCTCGGATAGGAGGGACGTGAGGGGCTTGTGGTCGGTTTCTAATGCGAACTTGGCCCCGAAAAGGTATTGGTGCATCTTTTTGACACTGTACACGCACGCGAGCGCCTCCTTCTCTGCCATTCCATACCCGCGCTCTGCCCGCGAAAGTGACCTGGAGGCATAAGCTATGGGTTGTAATTTGCCCGCACTATTGACATGTTGCAAAACGCACCGGACCCCATACGCTGACGCATCACATGTGAGAACTAGCTTTTTACCTGGTCAAAGAAAGTCAAAACATTGTTGGAACACAGAAGGTTGCGTGCCTTATTGAAGGCGCGTTCCTGGGCGTCCCCCCAAAACCAATCAGCGGTAATCCTTCTGCCCAAAAATTCAACCTTGTGTGCGAGAAACAGGCACTTGGATTTCTTGACTCGTAGGCCTACCCGATCCAACCGCTTTAGTACTTCCTCCAAATTACGGAGGTGGGAGTCGGTGTCCCTGCCCGTGATAAGTATGTCGTCTTGAAATACAACCAACCCCGGGATGGACTTGAGCAGACTCTCCATGTTGCACTGGAATATGGCAGCTGCCGACCTGATGCTGAATGGGCATCGATTGTACATGAAAAGGCCTTGATGTGTGTTGATGGTGGTGAGTAGCTTGGATTCCTCGTTCAATTCTTGCGTCATATACGCAGATGTGAGGTCTAATTTTGAGAAAAGTTTACATCCAGCCAATGTGGCAAGTAAGTCCTCCGCTCTGGGCAGCGGGTACTGGCCCTGTAGGGAGACTCTGTTTATGGTAGATTTGTAGTCCCCACAGATTCGTACGGATCCATCAGGCTTTATGACTGGGACGATGGGACTTGCCCAGTCGCTAAATTCCACAGGTGATATAATGTCTTCCTGCGGAAGCCTGTGTAGTTCGTGTTCAATCTTTTCCCTCATCACATAGGGTACAGCTCTGGCCTTGTGATGGACCGGTCTAGCATCCTGTGTGATGTAGATTTTGACTTTGGCCCTTTTGAAAGTGCCCACACCCGGCTGAAAGAGATGTTCAAATCGCTTTATAACTGTTGAGCAGGAGGTCTGTTCCTCTAATGACATGGCATGGACATCATCCCATTTCCAGTTTAGTTTTGCCAACCAGCTTCTCCCCAGCAGTGCTGGGGGGTCTCCGGGGACAATCCACAGGGGAAGTCGGTTCACTGTCCCTTTGTGTGTGACAGAGAGCATGCCGCTGCCGAGGACTGTTACGATTTCTTTGGTATAGGTCCTTAGTTTGGTGTTGACCCTTGTGAGCTTTGGTCTGTCTCTTTTATGCGGCCACAGTTGTTCAAATTGTTGAGCGCCCATGAGAGATTGACTCGCTCCCGTATCCAGCTCCATGTTGACAGATATCCCGTTGAGTAGGACCCTCATCATTATAGGAGGCATCCTGTTGTAGGAGCAGTGGCCATTGATCGTGTTGACCCGCTGTACATCGGTATCCCAGGTACTGTCCCCACCATCTTCTGGTCTGCTTTCCGACCCATCCGATTCGTATACCAGCCAAGCTGCCGTTTTTTTGCACATGCGGGCCAAATGCCCTGTATATTCACAATTTCTGCAAACAGTCTGCTGAAATCGACATCCCCTTGACGAGTACCCAACCCCACACCTCCAGCATAGACCTGTTCCATTGTTCAAAGTGTTCCCAAAGAATGAGCTGCGTCTGGCTGATCTCTCTTGAGCTTCTCTCAGTTTGTAGTTGATTGCTCGCATTGTACTTTTCATCTGATCCGTTGTTCGCCATTCTGTGGATTCTGTAATCCCGTAACTCGTCGCCACTGTAAAGTCCTGTCCCCTCAGTACAGATTCACACGAGGCATGTAGTGAAGTCAAGGTCACTCTGGACCTGGACCTTTATTTCACAGCTCTGGAATGCTGCACTTGCCTGAGACCTGTCCTTATATACCTGTCTCTTGCAAGTGCATCCCTGGTGGTAAAGTATGCTGGTGGTTACAGGTCATATCTTATTACAGTCATGTATACCATGTTAGGTTACAGTTATATATAATAATGTAAGATACATGACAATCACAGTCTCAGAATAAGGGGTCGCCCATTTCGGACTGAGATGAGGAGAAATCTCTTCACTCAGAGAGTGGTGAATTCTCTACCCTAGAGGGCTGTGAAGGCTCAGTCGTTGAGTAAATTCAAGTCAGAAATCGATAGATTTTTGAATATTAAGGGAATCAAGGGATATGGGGATAATGCAGGAAAGTAGAGTTGAGGTAGAAGATCAGCCATGATCTTATTGAATAGCATAGCAGACTCCAGGAGCCGAATGGCCTACTCCTGCTCCAAATTCTTATGTTCTTAAACAGTGTGGTGATAGGAGAGAAACAGAAACTTTTGTGTGGTGTAGCTTGGTAACGTTCACAAGCAAGACAGACAAGGAAGACCATTACGCCCATCATCCATCCAGGCCTCCACTCACAACATCCAACTGTTTCTTAAAACGATTTCAGGGTTTTTGCCTCCACTATCGTACCCAGAAGTCCATTCCATTTATTGATCACCATGTGAGAAGGAGAACTTCCTGGCATCAGTCCTGTATATGCCTTGCATTAATTTGAATCTATGCCTCCTTGTCCTACTCTCACACTTTAACTTAAAATAATATTCCAGATTTACCTTTTCTATACTATTTCCTACTGTGGATACCTCTATGAGGTCCTCCCTTATATTGTCACTGAATTAAAAAAAAATAAAGGCAAATTTCTCATAAAGTCGTCACTTTCAACACGCAGTCATCCAACACCGCCTCCAGTGCACCAGTGCAGCCTTCGACCGCCTGAGGAAAAGAGTGTTTGAAGACCAGGCCCTCAAAACTGTTACCAAGCTCATGGTCTACAGGGCCGTAGCAATACCTGCCCTCCTGTATGGTTCAGAGATGTGGACCATGTACAGTAGACACCTCAAGTTGCTGGAGAAATACCACCAACGATGTCGCCGCAAGATCCAATAAATCCCCTGGGAGGACAGATGCACCAACATTAGCGTCCTCATCCAGGCCAACATCCTCAGCATTGAAGCACTGACCACACTTGATCAGCTCCGCTGGGCAGGCCACATAGTTCACATGCCAGACACGAGACTCCCAAAGCAAGCGCTCTACTCAGAACTCGTACATGGCAAACGAGCCAAAGGTGGGCAGAGGAAACGTTACAAGGACATTCTCAAAGCCTCCCCGATAAAGTGCGACATCCCCACTGACACCTGGGAGTCCCTGGCCAAAGACCGCCCTAAGTAGAGGAAGTGCATCCGGGAAGGCACTGAGCTCCTCGAGTATCGTCGCCGAGAGCATGCAGAAATCAAGCGCAGGCAGCGGAAGGAGCATGTGGTAAACCAGGCTCCCCGCCTACCCTTCCCTTCAACCACTGTCTGTCCCACCTGTGACAGAGACTGTGGTTCTCGTATTGGACTGTACAACCACGTAAGAACTCATGCTAAGAGTGGAAGCAAGTCTTCCTCGATTCCGAGGGACTGCCTATGATGATAATGGGCATTATAACATTGGAGACAGAAGAAGGTTAATAATGTATACAAAACAGTTTTTAAAACAAATTTCACTTTTGGCAAAGGATTGTGGGTAAAGTGGAGTTTCCCTTTAACTGTGACTCTCTTCTCTATAAAACCATGAAAACAATCGCAGAAGCCACTCCCTTTAACTATGACTCTGTTTTACAGTTCCTCAAAAAGCTATAGGAGAAGCAAGAAAGGCAGATTACAGCACGCTTGTGACAGCTGGGGAAGTGTACGCTATCCCAGTGGGCTTTGCTGTCTGTCTTAGCCGCGTTAGCACCACAGCTGCGGATCATGCAGTCTCGGGAAAGGTGTGGGTGAGATTCGATAATTAATGTGCAGCCTTGGTCGTCAGCACAGATTGTTGCTGGCCTTCTGAATCACCGCATCGTGTTGTCGCTGAAACAGCGGCGACACGTTACAAAGCCAAACTTTCAGGGGCGGAGGGGAGGTTTTTTTGGAAGAAAAAAACAGTTCACATTGTTAGAATCCCTCAAGACACTTAAAATTAGATAGGGAAAGAAAAATGTGTCCTGTGTATAAAACTGCATTCGTTACCCGAGCTCTACCCTGTAAGTTCTATAGCTGCAACAAAGCGAAGATTAATCACTTTGCACCCTCTTTCAACCCTGCTCTGCATACAAATTGCTGAAACAAAAAAAAAATGCAATTATCATTATAATGTTATGATTTCTACTTCCTCTAATTATTTTTTCCAGGCTGTTACGAGTATGAAACGATCCTCCCGTGCAGTCATCTCCTTAACCCACTGCAATGCAGGCCGAGTCTTTCAGACTCTTCCACCATAGTTGAGATTGTCCACTATGCTCCCAAGGTCTATAAACTACATCTTGATTGATTGTGGTATTGGGACCTGTGGAATGTGACTGGGGAGGGAGATGATCAGTGAATGTTCCATAGTGTTATTGTTGTTTTCTATGCACTGAAAATCTCACATCTATTTTCTGTCAACGCCCAATGGATTCAATCCCGTATTCAACTGCTTGAGTCAGTTATTTCCGTGAAGCAGACACATTTTGAAAACCACATTTATCATTTTCATGTTTACTCCAATATAACGCTCAGATCCCCCCCCCCCCCACCCCCACCCCCACCACCCCCCAGCAGGCACTCAAATGTTACAACTTCTGTGACTATTGGCACGAGGAATAATACCAACTACCCTTTGAAATTTTAATAGACTCGATCTCCCAGGACAAAATGGCCCTGCCCATTAAAATGGGAAAGTACAGCCTTTGAAATCTCTACTCCTCCAACTCTGGCTTTTTGTGCTTCTCTCCCCCTTGCCCCATCCTCAGGCTGTCAAGGCCCCAATCTCTGGAATTCCTTCCACCATTCCTCCTTTGACACCCACCTTAACCCCTCATAATATCTTCTCCTTTGGCTCGGTGAAGTTTTTGTTTTGGGCATCTTGAAATGAAAGTAAAAGTCAACAGTCTGCAAAACAATAGACATGAAAACCTTCTGCTGTAGTAAGCCAGAAATACTTACTACCCTGAAAAAACAAAATAAATGTTTTGGAAAAATAGTTACTCAAAGTCACAGCTAGCTTTGTTAGGGCTACTAGTCCCCGGGAGTTGCTAGTTACAGATTTGTGAGGGTTTTCTCACGCACAGCAAATTATTTTTGTTATGTATGCTACCCTATGTAACCAGTATCATACCGCCACCAGAGGGTGTACCTGTTGGAGTCCCAAGGGATTCCAGCATCCCTTGGGAGCACTGTATAAAAGCAGACCTTCCATGCTGTACCAACACTCTGGAGTTAGAATAAAGGAACTAAGGTCACACTTACTCACATCTACAGTACTCAGTTACATTACTTTATTATGAACATAACAACTGGCGACGAGATAACGAACCATCACGCAAAAATGCAGAGAACTGTTGGTACCTGGAAAAATTCTCAGAAGGGCTCTGGTGAAACCACAACCAAATCATATGAAGAACTGTGTACGCTGGTCCGGGAGTACCTAAATCCGAAGGAGAGCGTTCTGATGGCAAGGTATCGATTTTACACATGTCAACGGTCTGAAGGCCAAGAAGTGGCGAGCTACGTCGCCTTGCAGGACATTGCGAATTCGATGGATTCCTGGAGCAAATGCTAAGAGACATTGGCCATGAGGTTATCCTTCGCAAACTATTGACTGTTGAAACACTGAACCTGAGCAAAGCCATAACGATAGCCCAAGCGATAACACCAAACAAAGTTTGCAGCATAAAGAGGTTTTGGCAAGTACTGTACACAAAGTAACGTCGTTGTCAGGCAGGAATGCATATGGCAGAATGTACACGCCTGCAGCTGCATGACCTCAGATGACTCAGAGTCCGCCATCAAGTGTGAATGCAAGGCAATTAACAACTTGTTGGCACTGCAGAGGTGATCATCGAGCCCATCAATGCCGCTTCAAACACTATGAGTGCAAAGGCTGTGGAACAATGGGACACCTCCAGTGAACGTGCAGACGAGCTGCAAACCCTGCAAACCACCACGTTGCAGAGGAAGGTCGATCCATGGCAGATCAAACGGAACTAGAGACTCGAACCGAAGAGGCAGAAGTGTACGGGGTACACACCTTCACCACAAAATGTCCACCAATCATGTTAAAAGTCAAACTGGATGGAATTCCAGTATCCATGGAACTGGACACAGGTGCAAGTCTGTCTATCATGAGCAAAAAGGCCTTCGACAGGCCTGTGTGCAAAAAGGCACACAGGTCCAAGCTTAGCCCCATTAATACCAAGCTGAGATCTTATACCAAAGAGCTGATCCCTGTAATTGGCAACGCAGCAGTAAAAGTCTCCTATGATGGAGCAGTGCACGAACTCCCACTATGGATTGTACCAGGATATGGTCCCACACTGTTTGGCAGAAGCTGGCTGGGGAAAATCCGTTGGAACTAGGACGACATCTGAGCGCTCTCGTCTGTCGACGCGCCTCATGTGCCCAGATTGTGAGCAAGTTTCCGTCGTTGTTTGAGCCAGGCATCGGAAGTTTCTCGGGGGCGAAGGTGCAGATCCACTTGGTTTCCGGTACACGACCCATCCACCACAAGGCATGTGCGGTGCCATACATGATGCGAGAGAAAGTGGAAATCGAGCTGGACAGGCTGCAATGAGAAGGCATCATCGCGTCAGTGGAGTTCAACGAGTGGGCCAGTCCGATTGTTCCGGTCCTCAAGGGCGATGGCACGGTCAAAATTTGTGGGGATTATAAAGTAACGATTAACCGTTTTTTGCTGCAGGACCAGTACCCGCTATCCAAGGCAGACGACCTATTTGCGACCCTGGCAGACAGAAAGACGTTTACCAAGTTGGACCTGACCTCGGCCTACATGACACAGGAGCTGGTGGAATCTTCGAAAGGCCTCACCTGCATCAACACGCGCAAAGGTCTGTTCATCTACAATAGATGCCCATTTGGGATTCGATCGGCCGCGGCTATTTTTCAAAAGAACATGGAGAGCCTGCTAAAGTCGGTTCCGCGCACCATGGTTTTCCAGGACGACATAGTGATCACAGGTCAGGACACCATTGAACACTTGAAGAACCTGGAAGAGGTTCTAAGTCGGCTAGATTGGATGGGACTCAGGTTGAAACGCTCGAAGTGTGTTTTCCTGGCGCCAGAGGTCGAGTTCTTAGGGAGAAGAATCGCGGAAGATGGCATCAGACCCACTGACACCAAGACGGAGGCCATCAAGAACGCGCTGAGACCACAGAATGTGACGGAGCTGCAGTCGTTCCTGGGACTCCTCAATTATTTTGGTAATTTCCTACCCCGGTTAAGTACCTTGCTAGAACCCCTACATGTGTTGCTGAGCAAGGGAGATGACTGGGTATGAGGGAAATCACAAGGGGCTGCTTTTGAGAAAGCCAGAAATCTGTTATGTTCCAACAAACTGCTTGTTCTATATAGCCCATGTAAACGTTTAGTGCTAGCTTGCAATGCGTCTTCGTACGGGGTCGGGTGTGTGTTACAACAAGCAAACGAATCGGGAACATTGCAACCAGTCGCCTATGCATCCAGGAGTTTGTCCAAGGCCGAAAGGGCCGACAGCATGATTGAAAAAGAAGCTCTGGCATGCGTTTACGGGGTAAAAAAAATGCACCAGTATCTGTTTGAGTTAGAAACTGACCATAAGCCGCTCATATCGCTATTCTCAGAGAGCAAAGGGATTAATACCAATGCCTCTGCTCGCATCCAAAGATGGGCGCTCACGCTGTCTGCATATAACTATGTAATCCGCCACAGACCAGGCACAGAGAATTGCGCTGATGCTCTCATTCGGCTACCATTGCCCACCACCGGAGTGGAAATGGCACAGCCTGCAGACTTGCTCTTGGTGATGGATGCATTTGAAAATGAAAAGTCAGTCGTTACGGCCCACCAGATCAGGACCTGGACCAGCCAGGATCCTTTACTGTCCCTTGTAAAAAACTGTGTCCTCCATGGGAGCTGGTCCAGCGTCCCAGTGGAGATGCATGAAGAGATCAAGCCATTGCAGCGGCGCAAAGACGAAATGTCCATAAAGGCGGACTGTCTTTTGTGGGATAATCGTGAGGTTTTGCCTAAGAAAGGCAGGGAAACGTTCATATGCGACTCCTACACAGTACCCACCCAGGCATAGTAATGATGAAAGCTATAGCCAGATCCCATGTGTGGTGGCCCGGCATCGACTCAGATTTGGAGCCTTGCGTGCGCCAATGCAACACTTGCTCTCAACTGAGCAATGCACCCAGGGAGGCACCGCTAAGTTTGTGGTCATGGCTCTCCAAACCGTGGTCTAGGATCCACGTTGACTTTGCTGGCCTGTTTCTAGGCAAAATGTTTTTGGTTGTTGTGCATGCTTATTCAAAATGGATTGAGTGTGTATTAATGTCTATAAGCACGTCCACGGCCACCATCAATAGCATACGAGCCATGTTCGCCACGCACGTCCTGCCTGATGTCCTCGTCAGTGACAATGGGCCGTGCTTCACCAGTGCGTATTCAAGGAATTCATGACCTGCAATGGGATCAAGGACATCACATCTGCCCCGTTCAAGCACGCATCCAACGGCCAGGCAGAACGGGTAGTCCAAACCATCAAGGAAAGCTTGAAATGCGTGTCGGTAGGCTCCCTGCAGACCCGCCTGTACCGAGTCCTGTTCAGCTACTGCATCAGACCCCACTCACTCACCGGGGTTCCCCCAGCCGAGTTGCTCATGAAAAGGGTGCTCAAAACAAGCAACTCTCTTGTCCACCCTGATCTTCATGATCACGTCGGGGACAGGCGGCATCAACAAATTATGTACCATGATCGCGCAAACTTGTCACACAATATTGAAGTCAATGACCCTGTATTTGTACTCAACTATGGACATGGTCCCAAATGGCTTGCTGGCACTGTCATAGCCAAAGAAGGGAGTAGGATGTTTCAGGTCAAACTTGCAGAAAGCATTTTGACCAAACCAAACTGCGATTCACAGACAGCCACGAGCAACCCGAAGAGGACACCACCAACTTCGACCCTCCGACACATACAAAATTGGCAACCAACATCACGGTTGACACGAAGCTGAACTCACTATTCCCAGCAGCCCAGCAAGGCCAGCTGCACAGCAGCCCAGCGAAGAACCAACCAACTCACCTACTCCTGCATTTGTACCAAGACGATCGATTAGGGAGCGAAAGGCCCCAGATCGTCTCACCCTGTAAATAAGTGTACTATTGACTTTGGGAGGGAGTGATGTTATGTATGCAACCCTATGTAACCAGTATTATATGGCCACCAGAGGGCGTACCTTTTGGAGTCCCAAGGGATCCCAGCATCCCTTGGGAGCACTGTATATAGGCAGGTCTCCCATGCTGTACCAACACTCTGGAGTTAGAATAAAGGAACTAAGCTCACACTTACTCACGTCTAAAGTACTCAGTAACATTACTTTGTTATGAACATAACAATTTTATCTACCTATTGTGCCCTCACATTGCTCCAAGAGAGATGTTGAACTTGACCCAACAGGATAATATTGGGCACGGACATCACCACCACCTCAGTAACCAGGGCTCGGGGTGGCGGGGGGGGGGGGGGCGGGCGCGCGAAAATGTCAGCATTAGCAACATATGAGGTCAGCCACAATACGGCAAGGTATTAGTTTCAGTCCCCTAAACAAGGAGCATTATGTCTTTCAGTTGAGCTTTACCATTTAAGGTTACTAGAAAACCAGCAATTTAAAAATGTCAATTGAAAGAGTTTCCTGACAAAATATGCTGAACACGCAACACTGCCTCCTGCACTTAGCACAGGCGCCTCAACTTCAGCTGCATCCGACAAGGATGTATGCACAAAACAGCTGCCTGCATTCAGCACTCCAGTCGGTACTCAGAGAACTACAGCCGGCCTGCACCAAACACAAACAGCTACACTCAGATCTGCTCACTCCAACTCAAAGATAGATGCATTCATCAGTGCTGCTGTATTGCTACCTGCATCCAGTGCAGCACAATTAACTGCAATCGGCACATTATCCTATCATCTGCATGGATTATGCATGCAACACTCTGGTGCTACTGCCTGCAATCTGCTCAAACACTCAGCCTCAGCAAAGATGTACACTCAGCCACAAAAAGTTGTTGAGGCCAGTTCGTTAGATATATTCAAAAGGGAGTTAGATGTGGCCCTTATGGCTAAAGGGATCAAGGGGTATGGAGAGAAAGCAGGAATGGGGTACAAAAGTTGCATGATCAGCCATGGTCATATTGAATGGTGGTGCAGGCTCGAAGGACCGCATGGCCTACTCCGGCTCCTATTTTCTATGTTTCTATGTCATCGACAATTATAATACCTCTTGCACTGACCATGTCTCAGTGCATTTAAAAGTCTCCTGTACTCAATACTGTTCCCTGCATTAGGCATTATCCATGGCCACATGCACCTTCACATTCACTTGCATTGAGCCATTTCCAAACTAAAAATTGTTTCATCTATTTTCAGGGGACCCTGTATTCATCAATGTGCAAGATGACAGTGAACGTAATTGATTACCTTCTAGTTTTTTAAAAATTAAATAAATTCTAGTGACAGCATTGGTCCTTTTTAGTTTATCAGTTTGCTCCCAGGAAAGCTACTCTAAAGTGACCTCTGTGTAACCCTCTCTACAATGGTGGCCTGTAATGTCTGTAAGCTTGTAATGTTCGTAGCTCCACACAGTGGATGTGGACGTATTGTGTACTGCAAGTGCAGGGTCAATAATAAACATAACCAGGCAGATTTCCGGAGGCTTCTGAGAGAGCTGCCTGTCATGTTAGGAAGCTGTGTGTGCTTGTGCTCTGTGAATATATCACATTTGGCGATTGAGATGAGATTCTTTCGGATGATTTAAAGCTTAAATTTTGTTGGTGCCAGCTGACAGAGACACTTTGAAAGTTTCTGTCTTTGGAAAAAGCTACAAAAAATCCGAGGTAAAATACAGCACACGGCGTGAACAGCTAGAGATTAAAATCTCTAATCGGACATTTGGGAGAATATCGACACGACTGGGAACGTTTTAAAGCATATGTGGATTGGCTAGAAATGTATTTCACTGCAAATAACATAATCACAGTCCAGAACCGGGCTGTGTTGGAATGTAAGAAAGCGATCTTCTTATCGGAGGCGGGTCCGGCATTATACGAAACCCTTGTAAATCTGCTTGTGCCTGACGAGCCAAAGGACACAACACTTAAAGAAATTTTAACGAAGTTGGAGCAGCACTATAACCCCAAACCGTTAGAAATTGCTGAAAGCTATCGTTTCGGGATTCGCAATCAAAAGGCTGATATAAGTATCAGTGATTACATCATAGCATTAAAAAAGCTATCGATGCACTGTAATTTTGGAAACTTTCAAAACCGAGCATTACGGGATCGGTTTGTTTGTGGGGTGAAAAATGATGCGATCAGAAGGAAGTTATTGATGACGGATGACTTGACTTTTGAGATTGCTTGTCAGACAATGAAGTTGATGGGCATGGCCGAACAATATTCCCAAGAATTAAATAATGATTACGGTCATCAGTCAACTGAGGTAAATCACCTGCAGGTTCAAAGTAAAAAATGGTGGGGGCCCAAAGTCTCAGAAACTGGAAATTCTAACAGAGCATCGAAGTCGTGCTATAGGTGCCTGGGACAACACATTGCTCAAAGTTGTCCATACGTGAAGGCAGAGTGTTTCTTCTGCAGGAAGATTGGGCATCTTGCAAAGGCATGCCGACTGAAGGGTAAACCAGCTTTCAAAGCTATGAGTCCAGCGTTCAAAGCTATGAGTAGAAATCCCAAGAGACTACATAGCATGAAAGAACAACAACAGGACGAGGAGATGTTAGAGTTACATGTCATCAGGAGCACGAGGTTAACGGACAGCGATTCGGAAAGCATCAAAATCCACATAGATGTTGCGGGATTCAAGATACCAATGGAAATCGACACGGGTGCATCCGTGAGTGTAGTACTAGAGTCACTGTACCTTGACAAATTGCGTGATTTTCAACTGGAGAAATCCAAGATAGAGCTGTGAGGCTACTCGGGAGAGAAAATTCCTGTGGTAGGTCGTATCACCATACCAGTGAAATATAAAGATCAATTTCAGAACTTGCCTCGATAGTAGTGAAAGGAGACAAGCCTGCCTTACTAGGAAGAAATTGGTTGAGCTCACTGAAGCTGGATTGGAGTAAGATTTTCTGTGTGGAAGCGAGATTTTCATCAACGGATGAGGTTATCAAGAAGTATCCGAAGGTGTTCTGCGAAACGGGCAGTCTGATCCAAGGCTTCAAGGCGAGTGTCAGGGTACAGAAGGACACTAGATCGGTTTACTACAAGCCACATTCCGTACCATATGCACTCAAGGGGAAAGTTGAGCAAGAACTCAAAAGACTAGAGACTGAGAACATTATTTGTAAGATGGATTGATGTAATTGGGCTACACCCATTGTTGTTATACCTAAGTCCGATGGTAAGGTAAGATTGTGTGGTGATTATAAAGTAATCGTAAACCAGGTTCTAGAGGGTAATGTCCCCAATACATTGCCGAATATAGAAGATTTGTTCACAACACTGACAGGTGGTCAGATCTTCTCAAAACTGGATCGTATGAATGCCTACTTACAGCTTGAACTAGATGAGGAGTCCAAGTCATGTTTGACTATAAATACTCATCTAGGCCTATATCAATTTAATAGGCTACCGTTTGGAGTGTCTTCCCCCTGCCATATTCCAAGGGGTGATGAACTAGATTTTGCAAGGTATTGAAGGGGTAGTATGTTATTTGGATGACATACTAATTTCAGCACCAAATAGGCAAATTCATAATAACATATTGAATTAAGTCCTCAAACGGCTAGAGAAGTACAGAGTACGAGTGTCTGCTCGTAAGTGTGAGTTATTTAAAAACGCAGTGGAGCACTTAGGGTACAGAGTAGACAAAGATGGTTTACATCCAACCATGGAAAAATTGGATGTGATCAGAAATGCACCCACTCCCAGGAATGTCACTGAACTTCGTTCATTCTTGGGTCTTTTGAACTATTATGGGAAGTTCCTACCAAATTTGGCTACAGTATTACATCCACTGAATGAACTTTTGAAAAAACAGGTCCATTGGATGTGGTCAAAAGAATGCGATACAGCATTCAAGGAGTGTAAAAGCAAATTGGTAGAGAGCACCATGTTAGTTCACTATGACATATCTAAGGAGATTAAGCTAGCATGTGATGCCTCTCCGTATGGAGTTGGGACAGTAATCTCTCATGTATTAAGTAGAGGGGAGAAGAGACCAATTGGTTTTGCTTCACGCACTCTCAGTGCCAGTGAGAGTAATTATGCACAAATTGAAAGGGAAGCTTTTTGGGGTCAAGAAGTTTCACAAATACTTGTATGGCTGTAAGTTTACCATCGTTATGGACCATAAGCCCCTAACAGCAATTCTCCATCCAAAGTCCCCAGTTCCAACATTAGCTGCAGCCCGAATGCAGAGATGGGCTTTGATTTTGTCAGCATATACATATGATATTGAATACAGATGATCAGCTGATCACGGTAATGCTGATGCAATGTCTAGATTGTCTTCCCCATCACAAGTTACACCCGATAGGGAAGAAGTGTTTTATTTTTCATACATTGATGAACTGCCAGTCACAGCTGAAGAGATTGGTAAAGCAACCAAACGTGACCCAGTGATGTCAAAGGTGTATGAGTATATTGCAAATGGATGGCCAAACCAGGTAACAAAGATACACATCCATTCTTCATTCATAGGAATGAATTATCAGTCGATAAAGATTGTATCATGTGGGGTGCAAGAGTGGTTATACCAAATAAATTCAGGTCCAAGTTATTGAGTGACCTCCATGATCAGCACCTGGGAATGTGCTTGACCAAGAGTTTTGCACGCAGTTATTTGTGATGGCCAGGTATATCAAGATATAGAGTACATCGTGAGTCAGTGTACGACATGTCAATCGGTAAGCAAGCAACCACCACCAGTACCATTACAGCCGTGCAAATGGCCTCACAGGGTGTGGCAAAGGCTACATATTGATTTTGCTGAGTTAGAAGGACAACAGTTGTTCATTGTGATTGATAGCCATTCGAAGTGGGTTGAGGTGTTTCCAATGTGGAAAATAACAACAAGTAAAACATCGGACATTTTGCGAAAATTATTTTCTTCATTTGGCCTCCCTGAAGCAATTGTTTCAGATAATGGACCACAATTTCATTCAGAAGAATTTGCACAATTCACGAGCAAAAATGGTGTGAAACATACCAAGGTTACACCATACCATCTTGCTTTGAATGGTGCAGCAGAGCACACTGTACAAATTGTAAAATGTGCCCTCATAAAACAAATGTTAGATCCAAATCCAAGGAAATGACAGTTGTCATTGGATCACAAATTGGCTAATTTTTTGATTACTTATCGAAATACTCTCATACAACTACTGGTAGAACACCAGCAGAGTTGTTTCTCAAACGACAGCCTTGAACCAGATTCTCATTATTAAAGCCAAATTTGGCACAGACCGTAGAAGAGACACAATTAAGACAGAAAGAGAATCATGATAGAGGTAGAGTAAAAGAGAGAAGTGTGAAATTAAACCAGAAGGTGAGAGTGAAGAACCATCACCATAAATGGTTAAAGTGGTTACCAGGAAGAGTGGTGAAGATATGTGGTCCTCGCACATATTTGGTAAAGATATTTGATAATAGACAGGTTGGGTTTGTTCATATTGATCATATTTTACCTACAGACATGGAAGGAGTTGAAGGTGGGAATGATTCAATTATTCCTGACTCATCAGATAGTTTTGATATACCAGTAGCAAATCCTCAATCCAATGTACTAGAAACAAATCCAGTAGAGAGTCAGAATGAAAGTCTGAGTCCGAGTCAGGAAAACAAAGAGCCTGAAATTAGAGTGAGTTCAAATGAAAATCAAGGAAATTCCGTGGAGGAAAACGTTCCTCAGGATGAGCCTTGAATGAGTGTGAAATCGACACCATGTTTGGAAGATTCTGTTCGAGAGCGAAGGTATCCTCTTCGAAACAGAAAACAAGTGATAAAGTTAAATTTGTAAATATGGAAAAAAATTAAAAAAATAAGTTTATATCCTGTGTTATGTATAAACATGAAAGTTATGTATGATGTTTGTTATAATAACTTCTTCATTAAGGAGGGAGAAGTGTAATGTCTTTAAGCTTGTAATGTTTGTAGCTCCACACTGTGGATGTGGACGTATTGTGTACTGCAAGTGCAGGGTTAATAATAAACAACCAGGCAGATTTCCAGAGGCTTCCGAGAGAGAGCTGCCTGCCATGTTGGAAGCTGTGTGTGCTTGTGCTCTGTGAATATATCACATGGCCAATTCAACAAATTGAAACCTGTTCATTAGCATAGCTTGGAAATTGATGTAGAGCCATTCCCATGTATCTCTGTGGTTGTATTATGATGTGAGTATGCAGGTGCATAGAAAGAAAGAAAAGAACTTGCATTTATTTAGAGCCTTTCTCATTCTCAGGGTGTCTCAAAGTGCTTCAGGAAGTATTTTTGAATGTAGTAATTGTTGTAATATAGGCAAACAAGACAGCCAATTTGTGCACAGCTAGATCTCACAAACAGCAGAGGAACCAGTTCAGCATATTATTGATTCAGAAGAGAAGATAGTTGAACAGCCTGCATATTGATAGACCTATAAACAGTGAGTTTATAATTCCATCCATTTTCTAGAAGTCTGATTGTTTACATGTGGGAGTGCAGAAGAATCATGCATCTGCAGTCTTGGGCCTCCATCAAGGTAAGAGCCCCTTATGAATAACAAAACGACATCATAATTACAAAGAAAAACCATGATCATGTGATGAACACATTCATCTCGGTAAGTTAATGCATAATCTTGGATCACGCATAAACAAAAAGTGTTGGTATAGTGCAACAATGCAGTGTATCACTGAATGCAAGTAAACGGATTTGCATCTCCAATCTCATTTGTGATTAAAAAAAGGACATGCATCCAATTGGGGGTGTGGGGGGGGGGGGGGAGGAGTTCAGGGACTTCCATACAGTGAGGGAGGAGAAACAAAGGGACCATTTATCTTTGACCTTAGACATGCACATATTGAGTGCCATTGGCAGAGGATTAGCGCCAGGTTACCTGCGTGGACACTCTCCTGACTGGTGTTTGATGTCTCACAATGAGACTGATGGACAGAAAATAAAAGACAGAAAAAATAAGATGGCAAGAAACAGACAGGTTTTTGATAAAGGC
This sequence comes from Pristiophorus japonicus, assembly GCF_044704955.1. Taxonomy (NCBI): domain Eukaryota; kingdom Metazoa; phylum Chordata; class Chondrichthyes; family Pristiophoridae; genus Pristiophorus; species Pristiophorus japonicus. The sequence continues at coordinate 73,676,805 of NC_091980.1, read as the reverse complement.
AATCTTTGACCCCACAGGGTTATTGCAGTACATTTGTTTCTGATCACCGAGCAATGCTGTGTAACGCATGTAATACAGGCATTAGGGTAACAAACAGATGTTAACAAAGCTGTCAGACTTAACGATGAATAATGATGTCTTCACACAGATGAATTCCATCCTATTGTGAGAGACTACATTAGAAGGATTACGTCAATTGACTGCCAAGATTAGGCAAGCACTTTGAAGCAGGACCTTCCTCAAAACACACATCAAATCTGAATGTTGACCGTTCAGCCACAATCAAGAAAGAGGAGTCTGCCCCGGAGCTCCACAGGTGTTGAGATGGGCCGTGAGGCCTTACTTCAGGAAGAAAAATGCATTTGTGGCTTTTTCAAATACTTTGCATAGCTTTTAATGGATACATCCTGAGAGAATGTCACTTTGCACCTAGGTGATCATTTTAAAGGTCCAGCAGTGCCTGCAATTTCATCCACTATTAACTTTTAAAGAGGACAGGCAATTAAGGTAAAATCAGTAAAGATGGCATGGCAGATTAGTGTACCAATGTGCTGTACCACAGAATGGTAGGACTTAGAGTTGCCTCCATAATTGCACACAAGCTTAGTTTTCACTTTCTATTGGGAGGTGACAGACACCAGTTGCTTCCTAGAGTGAGAAGATCAGTGAGAGAAATTATATTGGGGAACAAGGAAATGGCAGAGACTTTAAACAAATAGTTTGTATCTGTCTTAACATAAGAAATAGGAGCTGGAGTCAGCCATTTGGCCCTTCAAGCCTGTTCCGCCAGTCAACAAGATCATGGCTGACCTTCTACCTCAACACCACCTTCCCGCACTATCTGCATATCCTTTAATTCCCTTCGTTCTCAAAAATTTATCGACCTCTATCTTGAATATACTCAATAACTGAGCATCCACAGCTCTCTGGGGTAGAGAATTTCAAAGATTCACAACCCTTTGAGTGAAGAAATTTCTCCTCATCTCTGTCATAAATAGCCTACTCCTTATTCTGAGACTGTGACACCATGTTCTAGATTCCCCAGCCAGGGGAAACATTTTCCCAGCATTAATCCTATCAAGCCCCTTAAGGATTTTAAATGTTTCAATTAGATAACCTCTCATTCTTTTAAACTCTAGGGAATATGGGCCTAATCTACTCAATCACTCCTCATAGGGCAATCCCCTCATCCCAGGAACCAGTCCCGTGAACCATCATTGTACTCTCTATAAGGCAAGTATGTGTTTCCTCAGGTAAGGAGACCAGAACTGTACACAGTACTCCAGGTGTGGCCTCACCAATGCCCTGTATAATTGTAGTAAGAATTCTTTACTCTTAGGGCTGGAAATTCGGTTGTGTAGCACCTCTGTTAGCACCCTGGAGGGGCGGTAATCCGTGTCGGATTGGTACCGTCTGGCAGTGCAACTTGCATTGCCTCACCGGGAAATTTAGTGCCAGTTTTGCGGCAGCACCAAACGCTACCGCCTCGCTCGGTACTTTCATTCAGATCATGAAGTCAGTCGTCATGCAATGTCCCTGCTCGCAATATTAGGTGCATCCACCTCATTTAGCGTCCGTCCCTAATCACGTCAGAGAAACCAGGCGGTTCCACGGTCTGTTGGCTGAATGTGCAACCTATTTAAAGGGAGGGAGGAGGATCATAAATCGGGGGCCACATTGAGTGCAAGATTTCCGCACAGCACGCTGCGTGAACCTCTGATTTTAAATCAGAAGAAGGATCTGCCATTACAGTTGTTGTGTTCCTAACACAGATGAGACTGCACACAGGGAGGTTAAAGTAACAGTGACCTCAGTCTTTATTAACACACTCCAGAGTGAGTAACAGGCCTCAGGGGCCGGCTTATATACAGTGCTCCTAAGGAATGCTGGGATCCCTTGAGACTTCAGGGGATGTGTTCCCTGGTGACAGAATATGGGAGTGCATGCTTTACAGATACACAACATCAATCCCCCGCAAAGTCAAAGTGAAAACTATTTACAAGGTGAGGCGGTCTGGAGCCTTTCTTTCCCTGGTGGACCGCCTCGGTACAAATGTCTATTCTGGTGTGTTGGCTGTGCCCTCGCTGGGCTAGCATGTTGTTGGCCCTGCAGGGCTGCTGGGTGAGCCTGGCCTTGCTGGGCTGTTGGGCGTGATGGGTTCGATTTCCTGGTCCGGCATGGTGTCATTGATCCTTTGGGTGTGTGTTGTGGGCTCGAAAAAGGTGGTGTCTGCTGTGGGTTGTTCAGGGCAGTCTGTGAACCGCAGCCTCGTTTGATCCAGGTGCTTTCTGTAAATTTGTCCATTGTCTAGTTTGACTACAAACACCCTACTCCCTTCTTTAGCTATCACCGTGCTCGCGATCCACTTGGGACCATGTCCATAGTTTAGCACATACACAGGGTCATTCAGATCAATTTCCTGTGACACAGTGGCGCGACCATCGTTTACAATTTGTTGCTGCCGCCTGCTCTCTACCTGATCATACAGGTTGGGGTGAACCAGCGAGAGTCTGGTTTTAAGTGTCCTTTTCATGAGTAGCTCAGCCGGGGGCACCCTTGTGAGCAAGTGGGGTCTCGTGCGGTAGCTGAACAGTACTCAGGACAGGCGGGTTTGGAATGAGCCTTCTGTGACTCGTTTAAGGCTCTGTTTGATGGTTTGTACTGCCCGCTCTGCCTGCCCATTGGAGGCTGGTTTAAACGGGGCCAAGGTGACCCAATGTTTGATCCCATTGCGGGTCATGAATTCTTTAAATTCGGCACTGGTGAAACATGGCCCGTTGTCACTGACCAGTATGTCAGGCAGGCCGTGGGTGGCAAACATGGCCTTCAGGCTTTCAATGGTGGCAGTGGCGATGCTCCCCAACATTGTTTCACATTCAATCCATTTTGAAAAAGCATCCATCACCACCAGGAACATTTTACCGAGAAACGGCCCCGCATAGTCGACATGGATCTTCGACCATGGTCTGGAGGGCCAGGACCAGAAACTTAGTGGTGTCTCTCTGGGCGCGTTGCTCAACTGAGCACACACGCGGCATTGCCGTACACAGGACTCTAAGTCAGAATCGATACCGGGCCACCACACATGGGATCTGGCTATTGCTTTGATCATTACTATACCCGGTATCCGGGTGTGTGCTGTGGAGATCCGAGATGAACGTCTCCCTGCCCTTTTTGGGTAGCACTACGCGGTTACCCCACAACAGGCAGTCTGCTCGTCCTTTCCCTGCTGGAACAGCTTGATTAGCTCTTGCATTTCAACGGGGATGCTGGCCCAGCTCCCATGCAGCACACAGTTTTTTTACTAGGGACAGCAGAGGATCTTGGCTGGTCCAAGTTCTAATCTGGCGGGCCGTGACAGGTGATGTATCATTTTCAAACGCTTCCGTGACCATCAACAAGTCTGCGGGCTGCGCCACCATCAACAAGTTTGCAGGCTGCGCCATTTCCACCCCCGTGGTGGCCAATGGTAGCCAACTCAGAGCATCCGCACAGTTCTCGGTGCCTGGCCTGTGGCGGATGGTATAGTTATACGCTGATAGCGCGAGTGCCCACCTTTGTATGAGGGCTGAGGCATTTGTATTTATCCCCTTGTATTCAGCGAACAGGGATATGAGGGGCTTGAGATCGGTTTCCAACTCAAATTTGAGGCCAAACAGGTACTGATGCATTTTCTTTACCCCGAACACACACGCTAATGCCACTTTCTCAATCATGCTGTAGGCCCTCTCAGCCTTCGACAAGCTCCTGGAAGCATAGACGACAGGTTGCAACTTCCCCGCAACGTTAGCTTGTTGTAATACACACCCGACTCCGTACAACGACGCGTCATATGCTAGCACAAGTCTTTTACATGGGTTATACAATACAAGCAGCTTATTGGAGCATAAAATGTTTCTGGCTTTCTCAAAAGCGGTTTTTCCCCATACCCAGTTCTCACCTTTACGCAATGACACATGTAGGGGCTCTAAAAGGGTGCTTAACCCTGGTAGGAAGTTACCAAAATAGTTGAGGAGTCCCAGGAACGACCGCAGCTCCGTGACGTTCTGTGGTCTGGGCGCGTTCCTGATAGCCTCTGTCTTGGCGTCTGTGGGCCGATTGCCGTCCGCCGCGATCTTTCCCCCAAAAAACTCCACTTCTGTTGCCATGAAAACGCATTTCGACCTCTTCAGCCGCAGCCCTATGCGATCCAGTCGCTGGAGGACCTCCTCCAGGTTTTGTAGGTGCTCGACGGTGTTCCGACCTGTGACAAATATGTCGTCCTGAAAAACCACCATGCGTGGTACTGACTTGAGTAGGCGCTCCATGTTTCTCCGGAAGATCGCTGCGGCCGACCGAATTCCAAACGGGCATCTGTTGTAGATGAACAGTCCCTTGTGCGTGTTGATGCAGGTGAGGCCCTTCGAAGACTCCTCCAGCTCCTGCGTCATGCAGGCCGAAGTCAGGTCGAGCTTGCTGAACGTCTTGCCTCCTGCCAGCGTTGCAAATAGGTAGTGGGTATTGGTCCTGTAGCGAGAAACGATTGATTGTTACTTTATAATCGCCGCAAATCCTGACAGTGCCATCACTTTTGAGTACTGGAACAATCGAGCTGGCCCACTCGCTGAATTCCACTGGAGATATGATGCCCTTGCGTTGCAGCCTGTCCAGCTCGATTTCCACTCTCTCCCTCATCATGTGAGTACAGCTCGCGCCTTTTGGTGAATGGGTCGTGCCTCTGGGACCAAGTGGATCCGCACCTTCGCCCTGGAAAAGTTTCCAATGCCTGGCTCAAAAGGGGAAGGAAATTTGTTAAGAACATGGGTACATGAAGCCTCATCGACATGGGATAGCGCTCGGATGTTATCCCAGTTCCAGCAGATTTTGCCCAGCCAGCTCCTTCCAAGCAGTGTGGGGCAATTGCCCAGGACAATCCAGAGTGGCAGTTCGTGCACCGTGCCCTCGTAGGTGACCTTGACCATGGCGCTGCCCAGGACAGTGATAAGCTCTTTGGTGTACTTTCTCAGTTTCGTGTAGATGGGGCTCAGGGCTGGTCTGAGTGCCTTGTTGCAACACAGTCTCTCAAATATCTTTTTACTCATGATGGATTGGCTAGCATCAGTGTCCAGTTCCATGGCTACAGGTAAGCCATTCAATTTTACGTTTAGCATTATAGGTGGACATTTTGTCAAAAATGTGTGCACCCCGTATACTTCAGCATCTTCTTCCTCTCTCTGAGGCTCTAAATTTGTTTTGGTCCACCATGGACCGATCTTCCTCTGCCACGTGGTGGTTAGCAGGTTTTGCAGAGATTGCAGCTCATCTGCAAGCTCATTGGAGGTGCCCCATTGTTCCACAGCTCTTGCAAACATACTCTTTGAAGCGACATGAATAGGCTGAATGGAAGCCTCCACAATGCCAACAAGGTGTGAATTGCCTTGCATTCATCCTTTGTTGCGGACTCTGAGTCATCTGGGTCACCTGACGCCTGCTGGCAGTTGCAGACTCGTGGTTTCTGCCCTGTTCATTTCTGCTCGCAAACACAGTTCCAGTTAATTTATGAACATTGCTAGCACTTGTGTGCTGAGAGATTTGTTTGGTGTTATCACTGGTGGACATAAACGCCTATGCTATCGCAATGGCCTTACTGAGGGTCGTTATCTTTACAGTCAAAAGTTTTCATAGGATGGTCTCGTGGCCAATGCCCAGTACAAAAAAGTCTCTGAGCATTAACTCCAGGTAGCCATCAAACTCACATTGTCCTGCAAGTCGCCTTAGCTCGGCGACGTAGCTCGCCACTTCCTGACCTTTAGATCGCTGGCACATGTAGAACCGATACCTTGCCATCAGTATGCTCTCCCTCGGGTTAAGATGCTCCAGAACCAGTGTACACAGCTCCTCATACGACTTATCTGTGGGTTTCACCAGAGCCAGAAGATTCTTCATGATGCTGTAGGTCGGTGCCTCGCAGACTGTGAGGAGGACCGCTGTCCTTTTTGCAGCGCTTCCTTCTCCGTCCAGCTCATTGGCTACAAAGTACTGGTCTAGCCATTCAACATAGGCTTCCCAATCTTCATCCTCCGAGAACTTCTCCAGGATGCCCACAGTTTGCTGCATCTTTGCGTTGGATTCGTGTACTCATCGCCAGTTGTTGTATTCCTAATACAGATGAGACTGCATACAGGGAGGTTAAAGTAACAGTGACCTCAGTCTTTATTAAGACACTCCAGAGTGAGGAACAGGCCTTCGGGGCTGGCTTATATACAGTGCTCCCAAGGGATGCTGGGATCCCTTGGGACTTCAGGGGATGCGCTCCCTGGTGGCAGAACATGGGCTTGCATGCTTTACAGATACACAACAACAGGGTCCTTACAGCTTGAGTGAAATAATGTAATGGGCGCATTACTAGTTCGCCAGTGTCACCTATTCCATGCTCTGGTTAGGTGGCGTGAAGATAGAAGGGCTGTTGGCCATGTAGGGCCACGAATGAGGAGAGGCCGCGGACATCTGGACAGAAGGCCTTACCCTCCACAAGTTTTCAGGCAGCAACGCTCATACCTCCACCTCACAGGTCACAGGTCAGGAGCAGTGTGTGAGAAAGATGCACTTCCGAGAGGAAGTGCTGGGAGAGATATGCCATCTCCTACAGGCACACCTGCAGCCTCACATCGGGAGGAGGAGAAAGAGGAACTGGAGCCTGGCGAGGCCCCGAATGGACAGCCACACCAGGAGGAGCACCATCCACAGTGGAGGCAGTGTGGCAATGCTGCCAGTGCAAGAGCCACATGTCAGCGGCTTATAATGCATCGGGTATCTTGAATGGAGGAAGCTGAGGGATGCAGCTAATATTGACCGCGTATTGTGCCACCATAATGGCATATCTCTGTTAAAGTCCACAATCAGACAGAAGATGCCAATGCAAAACGGTCAAAGTAAAATATTATTGACAACACCAATGTAGTCACCTTAAACACCACAGCCAAACCCCTCCCCAGCAAGTAACAAAACAAAACACAACGTCTCATTGAAAGAGCATCAAACACATTGGGCTGGATTTTTGATCTTTTGCCGCCCCTCAGCGCCACGGAAGGGCAGCAGTGGCAGCGGAAAGCACTTGTGCCCGGGTGGCCTGCTTCCAGTGCCCCACCGGCACATTCGGTGCTGGGTTTGTGGGGGCGTGGACCAGTACCGCCCAGGAAAGGTGAGCCAGCGTACAACACCTCTGGTTGCGACACCAGCTCGATATTTGGATTGCTCCCGCTCAGTAGCGCCCCATAGCGTGCCCTAGTGGGAATACCAGTGAAAGCTGGCGTTCCAAGCTATATCAGCTGAAGTGATTGAAGAAATGTCTACTTCAAGTAAGTGTGATTATTTTCTTTTTTTTTCGATTTATGTTGGAGTCACATCAGAAATGAATTGGGAATGGTTTTGGTTTTTTTTCAGGTTTTTTTTCTCGATGGAAGCATCTGTTAGGGTTCTCCTAAGCTGGCTGTTCAGCTCGGGATTTTCGGTGGCTTAGCTGGCCTAGTGCCCTAAAAGAGCTGCCTACCGTAGCGCTGCGCTCCAAACTCCGGGCGCAGCTGCTAGAACTTTGCGGTGGCAGACACAAACCATCAGCCGGCGCAAAATGTACCGCTCTACCCGGGACAAGGCCGCAATAGAGGCATGACCGAATTTCTCCCCCAATGAAGTTAAACAATGTATGGACAAAGGCCCTTTTCATTCATCATCCCACTGCAGCATCCAGGTGGCATATTAGGCACACACACTCACAACAATATGTTACGTCAAACAATGCAATGACATACTTAGAGTCATTATTTACACGATGAAGACACCTGTCCATGGTGGGCAAAGTCCTCACTCAGATGTCCGGTCTCATTTGCCATCCCTTACTTTTATGCCTCTCCCATGCCTAACGCTCCTCCCCAATGTTGCTTCAGTGCCGACAGCAAGACTGCTTGAGAGCTGCTGTATCTGTGGAGCAAGCAATACAGATGGCCTAGCAGAACGCCCTGGACCAGCTCTGGGCCTGGAAGGCCTGGCTGCGGACTGCACCACCTCAGCATCGGCGGCAGCTGTCTTGGATGGCTTGGATGCAAAGGTGGAGTAGCAGTGGTGGGAGCCAGAATCTTGAGGAAGGACAGCACCTTCCATTTCCAGTGGCCCATTGCAACTTACCCGGGCGGAGCGTCAGCATCTGTAGCAAGATGTGTGAGCACACATTGCTGGCCTGCTTCAGCACCGTCAGTTCCCCATTGGACTTTGAGGAACACAGAGAGGATGGCAGCAGTCAGTGATTGCAGGGCATCACTCTGCGACTGACTCAGAGCACACTGAGCCTGAAATGTAGAAGTCTGCGAGGTAATGCCAGCAATCACTGACAGCATCACATTACGAAGTCCTTACGTGGCTTGGGCCTGTTATGTGATAGCTGCTGCCACGTCAACCATGGCATGCGCCATCCGCTCTGGGACTCCACTATCGCTCGTTGGGCCCATCTCCCTCTGTAAGTGGGCAAGGATGGGCTCATTAGACTCCTGAGAGGCACAGGCAATGCTTGAGGTGGCCTTCCCACATTCAGACCAAGTGTGTCCATGATCTGTGGGACCTTCTCCAATGCACCCGTGAGTTTGCAGTGCATTTGCATGGTCTACCTGGACATGGCCTCCAAATCCAGGTCCACATCTGACTGTCTCTCAGCAGAACAGCTGGGCCGATTCACCCTCCAGGGAGCTGGCCTCCTCTCGCGCTCTGCGCTGCTGTAGGCCACTGAGGCCAGGAACCTCAGACTCCTCAAACCCCACAAATTCAGGCTCGTCCACCGATGTGGTGTCCCACCCGGTGGGACTGATGTAGTGAATGCAGTGATCAAACTGCTGTCCCCTCCCTCATCATCTTCCCCCCTTGGCTGATGTAGAAGCATCAGGGGCAGGCTGCCGCGCTTCTGGCTGATCATCTGTCAGCACAAAGCAACAGACGTGTGGTTAGCAGCAGGGGAGGGGGCACGGAGATTAGAGGAAGGTGGCATTCAACATTTATATGTAAAGGGGGTAGGCCAATTAATATCAGGGGTCACGGAACTCACATAAGACACAAACGGCATTCACTTACTCACACTATCCATAGGGGCTCTGCCTCGCCGCCCACCACCGCGCCAACTGGGGTGCTCATGAGGGCAGACACTCACTCCTTGACCTCAGTGAGGTCCTGTAAATCAGGCTCGCTACCTCCGGTGCACCACTGCTCCTGACGATTATGCGCCAATTTCGCCTACAATAAGAAAAAGGTGTGAGTGACTGTGCAGCACATCATGTGGCACATGTGACTTACATGATAGAGTAGCTCCTCCCAAAACGGGGTGCACTTACCGTTTTTTTTCTTTTTTGTCCGCCCCAATCCATGGGGCAGAGACTCGATCAATTTTTAGCTGATTAAATTTTTTATTGGAGCAGGGTGGTGTTCCGGGTGGCTGTGGGGTGGAAGTGCCATTCTGTCGGGTCGGCTGCCCCAATGAGTCATCAGTTAAAGGGGAGGGCCACTGCAAACTCTGACGATATTTTAGTTAGTTCCATTGGGCCACCAGGGAGGGTTTCAGCCGGGCCAGTGGCCTGGCGCCCAAGAGGAGGCCGAACCCGTGACCGCCATTGTTGGGCCGACCTCGGAGTCAGCCAACAATTAAAATAAAATGGTGGCCGCGGCAGAGCACCCGCCCCTTTAAGGGCGGACACGCCACCCAACCACAAGAAGCTTCCCACAGGAGAAAACTGTCAGTGGCACTGACTAGTGGCTGATCCGCTCCCGTGGAGCAATTTCCAACGCGGATCGGAAAGGGGGTCGCCGCCAGTCGGAAGGGGGTCGGCACGTGCCTGACAGGGCAGCTACATGGGCGGCATGGTGCCCATCACTGCAGGCAAAAACATAGAGGGCAATTTATTGAATGTCGGTGACTCCACGACGACTAGGCGGTGAGTCCTAACTGACCCTCTTATAGAAAGGGGAAATTTTGGCAACCAAAAGTTTACCAAAAATAGGTGGGAACCAAGGGGCTACTGAGAATGAGGAACTTAAAGTAATTAATATCAGTAGAGCAAAAAGACTTGAGAAACTAATGGGACTAAGAGCTGAAAAATTCTCTGGACCTGATGGCCTACATCCTAAGGTTCTAAAAGAGGTAGCTGCAGAGATAGTGGTTGTGATCTTTCAAAATTCCTTAGATTCAGGAACAGTCCTAGTGGATTAGAAGACAGCACATGTAACCCCTCTAGTCAAGAAAGAAGGGAGAGAGAAAACAGGGATCTTCAGGACAGTTAGCCTGACATCAGTCATTGGGAAAATGCTGGAATCCATGATTAAGGAAGTGGTAACAGGATACTTAGAAAATCATAATATGATTAGCAAGTGTCAACATGGTTTTATGAAAGGTAAACCGTGTTTGACAAATTTATTAGAGTTTTTTGAGGATGTAACTAGCAGGGTAGATAAAGAGGGACCAGTGGATGTAGTATATTAGAATTTCTAAAAGACATTTGATAAGATGTCACATAAAGGTTGTTAAGCGAGGTAAGGGCACATGGAGTTGGGGGTAATGTATTAGGATGGATAAAGGACAGACAGAAAGCAGAGACTAGGGATAAACGGGTCATATTCAGATTGGAAGGCTGTAACTAGTGGAATGCCACAAGGATCAGTGCTTGGGCCTCAGCTATTTACAATCTACAATGATGACTTAGATGAAGGGACCAAGTGCAATGTATCCAAGTTTGCTGATGATACAAAGCTAGGTGGGAAAGTAAGATGTGAGGAGGGCACAAAGAAGCTGCAAAGGGATATAGACAGATTAAATGAGTGGGCAATAAGGTGGAAGATAGAGTATAATGTGAGGAAATGTGAGAACATAAGAACTAGGAGCAGAAGTAGGCCATACGGCCCATCGAGCCTGCTCCACCATTTAATCATGACTGATCTGATCTTGGCCTCAACTCCACTTTTCTGTCTGTTCCCCACAACCCTTGATTCCCCAATATTCATGAATTTGTCTATCTCAGCCTTGAATACATTCAATGACACAGCTTTCACAGAAGATTCACGAACCTCTGAGAGAAGAAATTCCTCCTCATCTCCGTCTTAAATGGGCGACCCCTTATTCTGAAATTATGCCACTAGTTCTAGATTCCCCTACGAGGGGAAACATCTTCTCAGCATTTACTCTGTCAAGCACCCTCAGAATCTTACATGTTTCAATAAGATCACCTCTTATTCTTCTAAACTTCAATGGGTACAGGCCCAACCTGCTCAACCTTTCTTCATAAGGCAACCCTTTCACCCCAGGAATCAATGTAGTGAACCATCTCTGAACTGCCTCCAATGCAAGTATATCCCTCCTTAAATAAGGAGAATAAAACGGTACACAGACCTCAAGGTGTGGTTTCACCAATGTCCTGTACAGTTGCAGCAAGACTTCGCTACTTTTATATTCCATCCCCCTTGCAATAAAAGCCAACATTCCATTTGCCTTCCTAATTACTTGCGCTGCCTGCATGGTAACTTTTTATGTTTCATGTAGGCGGGCACCAAGATCCATCTGTGCCACAGCATTCTGTAGCCTCTCCATTTAAATAATATTTTGCTTTATTATTTTTCCTGCCTAAGTAGATAACCTCACAGTTTCCCACATTATACTCCATCTGCCAAATTTTTGCCTACTCACTTAACCTATCTGCATCCCTTTGCAGAATCTTTGGGGCAAAATTGCCCTTTTTTATAGTCTCATTAGTGCCTCTGGGGGCACTAATGGGGCGCAATAAGGGTAAGGATCGATAGCGCCTCCAGTGAAATTTGGCTTGGGGTTGTTGTGCCGGTAGGGCCGCGTCTCGCGATTTGTACCCTGGGCTAGCGCACGCATGGCGATGACGGCATCGTCGTGCATGCCGACCCCTCACCGTCTTGCGGCAACCCCTTTGTGCCCCGTGGAGGAAATTACCCCGCGGGCGGCGAGGATGGCGCCGGCCGATGTCACCGCCAGCTTCGTGACCCTGGCGGACGTCCGCCACCAGGGCGCCACTTAAAGTGAAGACCGTTTGCGCCATGGGCTACCATATTTTTCTGTCAGCTGACTCTTCTGTCGGCCCGACAATGGTGGCCCTCGCCTCAACCGGGCCACTATCCTGCAGCCCGGCACTCCATTTTGGGTGCCGTGCTGTTGGCCCAGTCAAGGGCATCCCTGGTGGCCCAGTGGCAGCCGCCAAAGGGACTGCAGAGTGCGCAGCGCCCCTCCCCTTTAATCGAAGGGGAAGGGTGTTCTGTCGCATCAGCGCTATGCAGAGCTGCTGACGTTGCTGGTGGGGCACTGTGCTTTGAACACGCAGTGCCTCCGGCATCCTCGCCTCTGTTGAGGGGCGGAAGACGCAAATCCCGCATCTGGGGCGGAACTTCTGGGCCAGGCGATAAATGTCCCCGTCCCACAAGGTTACCACTTCAAAACAGGGCGCAGGACAATTTCACCCACTTTGTGTCCTCTCACAATTGCTTTCCCACTTATCTTTGTATCATCAGCAAATTTGGCTGATCATTATCCAAATCATTAATATAGATTGTAAATAGTTGAGGACCCAGCACTGATCCCTGTAGCACCCCACTAGTTACAGTTTGCTAATCTGAAAATGACCCATTTATCCCGACCCTCTGTTTTATATTAGTTAGCCAATCCTCTATCCATGTTAATATATTACCCCTAACCCCGTGAGCTCTTATCTTGTGTACTAATCTTTTATGTGGCACTTTATCAAATGCCTTCTAGAAATCCAAATCCACCACATCAACTGGTTCCCCTTTATCCACCCTGCTCGTTACATCCTCAAAGAACTCCAGCAAACTTGTCAAACATGACTTCCCCTTCATAAAACCATGCTGACTCTGTTTGACTGCATTATGGTTTTCTAAATGTCCTGTTTCTACTTCCTTAATAATGGACTCCAGCATTTTCCCAATGACAGATGTTAGGCTAACTGGTCTATAGTTTCCTGATTTTTGTCTCCCTCCGTTCTTAAATAGGGGCGTTACATTTGCAGTTTTCCAATCTGCTGGGACCTCTCCACAATCCAGGGAATTTTGGTAGATTACAACAATAAATCCACTATCTCTGCAGCCATTTCTTTAAGCCCTGAGGATGCAGGCCTTCAGGTCCAGGGGACTTGTCCACCTTTAGTCCCATAGTTTGCCTAGTACTTTTTCTCCAGTGATAGTGATTGTTTTAAGTTCCCCCCTTCCAATATCCCTTTGATTATCAATTATTGGGATGCTTTTAAAGTCTTCTACAATGAAAACCAATACAAAATATTTGTTCAAAATCTCTGCCATTTCCCTGTTTCCCATTATTAATTCCCCAGTCTCATCCTCTAAGGGACCAATGTTTACTTTAGCTACTCTTTTCCTTTTTATATACTTGTAGAAGCTCTTACTGTCTTCTTTTATATTTCTTGCTAGTTTACTTTCATAAATTATCTTCCCACTCATTATAATTTTTTTAGTCATCCTTTTCTGAAAATTTCCCAATCCTCTGGCCTTCCACTATTCCTTGTAATACTATATGCCTTTTTTTTCAATTTGATACCATCCTTTACTTACTTACTTCGCCAGGGATGGTTCATCCTTCTCTTAGAGTATTTCTTTCTTACTGGAATATATCTTTGATGAGAGTTATGAAATATCTCCTTAACTGTTTGCCACTGTTTATCTACCATCTTACCCTTTAATCTATTTTCCCAGTCCAGTTTAGCCACTCTGCCTTCATACCTTTGTAATTGCCTTTATTTAAGTTCAGGACACTAGTTTGAGACCTAGCTTTCTCACCCTCAAACTGAATTTGAAATTCTACCATGCTATGGTCACTTATCCCAAGAGGATCCTTTACTATGAGATCATTAATTAATCCAGACTCATTACACATTACCAGATCGAAAATAGTCTGCTCCCTGGTTGGTGCCACAATGTATTGTTCTAAGAAACCATCCCGAATACACTCTATGAACTTGTCCTCAAGGCTACCTTTGCCAATTTGATTTGTCCAATCAATATGAAGATTAAAATCACCCGTGATTATTGCCGTACCTTTCTTGCAAGCCTCCATTAGCTCTTGATTTATACTCTGTCCTACAGTATGACTAATGTTAGGGGTCTATAAACTCCCACCAGTGACTTCTTTCCCTTATTATTTCTTATCTCCACCCAAACTGATTCTACATTTTAATCTTCTGAGCCAATATCATTTCTCACTACTGCACTGATCTCTTGCTTTATTAACAGTGTTACCCCACCTCCTTTTCCTTTCTGCCTATCCTTCAAAAATGGCAAATAACCCTGAATATTCAGTTCCCAGCCTTGGTCACCTTGGCTATCAGACCATACCCATTTATTTCTATTTTTGCTGTCAGCTCATCTATCTTGTTACGAATGCTGCGTACATTCAGATAAAGAGCTTTCAACGTTGTCTTTTTATCATTTTTCCCTATTCTGACCCCACTTTCTGATAGAAACATAGAAACATAGAAAATAGGTGCAGGAGCAGGCCATTCAGCCCTTCCAGCCTGCACCGCCATTCAATGAGTTCATGGCTGAACATGAAACTTCAGTACCCCCTTCCTGCTTTCTCGCCATAACCCTTGATCCCCCGAGTAGTAAGGACTTCATCTAACTCCCTTTTGAATATATTTAGTGAATTGGCCTCAACTACTTTCTGTGGTAGAGAATTCCACAGGTTCACCACTCTCTGGGTGAAGAAGTTTCTCCTCATCTCGGTCCTAAATGGCTTACCCCTTATCCTCAGACTGTGACCCCTGGTTCTGGACTTCCCCAACATTGGGAACATTCTTTCTGCATCTAACCTGTCTAAACCCATCAGAATTTTAAACGTTTCTATGAGGTCCCCTCTCATTCTTCTGAACTCCAGTGAATACAAGCCCAGTTGATCTAATCTTTCTTGATAGGTCAGTCCCGCCATCCCGGGAATCAGTCTGGTGAACCTTCGCTGCACTCCCTCAATAGCAAGAATGTCCTTCCTCAAGTTAGGAGACCAAAACTGTACACAATACTCCAGGTGTGGCCTCACCAAGGCCCTGTACAACTGTAGCAACACCTCCCTGCCCCTGTATTTAAATCCCCTCGCTATGAAGGCCAACATGCCATTTGCTTTCTTAACCGCCTGCTGTACCTGCATGCTAACCTTCAATGACTGATGTACCATGACACCCAGGTCTCGTTGCACCTTCCCTTTTCCTAATCTGTCACCATTCAGATAATAGTCTGTCTCTCTGTTTTTACCACCAAAGTGGATAACCTCACATTTATCCACATCATACTTCATCTGCCATGCATTTGCCCACTCACCTAACCTATCCAAGTCACTCTGCGGCCTAATAGCATCCTCCTCGCAGCTCACACTGCCACCCAACTTAGTATCATCCGCAAATTTGGAGATACTGCATTTAATCCCCTCGTCTAAATCATTAATGTACAATGTAAACAGCTGGGGCCCCAGCACAGAACCTTGCGGCACTCCACTAGTCACTGCCTGCCATTCTGAAAAGTACCCGTTTACTCCTACTCTTTGCTTCCTGTCTGACAACCAGTTCTCAATCCACGTCAGCACACTACCCCCAATCCCATGTGCTTTAACTTTGCACATTAATCTCTTGTGTGGGACCTTGTCGAAAGCCTTCTGAAAGTCCAAATATACCACATCAACTGGTTCTCCTTTGTCCACTTTGTTGGAAACATCCTCAAAAAATTCCAGAAGATTTGTCAAGCATGATTTCCCTTTCACAAATCCATGCTGACTTGGACCTATCATGTCACCATTTTCCAGATGCACTGCTATGACATCCTTAATAATTGATTCCATCATTTTACCCACTACTGAGGTCAGGCTGACCGGTCTATAATTCCCTGTTTTCTCTCTCCCTCCTTTCTTAAAAAGTGGGGTTACATTGGCTACCCTCCACTCCATAGGAACTGATCCAGAGTCAATGGAATGTTGGAAAATGACTGTCAATGCATCCGCTATTTCCAAGGCCACCTCCTTAAGTACTCTAGGATGCAGTCCATCAGGCCCTGGGGATTTATCGGCCTTCAATCCCATCAATTTCCCCAACACAATTTCCCGACTAATAAAGATTTCCCTCAGTTCCCCCTCCTTACTAGACCCTCTGACCCCTTTTATATCCGGAAGGTTGTTTGTATCCTCCTTAGTGAATACCGAACCAAAGTACTTGTTCAATTGGTCTGCCATTTCTTTGTTCCCCGTTATGACTTCCCCTGATTCTGACTGCAGGGGACCTACGTTTGTCTTCACCAACCTTTTTCTCTTTACATACCTATTGAAACTTTTGCAATCCGCCTTAATGTTCCCTGCAAGCTTCTTCTCGTACTCCATTTTCCCTGCCCTAATCAAACCCTTTGTCCTCCTCTGCTGAGTTCTAAATTTCTCCCAGTCCCCAGGTTCGCTGCTATTTCTGGCCAATTTGTATGCCACTTCCTTGGCTTTAATACTATCCCTGATTTCCCTAGATAGCCACGGTTGAGCCACCTTCCCTTTTTTATTTTTACGCCAGACAGGAATGTACAATTGTTGTAATTCATCCATGCGGTCTCTAAATGTCTGCCATTGCCCATCCACAGTCAACCCCCTAAGTATCATTCGCCAATCTATCCTAGCCAATTCACGCCTCATACCTTCAAAGTTACCCTTCTTTAAGTTCTGGACCATGGTCTCTGAAATTACTGTTTCATTCTCCATCCTAATGCAGAATTCCACCATATTATGGTCACTCTTCCCCAAGGGGCCTCGCACAATGAGATTGCTAATTAATCCTCTTTCATTACACAACACCCAGTCTAAGATGGCCTCCCCCCTAGTTGGTTCCTCAACATATTGGTCTAGAAAACCATCCCTTATGCACTCCAGGAAATCCTCCTCCACCGTATTGCTTCCAGTTTGGCTAGCCCAATCTATGTGCATATTAAAGTCACCCATTATAACTGCTACACCTTTATTGCATGCACCCCTAATTTCCTGTTTGATGCCCTCCCCAACATCCCTATTACTGTTTGGAGGTCTGTACACAACTCCTACTAACGTTTTTTGCCCTTTGGTGTTCTGCAGCTCTACCCATATAGATTCCACATCATCCAAGCTAATGTCTTTCCTAACTATTGCATTAATCTCCTCTTTAACCAGCAATGCTACCCCACCTCCTTTTCCTTTTATTCTATCCTTCCTGAATGTTGAATACCCCTGGATGTTGAGTTCCCAGCCCTGATCATCCTGGAGCCACGTCTCCGTAATCCCAATCACATCATATTTGTTAACATCTATTTGCACAATTAATTCATCCACCTTATTGCGGATACTCCTTGCATTAAGACACAAAGCCTTCAGGCTTGTTTTATTAACACCCTTTGTCCTTTTAGAATTTTGCTGTACAGTGGCCCTTTTTGTTCTTTGCCTTGGGTTTCTCTGCCCTCCACTTTTCCTCATCTCCTTTCTGTCTTTTGCTTTTGTCTCCTTTTTGTTTCCCTCTGTCTCCCTGCATTGGTTCCCATCCCCCTGCCATATTAGTTTAAATCCTCCCCAACAGCACTAGCAAACACTCCCCCTAGGACATTGGTTCCGGTCCTGCCCAGGTGCAGACCGTCCGGTTTGTACTGGTCCCACCTCCCCCAGAACCGGTCCCAATGCCCCAGGAATTTGAATCCCTCCCTGCTGCACCACTGCTCAAGCCGCGTATTCATTTGCGCTATCCTGCGATTCCTACTCTGACTATCACGTGGCACTGGTAGCAATCCCGAGATTACTACTTTTGAGGTCCTACTTTTTAATTTAGCTCCTAGCTCCTTAAATTTGTTTCGTAGGACCTCATCCCTTTTTTTACCTATGTCGTTGGTACCAATGTGCACCACGACAACTGGCTGTTCTCCCTCCCATTTCAGAATGTCCTGCACCCGCTCCGAGACATCCTTGACCCTTGCACCAGGGAGGCAACATACCATCCTGGAGTCTCGGTTGCGGCCGCAGAAACGCCTATCTATTCCCCTCACAATTGAATCCCCTATCACTATCGCTCTCCCACTCTTTTTCTTGCCCTCCTGTGCAGCAGAGCCAGCCACGGTGCCATGAACTTGGCTGCTGCTGCCCTCCCCTGATGAGTCATTCCCCTCAACAGTACCCAAAGCGGTGTATCTGTTTTGCAGGGGGATGACCACAGGGGACCCCTGCACTACCTTCCTTGCACTACTCTTCCTGCTGGTCTTCCATTCCCTATCTGGCTGTGGACCCTTTCCCTGCGGTAAGACCAACTCACTGCACTCTTATGTCTATATGCTCTGTCCCTTCCTGTCACACTCTGGTTATCATTTCCCCTATCGCTACCCTGCACTATTGCCTTCTCTTTTCTCTTTGACTTTTTAAATTTCCGCTCACCGTACCTGTTCCCCCCCCTCCCCCCACCCACTATTTAGTTTAAAGTCTTACCTACAGCCCCAGTTATTCGACTCGCCAGCACACTGGTCCCAGCCTGGTTCAAGTGAAGCCCGTCCTGACAGAACAGCTCCCTCCTCTCCAGCCCAGAGGAGATGTCTTTAACCCTAGCACCGGGCAGGCAACACAGCCTTCGGGATTCCCGCTCTCAGCTGCAGAGAACAATATCTATCCCCTTAACTATACTGTCCCCTAACACTACCACACTTCTTTTTACTCCCCCACTTGAATAGCCCCCTGTACCACGGTGATGTGGTCAGTTTGCTCATCCTCCCTGCAGTTGTTGCTCTTGTCCATACAGGGAGCAAAAACCTCGTATCTGTTAGACAATTGCAAGGGCTGAGGCTCCTCTATCACTACATCCTAAATCCCTATACCTGCCTCACTCATAGTCACACCCTCCTGTCCCTGACCACGGACACAGTTTTAATTATTTAATCTAAGTGGTGTGACTGCATCCTAGAACAAAGTGTCCAGGTTACTCTCCCCCTCCCTGATGTATCGCAGTGTCTGAAGTTCGGATTCCAGCTCATCAACATCGGAGCCGAAGTTCCTAGTTCAAGACACTAGTTTCAGACCCAAGTTTCTCACCCTCAAACTGAATGTGAAATTCTATCATGTTATGATCACTCGTCCTTGGAGGATCCTTTACTATGAGATCATTCATTAATCCTGTCTCATTGCACACTATCAGATCTAAAATAGCCTGTTACTGGTTGGTTCCACAACATATTATTCTAAGAAACTGTCCCGAATATGCTCTATGAACTCGTCCTCAAGGCTACTTTGCCAATTTGCTTTGTCCAATCTAAATGAAGACTAAAGTCGCCCACGATTATTGCAATACCACTCTTACAAACCCCCATTATTTCTTGATTTATACTCTGTCCTACAGTGAAGCTATTGTTAGGCGGCCTATAAACTACTCCTACCAGTGACCTCTTTCCATTGCTATTTCTTATCTCCACCCAAACTGATTCTACAGCTTGATCTTCCAAGCCACAATCATTTCTTACTACTGTACTGATCTCATCCTTTATTAACAGAGCTACCCCACCTCCTTTTTCTTTCAGCCTATCCTTCCTAAATGTCAAGTGCTCCTGAATATTCAGTTCCCAGCCTTGGTCA
Source organism: Pristiophorus japonicus (assembly GCF_044704955.1). Lineage (NCBI taxonomy): Eukaryota > Metazoa > Chordata > Chondrichthyes > Pristiophoridae > Pristiophorus > Pristiophorus japonicus. Next base: position 73,657,166 of record NC_091980.1, on the reverse strand, counting down.
CCTGTAATGGCTATCAGATCATACCCATTTATTTCTATTTGTGCAATCAATTCATCTATCTTGTTATGACTGCTGTGTGCATTCATATAAAGAGCCTTTAATTTTGTCTTTTCACCGTTATTATTTTTCTCTACTCTGACCTTATTTGCTGGTGCACTTTTATGTTTGTACGCTCTGTCCCTTCCTGTCAGCTTATCATTATCCATATCGCTACCCTGCACTATTGCTTAGTCCTTTCTCTTTAACTTTCTAAATTTCTCATCACATGACTCTTCCCCACCCACTTTTTAGTTTAAAGGCCTATCAACAGCCCTAGTTATTCAATTCGCCAGGACACTGGTCCCAGCCCGGTTTAAATGGAGCCCGTCCCGACGGAACAGCTCCCTCTTTCTCCAGTACTAGTGCCAGTGCCTCATGAATTGCAACCCCTTCTTCCCACACCTCTGAGCCATACATTAAACTCCCTGATCTGCTTGACTTTATGCCAATTTGCATTTGGTTCACGTAGTAATTCATAGATTATTATCCTTGAGGTTCTGCTTATTAATTTAGACCCTAGATCCTCAAACTCCCCCAGCAGAACCTCATTCTTAGTTCTACCTATATCATTGGTCCCTACATGGACCACAGCAAATGGATCCTCCCCCTCCCACTCCAAATTCTTCTCCAGCCACGAGGAGATATCCTTAACCCTGGCACTCGGCAGACAACACAATCTCCGGAACTCCCTGTCGCAGCTGCAGAGAACAGTATCAATCCCCCTGACTACACTGTCCCCTACTGCTACCACATTCCTTTTTACTCCCCCCACTTGAATGGCCTCCTGTACCATGGTGCCATGGACAGTTTGCCCATCCTTATTGCAGTCCTTTTCCTCATCCATACAGGTAGCAAGTACTTCGTAACTGTTGGACAGGGTCAAGGGCTAAGGCTCCTCCATCACTGCATCCTGGGTCCCTGTACCTTCCTGACTCGCAGTCACACCCGCAGTCACACAGAAGTCATTCGCTTTGGAAGGAAGAATAGAAAAACAGAATATTTTTTAAATGGTGAGAGGCTATTAAATGTTGGTGTTCATAGAAATTTAGATGTCCAAGTATAAGAAACACAGATAGTTAGTGTTGAGTATGGAGAAAGAGTCAGACTGAACACTGTGAGCTCAAAGTGTGAGTTTACTCTTTTATTGCAGGTCTCCAGAGTGCCTCTCCAACCTGTGAAGCCTCCTTAAATACCTGTGCTCCCAAGGGATTTTGGGATCCCTTGGGACTCCAGGGCATGAGCCCTCTGGTGGCTGTACAGAGTAAATACAAGTCCACATATATAACACTCCCCCCCGCAAAGTCCACAGTGTAACTATTTATAATGTGAGTCGATCTGGGGCCCTTCTTGCCCTGGTTGATCGTCTCGGTGTGAAAGCTGGTATTGTTGAATCATTTGTTGGGCCCTCGCTGGGCTGCTGTGCAGCTGGCCTTGCTGGGCTGCCTGGTGTGTTGGACCCTGCAGGGCTTTTGTGGATGATGGGTTCTGTTTCGTGGTCAACCGTGGTGCCGGTTGCAACTGGTGTGTATGTTGGGGGATCAAAAAAGGTAGGGTTCGGGGTGGGTTGCTCAGGATAATCCATGAATCTGATTTGATTTGGTCCGAGTGTTTCCAGTGAATGAGTCCATTTGAAAGTTTGACCCGAAACACCCTGCTCCCCTCTTTGGCCACGACAGTGCCAGGAAACCACTTGGGACCTTGTCCATAATTTAATACAAATACAGGATAATTGATTTCAATCTCGCGTGACACCTTTGCTCTATCATGGTATGCACTTTGTTGAAGCCGCCTGCTCTCTACCTGTTCATGTAGATCAGGGTGAACTAACGAGAGCCTTGTCTTAAGTACTCTTTTCATGAGCAGTTCAGCAGGTGGGATCCCAGTGAGTGAGTGGGGTCTCGTGCGGTAGCTAAGCAGGACTCGGGATAGGCGAGTCTGCAGTGAGCCTTCAGTTACCCTCTTCAAGCCTTGCTTGATGGTTTGCACTGCTCTCTCTGCCTGACCATTGGACACTAGTTTAAACGGGGCAGATGTGACATGTTTGATCCCATTATAGGTCATGAATTCTTTGAACTCAGCACTTGTAAAACATGGCCCGTTGTCGCTCACCAGGACATCGGGTAAGCTGTGAGTGGCAAACATGGCCCGCAGGCTTTCAGTAGTGGCAGCGGACGTGCTAGCCGACATTAACTCACATTCAATCCACTTGGAGTACGCATCTACAACCACAAGGAACATTTTATCCAACGGGCCTGCATAGTCGATGTGTATCCTAAACCACGGTTTGGAGGGCCAAGACTGTAGTGTATGGAGAAAGAGTCAGACTGAACACTGTGAGGTCAAAGTAATGTGTGACCTTAGTCTTTTATTGCAGGTCTCCAGAGTGCCTCTCCAACCTGTGAAGCACTCTTAAATACCTGTGCTCCCAAGAGATTATGAGATCCCTTGGGGCTCCGGGGAATGAGCCCTCTGGTGGCCGTACAGAGTATATACACGTCCAGATATATAACAACATTCCCCCCTAAAGTCAATATGTAACTATTTACAATGTGAGTCGATCTAGGGCTCTTCTCGTCCCGGTTGATCGTCTCGGTGTGAACGCTGGTGTTGTTGAGTCATTTGTTGGGCCCTCGCTGGGCTGCTGTGCAGCTGGCCTTGCTGGTCTGCTGGGTGTGTTGGGCCCTGCAGGGCTGCTGTGGATGATGGGTTCTGCTTCGTGGTCAATCGTGGTGCCGGCTGCCACTGATGTGTATGTTGGGGGATCAAAAAAGGTAGAGTTCAAGGTGGGTTGCTCAGGATAGTCTGTGAATCTGAGTTTGATTTGGTCCAAGTGTTTCCGGTGAATAAGTCCATTTAAAAGTTTGACCCGAAACACCCTGCTTCCCACTTTGGCCATGACAGTGCCGGGAAGCCACTTGGAACCTTGCCCATAATTTAATATAAATACAGGATCATTGACTTCAATCTCGTGTGACACATTTGCGCTATCATGGTATGCACTTTGTTGAAGCCGCTTGCTCTCTACCTGTTCATGTAGATCAGTGTGAACTAACGAGAGCCTTGTCTTAAGAGCTTTTTTCATGAGCAGTTCAGCAGGTGGGATCCCAGTGAGTGAGTGTGGTCTCGTGCGGTAGCTAAGCAGGACTCGGGATAGATGAGTCTGCAGTGAGTCTTCAGTTACCCTCGTCAAGCCTTGCTTGATGGTTTGCACTGCTCTCTCTGCCTAACCATTGGACACTGGTTTAAATGGGGCAGATGTGACATGTTTGATCCCGTTACGGGTCATAAATTCTTTGAACTCAGCACTGGTAAAACACGGCCCGTTGTTGCTCACCAGGACATCGGGTAAGGCATGTGTGGCAAACATGACCCGCTGGCTTTCAGTGGTGGCAGTGGGCGTGCTAGCCGACATTATCTCACATTTAATCTGTTGTGTATCTGTAAAGCATGCACTCCCATGTTCCGCCACCAGGGAGCTCATCCCCTGAAGTCCCAAGGGATCCCAGCATCCCTTGGGAGCACTGGAAATAAGCCGGCCCCCAAGGCCTGTTCCTCACTCTGGAGTGTTTTATTAAAGACTGAGGTCACTGTTACTTTAACCTCTCTGTGTGCAGCCTCATCTGTGTTAGGAACACAATAACTGGCGACAAAAATACGAATCCAACGTAAAGATGCAGTAAACTGTGGGCGTCCTGGAGAAGTTCTCGGAGGGTGAGGACTGGGAAGCCTATGTCGAACGGCTAGACCAGTACTTTGTAGCCAATGAGCTGGACGGAGAAGGAAGCGCTGCAAAAAGGAGAGCGGTCCTCCTCACGGTCTGCGGGGCACCGACCTACTGCCTCATGAAGAATCTTCTGGCTCTGGTGAAACCCACAGATAAGTCGTATGAGGAGCTGTGTACCCTGGTTCGGGAGCATCTTAACCCAAGGGAGAGCATGCTGATGGTGAGGTATCGGTTCTACATGTGCCAGTGATCTGAAGGTCAGGAAGTGGCGAGCTACGTCGCCGAGCTAAGGCGACTTGCAGGACAATGTGAGTTTGATGGCTACCTGGAGCAAATGCTCAGAGACTTTTTTGTACTGGGCATTGGCCACGAGACCATCCTACGAAAACTTTTGACTGTAGAAACACCGACCCTCAGTAAGGCCATTGCGATAGCACAGGCATTTATGTCCACCAGTGATAACACCAAACAAATCTCTCAGCACACAAGTGCTAGCAATGTTCATAAATTAACTGGCACTGTGTTTGCGAGCAGAAATGTACAGGGCAGAACCCAGGAGTCTGCAACTGCCAGCAGGCCTTAAGTGATCCAGATGACTCACAGTCCCCAACAAAGGATGAATGCAAGGCAATTCACACCTTGTTGGCGTTGTGGAGGCTTCCATTCAACCTATTCATGCCGCTTCAAAGGGTATGTTTGCAATGGGGCACCTCCAACGAGCTTGCAAACAAGATGCAAGCTCTGCAAAACCTGCTAACCACCACGTGGCAGAGGAAGATCGGTCCATGATGGATAAAAGCAATTTCGAGCCTCAGAGAGAGGAGGCAGATGCTGAAGTACACGGGGTGCACATATTTTCGACGAAATGTCCATCTATAATGCTAAACGTAAAATTGAATGGCTTACCCGGAGCCATGGAACTGGACAGTGGCGCTAGCCAATCCATCATGAGTAAAAAGATGTTTGAGAGACTGTGGTGCAACAAGGCATTCAGACCAGCCCTGAGCCCCATCCACACGAAACTGAGAATGTACACCAAAGAGCTTATCACTGTCCTGGGCAGTGCCATGGTTAAGGTCACCTACGAGGGCACGGTACATGAACAGCCACTCTGGATTGTCCCGGGCGATGGCCCCACACTGCTTGGAAGGAGCTGGCTGGGCAAAATCTGCTGGAACTGGGATGACATCCGAGCGCTATCACATGTCGATGAGGCCTCATGTACCCAGGATCTAAACAAATTTCCTTCCCTTTTTGAGTCAGGCATTAGAAATTTTTCCAGGGCGAAGGATCAACTTGGTCCCAGAGGCACGACCCATTCACAATAAGGCGCGAGCGGTACTTCACATGATGAGGGAGAGAGTGGAAATTGAGCTGGACAGGCTGCAACGTGAGGGCATCATCTCCCCAGTGGAATTAAGCGAGTGGGCCAGCCCGATTGTTCCTATACTCAAAAGTGATGGCACAATCAGGATTTGCGGCGATTATAAAGTAACTATTAATCATTTCTCGCGACAGGACCAATACCCGCTACCTAAGGCAGATGACCTATTTGCGACGCTGGCAGGAGGCAAGACGTTCACCAAGCTCGACCTGACTTCGGCCTACATGACGCAGGAGCTGGAGGAATCTTCGAAGGGTCTCACCTGCATCAACACCCACAAGTGACTGTTCATCGACAACAGATGCCCGTTTGGAATTCGGTCGGCCGCAGCGATCTTCCAGAGAAACATGGAGAGCCTACTCAAGTCGGTACCACACATGGTGGTCTTTCAGGACGACATATTGGTCACGGGTCGGGACACTGCTGAGCACCTACAAAACCTGGATGAGGTCCTCCAGCGACTGGATTGCGCAGGGCTGCGGCTGAAGAGGTCAAAATGCATCTTCATGGCAACAGAAGTGGAGTTTTTGGGAGAAAGATCGCGGCGGACGGCAATCGGCCCATAGACGCCAAGACAGAGGCTATCAGGAACGCGCCCAGGCCACAGAACATCACGGAGCTGCAGTCATTCCTGGGACTCCTCAACTATTTTGATAACTTCCTACCGGGGTTAAGCACCCTCTTAGAGCCCCTACATGTGTTATTGCGCAAAGGTGAGAACTGGATATGGGGAAAAAAACCAAGTAATTGCTTTTGAGAAAGCCAGAAACATTTTATGCTCCAACAAGCTGCCTGTATTGTATAAACCATGTAAAAGACTTGTAATAGCATGTGACGCGTCGTCGTACGGAGTCGGGTGTGTATTACAACAAGCTAACGTTGCGGGGAAGTTGCAACTTGTCGCCTATGCTTCCAGGAGCTTGTCGAAGGCTGAGAGGGCCTACAGCATGATTGAGAAAGTGGTATTAGCGTGTGTGTTCGGGGTAAAGGAAATGCATCAGTACCTGTTTGGCCTCAAATTTGAGCTGGAAACCAATCAGAAGTGTATTACTGTATACATGCAACCTAGATGCACACCTTGACCATAAGGGGTGAACTTGTGGGAGACACTGCTTACCTGATCACACAGGTATAAAAAGGGAGGTCGCACACAGGGTCATCGTCTTTGAAGTCCTGTGACTAAAGAAGTAAGGTCACAAAGTGACCTTGTCCCCAGAATGTGCCTCGTGTGGTTTCATACTGTAGAATAAGGACTTTACAAGAAGCCCCTCACATCCCTGTTCACTGAAAACAAGGGGATAAATACTAATGCCTCAGCCTGCATACAAAGGTGGGCACTCGCGCTATCAGCATATAACTATACCATCCACAACAGGCCAGGCACCGAGAACTGTGCGGATGCTCTCAGTTGGCTACCACTGCCCACCATGGGGGTGGAAATGGCGCAGCCTGCAAATTTGTTGATGGTCATAGAAGCATGTGAAAATGATAAATCACCTGTCACGGCCCACCAGATTAGGACTTGGACCAGCCAAGATCCTCTGCTGTCCCTAGTAAAAAACTGTGTACCGCATGGGAGCTGGGCCAGCATCCCCGTTGAAATGCAAAAGTTAATCAAGCCATTCCAGCGGCGAAAGGATGAGCTGTCCATTCAGGCAGACTGCCTGTTGTGGGGTAACCGCCTCGTGCTACCAAAAAAGGGCAGGGAGATGTTCATCTCAGATCTCCACAGCACACACCCGGGTATAGTAATGATGAAAGCGATAGCCAGATTCCACATGTGGTGGCCCGGTATTGACTCTGACTTAGAGTCCTGTGTACAGCAATGCAGCGTATGTGCTCAGTTGAGCAATGCGCCCAGAGAGGCACCACTAAGTTTGTGGTTCTGGCCCTCCAGACCATGGTCGAGGATCCATGTCGACTATGCAGGCCCGTTTCTCGGTAAAATGTTCCTGGTGGTGGTGGATGCTTTTTCAAAGTGGATTGAATGTGAAATAATGTCGGGAAGCACCGCCACCGCCACCATTGAAAGCCTGAGGGCCAGGTTTGCCACCCACGGCCTGCCTGACATACTGGTCAGTGACAACAGGCCATGTTTCACCAGTGTCGAATTTAAAGAATTCATGACCCGCAATGGGATCAAACATGTCACCCCGGCCCTGTTTAAACCAACCTACAATGGGCAGGCAGAGCGGGTAGTACAAACCATCAAACAGAGCCTTAAACGAGTCACAGAAGGCTCACTCCAAACCCGCCTGTCCTGAGTACTGCTTAGCTACCGCATGAGACCCCACTCGCTCACAGGGGTGCCCCTGGCTGAGCTACTCATGAAAAGGACACTTAAAACCAGACTCTCGCTGGTTCATCCCAACCTGTATGATCAGGTAGAGAGCAGGCGGCAGCAACAAAATTTAAATGATGATCGTGCCACTGTGTCATGGGAAATTGATCTGAATGATCCTGTGTATGTGCTAAACTATGGACATGGTCCCAAGTGGATCGCGGGCACGGTGATAGCTAAACAAGGGAGTAGGGTGTTTGTAGTCAAACTAGACAATGGACAAATTTGCAGAAAGCTCCTGGACTTAAATGAGGCTGCGGTTCAGACTGCCCTGAACAACCCACAGCAGACACCGACTTTTTCGAGCCCACAACACACACCCAAAGAATCAACGACACCACGCCGGACCAGGAAATCGAACCCATCACGCCCAACAGCCCAGCAAGGCCAGGCTCACCTAGCAGCCCTGCAGGGCCAACAACACGCCAGCCGAGCGAGGGCTCAGCCAGCACACCAGAACAGACATTTGTACCGAGGCGGACCACCAGGGAAAGAAAGGCTCACGACCGCCTCACCTTGTAAATAGTTTTCACTTTGACTTTGGACGGGGGAGTGATGTTGTGTATCTGTAAAGCATGCACTCCCATGTTCCGCCACCAGGGAGCTCATCCCCTGAAGTCCCAAGGGATCCCAGCATCCCTTGGGAGCACTGAAGACAAGCCGGCCCCTAAGACCTGTTCCTCATTCTGGAGTGTCTTATTAGAGACTGAAGTCACTGTTACTTTAACCTCCCTGTGTGCAGCCTCATCTGTGTTAGGAACACAATACAATCCACTTGGAGTACGCGTCTATAACCACAAGGAACATTTTACCCAAGAACGAACCTGCATAGTCGACATGTACCCTGGACCACGGTTTGGAGGGCCAAGACCACAAACTTAGCGGCTGCTCCCTCGGTACATTGCTTAACTACGAGCATGTATTACATCTGTGAACGCAGGACTCTAAGTCCGCATCGATGCCGGGTCACCACACATGGGATCTGGCTATCGCTTTCATCATTATGATGCCTGGGTGGGTACTGTGGAGGTCAGTGATGAAGGTGTCTCTGCCCTTCTTGGGGACCACTACTCGATTGCCCCACAAAAGGCAGTCTGCCAGTATAGACATTTCAACTTTGCGCCACTGGAACGGCTTTATCTCTTCCTGCATTTCCACTGGGACACTGGACCAGCTCTCGTGAAGCACACAGCTTTTGACTAGAGATAATAAGGGGTCCTGGCTTGTCCAGGTTTTGATCTGCCGGGCAGTGATGGGTGATTGCTCACTCTCAAATACATCAATAACCAAGGCTAGATCTGCGGGTTGTGCAATGGCAGCCTACTGAGAGCATCAGCACAGTTTTCTGTGCCTGGCCTGTGGCGGATGGCGTACTTGTAGGCAGACAACGTGAGTGCCCATCTCTGGATGCTCTCGGAAAGCAGGGATATAAGTGGCTTATGCTCAGTTTCCAATTCAAATTTTAGCCCAAACAGGTATTAATGCATTTTCTTTACCCCATAGACACACGCTAACGCTTCTTTTTCAATCATGCTGTAGGCTTTCTCAGCCTTAGACAGACTCCTGAGTGCATAAGTAACCAGTTGCACTTTCCCGAAATCATTGGCTTGTTGCAATACACACCCAACGCCATATGACGATGCATCACATGCTAGTACCAAACGCTTACATGGATCATACAACACAAGCAATTTGTTTGAGCAACACAATTTTCTCGCTTTTACAAAGGCATTTTCTTGGCTTTTACCCCAAACCCATTTGCCCCCTGTTCGTAGTAAGACATGTAGTGGTTCTAGCAGGGGTGCTGAGACCCAGTAAGAAGTTACCAAAGTAGTTCAAGAGTCCCAGGAACGACCGCAGCTCCGTCATGTTCTGTGGCCTCGGTGCGTTCTCAATTGCCTCCGTCTTCGCGTTGCCTGATGCCTCCTTCCCAAGAACTTCACTTCAGGCGCCAGGAAACGCACCGAGTGTTTTAACCTGAGCCCCAGGCGGTTGAGCTGACTAAGGACCTCCTCCAGGTTCTGCAGATGCTCGACTGTGTTCCGACCTGTGACTAAGATGTCGTCCTGGAAGACCACGGTGTGTGGGATCGACTTCAGTAAACTTTCCATGTTTCTCTGGAATATCGCCGCTGCTGATCGGATTCCAAACGGGCATCGGTAATAAACAAAAAGACCTTTGTGCGTGTTGATGCAGGTGAGGTTCTTCGATGATTCCTCAAGTTCCTGCATCATATAGGCTGAGGTCAGATCCAGCTTCGTGAACGTCTTTCCTCCACCAGTGTTGCAAAGAGGTCGTCGGCTTTTGGAAGTGGGTATTGGTCCTGCAGGGAGAAACGATTGATAGCTACTTTGTAATCGCCACAGATTCTGATGGTGCCATCTCCCTTGAGGACTGGGACAACAGGACTGGCCCACTCGCTGAACCCGATCGGTGAGATGATGCCTTCTCTTTGTAGCCGGTCGAGCTCGATTTCTACCCATTCTCTCATCATGTACGGTACTGCTCTCGCCTTGTGATGGATGGGACGCGCTCCTGGAATTAGGTGATCTGCACTTTTGCTCCTTGGAATTTCCCGACGCCTGGTTCGAACAATGAAGGAAATTTGTTTAATACCTGTGCACACGAAGTGTCATCAACGGGCAATAGCGCTCGGAAATCGTCCCAGTTGCAGCATATCTTTCCCAGCCAGCTCCTGCTGAGCAGCGTGGGACCATCGCCCGGTACCACCAGAGTGGTAGCTTGTGCACCGCTCCATCGTAGGAGACCTTTACGGCAGCACTGCCGATTACAGGAATCAGTTCTTTCGTGTAAGTTCTTAGTTTCGTGCGAATTGGCATTAAGACAGGCCTTGAGTCTTTATTGCACCACAACCTTTCGAAAGGCTTTTTGCCCACGATGGACTGGCTCACGCCGGTATCCAGCTCCATTGACACCGGGAGTCCATTTAGTTCAACCTTCAGCATTATCAGGGGACAATTCGTGGTGAATGTGTGCACCCCACGTACCTCTGCCTTTTTTATCAGAGGTTCTGTTTTGTCGTGATCCTCCATGGATCTGTCCTCCTCCGCAACATGGTGGTTTTCAGGTTTAGCAGGCCTAGCAGCTCGACTACACACTCGTTGGAGGTGTCCCATTGTTCCACAGCCCTTGCAAATGTATCCTTTGAATCGGCATGAATGGAAATGATCATCACCCCCGCAGCACCAACAAGGTGTTAATGGCCTTGCATTCATCACCGTTGATGGTGGACTCTGAGACATCTACGGACGTGCAGCTGCAGGTATATGTGACCTGCCCTGTCCGTTATGATTCGAAAAACAACATCACTTTGTTCACAGTACTTGTAGCAGCACTTGTGTGCTGAGAGATTTGCTTAGTATTGTCACTGGTGGCAATGAATGCCCGGGCTATCGTTATTGCCTTACTCAAGGTTGGGGTCTCTACAGTCAAAAGTTTGCGAAGTATGGTTTCGTGGCCAATGCCAAGTACGAAAAATTCTCTGAGCATGTGCTCCAAATGTCCTTCAAATTCACAATGTCCTGCAAGGCATCTTAGCTCGGCGACATAACTCGCCACTTCCTGGCCTTCAGATCTTTTGTAGGTGTAGAACAGGTACCTCGCCATCAGAACGCTTTCCTTTGGGTTCAAATGCTCTCGCACCAGTGTGCACAAATCGTCATACGATTTCTCCGTGGTTTCGCTGGAGTGAGCAGGTTCTTCATGAGGCCATACGTTGGTGCCCCACAGACGGTGAGGAAGATCGCTCTACGTTTGGCAGCACTCTCTTCCCCATCTAGCTCGATGGCCACAAAGTATTGGTCGAGTCGCTTCACAAAAGTTTCCCAATCATCTCCCTCCAAGAATTTCTCCAGGATGCCCACTGTTCTCTGCATCTTTGGGTTCGCTATCTGTATTTCATCGCCAGTTGTAGTGTATGGAGAAAGAGTCAGACTGAACACTGTGAGCTCAAAGTAAAGTGTGACCGTAGTCTTTTATTGCAGGTCTCCAGAGTGCCTCTCCAACCTGTGAAGCCTCCTTAAATACCTGTGCTCCCAAGGGATTATGAGATCCCTTGGGACTCCGGGGAATGAGCCATTTGTTGGCTGTACAGAGTATATACAAGTTCAGATACATAACAAAGACCATAAACTTAGCAGCGTCTCCCTGGGTAATTGCTTAACTGCGAGCATATATTACATCTGTGAACGCAGGACTCTAAGTCCACATCGATACCGGGCCACCACACATGGGATCTGGCTATCGCTTTCATCATTACGATGCCTGGGTGGGTACTGTGTGGGTCATTGATTAAGGTGCCTCTGCCCTTCTTGGGGATCACTACTCGATTGCCCCACAGAAGGCAGTCTGCCTGTATAGAAATTTCACCTTTGCGCTGCTGGAACGGCTTTATCTCTGACTGCATTTCCACTGGGTCACTGGACCAGCTCCCGTGAAGGACACAGCTTTTGACTAGAGATAATAAGGGGTCCTGGCTTGTCCAGGTTTTGGGCAGTGACGGGTGATTGCTCACTCTCAAATGCTTTCATAACCATGGCTAGATCTGTGGGCTGCGCCATTTCCACCCCCGTGGTGGGCAATGGCAGCCTACTGAGAGCATCGGCGCAGTTTTCTGTACCTGGCCTGTGGCGGATGATGTAGTTGTATGCGGACGTGAGTGTCGATTTCTGGATGCGGGCCGATACATTGGTATTTATCCCTTTACTCTCGGAAAAGAGGAATATGACTGGCTTATGGTCAGTTTCCAATTCGAATTTTAGCCCAAACAGGTATTGATGCATTTTCTTTACCCCATAGACACACGCTAACGCTTCTTTTTCATTCATGCTGTAGGCTTTCTCAGCCTTAGACAGACTCCTGGATGCATAATCAACCGGTTGCAGTTTCCCGAAATCATTGGTTTGTTGCAATACACACCCGACGCCATATGATGACACATCATATGCTAGTACCAAACGCTTACATGGATCATATAACACAAGCAATTTGTTGGAGCATAACAATTTTCTCGCTTTTACAAAAGCATTTTCTTGGCTTTTGCCCCATACCCATTTGCCCCCTTTTCGTAGTAAGACATGTAGTGGTTCTAGCAGTGTGCTGAGACCTGGTAAGAAGTTACCAAAGTAGTTCAAGAGACCCAGAAACGATCACAGCTCCGTCATGTTCTGTGGCCTCGGTGCGTTCTCGATTGCCTCCGTCTTCGCGTTAGTGGGCCTGATGCCGTCCGCCGCAATCCTCCTTCCCAAGAACTCCACTTCAGGCATCAGGAAAACGCACTTTGAGCATTTTAACCTGAGCCCCACGCAGTTGAGTCGACTAAGAACCTCCTCCAGGTTCTGCAGGTGCTCGACTGTGTTCAGACCTGTGACCAAGATGTCGTCCTGGGAGACCATGGTGTGCGGGACCGACTTCAGTAAACTTTCCATGTTTCTCTGGAATATCACCGCCGCTGATCGGATTCCAAACAGGTATCTGTTATAAACAGAAAGACCTTTGTGCGTGTTGATGCAGGTGAGGGCCTTCTATGATTCCTCCAGTTCCTGCGTCATGTAGGCTGAAGTCAGATCTAGCTTCGTGAACGTCTTTCCTCCCGCCAGCGTTGCAAAGAGGTCATCGGCCTTTGGTAGTGGGTATTAGTCCTGCATGGAGAAACGATTGATAGTTACTTTGTAATCGGCACAGATTCTGAAGGTGCCGTCTCCCTTGAGGACTGGGACAAAAGCACTGGCCCACTCGCTGAACTCGATTGGTGAAATGATGTTCCCTCTTTGCAGCTGGTCTAGCTCGATCTATACCCTTTCTCTCATCATGTATGGTACTGCTCTCGTCTTGTGATGGATGGGTGGTGCCCTACGGAATTAGGTGGATCTGCACTTTTGCTACTTGGAATTTCCCGATGCCTGGTTCGAACAGCGAAGGAAATTTGTTTAAGACCTGGGCACACAAAGTGTCGTCAGCGGGCGATAGCGCTCGGATGTCGTCCCAGTTCCAGTGTACCTTTCCCAGCCAGCTCCTGCCAAGCAGTGTGGGACCATCGCCCGATACCACCCAGAGTGGTAGCTTGTGCACTGCTCCTTTACCGTAGCACTGCTGATTACAGGAATCAGTTCTTTTGTGTAAGTTCTTAGTTTCGTGCAAATTGGAGTTAAGACTGACCTTGAGGCCTTGTTGCACCACAACCTTTCAAAAGTATTTTTGCCCATGATGGGCTGGCTTGCGCCCGTGTCCTGCTCCACTGACACCGGGGGTCCATTTCGTACAACATTCAGCATTATCGGGGAACAATTCATGGTGAATGTGTGTACCCCACGTACCTCTGCCTCCTCGATCCGAGGCTCTGATTCGTCGTGATTCTCCGTGGATCTGTCCTCCTCTGCAACATCGTTGTTTGCAGGTTTAACAGGCTTTGCAGCTCGCCTACACACTCATTGGAGGTGTCCCATTGTTCCACAGCCCTTGCAAACGTACTCTTTGAATTGGCATGAATGGAAACGATGATCATACCCACAGCACCAACAAGGTGTTAATGGCCTTGCATTCATCTCCCTTAATGGTGGACTCTGGGTCATCTGCAGACGTGCAGCTGCAGGTATGTGTAGCCTGCCCTGTACGTTACGATTCGAAAACAACATCACTTTGTTCACAGTACTTGTAGCAGCACTTGTGTGCTGAGAGATTTGCTTCGTATTGTCACTGATGGCAATGAACGCCTGGGCTATCGCTATGGCCTTACTCAAGGTTAGGATCTCTACAATCAAAAGTTTGCGAAGTATGGTTTCATGGCCAATGCCAAGTACGTAAAAGTCTCTGAGCATGTGGTCCAAATGTCCTTCAAATTCGCAATATCCTGCAAGGTGTCTTAGCTCGGCGACATAACTCGCCACTTCCTGGCCTTCAGACCTTTTATACGTGTAGAACCGGTACCTCGCCATCAATGCTCTCGGACCAGTGTGCACAAATCATCATACGATTTCTCCATGGGTTTCATTGGAGTGAGCAGATTCTTCATGAGGCCATTCGTTCGTGCCCACAGACGGTGAGGAGGATCGCCCTTCGTTTGGCAGCGCTCTCTTCCCCATTTAGCTCGTTGGCCATGAAGTATTGGTCGAGTCACTCCACAAGTTTCCCAATCATCTCCCTCTGAAAATTTCTCCAGGGTGCCCACTGTTCTCTGCATCTTTGGGTTCGCTCTCTGTATCTCGTCGCCAGTTGTTGTGTACGGAGAAAGAGTCTGACTGAACACTGTGAACGCAAAGTAAAGTGTGACCTTAGTCTTCTATTGCAGGTCTCCAGAGTGCCTCTCCTGCCTGTGAGGCCTCCTTAAATACCTGTGCTCCCAAGGGATTATGGGATCCCTTGGGACTCCAGGGGATGAGGCCTCTGGTGGCTGTAGAGAGTAAATACAAGTTTATGTATATAACAAGGTGAACACCTGCTCCAGATTGTGAGAGACAGGGAGGCACGCAGGAAGAGGCGTCGCCATGATCAACAAGTCCTGAGACAGAGGGCAAAGTAGGCAGAAGCCATGGCTGCCCAACATGAAGAAGGGCCTGCAGATGTCCGCAAACGTCACTGTGCAGAATCTGGACAGCAGGGAGATGGTGTCAGGAGGAGTGTGAGGTACGCGGACTCCCTTCACTAGATAATGGGCGAGGAGCCTTGCCAGCAGCAGCCTGCAGAGGTTGTACAACAGAATAAGGAAGAGGGAGAAGGTGCTAAGCCAGCTGGCATGGAAGTGGTGCAGCACATACCTCTGCCAAGGAGGGCCTACCATGCTAGGGTGTACCGGCCTCAGTTCTTCTTCCTATAGCTCAGCAACGAGTTATGTGTGAGGAGGCTGAGATTCAGAAGGGAATTCTTGACCGAGCTCTGCAATGTCCTGCGGCCAGATTTGGAGCCACACAGAAGGCTGAGGACAGCACTCAATGTGGAGACCAAAGTGGCCATAGCATTGAATTTATACACAATGGGCTCGTTCCAGTCTGCTACTGCAGACATCTCCAACATTTCCCAATTCTCCACCCATTGCTCCATCTGGCAGATCAGCAATGTACTGTACAATCATGGTCTACAGGGCTGTAGTAATACAAAACTAAGAACTTACACAAAAGAACTGATTCCCATAATTGGCAGTGTTACCGTAAAGGTCTCTTACGATGGAGTGGTGCACAAGCTACTACTCTGGGTGGTACTGGGCAATGGTCCCACGCTGCTCGGCAGGAGCTGGCTGGGAAAAATACGCTGGAACTGGGACGACGTCCGAGCGCAATCGCCCGCTGCTGACACTTCATGTGCCCAGGTCTTAAACAAGTTCCCTTCGCTGTTCGAACCAGGCAGTGGGAAATTCCAAGGTGCAAAAGTGAAGATCCACCGAATTCCGGGGGCGCGACCCATCCATCACAAGGAGAGCAATACCGTACATGATGAGAGAAAGGGTAGAGATCGAGCTAGACCGGCTGCAATGAGAGGGCATCATTTCACCAATCGAGTTCAACAATTGGCCAGCCCGATTGTTCCTGTCGTCAAGGAGGTGGCACCGTTAGAATCTGTGGTGACTACAAAGTAACTATCAATCATTTCTCCCTGCAGGACCAATACCTACTACCAAAGACCAACGACCTCTTTGCATCGCAGGCGGAAGAAAAGACGTTCACAAAGCTGGATCTGACTTCAGCCGACATGACGCAGGAACTGGAGGAATCATCGAAGGGCGTCACCTGCATCAACACGCACAAAGGTCTTTTTATTTATAACAGATGCCCATTTGGAATTCGATCAACGGCAGCGATATTCCAGAGAAACATGGAAAGCATACTGAAATCGATCCCACACACGGAGGTCTTCCACGACGACACAGGTCGCAGGTTGGAATACAGCCGAGCATCTGCAGAACCTGGAGGAGGTTCTTAGTCAACTCAACCGCATGGGGCTCAGGTTAAAACGCTCGAAGTGCGTTTTCCTGGCACCTGAATTGGAATTCTTGGGAAGGAGGATTGCGGCGGATGGCATCAGGCCCACTAACGCGAAGACGGAGGCAATCGAGAAAGCCCCGAGGCCACAGAACGTAACGGAGCTGCGGTTGTTTCTGGGACGCCTGAACTACTTTGGTAACTACTTACCGGGTCTCAGCACACTGTTAGAACCATTGCATGTCTTACTATGGAAAGGGAATGAATGGGTTTGGGGCAAAAGCCAAGAAAATGCCTTTGTAAAAGCGAGAAAATTCTTATGCTCAAACAAATTGCTTGTATTGTACGATCCATGTAAGCGTTTGGTACTAGCATATGATGCGTCGTCATATGGCATCAGGTGTGTATTGCAACAAGCTAATGATTTCGGGAAATTGCAACAGGTTGCTTATGCATCCAGGAGTCTGTCTATGGCTGAGAGAGCCTACAGCATGATTGAAAAAGAAGCGTTAGCGTGTGTCTATGGGGTAAAGAAAATGCATCAATATCTGTTTGGGCTAAAATTCGAATTGGAAACTGACCATAAGCCACTCATATCCCTCTTTTCCGGGAGTAAGGGGATAAATACCAACGCATCGGCCCACATCCAGAGATGGGAGCTCACGTTGTCTGCATACAACTATGCCATCCGCCGCAGGCCAGGTACAGAAAACTGCGCCGATGCTCTCGGTAGACTGCCATTGCCCACCACGGGGGTGGAAATAGCGCAGTCCGCAGATTTAGCCATGGTTATGGAAGCATTTGAGAGCGAGCGATCACCCATCACTGCCCGGCAGATCAAAGCCTGCACGAGCCAGGTCCCCTTATTATCCCTAGTCAAAAGCTGTGTGCTTCACGGGAGCTGGTCCAGTGTCCCAGTGGAAATGCAGGAAGAGATAAAGCCGTTCCAGCGGCGCAAAGACTGCCTTCTGTGGGGCAATCCTGTAGTGGTTCCCAAGAAGGGCAGAGACACCTTCATCAATGACCTACACAGTACCCACCCAGGCATCATAATGATGAAAGCGATAGCCAGATCCCACGTGTGGTGGCTTGGTATTGATGCGGACTTAGAGTCCTGCGTTCACAGATGTAATACATGCTCGCAGTTAAGCAATGTACCCAGGGAGGCGCCGCTAAGTTTATGGTCTTGGCCCTCCAAACCATGGTCGAGAGCACACGTCGACTATGCAGGCCCTTTCTTGGGTAAAATGTTCCTTGTGGTTGTAGATGTGTACTCCAAGTGGTTTGAATGTGAGATAATGGCGGCCAGCACGTCCGCTGCCACTACTAAAAGCCTGCGGGCTATGTTTGCCACACACGGCCTACCCAATGTCCTGGTGAGCGACAACGGGTCATGTTTTACCAGTGCTGAGTTCAAAGAATTCATAACGGGATCAAACATGTCACATCTGCCTCGTTTAAACCAGCGTCCAATGGTCAGGCAGAGAGAGCAGTGCAAACCATCAACCAAGGCTTGAAGAGGGTAACTGAAGGCTCGCTGCAGACTCGCCTATCCCGAGTCCTGCTTAGCTACTGCACGAGACCCCACTCATTCACTGGGATCCCACCTGCTGAACTGCTCATGAAAAGAGTACTTAAGACAAGGCTCTCATTATTTCACCCTGATCGACATGAACAGGTAGAGAGCAGGTGGCTTCAACAAAGTACATACCATGATAGCGCAAATGTGTCACACGAGATTGAAATCAATGATCCTGTATTTGTATTGAATTATGGACAAGGTCCCAAGTGGCTTCTCGGCACTGTCATGGCCAAATAGGGGCGCGGGGTGTTTCGGGTCAAACTTTCAAATGGACTCATTCACCGGAAATACTTGGACCAAATCAAACTCAGATTCACAGACTATTCTGAGCAACCCACCTTGGATCCTACCTTTTTTGATCCCCCAACATACACACCAGTGGCAATCGGCACCACGGTTGACCACGAAGCAGAACCCATCATCCACAGCAGCCCAGCAGGACCCAACACACCAGGCAGCCCAGTAAGGCCAGCGGCACAGCAGCCCAGCGAGGACCTAACAAATGATTCAACAACACCAGCTTTCACACTGAGACAATCAACCAGGGCAAGAAGGGCTTCAGATCGACTCACATTGTAAATAGTTACACTGTTGACTTTGGGGGGGAATGTTGTTATATATGTAAACTTGTATTTACTCTGTACAGCCACCAGAGGGCTCATCCACTGGAGTCCCAAGGGATCCCATAATCCCTTGGGAGCTCAGGTATTTAAGGAGGCCTCACAGGTTGGAGAGGCACTATGATGACCTGCAATAAAAAACTAAGGTCACACTTTACTTTGAGCTCACAGTGTTCAGTCTGACTCTTTCTCCATATATAACACTCTTGAATAAGCTGAGTCCATTATGGGTGGAAGTACAACCCTCTGCGCAGCAGAGATTTACTCTCACTGGCCACGAATAATTACAAAGAAGGAAAAACACATTTAACTTAGCAAGACGTTTCAAAATCCTGCTGCCCTTTTTGGGATGTGGAACAAGCAGCTCGGAGATTTTTTCAAGATCCAAGCGGATGCAAGATTGTTTTGAACAACAAGCGGCCCCAAAACTCTTCCAACAGACAAGCAACTCCGAGAATTTTTTCCAAGAGGCAAACACCTCTGTTATTTTTTCCACACAGAAATCTATCAGGACCCCAGCTGGCGCTCTCCCACTGTGCAACGGCCCCAAAAGCTGGCGGGGGCACAGGCTTTTTGAAGGTAAAAATGAGTCCAGGGACGGAGCGGCAGCGGCAGCGGCGCGCACTTTTATCGCGTCACTACTGCCGCAAGCCCCACAGCGCCACGAGAGTCAGTCGATCGCAGCGGTGGCCAACAACGCAGCAAAGCCTCTTGGCTGAATCTATGTCGGGGCGACTAGTTGAGCCCAAAGCGGCAACCATTCGATTTTGACGAATGGCTGCCGCAAATGGACAGTAACGGGCCTTCCCGGGACCGTGAATTTCGGGGCTGATATACTTGCCTTAGAGGCGGTGCAATGAAGATTCACTAGATTGATTCCTGTGATGAGAGGGTTATCCTATGAGAAGAGATTGAGTAGACTGGGTCAATACTCACTGGAGTTTAGAAGAATGAGAGGTGATCTCATTAAAACATGTAAGATTCTGAGGGGGATTGACAGGATAAATGCTGAGAGATTGTTTCCCCTGGCTGGAGAGTCTAGAACTAGGGATAATAGTCTCAGGATAAGGGACCAGCCTTTTAAGACTGAGATGAGGAGGAATCTCTCCACTCAGAAGGTTGTGAATCTTTGGAATTCTCTGCCCCAATGTGCTGGGAATGCTCAGTCATTGTGTATATTCAAGGCTGAGATAGATAGATTTTTGGGGGCCAAAATTGCCTTCACCCCCAAACAGAGCGCACCTTTCAAAATAAATGATTATTCTCTGGCCCAATCCTGATAGGTCAGCCCATCCACCTGCCCCCAGTCGGAAAGGCCTTACCGCCCCATGGACCTTAAGGAGGGGGCAATTTTGGCCCCTTGGACTCCAGAGCAATCAAGGGATATGGGGTTAGAGCAGGAAAGTGGATTGAGGTTGAAGATCAGCCATGATCTTATTGAATGGCAGAGCATACTCGAGGGGCTGTATGGCCTACTCCTGCTCCTAATTCTTATGTTCTTATGTTGTTATGAAATCATTCAGTCAGTTTTGATGCATCTCCTAGTCAAATGCAGTGCAGCACAGAAGAAATATTTAGCAAATACTGAAAGGAGAAAGATGGAATACAGAGGGGGCAAAATTCGGTAGCACTGTGTTTGGGGCACTAAGTTTTATCGGTTTGAACATTCAGCGCCCGGCGAGATGGGCTGCAAACTTTGGGAAATTGGGCACTTTTCCCTCCGAAATGCAAGGAGGCGATAATGGCCTCAGTGGGGCACTGCAGGGGCGCTATTATTGGGGCTGCACCCAATTTCAGATGACTTTCATTCAGTGATAATCAGCCTGCTGTTCATTCCAGTTCTTAAAGCGATGTCATTTCAAGCAGCACCTGGTTATTTTCATCATTTATGGAGTTGACTGAGAGCTGCAAGGAAGGTCTGCGTTGGCTGCTCCAAGACCTCATTCAAGAGCCTATCGGTTCAAGGACCTGGCATTGGAGACATTAGTGGGGGCAGTGGAGAGAAGGAGACTTGCACTGTTCTGGGAGAAGGCCAACTCAACAGGTTTTTAGGGCCATGTGGGCAGAGGTGGCTGCGGAGGTGCCGGCCAGCACCGTGGTCAACTCCTACACATTGCCGCAAGAAATTCAACTACCTCAATCGAGCGATCAAGGTGAGTACATGTTTGCACAACTCTTACATACCAGCCTCTGAGCCTGTCTGTGCATACTCTGCAAACCAGCACTTAACATAGCAGGCAACCACCAACCATCTGTGCTTACTCAGTCACAGCCTCATTTCACACCTTGCCTACATTCACAGCTATTTAACCACGACAGGCAACCTTCCATATACATAACTGGACTCTTACTCACACAGGTTCCTTTCTTTTGCAGGCCAAGATGGCACACAACAGGATGGAGCAGCAGCGGGCCGGACCGGGGGGGTGGGGGGGAGGGGTGGGGAGGAAGGGTGACGGAAGGAACTGAACTGCATCAGCTTTCTGACCTGGAGAAGCGAGTGCTGCGGCTCATTGGCCCATGGCCGGTGGAGATGTCGAGCCTGCTGGGGGCAACAATGGTAACTTCACCCCTCTTCTCATCCCACTTCCCTGTTAAACCAGAAGGCCTTATCACTTTCCAGCTCCTCATTCTGTCTGTCTTTCTTGCTCTATTCCTGCTCCCCACTCCGACCTCACATTAATTCAAATCTTGTGCCATTTATGCTTTCAGATAATCAGCCAGCAGATAAGCAGCCTTTGCCTGAGTACCCACAACCCAGTCACAACGGAGAGGGGGATGAGGAGGAAGAGGAGGAGGAGGAGGAGGAGCCAAGCACTGCATCTCTGCTTCTCTCAGCCACAGGCACCAGCTCAGATACTAGCACAACGTGATCCTTAGAGGTGAATTTAGGTCAGGGGTCTGCAATGGGTGATGCACTGGGGCCTAGCGGGCTGCAGCATGGTCAAGGGGTAAGGGAAGCACGGCAACCATCTCCACGGAGGGCAAGTTCACACAAGAGTTCTGCTGCACAGGACTTCAATGAAGACCTCGATGGGGAGGCGTTCACACACAGGGTGATGGTCGACATGATCAGTGCAATGGCAACGGTGCCCGAGAGCCGGTCGCAAGTGGTAAGGAGTGTGGAGGAGTCTGCCACCCGCATTGTGCATAGCTCTGCGCACACCATGGAGCCCATCATTCCAGTGTGCAGACGATGGTAGAGTCCCAGACAGACCATGCAGATCTAGATGCGTGTCATGGGTGATGTGGCAACTTCCATTGTGGCACAGGTGGAAGCAGCACAACGTGCTGCAATAGAGTCAATGGTTGCTCGCATGGACGTTCAGACTGCTCTCATGCAGTCTTAGCTTGATGCCACGCAACAACTCGGTAATATTATGCAGTCGCAGCTGCATGCCATGCAAGGTCTGACTGCTGCCATCGCCACTGGGTCCAGCACAGTCGACCAGGGATCACACAACGGCGCAGCAGCCCAGCAATCTGTGCTCCAGCAGATTGGTGGGGGTGCTGAGGTGCTGCCCCAGGGGAGTGGCACTGGGTCAGTGGAGCAGGAACCTGCTGTCCTTTCTCAGGATGACAGCATTCCTGATCCCAACACTGCCACTCCATCATTGCACTTGTCGCTGCCTGTCACCCAGCCAGCCCAGACTGCCACCGCCCAGCCTGAGGTGGTGCCATCTGCAGTCGGGCCTTCCTGGACCGGAGCTGGTTGAGGGCGTCCTATAAGGCCAGCCATGCTGCAGCCACAGGGGACATTCTGTGGAGGAGTAGTAGAATAGAACGAAAAAGGGGCTATAAAAAAATGCACAAGGGTGATGAATAAATTCACAGTTGTACATTTTATTGTTGTTTGATAAATAGTGATTGGAATGTTTAATGATTGCTGTTGTCTCTCATTTCAGTCTTGAAGCTTTGGTATGGAAGGGCAAATTGATGTGGTGATGGGGATGTCCACAGGAACCAGGAAGTGGGATGGGAATCAGTGGAAATGAGCTCTGATGAGATGATTGCAGATCTCCCTTGCAGGATCACGATGGAGTCTGTTATTCATGTAAACACTACCAATGTGTAAGACTTGCCACCAGGGGGCGCACCTGTGGGAGACCCAAGGGTCACTTGCACATCCTGGGCAAGCAGGTATAAAAGGCAGACTACCATGCTGCCTCCGCACTCTGATTCAGGTAAGAGCGGTACCCTTAAGTTAAGGCTGACCCTTACATATAAGCTACATCTCCCTACTTAAACTGATTTCTCCCCATCATTGTGCATTAAAAATGCATATTTCTGAGCAAATACAGTAGTTATTGATTTTCCTGGGAGGATTGGGTTGAGATTGGGCTAGACTTTCCACTTTTTTTGCGTCGATACCGCGCAGTTAACGTCCATTTTAACGCTGAGGTGAGGTATAAAGCCCAGATATCACCCATTTAGCAACAAAATGGAAACTAATGCCCATGTATCGGTCACTTATCACCCAGCGCTACTTTCGGCATGTAGTTAATGCCGAGAAATAATAATATCGCCTGCCCACCTTTTTTTGCCGTAAAGATCAGAATGTGCGAAACTAACGCCCATAATATCAGCGAGCGTTACTTTTGGCACCTCGCCCACATACTGCCGAAAATATTGTTCGCCGAAATACCCACTGAGAAAAAGTTGCTCTCACTGGAACAAAACCCATACTTCATCGTTGCTGGACCAAAATCCTGGAACTTCCTCCCTAACAGCCTTCACCATAAGGACTGCAGCGGTTCAAGAAGGCAGCTCACCACTTCCTTCTCAAGGGCACTAAGGAATGGAGAACAAATGCTGGTTTTGCCGGCGCCGCCTAGATCCCAGGAACAGCACTATAGGAACACCTTCGCCACAAGGACTGCAGCGGTTCAAGAAGGCAGCTCACCACCACCTTCTCAAGGGCAATTAGGCATGGGCAATAAATGCAGGTCTTGCCTGTGCTGCCGAGATCCCAGGAACGAATAAAAAAAACATTCTCTGATTCTATTGCTGCACCAGCAGCAACAAAATAAACAAGTAGTTAAATCTGATTTTTGATGGTGTTGGTTGAGAGATAAATATTGGCCAGGACACCAGGAGAAAATCCCATCTGTTCTTCAAATAGCAGCGTGGGATCTTTTACATCCAGCTGAGGGAGCAACTGCATCTCTGTTTCACATCTCAACCAATAGACAGTACCTATAATAATTCAGCATTATCTCAGTACTGCACTGAAGGATCAGTCTAGATTGGGGAGGGGCTTGAACCTATGATCTTCTGACTCTGAGGCAAGAGTGTTACCACTGAAACCAGGGCTTACAAAGGCTTGGCTGAAGGTTTCAGTACCACATGGGCTGAGGTACGGGGTGGAGGCAGGCAATGTTCTGGAGTTGAAAGTTGGTGGTCTTTCTTAATTTATAAATCTAGCTATGTGAGAAGCTCCACAATATATCAAAACATAATATATCCAGATTACTAAAAAGGCTTTCGATAAGGTAACACATAATAAACGAATGAATAACGTGAGCCTGTGGAGTCAGGGGACAATTTGCAGAATGCATAGCTAGCTAGCTGAAAGACAGAAAGCAGAGAGTAGGAGTAAAGGGTATCTATTCAGTGTGGCAAAAGGTGGGAAGTGGGATTCCACAAAGATCAGTGCTGGGTCCAATGTTATTCATAATTTATATTAATGATTTATACTTTGAAATCAAAAACACAATTTCAAAATTTGGGGGGTGATACCAAATTTGGAATCAACACTGAGGAGGACTGCAAAAAATTACAAGAAGTCATGAATAAACTTGAAGAATGTGCATGTAATTGTCTAATGATTTTCAACATCGATAAATGTGAGGTATCCTGTATTACATTTTGGTAAGAAAAAGAAAAAGGTCACATATTACTTGAAAAACAAGAATCAAAATGTGGTGGAGGAGCAAAAGACTCAGCGTACAAATACATAAATCACTAAAAGTTGCCACGCTGGTCAATAAGGCCATAACCAAAGCAAACCAAGAACTAGAGTTTATTTCTAGATGAATAGAATTGAAAAGTAGAGAGGTTATGCTAAACTTGTATCGAACCTTGGTTAGACCACACACTTGGAATACTGAGTCCAGTTCTGCATGCCATATTTTAAAAAAAGATATAGAGGCACTTGAGTGAGTGAAAGAAAGATATACAAGGCTGATACCAGGTCAGCGAGGTTATACCTATCAGGAAAGGATGAACAGGCTGAGTCTCTTTTCTCCTGAAAAGAGAAGGCTGATGGGTGACACAATAGAGGTCTTCAAAATTCTGAACTTTTTTGATAGAGTAGACACAGAGAGAGTGTGGGGAAGAGCAAAAGTAGAAGACTAAGATAGTCACCAAGAAATCAAATAGGGAATTGAGAAGAAACGTCTTTATCTAGAGAGTGGTGAGAATGTGGAACTCGCAACCACAGGGAATAGTTGAGGCGAATAGTATAGATGCATTTAAGGGGAATCTAGATAAGCATATGAGGGAGAAGGGAATAAAGAGTTATGCTGATAGAGTTGGATGGGAGGAGGCTTGAGTGGAGCATAAACATCGTCATGGACTGGTTGGGCTGAATGACCTGTATCTGTGCTATATATCCTATGTAATCCTATGTAACCCCTTCCAATACATCAGCTGTATCAGCTCTCCTGAAGCCAGAGGCTTGAATCTGCTGCTATGATGCTGATGAACTGGACACGGTGATTAATCTTGCTGACAGACACAAACAGAGGGCTCAGTGGTGTCAAACATTCTGCTGTTTTGTAAAATAAAATCTGCAACTGATTCCAGATCAGTTTATACTGCCTTGCACATCAGACATCTCAAAGCACTTGACACAATGAATTACTTTTGATGTGCAGTGACTGTTCTTTATAGGCAAAGTGCTAAGGTTCAGGTTAGCTGGATATGTTGAGGTTTCATTTGATTGCACCTTCAGGGGTTAGGGAGAAATTTTAGAGATTTATCTTCTTGGAGGTTTCACCTGTAGGTAGTCAGTTGCTTCCCTTAGGAGATCAGGTGGGTTGGGTAGTTTCCAGGACCGATCAGACAACAATGATCTGTCAAGATAATATGCTGGGTGGGCCAAATGGTCATTGATTGTTCTATCTAATGTTTTGATGAAAGAGCTTGATTTAAGTCAGACAGTAAATAGAACAAACAGAATGGAAAAGTGTTTGGGCATTTGTTCATTTTATTCTGCACTGGCTTTCGAAGAGGTAATAACACTGGTGACCTGATTCAATAATTGACTTCAAAAATGTTAACAGGCCTCCAAGAGTTTTTTAAGCTGTGAATTATGGACGGAACATGGAAGTAGGGCAGCACCAGATACATCTGTAGGGATCATTTAATTATTAGACCTTTTTCTCCCTTCCTCTCCAAAAGGTGCAAACTCTTGCTGGGGTAATGTTACCACCATGAGTTTTAACCACGATTTGATCAGAAAATGGTGGCCACCCCTTTAGCACCCTTTTCTGGCGTGGGATTCAGCAGCCTCCATTTTAGCGCTGCTGATAGCAGCATTGGCCCTGGATATGTAAATGAAGAGTGGGTGACGTCAGTTGGTGTGCAACGTCAACTTAACATCTTTTCAGCGAACATGGACCTTTGTGCTGAGTTCAGTACTGGGTCCTAAACTTACTATGAAAACCCAGCATTCAGCAAACTGACAGACACTGTCAGTACTTCTTAAAGGGACACACACATCTTTCAGGTAAGTTTGCATTTAAGCTTATGGACTGGATTTTTAAAACATTTTATTAAACTAGTGGGGCTTGGTACAATACATGCTAAACATTTTTTTAAGTGTGCTGGGAGTGCAGGGAGTGTTGCTGGACGCTTGCAAGGCCTCGGATGGTAAAGGCCTCTGAGAATACAGAAAATGATGCAAATTTCTAGCAAGTCAGGCAACATCTATGGAAAGAGAAATAGAGTTCACCTGCTGTGTATTTCCAGCATTTTATGCTGTCATTTCAGATTTACTGCTCACAGAGGGAAGAGGAAGATGCAGAAGCGGAAGATGCAGAGGTAGAAGCAGAAGAGGAAGAAGCAGAAGGAAGGATGCAAGCCAGAAATTTCCCTTTTGGCCAGGATATCCAGATTGGAATCATCAGATTGTGGTGCCAGTGACCACAATCCCAATTTCCCGTTCAACATTTGTCCCACACCTTACCTTCCCTCTATCACTGACCATCACAGCATCCTCTTGGCCATGATGCTAAAAATAAAAGCCACCACAAAGCAAACTTTCCAATCCAACTTTATACATCTATCCATCCAATGTTACATCAAGAAATCAACTCATCACCCTTACGCATTACCTTAGTGACTTTCTTTTGTGTGCTTTTGCTATCTGATAGAGAATTCAAACAGGCTGCATTCAGACAGGCTGCGAGAATACACAGACTTCCCAGTCAGAGCTGCTACGTGAGTGGGAGCATGTTGTATTAAGTCATCAATCAACTTGACATTTCAGGATCTTTGGTAGCGAGCCAATTAAAGGTTAACAGAATATCAATTGAGCCAATAAGGTCAAAGAAGGCGCATTCTTTTCTGTAAATTGATCAGGTATATGAACAGCCATTTTGGCCATGTGTTCTCAGGAAGACAAAGGAACTGGCAATCAGCCAGAAGCTTGTTGCTGCTGCCAGAATAAAAGTTATGTTAAAACTACAACCGGAGTTCGCATTTCATTGAAAATTAAGAGATCTAACAATTTTGGCGTCATGAACATGATCGCTGAGGGAAGAAACTGAATTTTGGACATCGGACCTACATACTGAGGTAAGAACTCCTCTTTATAAAAGTCCTCGGTCAAAAATCTAAATTCGCCTCTCCTTCTACACAATTCTGAAAGCCTCTGGTTTGTGAACCCTCCGGTTGGTAGTCGGCTCGAGCTCCCATAGACGTCTAACTTCGGCGGTGTGTTAGTTAATTAATCACCGACTCACTGATCGGCTGGAAAGCCTACGACTCGAGACCCCAGTAAAGAAATAAGTATTATGGCAGCAGGAGATAAGAGCAAAGAATTGCCTACAACTGTTAAAGATGGGCAGGCACCACCTGAGGTTTCGATAGATGAAATCCTCCAACAGTTGAAAGAATACATAGAGCAACAATTCGACTTATCTAAAACCTGTATTAAGATGAACAAATGTACGGAACCTCCAAAGGACAATGGTCCTTGGACGAGATCAAAAGGGTCTGGGGAAAAACGACCCGTATGAAAAATAAAGAGCGAACCCGATGGTCCCTAACCGTTATGGGACAGATCCGACAGCGGAATGAAATTATAATGCGTTCCCAACATGATAGGGACCTGACCAGTACAAAGGATCAATTGCAAGCTGTTTGTGCACAGCTGCGACAGAAAAGACTTGAACTTGAAAAGTCGGAAGCGGAAGTTAAAGATCTTAAAGGTGAAATTAAAGAATGGAAAAAATAATTTGGTCAAGAGACAGTAATAGGAAAAGGGTACCCATGTTTGGATAAATTAAAAGCGCAAACCCGAGGACACGACTGAGGAATAGAATCGGATTCTGAATTCTCTGACCATACAGGGTCGGAGGATGAAGAATTAGGGGTGCGCTTTGTCCCGTTTGAAAAAAGACGAGTTGTAGTCAAATCAGAAGAGACTGCGGATGAGGGCGGAACCAAAAAAACGAGGAAAAGGGTGTATGCAGAATACTTATTTCATGATCCGGCAGACCCAGAGAAAATTAATAAATGGTCTAAGGAATTGCCCAATCCAAAGAAAGGGGGAGTGAAAACGTGGGACCAATTGGACCGCTTAAGAAATATATATCAACTTCATCCCTGGGACGGAGTGTAAATTTTGATCATAATGGTGCCAAAAACACAAGGAAGAAAATTGCACGACAAGTTAGAAGAAGCTTTGGGGCAGGATGAGCAAGAATTAAACGCAGGATGGGAGGCGATTAAACACTGGCTGCAAGTCTTCAGTCCAGCTAAGACAGACTGGGGAAAAATTGCAGCCTGCCAACAGAAAGGAACAGAGGAGGTCCTGGAGTATCACGAGCGGTTTAGATGCACGTGGCTAGAACATTCGGGTGTGAATAATACTGATGAGGAAATGGATGAATAAGTGTTTGGATCCCTGAAAGCAGCTTTCGTGGCAGGTCTAAAGCCAGAACTGTCCAAAATGCTTAAGGTAGTGTTACCGAACTGGGAAGGTAGAGGAACTACCTTTGCAGCATTGGTGGATCGATGTAACCAATTAGATCGGGATATGGGAGCTAAAGTCCGAGCCCTGCAGGCTGTGGGATGGAAATCCCAGGATTCCGATAAACAGTTATTAGGAAAATTACCCGGAAAATGTCATTATTGTGGGAAAGAAGGTCACTGGGCCAAGACGTGCAGGGCAAAACAGCAAGGTCATGGCCGGGGAAGAGGACGCAACCAGGGATACAATTCAGCCAACAAACCAGGCTTGTTACAAGATAATGACCTCATAGAAGCATTTAAGCGACTGACAATACAACAACAGAAGGAGTTACTTGGGATAGCAAAAAACGATTAGAGCCCACCCTGGCCCCCCTCCTCGCACTAATACAACAGAGGGGAGATGGGCTATATATAACTGTGAGGGTGGGCGATAAGGATGTGGACTGTCTTTTAGACACAGGGGCGGAATTAACATGCTTACCCCTACAATATGGAGACTTTTTGTCGTTGGATGGTAGGGCACATACAGCCTATGGAGTTGGGGGCCATAAAATGGAAACTAAAAGGACAACACCGGTACTTATAGGGCTGGGTCCACATGAACTAACCACGCCAGTCTGGATAGGCCCAGTAGATCAACCCCTTTTGGGAATGGACGTTCTAATCCAAGTAGATTCATCGTTGCATTTCGAGGATGGTCGGGTGACATGGTCAATTAGAACTTTGAAGAAAGAAGAATTGAAGGAACACCCGATATGGGCTAAAGATAAGAACGATTGTGGCCTACTCCAGATGGAGTCTGCGGCATTTACCGGGACCAAGCCTCCATGCACTAAACAGTATCCCATCAGTCCAACTGCCATCGCGGGAATCTTACCGGTTATTCAGCAATTGGAGAAACAAGGGGTGCTTATTAAAACGCATAGCTCCTCCAATAGCCCCATGTGGCCTGTACAGAAATCTAATGAGACTTGGCGTTTGACTGTCGATTATAGGAAAGCTAACCAGTGTATTGATCAAAAAGCTCCTTTAGTCGCAGATCCCTCCACCATTTTTAATGCCCTCAAACCAGAACATAAATATTTCTCGGTTATAGATATGGCCAACGGATTTTGGTCGGTGCCTCTGGCACCGGAGGTTCGACAGTGGTTTGCTTTCACGGTCCAAGGACAACAGTATACTTGGACCCGGTTACCGCAGGGTTTCCACAACAGCCCTATGGTATTCCACATGGCTTTACAAAGCCATTTGCGAGAATTACCTCCCCTGTCATCCACAGTCATCCAATATGTAGATGATATCCTGCTAGCTTCAAACATGGAAGAACAGCATGAACAAGATTTACGAGCTTTGCTGGATCACCTTTGGCTGAAAGGACATAAAGCCAGTATTGACAAAGCACAAATATCCCAAGAAGAGGTTGTATACCTGGGACAAAAGATTTCACAAGGAAAGAGAGAACTTACCCAGGATAGAACTGCAGCCATTCGGGCTGCTAAAAAACCCACCACTATTCAGGTCTTTTTTGGGATTGTGTAACTTTAACAGAAATTGGATTGACTCCTTCACACAGCTTGCTCAGCCATTGAATGATATTTTAAAGGGGAAACGTGCCTCTAAAGAAGCCATCACCCTCACTAAGGAACAGCAAGAGGCCTTCCTGAGTTTGAAAAAGGCTTTGTGTTCGGCACCGGCTCTGGGAATCCCCGACAGTGCTAAGCCATTTACCCTGTTTGTCCATGAGAAAGGATATATGACAGCTATACTGACACAAGAACATGGGGATCGGCAAAGACCTATTGGCTATTATTTGGCAAAACTGGATGCGGTAGCCCTCGGATGGGGAAGTTGCCTAAGGGCCATGGAAGCTACATGTCGAGCGGTAATGACCACTGCGGGCCTAGTCCTCGACCAAAAGCTGATTGTCAAGTGTCCCCACACCGTACACGCTTTGCTGTCTATGAATAGAATGTTTCAGGTGACGGCAGCTAGTTGGACCCGCTGGACAGCAGTTTTGGAAGCTCCTAATCTCCATATCGTCCGAGCCAGCCCGGTTAATCCTGCAACTATGCTCCCGATGTCAGAATTGAGGGAGCAAGAGGGGGGAGAATGTGAAGAGCATGACTGCGTGGAGATTTTAAAAGAAACAAAAGAAGCAGCCTTAGCAGCAGAGGAGCCTCTGCACAACCCAGACCTCATGCTGTTTACAGGTGGTTCCTCCTTTGTTGACAATGGTACCAGAAAAGCAGGATGGGCAGTTACAACCTTATATGAGGTAGTGGCAAAAGGATGTTTACCCTCAGGAACGTCAGCACAACAGGCCGAGTTACGGGCCCTGTCAGAAGCATGTCGAATAGCAGAAGGACAGACAGCTAATGTCTACACAGATTCGCGTTATGCTTTTGGAGTCGCTCACGACTTTGGTCTGTTATGGCGGAAAAGAGGATTCTTCACTGCTGCTGGTACACCTATCCGAAATGGAAAATAAGTCCAAGACTTACTAGAGGCCATACAATTACCTCAGGAAGTGTCCATCCTGAAGTGTAAGGCCCATACCAAGGAAAATACCATGGAAGCACAGGGAAATGCCCTAGCCGACCAGGCAGCTAAAGATGCCGCCTCACAGGGCGCTCCCCCAGAAGAACCAACACAGATGTGCAGATTGAAAGCACTCAGGACTCTGACACGAGACCTTCAAACAATGCTAGGCGAGTGCTCCCGAGAGGAAAAATGGACATGGATTGAGGCAGGAATTAAGCTATGTGAAGATGGTGTCTGGAGACAAAGAGTTACCGACAAGCCAGTCGCGACACAAGCGCTTATGCCTTTTTTAGCCCAACAGATCCACTCGTGGGGACACTTGGCCTCATAACGGATGATGGCACGGTTCCAGAAAAGCTGGCGGGGTCGAGGATTTAAAAAACATGCCCAGCTGGTAGTAGACCGCTGTGTGGTCTGCCAGAAAAATAATTCTGGACCCATCACGGTAATGCCCCAACTGAGGCCCCCTGCCCCTGTCGGACCATTCCAGCATCTGCAGGTTGATTATATATCTCTTCCTTCATGCCAAGGATACACTAACATTCTTGTCATGGTCGACAGATTCTCTAGATGGGTATCCCAACTAAAAGAGCCACAGCCAATCACACTGCAAAGGTCTTGTGTAAGGATTACATTCCCCAATGGGAAGTCCCAAGTAGCATTGACTCAGATCAGGGAACACACTTCACAAGTGCTGTCTGCCAAGAAGTCTGTAGGTTACTGAACATTACGTGGGATTTACACTGTCCTTATCATCCACAATCATCAGGACAAGTGGAACGAATGAATTGAACTCTGAAACCACGGCTTGCCAATTATCACCAAGAAGGAACACCATGGCCCCAGGCACTACCAATAGTGCTATGTAGTATTAGGGCAACCCCAAACAGAACTACAGGTCTAAGCCCATTTAAAATTATAACAGGAAGACCCATGTCGCTGCCAGGAACTATCGATTTACAGAAAGCTGATGTTCACTTAATGAGTGAACATCAGCTTTGTTATCATACTGTCAGAACCTAACCAATGCTATTAGTTCTGTTTCCCGACAGGTATCGGCAGCTTGGAGTAATCCACTCAAAGGAGGATACGACATCATCCCGAGAGTCTGGGTATATGTGAAAAAGTTGCATAAAGAACCTTTGGGTGCCAAGTGCGAGGGACCTTACCAAGTGTTATTGACTACCCAGGCAGCTGTTAAAGTCCAAGGAAAGAAAGCCTGGATCCACGCCTCACACGTTAAACGAGCCCCCGTAACTGAAGCTGAAATCTGATAAGGACAATTACTTTTTGCCAAAATGTATAAATTTACTGTATTACTGACTGTAGGTATTCCAGGCATAGGCCTACTTCTTACTAGCCGACCCTCTGCACCAAAGGGAAATAGTAGGGTAGCAAGGGAATTACATGTAAATACCTTTTTATATATGTCATACATTTATGCCAAACAAGGTAACATTTCTAGTTGTTGGGTGTGTGCGCATATTCCTATTCACTCAAAGAGAGGGATCCCTTAAGGCCAGTTCCCTTGAATATCTTGGAAATGGCTGAGTGGATAATTAATCAAAACAAAACAGGCAATGCGTTTCAGGATATGGAAAACTGGGCACATAAATGGAAGTCAGCAGGTTACAATCTGACTACCTTTGAAGGGGGATACCAACCGTGGTACAATAATTCCAAACGGCCTCCATTTTTTGTTATCACTAATACAACGGGAATAGGAAGACCGGGGGAATCGGTCTGTCTGATTAGAAACATCAAAGGAGGCTAAAATATGGGGTATAGTAACTGCTCCCGGAATTATAATGTAATCAAGTCATGGAACCGTCCAAACTGGGCCGATGTGGGAATTCTTAACGTAACGGGGATTCTGAATAAAAGAGATGGAAAAGCCTGGACAGGCCCCGGAGTGTTGCGGACAAAGAAACAGCTAACATTCATTGCCTATAATGGCACCTATTGGGTGTGTGGCCACAAGGCCTAACCTTGGCTGCCCCAGAATTGAACAGGATCCTGCTATTTAGCCTATATTATGCCATATATGTATCATGTAAAGTCACTGTCGGAACATTTACACCGTCCTAAGAGAGCTATCACAGAAGCAGAGAGGTTCTTTGCCATTCTGATCCCCGGGTATGGGACCGCCAAACTGGCAAGGGAATCTATTAACATGGCATCCGTTCTGTAGGGCTACAAGCACATGGGATTGGGGGTAGTGTGCTGATGTGGATTGAGAACTGGTTGGCAGACAGGAAGCAAAGAGTAGGAGTAAATGCGTACTTTTCAGAATGGCAGGCAGTGACTAGTGGGGTACCGCAAGGTTCTGTGCTGGGGCCCCAGCTGTTTACATTGTACATTAATGATTTAGACGAGGGGATTAAATGTAATATCTCCAAATTTGCGGATGACACTAAGTTGGGTGGCAGTGTGAGCTGTGAGGAGGATGCTATGAGGCTGCAGAGTGACTTGGATAGGTTAGGTGAGTGGGCAAATGCATGGCAGATGAAGTATAATGTGGATAAATGTGAGGTTATCCACTTTGGTGGTAAAAACAGAGAAACAGACTATTATCTGAATGGTGACAGATTAGGAAAAAGGGAGGTGCAACAAGATCCTGGGTGTCATAGTACATCAGTCATTGAAAGTTGGCATGCAGGTACAGCAGGCAGTTAAGAAAGTAAATGGCATGTTGGCCTTCATAGCGAGGGGATTTGAGTACAGGGGCAGGGAGGTGTTACTACAGTTGTACAGGACCTTGGTAAGGCCACACCTGGAGTATTGTGTACAGTTTTGGTCTCCTAACTTGAGGAAGGACATTCTTGCTATTGAGGGAGTGCAGCGAAGGTTCACCAGACTGATTCCCAGGATGGCAGGACTGACGTATCAAGAAAGACTGGACCAACTGGGCTTGTATTCACTGGAGTTCAGAAGAATGAGAGGGGATCTCATGGAAACGTTTAAAATTCTGACGGGTTTAGACAGGTTAGATGCAGGAAGAATGTTCCCAATGTTGGGGAAGTCCAGAACCAGGGGTCACAGTCTAAGGATAAGGGGTAAGCCATTTAGGACCGAGATGAGGAGAAACTTCTTCACCCAGAGAGTGGTGAACCTGTGGAATTCTCTACCACAGAAAGTTGTTGAGGCCAATTCACTAAATATATTCAAAGAGGAGTTAGATGTAGTCCTTACTACTAGAGGAATCATGGGTATGGCGAGAAAGCAGGAATGGGGTACTGAAGTTGCATGTTCAGCCATGTACTCATTGAATGGCGGTGCAGGCTCGAAGGGCCGAATGGCCTACTCCTGCACCTATTTTCTATGTTTCTATGTTTACTGATGTCAGGCTAATTCCCTGTTTTCTCTCTCCCTCCTTTTTTAAAAAGTGGTGTTACATTAGCTACCCTCCAATCCATTGGAACGGATCCAGATTTTATAGAATGTTGGAAAATGACACCAATGCATCCACTATTTCGAGGGCCACTTCCTTAGCTACTCTGGGATGCGGACTATCAGGCCCTGGGGATTTATCGGCCTTCAATCCCATCAATTTCCCTGACACAATTTCCTGACTAATAAGGATTTCCTTCAGTTCCTCCTTCTCGCTAGACCCTCGCTCCCCTAGTATTTCCGGAATGTTATTTGTGTCTTCCTTAGTGAAGACAGAAACAAATTATTTGTTCAATTGGTCTGCCATTTCTTTGTTTCCCATTATAAATTCACCTGATTCTGACTGCAAGAGACCTACATTTGTCTTCACTAATCTTTTTCTCTTTACATATCTATAGAAGCTTTTGCAGTCAGTTTTTATGTTCTCTGCAAGCTTACTCTCATACTCTATTTTCCCCCTCCTAATTAGACCCTTTGTCCTCCTCTGCTGAATTCTAAATTTCTCCCAGTCCTCAGGTTTGCTGTTTTTTCTGGCCAATTTATATGCCTCTTCCTTGGATTTAACACTATCCCTAATTTCCCTTGTTAGCCATGGTTGAGCCACCTTCTCCGTTTTATTTTTATGCCAGACAAGCATGTACAATTGTTGAAGTTCATCCATGTGATCTTTAAATGTCTGCCATTAAGGTGATCCTGCGCAAACTTCTGGTGGTGGAGAAGTTGAATTTAAAAAGGCCATCCAGATCGCTCAATCATGTTTGACGACGGACAGGAGTTTAAAGCAAATATCGGTGAAGAACCGAACCTCGGCAAGTACTGTAAATGCGATTGATTCGGCGTTCAGCAGAGCAGCACATGGCAGGGTCTATCCGGCTGCATTCACAAATGATTCAGCGTTCGGCAGAGCGGCTCAGGGCAGGGCCTACCCAGCGGTGTTCGCGTAACCTGTGCCTGCCCAAAGTCCGCCAGTGGGAATGTATCCAACTTCTCTGTGTTGGCGTTGTGAGGGAAATCATCGGCACCAGCAGTGCCGATTTAAGCAATATAGTTGCAAAGGCTGTCTGAGAGTGGGGCATCTCCAGCGCAAGTGTCCGCAGATGAGCAAGCGAGCTGCGACACACCACATGGAGGATGAGAGTCAGATTAGCGCGGATCCGGATACACAATCCGAGATGCCAGAAGAGGAAGTTTATGGACTGTACTCTTTCATAACCAAGAGTAAACCAATTTTGATTAATGTGAAGTTTAACGGGATACCGGTATCGATGGAACTGGACACAGGGGCGAGTCAATCGATCATGAACAAGAGGGCATTTAATAAGCTGTGGGTTACTAAGACTGTGAGGCCCAGGCTGGGCCCTGTTAATGCCAAGCTGTGCACGTACACCAAAGAACTGATAAAGGTGATTGGCAGTGCACAAATTAAGGTGTCGTATAACGGTGCAGTTCACGAGTTACCGCTGTGGATTGTTCCAGGCAATGGCCCAACACAGCTGGGCAGGAGCTGGATGGAGAAAATCAGATGCAACTGGAACGACATAAAGGCGCTGTCATCAGAGGAACATACATGTGACCAAGTATTGAGCAATTCCCCTCGCTGTTCGAACCGGGTATCCGCAACTTTATGGGAGCCAAGGTGCAGATCCACGTGGACTCAGATGCACGACCCAGCCATCATAAAGCTTTGGCAATGCCGTATATGATGAGGGAGAAGGTCGAAATTGAACTGGACAGACTCCAGCGTGAAGGGATCATATCACCGGTGGAATTTAATGAATGGGCCAGCCCCATTATTCCTGTGCTGAAAAGTGATGGCACAGTCAGAATCTGTGGAGACTACAAGGCTACGGTCAACAGGGTTTCGAAACAAGATCAGTACCCGTTACCGAAGGCTGATGACTTGCTTGCGATGCTAGCTGGAGGGAAGACATTCACAAAACTGGACTTGACGTCGGCCTATATGACGCAGGAGTTGGTCGAGACGTCAAAGAAACTTACGTGCATTAACAGGCACAAAGGACTGTTTATTTACCACAGGTTCCCCTTATGGAATTCGCTCGGCTGCAGCAATATTCCAGAGGAATATGGAAAGTCTACTGAAGTCCATTCCTAGAACCATCGTGTTCCAAGATGACATCCTGATCACCGGTCGTGACTCCAAGGAACATCTGAACAACCTGGAAGAGGTTCCACTGCGTTTGGATAGAGTGGGACTCAGACTGAAACGCTCGAAGTGCATCTTCATGGCACCTGAGGTCGAATTCCTCGGGAGGAAAATCGCCACTGATGGCATCAAACCTACTGACGTGAAAATCAAAGCCATCAAGAATGCACCCAAGCCGCAGAACGTGACGGAGCTGTGTTCGTTCCTGGGTCTACTCAACTACTTTGGTAACTTCCTACCTAAATTGAGCACCTTACTTGAACCACTGCACATGCTATTGAGAAAAGGCAACAACTCGGTGTGGGGTGCATTGCAAGACAGAGCTTTCGAGAAAGCCACCAATCTGCTTTGCTCGAACAAGCTGTTGGTACATTATGACCCATGTAAACGTTTAATTTTGCCTGTGACGCATCATCTTATGGAATTGGTTGCGTGTTACAACAAGCCAATGAGTTGGGAAACTGCACCCTGTCGCGTATGCATCCAAAAGTTTGTCTAAAGCAGAAAGTGCCTACAGTATGGTAGAAAAAGAAGCTTTAGCATGTGTGTACGGTGTTAAAAAGATGCATCAATACCTGTTCGGTCCGAGGTTTGAATTATAGACGGATCACAAGCCACTTCTTTCATTGTTCTCCGAGAGCAAGGGTATGTATACCAACGCTTCATCCCGCATCCAAAGGTGGGCGCTGACATTATCTGCCTATGATTATGTCATTTGCCACAGACCTGGCACAGAGAATTGTGCCAAAGCTTTGAGCCGGTTGTGGTGGAAACGCCACAACCGGCAGATTTAATTTTAATCGTGGATGCTTTTGAGAGTGAAGGTACCCCTGTCACGGCTCAACAAGTTAAGACCTGGACTAGCCAGGACCCGATAAAGGGTTGCATCCTCAAAGGGGATTGGTCTGCCATACCTAAGCAAATGTGTGAGGAGACCAAACCGTACATTCGTCGCAAGGACGAACTGTCTATTCCAGCAGATTGCATATTGTGCGGCAATCGAGTTGTAATGCCTAAGAAAGGGAGAGAGAAGTTTGTGCGTGAGTTACACAGCACACATCCTGGTATAGTGATGATGAAGGCCATCGCCAGGTCCCACATATGGTGGCCAGGAATTGATTCTGAGCTGGAAGCATGCGTGCATCAATGCAACACCTGCATGTAGCTCAGCAAAGTACCAGCGGAAATGCCGCCGAGTCTGTGGTCATGGCCATCCAAACCTTGGTCCAAGATCCATGTAGATTTTGCAGGTCCCTTCCCAGGCAAGATGTTTTTAGTGGTGGTGGATGCTTATTCGAAGTGGATAGAATGCAAAATCATGTCATCCAGTACGTCCACGGCAACCATAGAGAATCTCAATGTCATGCTTGCGACACATGGTCTGCCTGACACAGTGGTGAGCGACAATGGTTGTGCTTCACCAATCAGGAGTTTCAGGAGTTTGTAAAACTTAACGGCATAAAACATGTAAGGTCAGCACCGTTCAAGCCTGCGTCCAATGGGCAAGCAGAACATGCAGTACAAATTATCAAGCAAAGCATGAGAAGAGTAACCTAAGAGTCATTGCAGAGTCTTGCATACTGCTGAGTTACAGGACAAGACCCCACACAGTCACAGGGGTCTCGCCTGCTGAACTCATGATAAAAGAGGTCTTAAGACCAAGTTATCTCTTGTACACCTGGATTTAAGTAATCATGTTGAATACAGAAGACAGAGTCAACAAAGGTACCATGATCGCGCAATCGTGTCACGCGAGATTTCTGTTAATGATCCTGTACATGTGTTGAATTATGGTCAGGGTCCCAAATGGATCACTGGTACGGTCATGGCCAAGGAGGGAACAGAGTATTTGTTATTAGGCTCAAGAATGAGCAAACTTGCAGGAAACACATGGATCAAACAAAGCTGAGGCACACAGATGAGCCAGAGCAGTCGGACAAAGAAACTGTCGACGACCAACTAACCTACCAGCAGCCTTCAGTGGACTCAAGGGTCATCAGTGAACCCGGAATTTCCATCACGGACTTGTTCAATAAAAATGGACTTGCAATTCCTGACATGGTGACTGCCACCCCCAACAAGTCAGCCATCCAGCCACCAGCCACAACAGACTCCGCACATTCACCCAAGGCCGGAATCGAACTGAGATGGTCAACCCAGGAGCGTAAAGCACCAGACCGTCGCAACCTGTGAAAGACTGTGATAAGATCTCAGAGGAGGGTATTGTCATGTATGTACATGCTGTTTGTAGCCACCAGATGGTGTCATTGTTGGAGGCCACTGAGCAGCACGTACATGGTGCTGCTCTGGTATAAAAGGCCAGCTATTTTGTGGAGCCATAAGAAAGCAGAGCCAAGGTCGTACCTTGTTCAGTTAAACAGTACTCAGTTTGTACCTTTATTGCATACATAACAGATAATTGGTCCCCAGCGCTAATTTTTCAGTCCTGCTAGTGCCCCCATTTTCGCCCGGCCACGGTGGGACTTGCATCTTTTGTGGCAGCCACAAATCTTTAGACCCATGCGTTATCAGGTATTGGACCAGATGATAAGGATCATAGTTAATACTGACCCTCTCCTTACATGATGCCTGCATTCTTGCACTTTCCCTGCAGGAGTCATTCCTTAGCAATCAGGAACAGGAATCCTCCCTAGCCCAGGACTCTGCCCTGGTTGAAATCAGCTAATTTAATGTTGCTAAGGAATCGAGCATGGGATCCCTTTCGTCTGCATGGCCCGGTATCACACTAGAATATGCAATTACCTACCAAACCTTCATTTGAATCAGAGCAACTATAAGGCATAGATAGCGTCAGTAAATGCTGTGTTGCTGTGTGAAGAGGTGTTACAGGGGCTTTTATATCATGAAGCAAAGTATTTTTCTTTCTTTCGGTTTGACTCTGCTTAATTTGTGCTGTTGGTTATCTAATTCCATGACTGCAGACACATTATTTCCCTATTCACAACAACAACAACGCTGGCTCATGGTGATTGCTGACATCAGTATCGATGCAAGCGCTAATTTTCCAGTCAAAATATTTGCTGCAAATTGGTATTTGGAAATGAGCATCAGTAAGATTGCTCTGGACTGTATGACAGCAATTACTGCACAACCTCAGCCCAGAGTAAGTGGATTGCAAGATCACTGCTGCCAATATGTCAGCCGGTCACCGGAACTGTCCAAATTACAGCCTGTGTAACATTGGCAGGATAGATGAGCAGCAACAGTTCAGATTTTCCCTTCAGAGCCCTAAGCTTGAGTGTCTTGGTTAGGCAGATGCTGAAAGGTTTTAGATGTCAGGATAGTGTCGTACCACAGCACATAGAAGATGTGGGCCAACACCTATGATTCATCATCTGCCGAGTTCCAGATCTCAGCTGCACTATTGTGGAGAAGCACTGAGCAGTGACAGAAGTGA
The DNA here is from genome assembly GCF_044704955.1 of Pristiophorus japonicus. Classification (NCBI taxonomy): domain Eukaryota; kingdom Metazoa; phylum Chordata; class Chondrichthyes; family Pristiophoridae; genus Pristiophorus; species Pristiophorus japonicus. Next base: position 73,616,830 of record NC_091980.1, on the reverse strand, counting down.
AAATGTGTTAGAACATTTAACGTTTGCCTGTTATTAGCAATCTACAGAGTTAAAATTCTGGCTGGTGAAAGTGGAATCTGGGTGAGAGGGGGCTGGAAAGTAGCAAGTTCTGAAAATTTGTCAGAGCTTCATCAGTCAACAATCTCATCCAAATTGAGACATAATGGACCAACCAGTGACTACCAGAGTTTATACCATGCATGTGCAACGCATTCAACAAATACATTTAAAATAGGTTTTAAAAGGCCAATCCTATTCTGGTCTGCAAACAAGGGATTTCTTAAAGCAAGATTGCTTCTTCATAATTGCTGTTAGGAGGCAACAAAGTGGACTGGGAAAATAGATTAAAGGGTAAGCAGTGACAGACATTAAGGAGATATTTCATAACTCTCAGCAAAAATATATTCCAGTGAGAAGGAAAGACTCTAAGAAAAGGATGAACAATCCGTGGCTAACTAAGTAAGTAAGGATGGTATCAAATTGAAAACAAAGGCATACAATGTTGCGAGGAATAGTGGAAGGCCAGAGGATTGGGAAATTTTTAGAAACTAGCAAAGGACGACTAAAAAAATAATAAAGAGAGAGAAGATAGATTATGAGAGTAAACTAGCAAGAAATATAAAAAGAGACAGAGAGTAGTTAAAGTAAACGGTAGTCCCTTAGAGGATGAGACTGGGGAATTAATACGGAAATGGCAGAAACTTTGAAAAAATATTTAGTATCGGCCTTCACAGTAGAGGACACTAAAAGCATCCCAATAATAATAGATAATCAAGGGGCTATAGGGAGGGAGGAACTTAAATCACCAGAGAAAAAGTACTAGGCAAACTAATGGGACTAAAGGTGGTCATGTCCCCTGGACTTGAAGGTCTGCGTTCTCGGGTCATAAAAGAAGTGGCTGCAGAGATAGTGGATGCATTGGTTGTAATCTACCAAAATTCCCCGGATACTGGAGAGGTCCCAACAGATTGGAAAACTGGAAATGTAACGCCCCCAATCAGGAAAGGAGGGAGACAGAAAGCAGGAAACTATAGACCAGTTAGCCTAACATCTGTCATTGGGAAAATGCTGGAGTCCATTATTAAGGAAGTAGTAGCGGGACATTTAGAAAATCATAATTCAGTTAAGCAGAGTCAGCATGGTTTATGAAAGGAAAATCGTGTTTAACAAATTTGCTAGAGTTCTTTGAGGATGTAACGAGCAGAGTGGATAAAGGGGTCCCAGTAGATGTAGTGTATTTGGATTTTCAGCAGGCATTCGATAATGTGCCACATAAAATGTTACTGCACAAGATAAGAGTTCACGGAGTTGGGGGTAATATGGATAGAGAATTGGATAACTAAGAGAAAACAGAGAGTCGGGATAATTGTGTCATTTTCAGGTTGGCAAACTGTAACTAATGGGGTGCCACAGAGATCAGGGCTGGGGCCTCAACCCATATTAATGACTTGGATGAAGGGACCAAGTGTAATGTAGCCAAGTTTGCTGATGATACAAAGATAGGTGGGAAGGTAGGTTATAAAGAGGACACAAAGAATCGGCAAAGAGATATAGATAGGTTAAGTGAATGGGCAGAAATTTAGCGGATGGAGTATAATGTGGGAAAATGTGAGGTTATCCACTTTGATAAGAAAAATAAAAAAGCAAATTATTATTTAAATGGAGAGAGATTACAAAATGCTGCGGTACAGAGGGATCTGGGGGTCCTTGTACATGAAACATAAAAAGTTAGCATACAGGTACAGCAAGTAATTAGGTAGGGAAATGGAATGTTGGCCTTTTTGCAAGTGGATGGAGTATAAAAGTAGGGAAGTCTTGCTACAACTGGGTGTTGGTGAGACCACATCTGGAGTACTGGGTACAGTTTTGGTCTCCTTATCTAAAAAGGAATATACTTGCATTGGAGGCAGTTCAGAGAAGGTTCACTAGATTGATTCTGAGATGAAGGGGTTGTCTTATGAATAAAGGTTGAGCAGCTTGGGTCTATACTAATTGGAGTTTAGAAGAATGAGATCTTATTGAAATGTATAAGATTCTGAGGGGGGTTGACAAGGTAGATGCAGAGAGGATGTTTCCCCTCACGGGGAAATCTAGAACTAGGGGCCATAGTTTCAGAATAAGAGGCCGCCCATTTAAAACGGAGATAAGGAGGAATTTCTTCTCTCAGAGGATCATGTATCTTTAGCATTCTCTACCCCCGAGAGCTGTGGAGGCTGGGTCATTGAATATATTTAAGGTGGAGATAGGCAGATTTTTGAATGATAAGGAAATCAAGGGTTATGGGGAGCAGGCAGGAAAGTGGAGTGGAGGCCAAGATCAAATCAGCGATGATCTTATTGAATGGTGAAGCAGGCTCAAGGGACCAAATGGCCTATTCCTGCTCCTATTTCTTATGCTACTGTAATTTATGGGAATTAGTTTCAATTCTTCCCTCACCTATTTTGAAGGGATAATGGAGACCAAGGAAGTGATGCCAGGCCCTTCCCACTTTCCAAAATCTCAAGCTTATGTTCTGCTTCAATCCCAATTAGAAATTTCACCTGGGTAATTCCAAATCCTTTAGACAAATTCTGCCATCCGGTCCAGGGTGTCCTTGGAGATGGAGCACGCGGTGTCCACCGGTACGCTCGCGGCCTTCCGCGAGAGGTGGGCACCGGAGGGACTGGAGTGCATCATCACGCCCGGCAACCAAATTTTAATTTGATTTTACGTTTTTAAGTTTAATTTGTTTTAATTGCCGGTGCTTTTAGTGTCCCCCTTCCCTTTTATAGGGGGCACTGGGGAAAATTGTGATTTTAGTGCCCAAAAAAAAAAAGAAAAGAAAAACACAAAAAAAAACAAAAAAAGGGGGGAAAAAAAAAAAAGGGCCTTGTAAATGTCTGGAGTGTCACCCAGGTCGGGTGGCACCGTTTAATGTTTTATGTTTTCGCAGGTAAACTCAAAAGAGTTAGACAAATTCTGTGTGAGTGAATGAAAGGTGTATCGTGGGAGTTGTGTTCCTCGTGTTCCTTTGGATCAGCAGGGCTAGAAATTCATTATAGTCCAAAAATGGGCAGTACAATTAGATAAGCTGGAGAATTAGCACTAGGCACTAATGCTTTAGACTGCACGCATAATTCATGCTCACTGCTCAAAGAAATGATTGGAGTCCTAATTCAAGTCTTTAAGCCCAAGCTCATTGGCATTACACTCAAAGGATGAACCAATATCAAGTGCAGTCTAATCACAAGTCATGATTGCCACAGGCTTATTCCAGTTCTTAAAGGGGAGGTTCATTAATGCTGCAGAACCTCATTCTCAGCATTGCTGGCTGTGCAGCAAGACTAAAGCAGCTGTACTCATGGCAGATCCACGCCCCTGGAAGAGATCCCGCAGATTCTGTGATCAAGCTTTGGAGATGTTGATGTTCGTTGTGGAGAGATGGAGGATGGTGCTCTATCTGGCATGTGGCAGGAGGACCTTGCCACATTTCTTCCATACCATGTGGAGTGAGGTAATGCAGCATGGCTTGGGCAGCACTGTGGTCCCCAGGATCCACACATAGTGCAGGAAGAAATTTAACAACCTCACTTGAGTGATCAGGGTGAGTGACTGCTTCTACAAATATTACATATCACCATCTTCACACACTGCCCAAAGCACCACTCGCCCACCAACAATCTCTACCTACCAACACTCTCACCGACATCACACATAATTACAGCTATTCAACTATGGCAGGCACATCACCCAAACACATTGCTCCACACTCTCTCATACACTTTCCTTTCTCTTGCAGGCCAAGGTGGCTCACAACAGGAGTGCACAGGCAGGGGTCAAGCCGACACCCAACCAAAATCCATCAGTTGTAGTTACCGTGGGCCCGAGCTGGAGTTGGCAGCTGACACTGAGTGAATTTTGTCCATACAAATAGGGGAACTGACAATACAGAGTCGCGACGTTTCCCAGCTGCTCGGAGTTGTTGGACAGCTGCCCAGTATCTCTCGGTCTTCATTCCTCCTTTCCTTTGGGTAAGCACCTTGCCATAATGGCTTCCACTGCGATTCGGAGGGCAGGGGCGTGAAACCAGGGCCAGCCACAGCGCCGTGTAGACCATCAACGCACTATACGTCAGGATACGCACTCCGGGTCCCTTCGGCCAGCCGGCCCAACGACGCACTCCGGGTCCCTTCGGCCAGCCGGCCCAACGACGCACTCCGGGTCCCTTCGGCCAGCCGGCCCAACGACGCACTCCGGGTCCCTTCGGCCAGCCGGCCCAACGACGCACTCCGGGTCCCTTCGGCCAGCCGGCCCAACGACGCACTCCGGGTCCCTTCGGCCAGCCGGCCCAACGACGCACTCCGGGTCTCTTTGGCCAGCTGGCCCGGCCGAACGATGGGCTGTACCTGCCCTAGGTCGCTAGCGGTGAACACTAACTTTTAAACAAATTGATTTACATTTTAGACTTTTTCTTTTAAAATCAACTTTTAATCAACTCTTCTATTTATTACACCTTCAATCAAGCTGTATAACTTTTTAAAATTTGGAAATACTTTTAAACTTAAACTTTTAAAACAACTTGGAAACCTTCGGGGAAATTTTTAACCTTGGCAGAAACTCTCCAAAGGATAGAGGTTGCCAACCAGAGAATGAACCATTTATCCTGACTCTCTGTTCTCTGTTAGTTGGCCAATCCTCTATCCATGCTAATATATTACTCCCAACCCCATGAACTTTTATCTTGTGCAGTAACCTTTTATGTGGCACCTTGTCAAATGCCTTCTGGAAGTCCAAATACACCACATATACTAGTTTCCCTTTATCCACCCTGTTCCTTACATCCTCAAAGAACTCCAGCAAATTTGTCAAACATGACTTCCCCTTCATAAATCCATGCTGACTCTGCGTGACCGAATTTTGCTTTTCCAAATGTCCTGCTATTGCTTCTTTAATAATAGACTCCAACATTTTCCCAACCACACATGTTAGGCTAACTGGTCTATAGTTTCCTGCTTTTTGTCTGCCTCTTTTTTTTTTTAAATCTGGGCGTTACACTTGCAGTTTTCCAATTTGCTGGGATCTCCCCAGAATCCAAGGAATTTTGGTTAATTGCAACCAATGCATCCACAATCCCTACTTCTCTTGACCCAAGGATACAAGCCATCAGGTCCAGGGGATTTATCTGCCTTTAGTCCCATTATCTATACAAGTTTAACATAACTTTTTGGCTTTTCAATTCTATTCCTCTGGAAATGCATCTCTGTACTTTATTTGCTTTTTTTTATGGCCTTATTTAACCTTATTGCTACTTTTAGTGATGTATCTGGTCATTTATCTCATTACTGTTTGTGGGAGCTTGCTGTGTGCATTTTGGATGCCATGTTTTCCTACATTACAACAATGACTACACAGCAAAAGTATTTCATTGGCTAGAAGGATTTTGGGATGTCCTGAGGTTGTGACAGATGCTATATAAATACAAGAGTTTTTTTGTTTATAGAAAATGCTGACCTTTGAACTCCATATCATTAAGTCATGCTCATTCATCACCCAAGTTGTGCTTGACCTGCATTGGCTCCCCATCCCTCCAATTGCTCAAATTTTAAATCCTCGACCTCATCTTCAAATCCATCCATGCCCTCATACCACCTTATTGCCACACCCTCGACCAGCCCTCTGTTCTCCTCGTCCCATACTCTCTCTCCGTTCCTTTGATGCCATACATCCCCTCACCCTTCACCCTGCCTTTGGCAGCAGGGTCTTCAACTGCTTCAGTCTTTCTCTCTGGAATGTTTTACCTAAACCCCTCTGCCTTTCCACCACCCGCTCCCCCCCCTTTGGAAACCTTCTCAAAACCCATGACTTTGACCAAACTATGAACAGAGTTTCTGACCAAATCGTTCCTTTCTTAATTCAACATCTGCTTTCCATTGACCTTCTATGAAGTGCCTTTGGATATTATTTTGTGTGAAACATAAGAAATAGGAGCAGGATTGGGCCATTTGGTCCCTCGAGGCTGCTCCGCCATTCAATAAGATCATGGCTGATCTGATCATGGACTCCGCTCCACTTCCCTGCCCGCTCTCCATAACCCTTTACTCCCTTAAAGATGCAATGCAAATGATAGTTAGTTGTTCTTGCTATTTTTATTATTGTTTCTTTGCTTTACTGCTGGCATCATTGGAACACTCTAACTGGAGAACCTTCTAAATCTCAGTGAAAAGAAAAAAAACTGCAGTTCTTGCAAACAAGGCCACTTTGACATTGCCTTAAAGGTTAATTGCACATTTATTTCTAAAAGATTTGTAATGTCATTAATTTTCATTCTGAGTTGAGTATGGTTTTATTTGCAATTCATGGTTGATGATTTGTCCATTGCAAATTAGACAGCTTTGGTCCCCACCTTAAAGATGAGGGTATTCACTGATCACACGCTTTCAGCGGAGATGCACTCAAAGGGAATGTGGGCTAGTGTCAGTGATTTCAGAGTGCTGATTCTCTGAAATGCACCCCCTTTGAGCACAGTTCCATGCGGTGAGTATGGAATCCATCAATTTATCTTCAGCCATGCTGTGTTGCCTCTGAGACTGTCTTACCTTCTCATTGCTGCATTTCCCATCAAACTTCACATAGCACCTCCTGGAATACACAAATTCTAGCCCGAGACAAGGTTCCATTAGAAATGTTTCATATTCTATCTCATAGGGCCCAAGTTTCCACATGATTTGCGCCTGATTTTTAGGAGCAACTAGTGGAGAATGGACTATCTTAGAATTTGCAATTCTCCACATTTTATATTCTGCAGTTCTACTTTGGAACAGAATTTTTTCTTCAAAAGGGGGCGTGTCCGGCCATTGACGCCTGATTTCAAAGTTGCCACAGTGAAAATGTACTCAAAACTAAAGTAGAATGGAGCAAATGAAGATTTTGGTAGAACTGAAAAAACCTGTTCTACACTAAAAAATCAGGTGCAGGTTACAAATCAGGTGTCCAGAACAAGGTGGGGGGTGGGGAAGGAAAGTCATTAAATTCTACAAAAAATCCTTATTTATACTTATACAAATAAATCCAACCTGAATAAACATTTATAAGAAAAGATTAAATAAAAAATCTTGCTACCTGTGTGAAAGTGCTTCAGCCACGAAGAATGGTGCAGCAAGCCTCTCAAAATGAGGCAGCCGTTACGGAACGCGGGCGGGCAGGGGGAGGGGAGCCGACCGAACGCGGGCGGGCAGGGGGAGGGGAGCCGACCGAACGCGGGCGGGCAGGGGGAGGGGAGCCGGCCGAACGCGGGCGGGCAGGGGCAGGGGGAGGGGAGCCGGCCGAACACGGGCGGGGGAGGGGGAGGGGAGCCGGCCGAACGCGGGCGGGGGAGGGGAGCCGAACGTGGGGGAGAAAGGGAAGAGCCGACCGGGGGAGGGAAATGACCGAACGCAGGCGGAGGAGGAGGGGGAGGGGGGAAGAGAGCCGACCGGGGGAGGGAAACGACGGGGAGGGGGCGGAGGCCGGGCGGCCGAACGCGGGCGGGCGGGCGGGAGGCCGGCCGGCCGAACGCGGGCGGGCGGGCGGGAGGCCGGCCGAACGCGGGCGGGCGGGCGGGAGGCCGGCCGGCCGAACGCGGGCGGGCGGGCGGGAGGCCGGCCGGCCGAACGCGGGCGGGCGGGCGGGAGGCCGGCCGGCCGAACGCGGGCGGGCGGGCGGGAGGCCGGCCGGCCGAACGCGGGCGGGAGGCCGGCCGGCCGAACGCGGGCGGGCGGGCGGGAGGCCGGCCGAACGCGGGCGGGCGGGCGGGAGGCCGGCCGGCCGAACGCGGGCGGGCGGGCGGGAGGCCGGGCGGGCGGGCGGGAGGCCGGCCGGCCGAACGCGGGCGGGCGGGCGGGAGGCCGGCCGGCCGAACGCGGGCGGGCGGGAGGCCGGCCGAACGCGGGCGGGCGGGCGGGAGGGAGGCCGGCCGAACGCGGGCGGGTGGGCGGGAGGCCCGCGGGCGGGAGGCCGGCCGGCCGAACGCGGGCGGGCGGGCGGGAGGGAGGCCGGCCGAACGCGGGCGGGCGGCTGGGAGGCCGGGCGGGAGCCGACCGAACGCGGCAGGGGAGGGGGCCGACCGAACGCGGGAGGGGAGGGATCCGACCTAATGAGGGAGGGGGCCGGGAGCCGACCGAACGCGGGAGGAGGGAGGGGGGGGCCGACCGAACGCGGGAGGAGGGAGGGGGGGGCCGACCGAACGCGGGAGGAGGGAGGGGGGGGCCGACCGAACGCGGGAGGGAGGGAGGGGAGGGAAGGGAGCCGACCGAACGCGGGAGGGAGGGGAGGGAAGGGAGCCGACCGAACGCGGGAGGGAGGGGAGGGAAGGGAGCCGACCGAACGCGGGAGGGAAGGGAGCCGAATGCGGGAGGGAAGGGAGCCGACCGAACGCGGGAGGGAAGGGAAGGGAGCCGACCGAACGAGGGAGGGAGGGAGGGGAGGGAAGGGAAGGGAGCCGACCGAACGAGGGAGGGAAGGGAGCCGACCGAACGCGGGAGGGAGGGGAGGGAAGGGAGCCGACCGAACGAGGGAGGGAGGGGAGGGAAGGGAGCCGACCGAACGCGGGAGGGAAGGGAGCCGACCGAACACGGGAGGGGGCCGACCGAACGCGGGCGGGGGAGTGGAGCCGACCGAACGCGGGCGGGGGAGTGGAGCCGACCGAACGCGGGCGGGGGAGGGGGTGGGGGCCGACCGAACGCGGGAGTGGGCCGACCGAACGCGGGCGGGGGAGTGGAGCCGACCGAACGCGGGAGTGGGCCGACCGAACGCGGGGGGGAGGGGGCCGACCGAACACGGGGGGGAGGGGGCCGACCGAACACGGGGGGGAAGGGGGCCGACCGAACACGGGGGGGAAGGGGGCCGACCGAACGTGGGGGCCGACCGAATGCGGGAGGGAGCCGACCAAATGCGGGGGGGAGGGGGCCGACCGAATGCGGGAGGGAGCTGACCGAACGAGGGGGGGAGGGGGCCGACCGAACGCGGGGGGGAGGGGGCCGACCGAACGCGGGGGGGAGGGGGCCGACCGAACGCGGGAGGGAGGGGGGAGTTTGCTGACCGAACGCGGGAGGGGGCCGACCGAACGCGGGAGGGAGGGGAGGGGGGAAGGGAGCCGACCGAACGTGGGAGGGAGGGGGGAGTTTGCCGACCGAACGCAGGAGGGGGCCGACCGAACGCGGGGGGGAGGGGGCCGACCGAACGCGGGAGGGAGGGGGGAGTTTGCCGACCGAACGCGGGAGGGGGCCGACCGAACGCGGGAGGGAGGGGAGGGGGGAAGGGAGCCGACCGAACGTGGGAGGGAGGGAGCCGACCGAACGCGGGAGGGGAGGGATCCGACCGAACGCGGGAGGGGAGGGATCCGACCGAACGCGGGAGGGGAGGGATCCGACCGAACGCGGGAGGGGAGGGATCCGACCGAACGCGGGAGGGGAGGGAGCCGACCGAACGCGGGAGGGGAGGGAGCCGACCGAACGCGGGAGGGGAGGGAGCCGACCGAACGCGGGAGGGGAGGGAGCCGACCGAACGCGGGAGGGGAGGGATCCGACCGAACGCGGGAGGGGAGGGATCCGACCGAACGCGGGAGGGGAGGGATCCGACCGAACGCGGGAGGGGAGGGATCCGACCGAACGCGGGAGGGGAGGGATCCGACCGAACGCGGGAGGGGAGGGATCCGACCGAACGCGGGAGGGGAGGGATCCGACCGAACGCCGGAGGGGAGGGAGGGAGGGATCCGACCGAACGCCGGAGGGGAGGGAGGGAGGGATCCGACCGAACGCCGGAGGGGAGGGAGGGAGGGAGCCGACCGAACGCCGGAGGGGAGGGAGGGAGGGAGCCGACCGAACGCGGGAGGGGAGGGAGGGAGCCGACCGAACGTGGGAGGGGAGGGAGGGAGGGGGCCGACCGAACGTGGGAGGGGAGGGAGGGAGGGGGCCGACCGAACGTGGGAGGGGAGGGAGGGAGGGGGCCGACCGAACGTGGGAGGGGAAGGAGGGAGGGAGCCGACCGAACGTGGGAGGGGAGGGAGGGGGCCGACCGAACGTGGGAGGGGAGGGAGGGGGCCGACCGAACGTGGGAGGGGAGGGAGGGGGCCGACCGAACGTGGGAGGGGAGGGAGGGGGCCGACCGAACGTGGGAGGGGAGGGAGGGGGCCGACCGAACGTGGGAGGGGAGGGAGGGGGCCGACCGAACGCGGAGGTTGTCCAAAGACCACATTTAAGCTCCCCAACTGTGGACACCGGACAGCAATCAAGAGGCGGGAATTGCGGTTTCCTATTTCAGGGACATGTAGCCCCATTGTCACAAGCCGACCCTCCACCCCAGCTTTTAGTGGCTAACTCAGCACATGTCAGAGGTTAAAACTGGGGTCGTTCTCGTCTGCACTATATTATTTACCCAATGAACCCTGGGAGCAATTTCCTCTTGCTGTTGGCTCCTACAAGTTTCAACAAAGCCCTCCGTTGTCAGGTGCATATTGTAGAAACCTAACAGGATTGGTTAAATGATTGTCCTTACCCCTGTGGCGCGAGTTTCTCCAACCAATCGCATTTAATATTTTTTCCTTGTTCGGGCGCGAGATGGAAACTGGCGTACGGTGATATTGTTAGATCGTCCTCCATTTCTTTTGTGAAATACAGTGGGGATGCGATGGGGCTGACGTTGCTCGTTTGAATGTCTCCTTTTGTGGAGTAGGCCATGACATCATTGACAACAATCTGCAATGGTTACTGGGCAGTGTCTTTTTCAGAATAGGCTTCTGGAGGCTGTCTGCAAAAAGCACATCAACAGATATAAATAGAAGTGAAGAAAAGCTGTGAAGAGCAATCATTTTCAGTAAAATCACCCGTTCTCTGTAAAACATAAAGGGCAAAAAATGCTTTTGCCCAGTGCCACCCGTTTGTGCCCGAGAGGGCCACTAATGGGCCGCTAAGCTCTTACCGGTCGAGCGTCGTGCTGGCAGCACCTCCCGTCACCTTCCGCGGAGGTTAACCGGCGGCACTAAGAGTAAGCGCTGCACACTCTAGCGACACCCACTTGGTGACGTCAATGAGTGTGCAAGGCCCCCTTAGCGGTGCGGTCGCGAAATTGAATGTTTTCGCCTGCCGTAGTGCCTGCTGCTAATTCCGACAGGGAAAGCAGGCGTCCCGAAGAAGCTGCCGGGGAGATATTTCCACAGGTGAGCAGGTGGGTGATTAAAATGGAATTTATTTGTACTAATGTATCTCTCATAGCTGTTCAACACTGTTTCTAACCTCTCTTGCATTATCTCAGTTTTTGGGCGCTCCAGCTGACCTCCCTTTTAGGTGCTGGGATGCCGGTTTCCTAGCAACAGAACTTCAGCAGCGCTCCTGCGATAGCGCCCCAGGAATCAGGTGAGCGCCCTGAGAGGAGTGTGGAACGCTTCCCATCGCGCTCCGTTCCCCTCTTGGGGCACAATAAACCAATATCCCGGCTGGAGGCGCTAAAGTTACCAACAAACATAGAAACATAGAAAATAGGTGCAGGAGTAGGACATTCGGCCCTTCGAGCCTGCACCACCATTCAATAAGATCATGGCTGATCATTCCCTCAGTACCCCTTTCCTGCTTTCTCTCCATATCCCTTGATCCCCTTAGCCGTAAGGGCCATATCTAACTCCCTCCTGACAAGCGGTGTTACTGCCTTACACCAGGCTATAATGAATTTTTAGCCCAAAAAATCATCCTTATATGAGACCAGTACATTGGCCTCATCTGAAATACTTCATCCATTTTTTGTCTCTTCACAGTGGCTGATACAGAAGCCCTGGAAAAGATGTAAAGGAGGACCACTAGAATGATCCCCAGTTTAAAAGTCCTTAGTTAGCACCATAGGCTTGGAGAGCTGGATCTTCTTACTCTAGAAAAGCATAGAGTTCAGGGTGATTTAATTGGAAGCATTTCAAATGATGAAGGGACCTGACGGCATGGACAAATTATTGGAGGTCAGGTAAAATGTGGGGTCATCATGAGTATAAGCTATGCAAGCATAGGACTAGGTTAGATGTCAGGTTTTTCTTAACGTAGAGTTATTGAACATTTGGAACAAGCTATTGGCTTGTGTAGAGTGCAAATTTGCTTCAACAGCTAAATAAAAAGCTGAGAGTTCCTTGCTGTGGCTAATATCACTGTGAACAATAAGGTAGGTGGGATGTTGGGTATGTACCTCATAGTCACTGTGATTCCCTGAACTTGTTTTGATCACCTTTGGGGGTGGGGTGAAGGGTCGGAGAGGAATTGACAGATTACTTTCCCTGGATTGGCCTCGGGCACTGTCAGCCATGGCCCAATGGGTAGCACCCACAACTCTGAGTCAGAAGGTTGGGCATTGACAGTCCCATTCCAGAGCGTGAGCACAAAAATCTAGGCTGACACTCCAGTGCAGTGCTGAGGGAGTCTTTTCGATGAGCTGGTAAACTGAGGCCTTATCTGCTCTCTCAGTTGGATGTAAAATATATCATGGCACTATTATCCCCGATGTCCTGGCCAATATTTATCCCTCAATCAACATCACTAAAACAGATTATCTGGTCATTATCACATTGCTGTTTGTCAGAGCTTGCTGTGTGCAAATTGGCTACCATGTTTCTTACATTACAATAGTGACAACATTTCAAAGTACTTCATCTTCCTATCTCCCTCCCTCCCTCCCTCCCTTCCTCCCTTCCTCCCTTTTTTTTTCTCTTTCTCTCTCTCTCTCTCTCTCTCGTCTTTATTTCTTTCTTTCTTGTCGATCTTTTTTTTTGTCTGTCTTTTCGTATGTTTGCATGTTCATAATTAGTATATTTAATAAAGATATCTTCTCTTCTGTAGGTAGTGTCTCATGCTGGGTACAGTTCCTCTAGGGTTGCCCCAGGAGTCTCCAGGAATTAAAGACTAATCTCCAGCACACTGCCACGAGCAAAACTCAGGAAATAAATCATCAGGGCAAAAAAAATTGTTTTCTTTTATCTTCTTTGAACATTTTTGTTTATTAGTTCTAAAAATATCAGACATGGCTGTTGATTGACGGTGAAGAATAATCCAATCTGTAATGAAGAGTCCATTCACTTTCTGTTTGGCGTAGGAAGACGGTGCACTGTGAAGATGGACATATGGGGTGATTAATGGCAGGAGTGCAGGGGCGGGCAGTTGGAGCCAAATCTAGTTGGCAAACCTAGGTTCCAGAGGCGTTCCTTCAGTACTTCAATCATTAATCTCTCAGGTGGATGTAAAATATCTCATGGTTCTATTTTGAAGTACTCGGTAAAATAATGACACTAAAGGTGGACAAGTCCTCTGGACCTGATGGTTTACATCCTAAGGTCTTAAAAGAAGTGGCTGCATAGATAGTGGATTCATTGTTTCTATCTACCAAAATTCCCTGGATTCTGGAGAGGTCCCAGTGGATTGGAAAAAAGCAAATGTAACACCCCTATTTAAAAAAGGAGGCAGACAGAAAACAGGAAACTATAGACCAGTTAGCCTAACTTCTGTAATTGGGAAAATGCTGGAGTCCATTACTAAGGAAGCAGTAGCAGGATATTTCCAATCAAGCAGAGTCAGCACGATTTTTTAAAAGGGAAATCATGTTTGACAAATTTGCTGGAGTTCTTTGAGGATGTAATGAACAAGGAGGATAAGGGGGACCAGTGGATGTGGTGCATTTGGATTTCCAGAAGGCATTCGATAAAGTGCCACATAATAGGTTACTGCACAAGATAAAAGCTCACGAGGTTGGGGTAATATATTAGCATGGATAGAGGATTGGCTAACTAACAGAAAACAGAGGGGCCAAATGGTTTACTCCCACTCCTATTTCTTAAGTTTTATGTTATATTACCATCTCCTTTTGCTTTGTACTAACATACCTTTGTCATTTAATCACTCCTGCCTTCCACACTCTCATTGGCCTTTTGTTCTTTCCTCCCCTCCCCCCTTTCCCTGCCCCTGCACTTGCTTAAAATCCGTTACTTCGCTAACTTTTTTCAATACTGATGAAAGTTCATCGACTTGAAAGGTTAACTCTGTTCCTCTCTGCTGAGTATTTCGAGCATGTTGTTTTTATTTCAGATATCCAGCATCCACAGTATTTTGCTTTTGTACTCCAAGTAATTATTCAGCAAGAACTACAAATCCAACATGGAGAGAAAAATAATCACCATCTTTGATTAAGGTTTAAATAATTGAAAAAGGGGACGTTTTGGTGAGGAAGGAGAGAATAAATCAAGTAGTTGCATCTTCAGCAAATTACTGCAAGAAAAATTTTACATAATGTAACTGAGAGGAAGAGGGGAATTTTTCGGGGGATTTGGGGGCTAGTCGGTTGAGAAACTTTTTTTTTGATAACAGGTTGGGACCACACTGTCATCCCGCTGTCACACAACTTTCCAGATATCGGGTTTGTGAATGCTGAACGGACTCAACACGCAGCAACAGGGGAGGCAATTTAGGTCTTTAAGACCTTATTAACAGCTCGTTAAACGGTATTTTGAGCTCACCTTACCATTCTACGAGGTTGCCCATGGGTCTACGCTGCTCGGGGATCAGGTCACTAAGCAGGTCGGGAGTTGTGTTATCATGAAATGATCTCTTTACTTGACAGCTGCAAATGTGCTATAAAAGCTCCCATCTCACAGCTGTTCACTTTCCAAGCTCAGAAACTGTTGTTTACTGTACTTGGACCACAGATTGAGCTTTAAACAGGTTGCAAGTGTTGGAGCAAACTCTGTCTCCATTGGAACAACCTCTCTCACCATTGACAGATCGCTTCTGTCATCTCAACGTCACCTGCCATCTATTACATCAGCATCAGTGCCCTTAAAACTATCTCACCTTGGTGCTCAGAATCCCACCACAATTATCCCCACACCAGCAGCACCACGCACACCAGCTGCAACAACAACAACACCAACATTCTCCGCAATCAACTGATGCTGTACAGGACACAGGGCAGCAGCACCCAACCACACTGCTGCCTGGGAGGCCAGGGATGGTCGCGCCATGGTCAGATTTACTTCACTTGACGCTGTACAGCTTGGCTGCCACCTGATGCATCAGGTTGGCACCAGCCCACACCAACACCGTAAAGCATCTCTACAATGCCCAAGCCATTCCTTTTACACTCATCACCATTGCGAGCGGTATTGTTATGTCTCACCATTCACTGCAACTCATTAAGCCACTTCCAAAGATGCATACAAATCTGTCCAAGAATGCAAAATGTTGAAAATAAAGATTTCAATGTTTAACAGCTCATTAACAGAAACTTCACATGAACATTGCATAAAAGCCACAAGTGCCTACCCTTGTGTGTCGTTAGTTGGGATGAATTGACTAGTATGAGGGTGAGTGTGAGGCATAGCTAGTGAGATGAGGAAGTGTTATTGTAGATAGAGAGGGATGGGTAAGTTGGTGTAAGGATGTGCAGGAGTAGGGTAGGGAAGGCAGAGTGATGGGGATGTGATGAGTGGCACAGCAGAATGAGGCTGAGTGTGGCTTTATAGTAACGTTTCATTTTCTACTGAGTTATAAACAGAGGCCTCAAGTTTCGGGGCGCACCTAAAATGGCGCAGCCCCAACATCCACGCCCATTTTTCGCGGCCAAAAGTACGTCAAAAACTCACAAAGGAATTCTCCGCCTCCCAGCAGCTTCCTCGCAGCTTGACGCGGTGCGCAGAGATCAGCAGGGGGGTGGAGCCACAGCGTCGTGCCGATTTTGAAAGTGCAGGGGGGCGGGGCTAACTCTCAGCCAAAGACGTCATGCTGGCAGCCCTGCGCGTGCGCTTTGGAGCATGCGCGCATGCGCAGTACGTTACAAACATTGGCACTCGGCCATTTTTTAAAGGTACATCAGGAAAAGTGCTGATTTGTTTTGTGAAGCTGTGGAAAGACTTGGGAGTGAATCTTGGTGATTTTTTGTGCCTGAAGGAATGCTTTTAGCAGCACTGTTGAAGAAATCACGTGCTGAAATCAGTGAGTGCTGCTTTTTGCTACTAAACTTCCAGAACAAGTGCTGCATAGCTGCATGCAAAACAAGGACTGTGTGTTTTGAAAAATCAGAGTGTCAATTCAATACAGCAATGGAACAACGTTCACCAAGAACAAAGAATTTCTTGCATGAGGAAGTGGAGATATTAGTTAACGTCATTGAGCAGAGATGGCAGGAGCAGGATATCAGCAACAGAGGTCACATAAAAATGCCACCCAAGGAAATGAAGAAATGCTGGAACCAAGTTGCAGAAGATTACTGTGCAGTGGTGCATACCAGGAGATCTGGAAGCCACTGTAAAAAGAAATGGTACACGACCTAGGTCAAGTAGTTAGTGTAAGTAATATTTTCATTTTTTAATGGAATCATAATTGTAATGTGACTATCTGTATGTCCCATCCTGCAGAAAGACGCACTCTGTAAAAAGTTATATTATTATCTTTGCAGAAGAAATTGGTCCGCAACAAAAGGGAAGCAATTCGAACAGGAGGAGGCGTGCCAAATCTGCATCCACTGACAGCCTTGGAACACAGGGTAGCTGCTATGATGAGTCGTACATGGAGAAAAGCAATCAGTACAGCACAAGCTGGGCCCGCACGCAAGGAAGAGGGTAAGTCCTGAAAATGCATCGTAGCCCTTCAAATCAACCTGCTGCCTGGCCTGCTATGTGTGAGAGTACTCATGCCACCCATCCTGCCCCCTCCTCTGCTGCTAAACATTTGACTGTTCTGATATATTTTGCAGAAGATGATGATGATGATGTCAATCCTGAAGAACCTGAAGAAGAACCAGTAAAACCAGATGCGGACAATCCAGACTGGCTGCAGGCAGCAATGACTGAAATGTCTTCAGGGGAGACCTTCCAAATTAATATTTATGAGCCCACATTAAGGGGCATCAGAGTTTCAAACCCTTGCATAGGTTCTGGTTCCACCTTCCATGGTTTTGATTCCGATGTTGCGAGTCCCAGTGCTGCTGCTGGTGTAATCCAGCAGATTACAGCCAGTGCCCCAGTGTCCCAGCCTGCGCCTCCCACTCGCATAGGTTCTGGTTCCACCTTCCATGGTTTTGATTTCGACATTGCGGGTCCCAGTGGTGCTGGTGATATAATGCAGCAGTTTACACCCATTGACCCACCGTCCCAGCCCACGGCTCGCACTCGAGTGGTGCCGGATGCAAGACACAGGGCCGCACCATCCCAGCCCGCGTTTCCCACTCTAGTGCTGCTGTCTGGAACACCGAGTGTCCCACCGTCCCAGCCTGTGCCTCCCCAGTGTAGTGGTGCTGCTTGGAACACCGAGCGTCCCACCGTCCCAGCTCGTGGCTCCCAGTGGAGTGGTGTCGTGAGGCAGACCCAGGCAGAGGAGAAGGAGTTTGGAGACTCGCTCTCCTGAGATGCAGCGTGCAACAGATGCAGCTCAGGTTGTGGCATTGGGTATGGAGACCAATGAGCTTACCTGATTACTCATCGGCAACGTCAGTGCAATGGGTGAAGAGGTGATGGTATTGACGGGAGAGATAACAGTAATGACACGGGAAATGAGGGAGGGTATGTTCGAGGGAGTGCAATCGATGGCACGAGCCGTCAAGGAGGGCATGCAAGTGACGGCACAGGCTGTCAAGGAGGGCCTGGGTGAGGTAGCTGCTGCAATAATAAGGGCACACAGCTCGGCCAATCAAATGACACCCCCATGAAGAAGTGAACATTCACTGAGATGTGGATGCAAGATGGTTGCAGCCTTTCTTTGGTGCTTTTGTTCTTGTTCTTGATGTAACAGTAGCAACGTTTTTCAAATTGAAATTGTTTTGTAAGTTTTGTAACTTTACAACTTACAAGTGATAGAAACATAGAAACATAGAAAATAGGTGCAGGAGTAGGCCATTCGGCCCTTCGAGCCTGCACCGCCATTCAACAAGATCATGGCTGATCACTCACCCCAGCACCTCCCCCCCCCCAAGCCCCCTCCACACCTTCCGACCCCCCCAGCCGCAAGGACCACATCCAACTCCCTCCTGAACACATCCAATGAACTGGCATCAACAACTCTCCACGGCAGGGAACCCCACAGGCCAACAACTCCCCGCGTGAAGAAGTCTCTCCCAATCCCAGCCCCAAACAGCCCACCCCCATCCCAAGAGTGTGCCCCCTCACCAGCTCCGGACCCACCCAACACCGGGAACACTCCCCCCGCACCCAACCCACCCCGTCCCGTCAGAATCCTTCCCAAATGCCGAATACCCCCGGATGTCGAGCCCCAGCCCCGACCACCCCGGAGCCACGGCCCCGCGACGCCAACCACACCACATCCACCAACCGCAGTCAACCCGTCCATACCACTCTGAACACTCCCTGCACCGAGGCACAGAGCCCCCAGGCCCGCCCCTCCAACACACGTCGCCCGCCCCCAGACCTCCGCTGCAATGTGGCCCCTCCTGTCCCCCGCCCTGTGTTTCTCCGCCCCCCCACCTCCACCACTCTCCCCTCCATCCCGCGCCCCCGTCTCCCCTCAACTTCCCTCTGCCTCCCCGCACAGGCTCCTATCTTGGGGGCGGTAACCTTCTGGGGCAGGGAATTTTAACCCCCAGCGTGAAAGTCCTGCTCCCGCCACAGAATTGGTCTTACCACCCCTCAATGGAAGCGGAGTGCAGTTTCCCACACTCCACTTCCTTTGTGGGCAGTTACCGGGGCACGACTGGATGCTCCTGTGACAGTTTGAACTGGTGCTCTCCACTCTCCCGTCCTGTGACAGTTTGAACTGGTGCTCTCCACTCTCCCATCCTCTGACAGTTTGAACTGGTGCTCTCCACTCTCCCATCCTCTGACAGTTTGAACTGGTGCTCTCCACTCTCCCGTCCTGTGACAGTTTGAACTGGTGCTCGCCACTCTCCCGTCCTGTGACAGTTTGAACTGGTGCTCGCCACTCTCCCGTCCTGTGACAGTTGGAACTGGTGCTCTCCACTCTCTGTGATCTTCGGGTTTTTAAGTGATCTTATAGTGTAAATGCTCTCACATTTTGTATTGTATTTAATTTTGCACCGAAAAAGTGATCTTGAAGTTTAAGTGATCTTAAGAGTAAAGATTTTTCACATTGAAATTGTTTTGTAACTTTTGTAACTTTACAAGTTTATAAGTGATCTTAAAGTTTTTAAGTGATCTTAAAGAGTCGTATTAAAAAATAAAGTTTGATACAACAAATATTTTATTACACTAACGTTAACTTTTCAAAAAAATATTTTTTCATTAAAACTGAATCATGTTCCATTAACACAACATAACATAGGAACAACTCCAAAAAATAAACATGTCCATGCGCAACAGTTGTCGCAGAGCCCTCAGGCATCAGTAATTGAAGCATTCACGAATGAGCTGCTGGCACAGGTCTCGAGCAATTGTTAAAGGAGCACAATGGACGGCCCTCCTCCGACCTCGTGCTCCGGCATCAGGCACTTGCTTGCTTTCCTGATCGTCATCATCATCCTCATCCTGCTCTTCCAAATTACTATCATTAGGCACTGGCCCCTCATGTGGGTCTTCTGGTTCCACTACCAGTTCCTGCTGCCTCATGATGGCTAAGTTATGCAGCATGCAGCACATAACAGTGAAGTGACCGATAATCTGAGGAGAGTATTGCAAGTGGCCTCCGGAATGGTCCAGGCATCGGAAACACTGTTTCAAGATGCCAATGGTCCTCTCTATGATGCTGCGCGTCGCAATGTGCACCATGTTGTATTGATGGTCAGCTTCCGTCCGTGTCACACGTAGGGGCGTCATGAGCCAGGTGGCCAGACCCTACCCTTCGTCTCCCAGTAGCCAGCTCTGCCCTTCTGGCTGCTACTCAAACATGTCAGATATAATGCTGTCGCATGGGATGAACGTATCATGGGTGCTGCCAGGGTATCTCGCATCGATTGACATGATGTACTGCTTGTCGTCACACACGAGCTGCACATTGATGGAATTGAAACCTTTCCTACTCCTGTATTGTTCAGAATCCTCCATAGGTGCTTGCAAGGCGATGTGGGTACAATCAATGCAGCCCTGTACCTTTGGGAAGCCAGCAATCCTGAAGAAGCCCACAGCCCTGTCATGCATTACTTGTGCGTTCATTAGGAACTTGATGAAGTCATTTCTCCGCGCATACAGTGCAGCCGTGACCTGGTAAATGCAGGTATGTATTGCACGTTGAGAGATGGTGCACACATCTCCAGTTATAGCCTGAAACGATCCCGAGGCATAGAAGGCAAGTGCAGCTGTTACCTTCACTTCAACAGACAAGGCAGTCGGCGTTCTGCTTCTGGGCTGCAAATCTGCTCTCAGCATATCACAGATCTCAACGACAACTTCTCTGTGGAAACGTAGCCTTTTGACACAATCAGACTCGCTCATGTCCAGGTACGAACGCCTAGCTCGATATTGCCAATGTGGGTAAGGTTTCCTGCCCATCAGCCTACGGGCTATGACGTTCCTGGTGCGGTGAGCTCTAATCAATTCTCTCCTATGTAGTGAATTGATGGAGAACCATTGCATAATCCATGGTGTTGATAATGCAGCACCCATACTTGAATTACAAATTTAACTTTTAAACTTGCTGGCTGGCTGGCTCTCCCTCTCGGTGTTTTGTACGCCTCCGCTGTCTCCTGGCCAAATGGCCTGCAGCCTTTAAAAATAACTTCACAGCTGTGGAGGCTGCTGCACTGCCTCTGTGTGTGGCCCCAACCGGGTCCCTCCCCTTTCTCCTGGCCGAATGGCCTCAAGCACTGTAGCTCGAAGGCTGCTGCTGCTGCCTCACTTTGCTTTATTTATAACTTTTTATTCAGGATGGCTCTTTATTTGTATAAGTGAGACTGTTGAATGCTTGTAAAATTTAATTACTTCCCTTCCCCCCGCCCCCGCCACCCCCCCATCTCTCGTTCCCTACGCCTGATTTGTAACCTACGCCTGATTTGTAAGTGTAGGCAAGGTTTTTCTGAGCGTACAAAAATCTACACTTACTTCATTCTAAGTTAGTTTGGAGTAAGTTTTTCCTGCCTAAACTTGCAAAACACGCGTAAGTGGCCGGACACGCCCCCTTTTGAAAAAAAAAATCTGTTCTGAAATGAAACTGTTCTAACTGACTAGAACTGAAGCAAACTAAATGCTGAGAATTGCAATTTCTAAGATACTCCATTCTAAACTAGTTGCTCCAAAAAAATTGGAGCACCTCAAGCCGAAACTTGAGCCCATATAAACATAGAAAATAGGTGCAGGAGTAGGCCATTCGGCCCTTCAAGCCTGCACCACCATTCAATAAGATCATGGCTGATCATTCAGCTCAGTACCCCTTTCCTGCTTTCCCTCTTGAATATATCCAATGAACTGGCATCAACAACTCTCTGCGGTAGGGAATTCCACAGGTTAACAACTCTCTGAGTGAAGAGGTTTCTCCT
This sequence comes from Pristiophorus japonicus, assembly GCF_044704955.1. Classification (NCBI taxonomy): domain Eukaryota; kingdom Metazoa; phylum Chordata; class Chondrichthyes; family Pristiophoridae; genus Pristiophorus; species Pristiophorus japonicus. The sequence continues at coordinate 73,595,422 of NC_091980.1, read as the reverse complement.
CATCTCAGACCTAAATGGCTTACTCCTTATCCTTAGACTGTGACCCCTGGTTCTGGACTTCCCCAACATCGGGAACATTCTTCCTGCATCTAACCTGTCCAGTCCCATCAGAATTTTATATGTTTCTATGAGATCGCCTTTCATCCTTCTAAACTCCAGTGAATACAGGCCCAGTCGATCCAGTCTCTCCTCATATGTCAATCCTGCCATCCCGGGAATCAGTCTGGTGAACCTTCGCTGCACTCCCTCAATAGCAAGAACGTCCTTCCTCAGATTTGGAGACCAAACTGAACACTATATTCCTGGTGAGTCCTCACCAAGGCCCTGTACAACTGCAGTAAGACCTCCCTGCTCCTATACTCAAATCCCCTAGCTATGAAGGCCAACATGCCATTTGCCTTCTTCACTGCCTGCTGAACTTGTATGCCAACTTTCAATGACTGATGTATCATGACACCCAGGTCTCGTTGCACCTCCTCTTTTCCTAATCTGTCACCATTCAGATAATATTCTGCCTTCCTCTTTTTGCCACCAAAGTGGATAAACTCACATTTATCCACATTATACTGCATCTGCCATGCATTTGCCCACTCACCTAACCTGTCACCCTGCAGCCTCTTAGCATCCTCCTCACAGCTCACACCGCCACACAGCTTAGTATCATCTGCAAACTTAGAGATATTACACTCAATCCCTTCATCTAAATCATTGATGTATATTGTAAATAGCTGGGGTCCCAACACTGAATCCAGCAGCACCCCACTAGTCACTGCCTGCCATTCTGAAAAGGACCCATTTATCCCTGCTCTCTGCTTCCTGTCTGCCAACCAGTTCTCTATCCATGTCAATACATTACCCCCAATATGATGTGCTTTAATTTTGCACACTAATCTCTTGTGTGGGACCTTGTCAAAAGCCTTTTGAAAGTCGAAATACACCACAGAAACTGGCTCTCCCTTGTCCACTCTACTAGTTACATCCTCAAAAATTCTAGAAGATTTGTCAAGCATGATTTCCCTTTCATAAATCCATGCTGACTTAGACCGATCCTGTCACTGCTTTCCAAATGCGCTGCTATTTCATCTTTAATGATTGATTCCAAAACTTTCCCCACTACCGATGTCAGGCTAACCGGGCTATAATTCCCTGTTTTCTCTCTCCCTCCCTTTTTAAAAAGTGGTGTTACATTAGCCACCTTCCAGTCATAGGAACTGATCAGTCGATAGACTGTTGGAAAATGATCACCAATGCATCCACTATTTCTAGGACCACTTCCTTAAGTACTCTGGGATGCAGCCTATCAGGCCCTGGGGATTTATCGGCCTTCAGTCCCATCAATTTCCCGAACACAATTTCCTGTCTAATAAGGATTTCCTTCAGTTCCTCCTTCTCACTAGACCCTTGGTCCCCTAGTATTTCCGGAAGGTTATTTGTGTCATTGTCATGTTATTTGTCATGTTTGTAACTACAATGTAACACCACTGTATTACCGTATCCACTTTGTAACTACTACGTAACACCACTGTATTACCATATACACTCAACTTAGATGCACACCTTGACCACAGGGGGTGAACTTGTGAGAGACACTCCTTACCTGATCACACAGGTATATAAAGGGAGGTCCCATGCATGGTCATCACTTCTGGAGTCCTGTAATAGAGTTAAGGTCACAGAGTGGCCTTGTCCCTGGAATGTGCCTCGTGTGGTTTCATGCTGTAAAGTAAAGACTTTACATTGGCGACGAGAAACGGGAATTCACGACCCACGAGAATGGCCACCAGTAGCACAGAGGAACGGTACTGTGTTGGGGAAGACTGGGATGATTTTGTCGTGGGGATTCAGCAAAGCTTCGTAACTAAAGACTGCCTAGGGGATGCAGCGGCCAACAAGCGACAGGCTCATCTCCTGACCAGCTGCGGGCCAAAGACTTATGCACTCATGAAGGACTTACTGGCACCCGAAAAGCCATCGGACAAAACCTTTGAAGAGCTCAGCAAACTAATCGGGGAGCACCTCAAACCGGCGAGCAGTATGCACATGGCTCGACACAGATTCTACACCCACCGATGTCATGAAGGTCAGAGCATACCGGACTTTGTAGCGGACCTCCGGCATTTAGCCAGCCTCTATAAATTCACAGACGCCTGCAAGGGGGAGATGCTAAGGAACTTCTTCATCGAGGGTATCGGTCATGCGGGAATTTTTCGCAAGTTAATTGAGACCAAGGACTTGACCTTGGAAGTGGCAGCGTTGTTAGCTCAAACTTTCATGGCGGGGGAGGAGGAGACAAAAATGATTTACGCGTGCAATTCTTCCTCTAACGCGGTGATGGATCAGGGAGTCAACATCATAAATGCTATTCAGAGCCCCGCAGGCAGGCAGGCAGGCAGGGGCAGTCCGACATATACCAGGCAGCAATAGATCCCAGAGCAGGATCTCAACAGAGACAATGGGAGGCTGAACGGACGTTCATGCCATCACAGTGGACAATGCGGCCTGGGATGGGGCCATTGACACCCACTAATAGGGTACTTAAGAGCAGTCAAAGGGACAGTCAGCGCAGAATTCCTGGCCATAGTCCCTTTGTCCCCAACAATGGAAACTTTAACTCATGCTGGAGGTGTGGGGGAAAACACTCAGCCAGATCTTGCAGATTCCAACATTTTGTCTGCAGAAACTGAAATCTCAGTGGCCATTTAGCTCGAATGTGTAGAAAACCTGCAACTAGACTGATATATGAGACAGAGGGACCAGAAGAGGGTTCTGTGAGGCAGGATGACTTTTGGTGCAAATAGATGGACGCTGAGGTTCAGCAGGTCCATGTGGCGAATATTCACAGTTCATACACCAAAACGCCACCAATTATGATGTGGGTTTTGTTGAACGGCATCCCAGTACGCATGGAGCTGGACACTGGGGCCAGCCAGTCACTCATGGGCATTCAGCAATTCGAGAAGCTATGGCCACTCAAAGCCAGTGGACCCAAATTAGAACATATTGAGACACAATTATGGAGTTACACCAAGGAAATCATTCCGGTGCTAGGCAGTGCAATGATGGCTGTCACACACAATGGGCTAGTGAACCAGCTGCCACTCTGGATTGTCCCGGGCAATGGTCCTACTCTGTTGGGGAGGCGCTGGTTAGTTGAGATGAACTGGAAATGGGGAGATGTTCACGCAATGTACTCGGTGGAGCGAAGTTCGTGCTCATAAGTCCTACAACAATTCGAGTCACTATTTCAACCGGGCATCGGGACTTTCAAAGGCACTAAAGTAAGGATACACATCACCCCGGACGCCAGGCCAGTGCACCACAAAGCCAGAGCGGTGCCGTATGTGATGCGGGAAAAAATTGAGAGAGAATTGGACCTGCTGTTGCGAGAGGGCATCATCTCGCCTGTTGAATTCAGCGACTGGGCAAGCCCCATCGTTCCCGTTCTAAAAGCGGATGGCTCTGTCAGGATCTGTGGCGACAACAAGGCCACCATCAATCGGTTGTCCCTACAAGACCAATACCCGCTCCCAAGAGCGGAGGATCTTTTCGCCACGCTGGCAGGCGGCAAGCTGTTTACCAAGTTGGACCTCACTTCCAACCTATATGACCCAGGAACTGGCCGACGAATCCAAACTACTGACTACCACCACCATGCACAAGGGACTGTTTGCGTATAACAGATGCCCGTTTGGCATTTGATCAGTGGCCGCGATTTTTCAACGTAACATGGAAAGTCTGCTTAAATCCATTCCTGGAACGATCGTATTCCAGGACGACATCCTCATCACAGGTCGAGACACCGAGGAACACCTTCACAACCTGGAGGAGGTGCTACGCCGACTGGACCGGGTAGGCCTATGACTCAAGAAGTCTAAATGTGTGTTTTTAGCTCCTGAGGTTGAGTTTCTGGGCAGGAGGGTTGCTGCAGATGGGATTCGGCCCAGTGAATCCAAAACAGAGGCGATTCGACGAGCACCCAGGCCCTGCAACACATCAGAGCTGCGTTCATTCCTGGGACTGTTGAACTATTTCGGGAACTTTCTGCCAAACTTGAGTACGTTGTTGGAGCCACTACATGTGCTCCTGCGTAAGGGTTGCGATTGGTTTTGGGGATCTGTCAGGAACGGGCTATTGATCGGGCGCGAAACCTACTTTGTTCAAATTGTTGACCTTGTACGACCCCTATAAACGTTTAGTTCTGACTTGTGATGTTGCAGCAGGGTAATGCTGAGGGCCAGCTACAACCTGTGGCTTATGCCTCCAGGTCGCTCTCTCAAGCAGAACGGGGATATGGCATAGTCGAGAAGGAAGTGCTCGCATGTGTCCATGGTGTAAAAAAAATGCATCAGTATCTCTTCGGTAGGAAGTTTGAATTAGAGACGGACCACAAGCCACTCACATCCCTGTTGTCAGACAGCAAGGCTGTCAATGCCAACGCATCAGCTCGCATACAGCGGTGGGCCCTCACGCTAGCTGCTTATGACTACTCCATCCGGCACCGGCCCGGCACTGAAAAGTGCACTGACGCACTCAGCAGGCTCCCACTGGTCACCAGCGAGGAGGCAGCTGAGCAAGGCACCGACATGGTCATGGCTGTCAATGCCTTTGACAGTGCTGGCTCCCCCATCACAGCCCGCCAGATCAAAATCTGGACAAACAGAGATCCCCTCCTATCCTTGATTAAGAAATGTGTCCTGACTGGGGATTGGGTGCCTGCACACGGAGCATGCCCTGAGGAGGTCAGGATGGATGAGCTCTCCATCCAAGCTGACTGCCTACTATGGGGCAGCCGGGTAGTCATGCCCCAGAAGGGCAGGGAGGCATTCATCAGGGAACTCCACAGCGAGCACCCAGGCATTGTGATGATGAAGGCCATTGCCTGGTCACACGTTTGGTGGCCTGGAATTGATTCAGACCTGGAATACTGTGTTCGCAGATGCACGACCTGTGCCCAGCTGGGTAATGCCCCCAGGGAGGCCCCGCTCAGCCCATGGCCCTGGCCCACCAAGCCATGGTCATGCATTCACGTTGACTATGCTGGCCCGTTCATGGGGAAGATGTTCCTCATTGTAGTAGATGCATACTCGAAATGGATAGAGTACATCATCCTGAATTCATGCATGTCATCCACCACCGTAGAAAGCCTACATGCGATCTTTGCAACCCATGGCTTGCCGGACATCCTAATTAGTGACAATGGCCCAAGCTATGAATTCCGGGAGTTTATGTCGGGCAATGGCATCAACCACATCAGGACTGCGCCGTTCAAGCCGGCCTCCAATGGCCAGGCGGAACGGGCAGTCCAAATCATTAAGCAAGGTATGCTCAGGATTCAAGGACCCTCCCTACAATGCCACCTATCGCGCTTCCTGCTGGCCTATGGATCCCGCCCGCACTCGTTCATGGGGGTCGCACCTGCAGAGCTACTCATGAAACGAACACTCAAAACTCGGTTGTCCCTCATCCACCCAGTCCTGACCGACATAGTTGAGGGCAAGCGCAAGTCACAAAACGAGTACCATGACCAAAATTCAAGGGGGAGATGTATAGAAATAAATGATGCTGTATTCGTCCTCAATCACGCCATGGGGCCTAAATGGCTTGAGCATATTGTAATTGGCAAAGAGGGGAATAGGATCATCGTGGTAAAACTCAACAATGGGCAGATATGCCTTAAGCATCTGGACCAAGTAAAAAAAAGGTTCAGCATGGACACGGAGGAACCTGAAGAAGTCCATGAGATGGAGCTCACACTCTTGCCAGCGAATGTGCAACAAGAGCAATCGGAAGAATGCACAGTCCCTGAGGTCAACCCGGACAGGCCGGAATCACCACAGGTGACAGACACTCACATCAGCATCCAACAACCAGAGACCCAACTGCGGCACTCCACGAGGGAGCGTAGACCACCTAAAAGACTGAACCTATGATCCCAGTAAGACTTTGAGGGGGGGAAGGTGATGTCATGTTTGTAACTACAATGTAACACCAATGTATTACCGTATACACTCAACTTAGATGCACACCTTGACCACAGGGGGTGAACTTGTGGGAGGCACTCCTTACCTGATCACACAGGTATATAAAGGGAGGTCCCACACAGGGTCATCGCTTCTGGAGTCCTGTAATAAAGAGTTAAGGTCACAGAATGGCCTTGTCCCTGGAATGTGCCTCGTGTGGTTTCATGCTGTAGAGTAAGGACTTTACAGTATTTATTCAATTGGTATGCCATTTCTTTGTTCCCCATTATAAATTCACCTGTTTCTGACTACAAGGGACCTACGTTTGTCTTCAGTAATCTTTTTCTCTTCACATATCCATAGAAGCTTTTCATTGAAAGGTTTGTGGCACTGCAGCCTGATCCTTCTGATGACATCCCTGTTTGTGTCCTCCTGTGCAATGTTCAACCAGGCTGCATTGATCTCCTGGGAGGTTTCTTCCGCCCATTGGAAGGGAAGAGAACCTCCTTGCATGCTGTGATTCTCTCCATATGGAGGGAGTCATGGGAGAGCCTGGGTGCGGCCGTGCACCTCTGTGCAGTGCTTGTCAGCGTTTGCAACACCTCAAAGCTGTAGAATAATGACAGCAGAACTGTCAAAATTAATTTGCGCATGGTCCCTTTAAGGAAACTGGCTGATGACGCATCATCAAATGATGTCATCAGACTCTCTTCCTTCAACTGGCTGGTAAATGCGCTGAGCAGGTTTAACAAGCCCAATCATGGTAAAATCATTCTACAGAGCAGGCTGGAGCGAACAGCGAGGTTGGGACCTGCCACCAACCCTGCCCGCACCGGACACGCTGACGTTGGGGAAATTTGAGCAGAGAACATTATTTACTTCTTAAGCAAGTTTTATAAAGCAGTCAGTAAATAGTATAAGGATCTGTCCATATCAGTAATGTGTTTTACATTGAATCAGTTATGTGATATATTACTTCAGCAAATTTGTTGCATTACAGTGATAGGGTGAATCACCATCATGGTTAGACTGCACAGAGGCCACAATAATCATCAGAACCACAGCTCAGGTTCTGGAGTACCCATGAACAAAGATACAGGAAATGATTATAATGTAATATAATGTTGGTATATTACATTATAATCATAACTCCACAGTGTGAAGGCAAAGTGTGTTTCATTGTTATTGTTATATTCCACTTCCACTGCGATTACATATTGTTCTTTATTCAGTCTGCTATATTCTATTAATTATCTCAGTTTCTGGTATATTCATCATACTGTATCTCACTTTACATTACATCAATCTATTGCATTATATATTACTATTGTTTCTAATATATTACTCATACGGAATAGCTCACTTGCTGTTGTATTTAATATGCAACCAGATTTTTCTGTGTTCAATTTTAGCATTGAATTATCATGCATGTTTAAATAAATTTTTAAACCACAAGCTCTTGGACTCATGCTCTATCTTCACGAGTCTCCTTTACTATCCCAGTCCCATTCCATATTATATGTTATATTTTCTAAAATTCATATATTATGTATGCAAGAAACTTATCTAAAAAAATGCAAACACAAGATCACAATTGCAATGGAAAGCCAGAAACTTGTAGGAAAATTCAGAACATTTCAGAATTTTTGGGATGCTATAGAGTGTACAATTTGAACTATTCTTAAGCAGGAATGTCAGTCCTGGTACTTTGGTACTATTTACAAACACGGTGGTTGGAATTTTAACCCCCAAGAACAGGTGGTTTGGGGATGGGTGGGTCTTGAATTGGAAGCTTAAGACATGCACCTTTTATCTTTGATGACAAAGGGATATCGGAAGAAAGCAGCATTTGGCCGTAACATGTAATTCCAACTTGACCAACGGGCTTTTCTGGAAAGGAAGTTTCAAATCAACCACGTACCTGTATTTTTAGTACTTTAAAACTGTAATTGTTTTTCTTTTTGAGTGAAATTGGTTATCTAGAAGGTGATACAGAAGTTATAGATTGCTCATTTATACATAAAATAAGTGAATTTGAGATTGTGACCGCAACCCGGTTCCAATGTACTCACTTGTAGGTTTAACAGAGGCACGTTTGGATGCCTGTGATTAACCTACTCGCCAAAGTCATGGCTTTAATTAGTACAGATGGGCGCGTGCTTATTGCACATTAGGTGACATTAATAAATTTCGATTGAATTTTAGTTAGCTTTAACTTCAACGTGTCCAGCATGGATTTCTCAGGGCTCGGGAAACTGACCAAAGAAATGGAGGCGAGTGTGAACAGCAGCAGTTCAAGTGGATATTTAAACTTGTGTTTGACCCATCTGAGTAAAAGCTCACTTATTACAGTGGTGTCTCAGTTCCCTCAGGCAAACGTTTGACAGAGAGTTCTTGTGTTGATACAGCTTTTTCGAAACTTTGGACGCTTTCAAACAAGATTGGGATGAGTGATGCGTTGGATGTGTTTGACAGCACATCAGAGAAGAACACCATCATCATCCATATCAACGATGACATCTTGTGGTTGGATCAGCACGTGCACAGGTGAAAAGTGCACAGGAGGGAGGCGTATAAGTAGGAGGCGCACATACGGATGCCAAGGTCTCAGGAGGCACTACCCATTTCACAGGGTTTACAGAGGCTCGGCTTTCTTGACCTCTCAGAAGAGCAGTGTTTCCACAGGCTGGTAGCTGATATCTGCAGCCTCCTAGAAGAAGACCTGCTAGCTACTGAGCCTGGCAGCCACGCATTACCATTGACTGCGAAAGTCACCCCGACCCTCAGTTTATTAGCCTTCGGTTCCTTCCCGGGCACTACTGGAGGCATCTCAAAGGTCTTGAAGTCCGCTACAATAAATACATAAGGCAGGTGACGGATGAATTGTTTGCTAGGGCTGGCAATTCTGTAAACTTCCTGTGGCAGCTGCCATGATCCATTCATACTACGGCAATCCAAAATTCCAAACCTTTTTGTTCCAGGAAGCAAATGTAAGGGCTGGCTTGTAGGAGACAAGGGATACGCCCTTCAAACTTGGTTCATGACACCTGTGATCAACCCCATTAATGGGGCACAGGGGCGCTACAGCGAGAGCCACATGACCACCAGGTGTGTCATAGAGAAAGCTATCAGAATATTGAAAATGCGCTTCGGGTACCTAAATAGGTCTTGAGGCTCCCTACAGTACTCGCCAGTGAGGCTGTCCCAAACGATAGTGGTGTGCTATGTCCTGTACAACATTGCACAACATAGAGGATTGCAGGTGGAGGAGGATGAAGGGGCTCATCACTGATCTTAAGATGAAGAAAACATAGAGGAGCAGAATGAAGATGAGGCACCTATCACCAGACTAGTCGCATACATTGCTGCTCGGGATCCCAGGGATCCCCTAATATCATGAAGGTTCAGCTAGTGTTGACTCACACAGGATAACATAACAAATGAAATCCTCTGACATCCTCAGGCCCACTCCAACCATCAGCAACCACTCCCTCTCTCCCCCCAATTTACACTAAACAGTCCTTCAACCACGCACTTACCCATTGCACATCTGCCCAACGGGTCCCATCATGTATTGACATTCATTATGAAACAAGTAAAAGGGCGAGTTGACACTCGGGACACAATAATGGGCAAGACATGGAAGTGGTGCTAATCAATATATGTTATGTGGCATTATAAAGAAAAGGACATTAACATTTTGTCAAACACCCATATGCATACCCTTGGTGAATTACAATTCTTTAGCTTAAACTTACTACCACTTCTGCATGGTCCGTCCTGTGTCACTTCAGCAGAAGTAGAGGCAGGCTAGTCAGATCCCTGCCCTGACTGTTGAGATTTTTTTGGCCTACATCCTCTACATTTTGGAGCCCCCGAGGGCTCCGCCAAATACTGCTCGACCTGGACCTATGCAGGGGCAGATTCTGCCATCGGGAGACATGGCAGCATATCGGATGCTGGCTGAGGGGTGGGGGCAGCAACGGGTGGGAGCACTTTGAGTGGAGTTCCCACTTCCATATCCCTTTTGTCATCATCCCTTTCCCAGGCCAGCGCCGCATCACTCCTACCATTGCTGTAGACCAATATGGTGGAGATCAGTGACACGTTGTAAGGATATGAATAGGGTATGTCTGTCAGTACCTGGCTAAATAGCTGATGCAACTCTAGCACTCTCCTTCTCATTGATAGCTCCCAGATTTCAGCATCCTTGTCCAGTTGAGCAGAACCTGGAGATGATTGCGCCCCCCGACGCAGACTCTCCACAGCTGTCCCTGCCACCAGTTTCTACTCATGCTCCTTTGTGAGTTGTGAATCACTGGCAGAAAAACTAACTAGCTGTCTAAGTGGGCCCATTTGAAGTGTGAGTATCTGCGCTGGTGCATGGCTGTATGTTCTTTGATGGTGCAACCTCAGAAGGAATGAGTTCTGAGGAATTGTTTTCATGCAAGTCCTGTGACATTTACTGTATGCGTGAAGGCTGTGGAAGATAAAAGGGATCTGATTTAGTCATGGCAAAGTCACAATCTTGACAATTACCATACTCGCTCTTCTTATAGTTCAATCATTGATGAAATAAAGTCAGTACATGTGTGTTCAAAATAATTGTAATTCTGTCACCAGCGGTCGGGAGGGGCGGCGTCGGCATGGTTGCATAGCCAGCCTGATTGTCTGACCCTAGGTCAGCATCCAGCCCCTCTTTCTCCTCTTTTTCTCTCTCCTGAGGTGGATCATCAGTCCCTTCTGGCAATTCTTGGCCCCTCCTGATAGCCAGGTTGTGCAGCATGGAGCACATGACCACAAATTTACCTACTTGCTCAGGCTTGTATTGCAGCTCCCCTCCTGAGTGGTCCAAACATCTGAAGTGCTGCTTAAGCACAGTTATTGTTTTCTGGACCACATTGCATGTGTCTCTGTGGCTCTGGTTGTATCGCTTCTCAACCTTAGTGTGGGTGTCATGCAGGGGGTCATCAGCCAGATGGCTAGACCATATCGATTATCACCAAGCATCCAGCATTGTCCTTGTGGCTGATTCTTAAAGATGTCAGAGACAGCGCTCTCACGCAAGATGTGAGCCTCATCGAAGCTGCCCAGACATTTGGCATTCACTGCCATTATGATCTGGTTGTGGTCGACAACTCGTTGGACCTTCAGGGAGTGAAATTCTTTTCTGTTACGAAACTAATGCCAGGCTATATTATGGGCGTTGATTTCGCGCATTCTGATGATTCCCCCCAAAAAAGTGAGCGGGTGGTATTATTTTTTCCCAGCGTTACGCACATGGGAAAAGTAACGCTCGGCGATAAGTGTCTGAAAAATGGGCTTCACTTTCCATTTTGTGGCTAAATGGGCAATATATGCAGGCTGAGAAATGGCTGGCCCCATTGCAATGAAAGTATAATAGCGATTGATCAGAGGCAATAATTTCCTCACTAAAATACACCTACAGTAAATCCCAATAGTCCAGAGTCTGAAAATATGTCTGTTGAGATGGTCACTTCACCTGAGAAGAACTCCAGAGTCAATGCAAACTCCCCCTAAGTTGAAGCAACCTTTTGAAGGAAGCGACCTGCGATTTAAAAAATAGCGCCCACACCGCTGTGATTCGTTCAGAACAGCTCCACTTTTTCTGAGCAGTGTTTTGGGCGAGCGATATTGTGGGCAAGATGTGTGCGAGGTTGTGAAAGTGACGCTGGGCGATCTCCTGGGCATTAGTTTCAGCAAATGTGATCTTTACAACAAAAAAAGTGGACTGGCGGTATTATTGAATCTCGCGTTAATTATGTGCGGGAACTAACGCTGGGCGAAATTATGGATGTTGATTTTGCGCATTCTGATGATTGCGCCCCCAAAAAGTGGGCGGGGTGGTATAATTTTTTTCCCGACGTTACTCACATGGGGAAAGTAACGCTCGGCGATAAGTGTCAGTTTCCATTTTGTGGTTAAATGGGAGATATCTGGGCGTTAAACATTATTTCAGCGATAAAATGGGCGTTGTGGGCATTATGCATGCAAAGAAAAGTAGAAAATCTAGCCCAGATGTGGCCTCACCAATACTCTGTACAGTTGTATCAGGACTCCGCTGCTTTTATACTCTATCCCCCTTGCAATAAAGGCCAACATTCCATTTGCCTTCCTGATTACTTGCTGTACCTGCATACTCACTTTTTGTGTTTCATGCACAAGGACCCCCAGGTCCCTCTGTACTGCAGCACTGTACAATTTTTCTCCATTTAAATTATAATTTGCTTTTCTATTTGTTCTGCCAAAGTGGATAACCTCACATTTTCCCACATTATACTCCATCTGCCAAATTTTTGCCCACTTATTTAGCTTGTCTATATCCCTTTGCAGATTTCTTGTGTCCTCCTCACAATTTGCTTTCCCACCCATCTTTGTATCATCAGAAAACTTGGCTACATTACACTCTGTCCCTTCATCCAAGTCATTAATATAGATTGTAAATAGTTGAGGCCCCAGCACCGATCCCTGTGGCACCCCACTAGTTACTGTTTGCCAACCTGAAAATGACCCATTTATCTGTTTTCTGTTAGTCAGCCAATCCTCCATCCATGCTAATATATTACCCCCAACCCCATTAACTTTTATCTTTTATTGAATGCCTTCTGGAAATCCAAATACACCACATCCACTGGTTCCCCCTTATCCACCCTGCTCGTTACATCCTCAAAGAACTCCAGCAAATTTGTCAAACATGATTTCCCTTTCATAAAACCATGCTGACTCTGCTTAATTGAATTATGCTTTTCCAAATGTCTCGCTACTGCTTCCTTAATAATGGACTCCAGCATATTCCCAACGACAGATGTTAGGCTAACTGATCTATAGTTTCCTGCTTTTTATCTGCCTCCTTTTTTAAATAGGGATGTTACATTTGCGGTTTCCAATCCGCTGGGACCGCCCCAGAATCCAGTGAATTCAGATTAATATCATGGCCTGTGTATTTCACAGCTAGATCAACAACTTTTGGAGCATTTATACTGGTTAAATAGCTTGTTAGCTATTTCAAAACAGGTAAAAGATCAGTGTTACAGGCTTGTTATTATTGCTGCTACTTTTTCAGATATATTGATGAAATTGTATTCTCAGAAACCACACTTCAGAAACACCCATTCCCACATTTTATTGACATTTTACGAATTTATGATATAAAAAAAGACATTTCACACATTTTTCAGATTAAATTAAGGAATATCTCATGCATAACAACAACAACAACTTGTCTTTATATAGCACATTTAATATCGTGAAACGGCCCAAGGCGCTTCACAGGAATATTATGAGCTAAAACAATTTGGCACCGAGCCGCATAAGTAGAAATTAGCGCAGGTGACCAAAAGCTTAGTCAAAGAGGTAGGTAATCAGTAAGCAGATGTGTAGCTTCCCATCAATAAGTAGATGGATTTTACAAATAATCTAATGCTGTTCACAGATAGACAAGGACAATTTGTATATACATGTCACAAAGGTTTGTTAGTTAGTTGGCACATCTTTGCAATAGAACAAACTACTTATTTATGTTACAGAAAAAACCCTATGATTTAAATCAATGAGATCATCTACAATTTAAATGAAGGACCCGGTTAAATCTAAGATCAAGGGAACCATTTGAACTTCAAAGTCAAGGAGGGAACTCATTCAGACTCTCCAAATGTCGCCCCTATTGTATTTTTAATAGCAATTCAATCCTCCGATAGTCACCCTGTGTCCCTGTAGCTGCTTATTTCCTCCAAAAAGAGTTGGCTTCACCCTTACCCGTGATGATCCTCCCCCTGTGATCAGGAACTCACCACAGGAGAGTCACAAGAGCAAACTTCCATCCTACATGCTGTGGCAGTGAGCGTTGGCACAGTAACCTGCTATGCCTCAGAGATGCCAACAACAATTAGTTGTGGTACTAATCTCACAATCTGCAGAGCACGCTGTGCTGCTTGACAGGCCAGAGTGCGATAAGCACATAAATATCATGTGATTGTACAATTATCAATGTCACAGCTCTATGTGCTCCACAAGGAGGAATAGTCACAGGGGCTGTAGGGGTAACGACTCAGCAATGCAAGGCATTGCATCCTGGCTGTGGGCAGACGATACATGGCGTGGATTCATCCAGCTTACTTTTAGGAAGTGGATGTCTTTCCTATTGAATCACCCAAATATACAGAGTAATCTTTGCTTTCTCCACAATCCTAGCATAAAAACACAAAAATAACAGACAAACAATATGATCATGAGAAATTATAATGATGCCTATTAACTCATAGAAGTTTCACTGCACCAACTGATAATTTAAACCATTTTCGTTTAAATGAATAACATTGATTGCATCTTTAGAATCATATAATGGTTGAAGGCCATCGGCCGACTCTCTGCAAGAGCACCTCTGCTAGTCCCACTCTGTCCTTTCCCCGTAGCCCTGCAAATTTTTTTCTTGGGATATGGGCAACACTGGCAAGGCAGCATTTATTGCCCATCTTTATTTGTCCCGAGGGCGCTATAAGTCAACCACGTTGTGGGACTGGACTCACCAGTAGGCCAGACTAGGTGAGGGTGGCAGATCCCTTTCTTGAAGTAAATTAGTAAACCAGTTGGGTTTTTACAACAATCCATTTTATCTGGTGCCAGCCCACAAATTACCATATTTATTGGACTCAATGTCCCAACTTGCCAAGGTAGGATTTGACCTCGAACTCTGGCCTGCCAGTCCAGTATCATGCCTCCTTCTATGCCAATATTGTGTTTCTGAGGATGAGTTCTTCAAGTGCTAGCCACAACATATATTGTGTGACCATACGGAGTTGTTTGTTCAGCAAGCTGAGAGTTAATGTGCTGTCCCAAGGGACAATGCAATGGCACTGTCTGTTAGAATAACACAGAGAATGATGGGATGCAGGATCATGTCTGAAATCCTCATACTGAGCCACCAATCCTAGCCACAATGCTGTTGTAAAATAGTTGCCCACCTGGCCGCCCTCAGTCATTAATGATGTATGGAATGGAAATACCTCACAAGGAAAAGAAAAGAAAATCTTACCCTACGGGTAGATAAGCAGTGTTTCACTCACTAAGTAAAAAAAACCTGCTAGCTCTACGACTGCAGCAGGGTAAGGATTACCTACTGTGTAACTATGCAGAGTTCCTGTTTATTCAGGAGGGGAAGAAATAAAATGCTGCTTTTTTAAATGTTGCAAAGTGTTTGGCACAAATGCACTGTCATATACATAACTTGTGAAGTTTCCTTTTCATAATGAATGCTACCATCCTTCAATTTCAAGGCAGTCATACACTGACTCTTTTGCTTCTCAGCCAGGACTGGAGCAATAGTTTTGCTTCTTTTACAAAAGCCTGACTAATTAAGTTGTGTTGTGTCTCTGCGTCTGCAATCAAAAAGCAGGTAATTATTCATCGGATCCAATTTCACGTCCCTTCAATGGATCTTACTCATAACAGAACCATAATTAGCAGATTATGGGCATATGGGATAGAAGAGTGTCGAAGCCACAAACCCTCACTTGAATTTATACACCATCTGTCTACAATATAGCGCAAAATGTAATTGCTAATCCATCTCTGAACTAATGTTCTCATTATCCCACCACGAGACAGTGCAATCATCACAACAAGTGTAAAATTTGTACTAAAATGCTAGCTGGAGTTGTAATGGACTAGAAAATCTGTCTACTGTGAAAGGCAATTCACACTCTTGAGTTAAACACTTACTTTTGTTCAGTTTCTGTTCTACTGACTCTCTATCCTTGCACAATTTCTGTTCAATAACTTGAGCTCTTAATTATAAGCAGTTTTGGAATTAGGGATAGGATTAAAGTAAGGGTTAGGATTAGCATTAAGACTAGTGTCAGGTATGGGGGCGGAGTCATGGTGATGAGGAAGAACAGGCTGTTGTAATAATGCCTCTGTATAGTTGGCATACTTGTTTTATCCTTTGTGCTATTTATGATCTCTCATTTTGCTTCCCCTAGCCCCATTGTACCCCTTCATTGTTACTAAATGTAACTATTGCTGAACGCTAGAAATGCAACATACAACATAATCATGACCACTGATATGTAGAAAAATGAAATGCACTCTTCATTTGTGTATTCTCCAGATTGACAATCAATGTAACATCAACACCAGTCAGCACGATGTACCATTTGAGCAGGCAGCTCAAACAATATCAGCTCTTCCACCACCTAAAACAACTGACCCACACAGTGCCACAGTCATTTGACACAAAGCTGATGAAACACAACAAAGCAAGCCTGGTTAGTATCCATACATCGTGCATCTCGTTCAGTATTTGTTCTACACAGCATTTTAGCGATTAGAAATTTGGAGAGAAAAAATATTTTTTTTTACTGGTTGTTCTGTACCGATCGAGATAAAGGTTGCCAAGGCTGGGAAGGACCACTTGCTATAACTTTTTATAGACATTATCAGCATCAGTCATTTCTTGATCAGGAAAGCACAGACAAAGTGCAATATGTTTCCTATTGATTGCCCATCATGCATTTTTGGTGAGGAATTCAGAGGTTAGATACAGGGCAAAATTCCTCCATTATCCCATCAAATACTTCCAGGTTAGGTGTAGGACATGCCAGACACTATCCCCATCACTTCAGGGATTTGTATATATTAGAAAATCTTACCATTTCGATAAATTTGAATATTCCAACTCCCAGCTGGATAGTAAGTATCACCACAATTGTCTAAAGTACCTTAATGTCCAACATATTAAAATATAACCCTGCATTAACTCTTAGGGGCCTAAAATAACTATATCCTATATGAAAAATGTTTTATCTCTAAAATATAGCTATTATAAACAGCACAACTGAGCAGATTTCCTGCTGAACCATCGCTTTAATCTTATCATTTCATCATTATCATCATCATCATAGGCAGTCCCTCGAAATCGAGGAAGACTTGCTTCCATTCTAAAAATGAGTTCTCAGGTGGCTGTACAGTCCAATGAGGGAATTACAGTCTCTGTTACAGGTGGGACAGACAGTGGTTGAAGGAAAGGGTGGGTGGGGAGCCTGGTTTGCCGCACGCTCCTTCCTCTGTCTGCGCTTGATTTCAGTTTGCTCTCGGCGATGAGACTCGAGGTGCTCAATGCCCTCCCAGATGCTTTTCCTCCAATTTCGGCGATCTTGGGCCAGGGATTCCCAGGTGCCAGTGGGGATGTTACACTTTATCGAGGAGGCTTTGAAGGTTTTCCTCTACCCACCTGGGGCTCGCTTGCCATGTAGGAGTTCTGAGTAGAGCGCTTGCTTAGGGAGTCCCATGTCAGGCATGTGGATGATGTGGCCCATCCAACGGAGCTGGTTGAGTGTGGTCAGTGCTTCGATGCTGGGGATGTTGGCCTGAGCGAGAACACTGACGTTGGTGCAGGATCTTGTGGAGGCAGCGCTGGTGGTATTTCTCCAGTTCTTTGAGGTGCCTGCTGTATATAGACCACATCTCTGAGCCATATAGGAGGGCAAGTATCACTACTACCCTGTAGACCATAAGCTTTGTGCCAGATTTGAGGTCCTGGTCTTCAAACACTCTTTTCCTCAGGCAACCGAAGGCTGTGCTGGCACACTGGAGGCAGTGTTGGACCTCATCTTCGATATCTGCCCTTGCTGATAGTAGAGTCCCGAGGTATGAAAAATGGTCCACGTTGTCCAAGGCCGAGCAAAATCCACCTTATCATTTAATCAGCAACTAACAAGCAGGTATTAAAGACAGCAATCATAAAATTCAAAAAACTACAAATCAGAAGTAGGAAATTAGCAACAGATATAAATGAGAAGCTGAACTAAAATGTTTCTCTCTCCACAGATGCTTCTTGACCTGCTGAGTGTTTCTAGCATTTTCTATTTTTATTACAGATTTTCAGAATCTACAGTATTTTGCTTTTGCTTAAAAACAAGACTGTCTGATCCAAACCCGGATTCATGACAACTGCACACCAGGGCATGCCCTATCAGAGTGGGCCCTAAGAGGAGGAATAAGAAACTATATATAACATATGGGGGGAAGGATTCGTCCCCTTAGCACTGCCCGTTAGCGACAGTAGATGGTGCTACTGCGGCATTGAGACCAGTATTGACAGGGTGAGGCGAATCCAGCACCACTCGCCAAATAGGGATCCATGTAGCGCTGCTGGTAACAATAATCACCAGGGACCTCAACGCCAGGGATATCGTGATGTCAGTGAGTGTGCAACGCTCACTGAATGCCCAATTTCCCAAATTGCTTTTAGCCACTTACCTCACCACCTGGAGTAAACACCAACAGGCAGAGCTGGCATGCAGCACCAGGAAGCCGGCTGCTGGGACATTATTGAAAGTGATCATCAGTAATCACTCGCATCTATCAGATTAGCGCCGTTTCAGTGGCTTTTTGTTAGTTTTAGCTACTGCAACAGTTTCATTGAGTAATTTCAAGGTTCTTTTGTATCAGGAGTCTTGTGGCAAGTACAAAGTAGCAATATTTATTCTTCAAAGATTCAAACTGCAACACTTATCATCATCATCATCATAGGTGGTCCCTCGAACGAGGATGACTTGCTTTCACGAGTTCACAGGTGTTTCGATGAAGGACTTGATGTTCCAGTCCTGAACTCCAACTGAGGGGGTGGAAGATGCCTGTGCGTGAATTTCTTTAATGTGCAGTGGCCGTTGCACACCAGCCACCACACGGGCTTTACAGAGTTAGGTCTTGGTCCAGTGGCAAGGATCAACCAAGAAAACTGGAGACCCGCTCCGCTGCACGGACGCAGTGCATACACATATCGCAGTGTGGGCTGGCCCATGCTGCCCCTGGGCCCTCGGCTCTTCTGGGCCCAGTACCCTCATCTGTCGCTCCTCCACCATAAACATTCACCGCATCTCGCCACAAACACTCGCCACTCATCTGCCCCGACCTTCCCACTCCTCTGTACCTGGGCCCCGCCGATGTTCCTGCCCACACTCCAAAACGGCGACCAGAATTTTGATGACGTCACCCAGTCACCCATCTCAAACTCGTCGCACACTTGGAGCAGCTCACGCTGCAGCACTTAAGATTAATGGGGACTGTACTGGCATGCCACCGCGCCTGCCAGGATCTATGGCGGAGGGAGCGTAGGCAGTGAGAAAGACGGGAACATGTGTGCAGAAGGAGAAGGATGAGGAGGGAGAAGGCGAAGAACAGGAGGGAGGGAGGAGGCAGTCGGACAATCGGGCTTCCAGACGGGCAGTCCACATAGTGCGGCAGACTTGTGGCGAGGGCCTCCTGCCAGTTGGTGGGTACAGGAATGCCCGCCTTCTCTCCAGCGCTAAAACCAATGCCTCCAAAGGTTCATGGGAAAACTTGCAGGCTCTCTCCCTGGGGCGGCGATCTGCCATGAGGATTTGTAAATAAGTGCTCTTTCTCCTTGTCCATCTTCTTATGGTTGTTGGGGCAGCTGCACAGCCAAGAATGCTGAGAATGAGGTGTTGCAGCATTAATGAATCTCCCCTTTAAATAGTGAAAAATGTCTGTGGAAATCATGAGTTACGATTAGACTGCACCCCATATTGGTCCAGCTTTTAAGTGTAATGCCAATGACCTTGGGTTTTTAGACTTGATTTAAGACTCCAATCATTTTATTGAGTAACGAGGACGAATTTTCTTGCAGTCTAGAGGATTTTCGCCTGGTGCTAATTCACCATCTTTTGTCCTAACTCTAAGACTGTATAAAAACAAAGACTTATGTTGTGGTGACTAGCACATGATGGCATCACTCAGATTAAGGTGTCTGATAGAGCTGCTTGCCAGATAGATGGCTATAGCCTCTCACTGCTCATCTCAAGTATATCTCAATAAGGGATGTGGTTATCCATCCGCAAGAATCTTTCATACGTATCATTGCATACGTGATCCACATGGAAAATTCTGTGTGATATGTAATACATAGAACATTCCATGAATGTGAACACAAGTAATATTTTTTGTGTGAAACAGATGTAGTTAAGGCTTGAGTACATAAAATTTCACATTGTCCAATATGTCTCAGTGTAAAAGCGTCAGTTCTCCTTCATTGACAAAAAAATTAAAAGGGGAATCTTTGCTGGCTTGGAGAAGGAATTTTAATTGCATCTTTTCATTGCCGTGATGCAACATGCACCAGTAATGTGATGTTTAGTAATGGAAACATTGTAATACAGGTATCTTCAGATGTTTAGAAAGCAATGCTCTCAGTAACTAACTCAGTGTAGACACAAAAGACAGTTTGAAGCTTACTAGCAACCTGCCAACAGCAGAAGTATGTACCATAAACAGCCAGAAAGGTTTCACTTGAAAATATTCTGACAACACCAAATGTGATTTCGCCAAGCTACAATAAAAGATCAGACTGATTCCCAAAGCAATGGTGTCTGTTCCTTTTATCTAGTACGACAGGGAGGTTTGGAATCGAGAGGTACTGAGGAAAGTGAAATTATGTTGCTACTTACACTAACATTACATTATTGCAGACCTGATTTGGCAGATTTGCTCATTTGGTTTTAATTGGAATGCTGTAATAGGGTAACTTGCTCTTTAATGAACAGGAACAAAGAAAGTAATGTTGTGAAACATTGCCTGAAGCCAGGGGCCTTCACATTCAAGAGCCTCCCTTACTGCTTTGGTGAGTGGTTTCATAAATGGAAAATTCAACATGACCTTATTGTCTAGGACTGGTTTCCTAGCTTAAAACTGCAATTATCTGATTCTTGGCTATACTGAGGCCTATCCCATAATCCATCAATACCCAGAAAAGCAGATTCAAACCTGATTGTGGAAATTACCTGCCATACTTATTAACAGAAGAACAGAGCATTGATTCATTATGGGCATGACTTATCCTTCCCATCTCTGGTATTAGATTAAACAACAAATATGTTCCTTTTTTCTACTGTACTTTGTGTCACTGAGAAGCCATTGTGTGTTTTCTTTTAATTTTCTTCCAGTTAAATTTAAAGATAAGGATCTGAGATGTAAACAAGCAGTTAAAGTTAGAAAAATGCTCATACAGGCAAGGTGTGTGTACATGCGAAAGAGCTGGAGGGCAGAAGGCATCTCAAAACAACTTGCACTTATATAGTACCTTTGATATAATATCCCACCTTTCTTGGTTGTGTCCTGCCCGCTGGAAGGACAGACTCACCAGAAGTCTGGGCACAACAGTATATGGGGGGGTGGCGGTGGGGGTGGGGAGAAAGAATGACACAGGAAGTTCTCAACATCGCCACCGGATCCCACGAAGTCTCATGGTTTCAGCTCAAACATAGGCAAGGAAACCTCCTGATGATTACCACCCACCGCCCTCCCTAAGCCAATGAATCAACACTGCTCCATGTTGAACACCACTTGGAGGAAGCGCAGAAGGTAGCAAGAGCACAGATTGTACTCTAGGTAGGGGATTTAAATGTCTATCACCAAGAGTGGCTCTGTAGCACCACCACCGACCAAACTGGCCAAGTCCCAAAGGACATAGCTGTCAGTCTGGGCTTGTGACAGGTGGTGAGAGAACCAACATGAGGGAATAATCTACTTGACCTTGTCCTCACCTATCTACCTATCATAGATGTGACAGTTTTGGTTGGAAAAGCCATCACACAATTCACATTCATACCAAGTCCCATCGACCCACCATTGTATCATGCGGCATTACTACTGTGCTCAGTGAAATTGATGAACAGATCCAACAGCTCAGATCTGGGCATCCATGAGGCGCTGTAGAAATCAACAGCAGCGGAATTGTATACCACCATAATCTGTAACCTCATGGCCCAGCATATCCCTCACTCCACTTAACATTACAAAGTGGCTGAGTGCACTGGTCACAGCAAAAGCTACAGGCCCCAACAACATCTTGGCTGTAGCGCTGAAGACCTGTGCTCTAGAACAAGCCTTGCCCCTAGCTAAGCTGTTCCAGTAAAGCTACAACACTGGCATCTACACAACAAATTGAAAACTGCCCAGGCATGTCCTGTCCATGAAAAGTAGGAAAAATTCAACCTGCCCAATTACTGCCCTATCAGCCTACAGCAGCAAAATGATGGAAGGAGCCACCAACAGTACTATCAAGCGGTACTTACTCGCCAATAACCCACTCACCAATGTTCAGTTTGGGTTCTGCCGGGACCACTCGGCTCCAGAACTTATTACAGTCTTGGTTCACACACGAACACAAAGGCTGAATTCCAGAGATGAGGGGAAAGTGATTTCCCTTTAGATTACAACAGCATTTGACCACTTGTTGCACTAAGGTCCCTAGTAAAACTGATATTAATGGGAATGAGGGGGCAAACTCTCCACTGATGAAAGATGGTTGTAATTATTGGAGGCAAACCATCTCAGCCCCAGGTCATTGCTGCAGGAGTTCACCAGAGCAGCACCTTGAGTCCAACTATCTTCATCAATGACCTCCCTTCTATCATAAGGTCATATGTGGGCTGTTCACTAATGATTGCAATGTTCAGCTCTATTCGCAATTCCTCCGATAATTGAGCAGTCTATGTCCACATTCAGCAAGACCTGGATAACATCCAGGCTAGGGATGAGAAGTGGCAAGTAACATTCACACCCACACAAGTGTCAAGCAGTGACCATTCATTGGTGAATGCGCATCACTGAGCCTGCGCGGAGAAAGGGATGCATTGGAAAAGCTGGATGGAAGAGCGCGGGGAGGAGTGTGGTGTGATTGTTAGCGCGTGTCGTCAGAAAAAAGGCGGGTGAATGAAGGCGCGCGGCGCAGGCGTAGTTGCGTGACCCGTGACGTCACAAAAGCAGATGAGGAGCCGCGCGGCGCAAGCGTGAAGGCGGCTGACAGTGACGCGCGCAGGGCGGCAGCCGTCAATGTGCCCGTGCGAGCATGCAATACACCGCGGCCTCCATCGATCCCGTTAAAGGGTCTCCGTCAGCGGTCGGCCGGTCCCCTTCTCCCTGTTAATTATTTTCCCGGCCTCTCCTTTCCTCCCCCCCACCCCACCCCCCCCCCCCCTTCCTCCAACTCTCATGTCTTCGATCGAGCAGAACTGGTTCCCGACGCACCTGCGAGTAACGGTTATCAGCGCGCGGAGCCTGAGGTCCAAGGGCAAGAACAAGCTGAACAACTGCTATACGGTGATCCGCCTCGGCCAGGAGAAGTACATGACATCGGTGAAGGGAAAGACGCTGAGCCCCGAGTGGAAGGAGGAGTGCACCTTGCAACTGCCCTTCGTCCTCGACGACTCGGACAGGTGGACGCTGCACCTGACCGTCAAGCACAACAACACCCACCTGCCGATCGACAACTTCCTGGGCCACGTGGCTCTGCCTGTCGCCGGGCTGTACGAGAACAAGACCAGAAGAAAAATGGAGTAAGTCCTGTCCACCTCCTTTTGCACAAACTCCCGCCTTTGTTGCACTGACCTACCATTTCAACTGCTCTGCCCATTCAAGGCTGTGGAGTTAACCGGGTTTGGTTGGTTCCGTTTTTTTTAAAAGGTTTTGTGCAGAGTTACACAAGAACATAAAAAATAGGAACAGGAGTCGGCCATTCGGCCCCTCGAGCCTGCTCCGCCATTCAAGAAGATCATGGATGATCTGATCATGGACTCAGCTCCACTTCCCTGCCCGCTCCCCATAACCCCTTATCCCCTTATCGTTTAAGAAACTGTTTCTGTCTTAAATTTATTCAATGTCCCAGCTTCCACAGCTCCCTGAGGCAGCGAATTCCACAGATTTACAACCCTCTGAGAGAAGAAAGTTCTCCTCATCTCTGCTTTAAATAGGCGGTCCCTTATTCTAAGATCATGCCCTCAAGTTCTAGTCTCCCCCAACAGTGGAAACATCCTCCCTGCATCCCCCTTGTCAAGCCCCCTCATAATCTTATATGTTTTGATAAGACTGGGGTAGGCGAGTAAGGTTAATTTTGCCAATCTTATCAGGTGGAATCAGAGCATACCATCAATTAATAATTCATCTGAGGCATGGTCCAGGGACTTGAGCACAAAAAAATGGTTGACACTCCAGTGCACTGCTGAGGGTGAGCTGCAGAGTCAGACGTGCCGTCTTTCGGATGAGTCATTAAACCGAAGTCCTGTCTGCCCTCAAGTGAACGTAAAAGATCCCATGGCACTATTTTGAAGAAGAGCAGCGGAGTTATCCCCGGTGTCATGGCCAATATTTATCCCTCAATCACCATAGCAAAGAAATCAAATTATCTAGTCATTATCACATTGCTGTTTGTGGGAGCTTGCTCGTGCACAAATTGGCTGCCGCGTTTCCTACATTGCAACAGTGACTACACCGTAAAAGTACTTCATTGGCTGTAAATCGCTTTGAGACATCCGATGGTCGTGAAGGCCCTTTATAAATGCAAGTCTTCCTTTCATAATTACAGATGTAAAGCAATCTTCGGTCTTCCTTTATGATTTTTTTTATTTCTTGGGTATGAGATCCTTTTTCTGATCCTTTTAGGTGAGTGGGCAAACGCGTGGCAGATGCAGTATAATGTGGATAAATGTGAGGTTATCCACTTTAGTGGCAAAAACACGAAGGCAGAATATTATCTGAATGGCAGCAGATTAGGAAAACGGGAAGTGCAACGAGACCTGGGTGTCATGGTACATCGGTCATTGAAAATTGGCATGCAGGTACAGCAGGCAGTGAAGTAGGCAAATGGTATGTTGGCCTTCATAACTAGGGAATTTGAGTATAGGAGCAGGGAGGTCTTACTGCAGTTGTACATGGCCTTAGTGAGGCCTCACCTGGAATATTGTGTTCAGTTTTGGTCTCCTAATCTGAGGAAGAACGTTCTTGCTATTGAGGGAGTGCAGCGAAGGTTCACCAGACTGATTCCCGGGATGGCAGGATTGACATATGAGGAGAGACTGGATCGACTGGGCCTGTATTCACTGGAGGTTAGAAGGTTGAGAGGGGATCTCATAGAAACATATAAAATTCTGACGGGACTGGACAGGTTAGATGCAGGAAGAATGTTCCCGATGTTGGGGAAGTCCAGGACCAGGGGACAAAGTCTAAGGATAAGGGGTAAGACATTTAGGACTGAGATGAGGAGAAACTTCTTCACTCAGAGAGTTGTTAACCTGTGGAATTCCCTACCTCAGAAAGTTGTTGATGCCAGTTCATTGGCTATATTCAAGAGGGAGTTAGATATGGCCCTTACAGCTAAAGGGATCAAGGGGTATGGAGAGAAAGCGGGAAAGGGGCACTGAGGTGAATGATCAGCCGTGATCTTATTGAATGGTGCTGCAGGCTTGTAGGGCCGAATGGCCTACTCCTGCACCTATTTTCTATGTTTCTATGACTGTAGAATATTGAAAGCCGAATAGGATGGGATTATTTTTGTGCCCTACTCCTCTCTCTGCCTCTTTACTTTCCTCACTAGGTCCCTTTGTCTGTATGTCCCTGGTCAGATTGTTGTGTGTATCACACGGCTCCCTGGCCACCTAGTATTAACGGTGACATTCAGATAGAGATTAAAAATTATTGGGAAGTCAGGTAAATCCCCAGCCTCCACGAGTAAACACCCAGCTCTACCTCACTACCACTTCTCTCGATCCCTCCACAGTCTCTAAATTGTAAGACTGCTTGTCCGACATCCAGTTCTGGATGAGCAGAAATTTTCTCCAGTTAAATATTGGGATGACTGAAGCCATTGTTTTCGGACCCCGTCACAAACTCCATTCGCTAGCCACTGACTCCATCCCTCTCCTCAACCCTCTCTGTGGCTGAACCAGACTGTTTGCAACCTTGGTGTCCCATTTGACCGTGAAATAAGCTTTTGATCCGCAGCATAACTAAGACCGCCTATTTCCACCTTTGTAACATTGCCCGTCGTCGCCGTTGTCTCAGCTCATCCGCTACTGAAACCTTCATCCATGCCTTTGTTACCTCTAGACTTGACTATTCCATCGCACTCCTGACTGGCCTTCCACATTCTACCCTATGTAAACTTGAGTTGATCCAAAACTCAGCTGCCCATGTCCTAACTTGCACCAAGTCCCGCTCATGCATCACCCCTGTGCTCCCTGACCTACATTGGCTCCTGGTTAAGCAACGCCTCGATTTCAAAATTCTCATCCTTGTTTTCAAATCCTTCCATGGCCTCGCCACTCCCTATCTCTGTAATCTCCTTCAGCCCGACAATCCCCTGAGATATCTGCGCTCTTCTAATTCTGCCCTCTTGAGCATCACAGATTATAATCGCTCAACCATTGGCAGTCTTGCCTTCTGTTGCCTAAGCCCTGAGCTCTGGAATTCTCTGCCTAATCCTCTCTGTCTCTCTACCTCGCTTTCCTCCTTTAAGACACTCCTTAAAACCTACCTCTTTGACCAAGGTCACCTGCCAAATTTCTCCTTATGTGGATCGGTGTCAAATTTTTTGTCTCATAATACACCCATGAAGCACATTGGAACTTTTTACTATGTTAAAAGCGCTATATAAATATAAGTTGTTAGTGCAGTAATGGTCGAACAGCCATGAATCTCTAGTAAATGTGTACAATCATTTTGTATGGGTCAAACTGCAGCGGATGATTGATGGGATTCATGCAATTGTGATAGTAACATTGTGGCTAACAATGAAAGGCCAACAGGAAGAGCAGTGCAAGGAAGGTAGTGCAGGGGTCCCTGTGGTCATCCCCCTGCAAAACAGATACACCGCTTTGGGTGCTGCTTTGGGTGCTGCTGCCCTCCCCTGATGACTCTTGTAAGGAGAATAGATAGGCGTTTATGCGGCCGCAACCGAGACTCCAGGATGGTATGTTGCCTCCCTGGTGCAAGGGTCAAGGATGTCTTGGAGCGGGTGCAGGGCATTCTGAAAAGGGAGAGTGAACAGCCAGTTGTCGTGGTGCATATAGGTACCAACGATATAGGTAAAAAAAGGGGTGAGGTCCTAGAAGACGAATTTAGGGAGCTAGGAGCTAAATTAAAAAGTAGGACCCCAAAAGTAGTAATCTCAGGATTGCTACCAGTGCCACGTGCTAGTCAGAGTAGAAATCGCTGGATAGCTCAGATGAATACGTGGCTTGAGGAGTGGTGCAGAAGGGAGGGATTCAAATTCCTGGGACATTGGAACTGGTTCTGGGGGAGGTGGGACCAGTACAGACTGGATGGTCTGCACCTGGGCAGGACCGGAACCAGTGTCCTAGGGGGAGTGTTTGCTAGTGCTGTTGCAGAGGAGTTAAACTAATATGGCAGGGGGATGGGAACTTATGCAGGGAGACAGAGGGAAGTAGAATGGGGGCAGAAGCAAAAGATAGAAAGAAGAAAATTAAAAGTGGAGGGCATAGAAACCCAAGGCAAAAAGCAAAAAGGGCCACATTACACCAAAATTCTAAAGGGGCAAAGTGTGTTAGAAAGACGAGCCTGAAGGTTTTGTGCCTCAATGCGAGGAGTATTCGGAATAAGGTGGACAAATTAACTGCGCAGATAGCAGTTAAGGGGTATGATGTAATTGGCATCACGGAGACATAGCTCCAGGGTGACCAAGGCTGGGAACTCAACATCCAGGGGTATTCAACATTTAGGAAGGATAGACAAAGTAAAAGGAGGTAGGGTGGCATTGCTGGTTAAAAAGGAAATTAATGCAATAGTAAGAAAGGACATTGCTTGGATGATGTGGAATCGGTATTGGTGGACCTACGAAATGGCAAGCAAGGGGCAGAAAACACTAGTGGGAGTTGTGTACAGACCACCAAACAGTAGTAGTGAGGTTGGGGACAGCATCAAACAAGAAATTAGGGATGCATGCAAAAAAGGTACAGCAGTTATCATGGGTGACTTTAATCTACATATTGATTGGGCTAACCAAACTGGTAGCAATGCGGTGGAGGAGGATTTCCTAGAGTGTATTATGGATGGTTTTCTAGACCAATATGTCGAGGAATCAACTAGGGAGCTGGCCGTCCTAGACTGGGTTATGTGTAATGAGAAAGGACTAATAGCAATCTTATTGTGCGAGGCCCCTTGGGGAAGAGTGACCATAACATGGTAGAATTCTTTATTAAGATGGAGAGTGACACAGTTAATTCAGAAACTAGGGTCCTGAACTTAAGGAAAGGTAACTTCGATGGTTTGAGGCATGAATTGTTGATACTGGATTCTTTTCCCTTCAATCTGTTTCAGCAAATTCACTGACACACGAACACTTTTAGTCTTAGCAACATAAGACCTTTATTAGAGATTCTCCGGCCGGGACCTGTTAAGATAAAGGGAACACTCTCGATTCGAGCCTGTCCACCTTTCTCCTGACAAGTCTTGTAACAATACAAAAGCTCAACACTTATACATTGTTACAGCAGAACACATTTGAGTGACACTCAGTTTATACAATCATTGGTCGATTTCCCCCATAGCATACCCAATTGCAGGCCAACAACTCTCCAAATAGGGCGGGCTCCAGGGATGTGTTTATTGTTTCGATTTTCATAGCATTTTCCTATTTCATGGCTGGATATAGCAGCCCCTCGTCTGACTCATGTCTAACTTTTGCTTTTTCGCGTAACTCGTGTTTGACCACAACTCTGAGTAACCCCTTTTTGTGCTGACATTGTAGTTATCACAGCTTGACATCTTTGGTCAGCCATTTATCCATGATTCCCTATCTCCATCCTTTTGCTACCTTCTCTAGCCATCTACCACTTTCGCAATCCTTTTTCACATTCTCATTCCCCCCTTTCATCATTCCATGATAACCCTGGTGATTATTCCAGGAGTATCGCATTCAGCCGTTCGCATTCTTGTTTCTCATACTCTTCTTGATTCTCGAGTAAATCTTTAGTCTGTTGAACCAGATACCGGGAGCCCGTGACTGTAAGAGTTTGCTCCAATTTTGCCATCATTACTTTACAACAGAAATTAAAGCAACCAATAATCAGACAACAGGTAACTATTATCATAACGAGAATAACTGCTCCATGCATTAAATAAGATCCCCAGGATCCTCCAAATAACCAATCCAACCAACTATTTCCTTTCTCTGGGTATACCCCCTTTTGGGGCATGGGACAGTGAGTGGTCCTATAGTTCCTACTGCAAAGAGGACCGGGAGGGTTGGTGTTGCTGTCTTGAAGGTGCCGTTGAGGAGGAACACGAATCCTTTCTTAGCTCTATAACACTTTACGTCGGTGTTGCTAACACTCGTGAACTGCTTATACCACCAATTGCTAGGTTCCCTTGAATTTGAGCCTGATCCTACCAATTGGTAAGCATCAAACGGGTATGCCCATGTTTCTGAGCTGACATGAGTTCCGTTACACTGACCGCAGATAACTTGCCTTCCTGCGGTCATGTTCAGGCATCTTTGCTCGTTACAGGTACAGGTAAACTGGCCCTTACGCACTCGAAGTGCTGACGGGCACACTGCGTCTGCACACAGGTGGCGTTCCCGGGGACCAGGGCATATACACAACCCCACCCTTGTCCTGAGAAGCAAAGCGGGTAGCTTGCAATGTCCGAGCATACCGCCCCGTTCTTTCCCTGGGATCCCCTGCACTCAGGATTCAAGGAGTCTATTAATTCCACACATCTTCCCGGTATACCCCTTCTATATTCGCCCGTTTGTCCCTCACAGGGTGCGTCCGAGGTATCCGCCGTATATAAATTGCGGGGAGTCCACCCAGGGGTGGCCACGAACAGGGCCTCTACTGATTGGGCTAGTGGATAACACACAGTTCGATTACCATGCAATCGGGTATGGGTCTGATAAAATAAGTTATCCTGTAGCCCTTCTAGTTCTGCTAGGATAGCACAATTATACCTGCTAGCTTACACATGTTTAAATAATTTTAGACGGTACTATACATTAGTTAACAATAAGATAAGGATAGCTCAGAAAACAGCTAAGTCTGCTTGTTCCTTTCTCCTGCCGTGTTCTTGGCATTTTTCTTCCTGCCCCAAGGATGTGGTTTATTCAGCTATGGAGGAGAGGAAGTCTGAAACAGAAACAAGGGTTAGGACGACCAATGAGAGGCTCATTATGAAGTAATAAGTTTAGAGTGGTGCAGGTGAACCCAGGCACTTCTCCCTTCAACCTTAGCTGCGGTGGGGGTAGTGAGTAACACCTGAAAGGGCCCCTCCCATCGTGGCTCCAACCCTTTCGAATCCATTTCTTAATCAGGACATACTTCCCTGGTGCCACGAGGGACAATTCAGGTAAAACTGAGAGGTCGAGGTGAGCCTCTCGAACCTGGTTGTGAGCTAGTCGCAGAGCCTGAGTCAGAGAAAGAACATAGGTGGTCATCAGTCGAGCTGGGATACCATATCTAGGAACAGTTTCCCTCATTAACACCTTAACAACAGTTTGAGCCTTATTGTCCAGGGTAGGATAGGCTTCAATCCATCTGCTAAACACATCTACTATTACTAACACATATTTGTAACACTGAACTTTTTGCAACTCAATGTAGTCCAACTGCAATGTCTCAAAGGGACCTTCTGGTAGGGGCGTCTTACCCCAATCACAGGGGACTCCCTTCCCTGGATTATGCTGTTGGCAAACAAGGCAGCGACTATTGATGTTCTGGGCTAGCATCTGGAGTCTAGGGTGCCACCAAGTGGCCAAAAGCGTGTCACTTGTTGTCCTTGCTCCACAATGAGTAACAAAATGCATACATTCAATAACCCATAGAGCCAACTCGTCAGACATGCAAGTCTGTTCCGCGGGAGTGGTCCAGAGTTTAGAAACATTGTCATAAGTACATCCATAATCTTTCCACAACAGTTTATCTTTTTCAGGAGCGTCCTCCTGTGCTTTAATGACATCTTGGATGGTTGGCATTGGTTTTTCCGAGGCTAACTTATCCTTGACAGGACTTTTAGTTTGACTCATCATTCTAGGCACCACCATTTGTTGTCCGCAAGAGGCCTGTTTAGCCTCTCTGTCAGCACGGCGGTTTCCTATATCGACCGGAGAGTTTCCGGTAGTGTGGGCAGTGCACTTAACAATAGCAATACGTTTAGGGAGCATGAGGGCTTGCAACAAATCAGATACTAGTTGCCAATGGGATATCTTATTCCCCTGTGAGGTTAGGAATCCCCTATTTTTCCATAATTGTCCGAAATCATGGGCTACCCCAAAGGCATACCTAGAGTCGGTATAGATATTGACTTTGAGGTCTTTGGCCAAGATACAGGCTCGGGTGAGGGCGAATAGTTCAGCTTGTTGGGCAGAATAGGCGGTTTCAAAGGCGGCAGATTCCAAGACCTGATTCTCCTGGTTTACTATGGCGTATCCTGAGATTCCTGTACCTTCTGGATTAATAGAAGAACTTCCGTCAACATACATAATACAGTCTGGGTCTTCCATTGGTACGTCAACTAAATCTTCCCTGACCGACGAGGCCTCCTGAATTAAAGATAAACAATCATGACTGGGTTCTTCCTCATCTTGGGGTGGCTCAGTAAGAAAACAGGCCGGATTAATGGCAGTACAGTGCCGAAAGGTCAGCTTAGGATTATTCAGTAGGTAGATCTCATATCTGCTTTGCCTGGCCATGGTAAGGTGTTGAGTCTGCAGTTGGCCCAGGAGGGCAGCTACGGAGTGAGAGGTGTACACAACAATATCCTGCTGGAGGGTAATGTTGGCAGTGGATTGAAGGCTATTGTAAATGGCGGTTAATATTTGAGTACATACAGGGTGCCCCAAGGCAACAGGGTCTATTTTGGAAGAGTAGTAGGCAACAGGCCTATGCTTATCCCCGTGTTTCTAAGTTAAGACAGCAGTAGCATAGTCTTTCAGGATGGTACAATACAGTTGAAAGGGCCGGTCATAGAGGGGCCGGCCCAAAGCCGGTGCTTGCAGCAGGGCTGTCTTTAGTTCCTTAAAGGCTTGGACGTCTGCAATTTTTATTTTAAAGCTGCCTTCCTCATTTGTACACGGGGTAAGGTGCTTAGTCATCAGGGCGACGTTAGGGATCCAGGATCTGCAGTAATTGATCATCCCCAACCACTGTCGCATTTGTTTAGCCGTGCTAGGGACTGGAAACCGGCAAATCGGTTTGTCATCCGGGGAGGTTCTCTGTACAATCAAGTTACGTAATCGGGGGACGGTTGGCCAAAGGGGTTGTTCTGGGAGAAGTTAGTGTAAGATCCCCGTCCTCTTCCCCCCTTGCCCCCCTCCTCTTCCTCTTCCTCTTTCGTGCCGACGGGAGGGACACTCTCTACTCCAATGTCCTTCTTGCCCACAATTGAAGCATCCATCTCGTCTTTCCCAGCCCCGACCTCTTCCCTTACCAGGCCGGGGACAGTAGGGCGGTCCGCAATTAGCAGGGCCTGGGCCATTTGGGTGTTGGGTATATCCGTATCCTTGGTTATCCATCCATCCCTTTACACAGTACTGTGGTTCCATCTGGTATCCCCTTGGGTCGGACCAGTGTCCTCTCCGTGGGGGTTCTTCCTTTCTAGTCACATATTCGGTTTTGACCCGGGTCAGGGGTGCGCCTCCTCCTTCCCCTCCTTTCTTCTCCTGCCAATAATATTTTACCGCTCTTTCCATTTGGGCTCTACTGTTATCTGCCCGATTCATATTATTTGGACGGATAGCATGAGCAATCGAATAGGGCAGGCACTGAAGTAGAATAGCGCAGAATTGAGGTGAATTGTCCCCTGCCCTGAATGCATTATCTCCTGATTGACCTCCGTATATTTCAATAAATCTTTCCATGAATTCGTCGGCAGCTTCTTCTCGTTTGGGTTTAGTTTCTAATACTGCTGCCATACTGATGGGCTTCTGAAGATTCTTGCTGAGAGCATTAAAGATAGCGTTTAGGCGATCCTGGGCATTATTAGGGTGAGCAGTCACTAATGCATCATGGGTGGCTCGCCACAAATTTTCTAAGAACCGGACGTGTTCAGTCGGGCTCAGGGTCTGCTGCACTAAGGACCACAAGTCTCTTGATTCTGCATTATAAACTGAAATAGTAGTTTGAAGATGATCTATAAACTGGAGTCCGTTTGGGCTTGTCGCTTCGTTGGTGTAGGGTTACATTTATCTTTAACTCCTCTCGCCGGAGTGTAAGGTGGAGGGGGATGGGAAAGAGGCTGTGACAAAGGGTCAGAGGCTGCAGGAGGCGCCGTTGGGCGCGGCTGTGTCCATTCATCAATTTCCTCATCAGCCTCGGTCAACGCAAAGCCAACCATTCGACTACGTAGTCTATCTACCCTTCTCAGAGGTCCCAAGGGAACTCTTAGTACATTTCTCGTGCGCGCACTCTTTCTTTAGGACGTCTACAGTTTTAACATGTCCTCCTTCTGTCAAGGACAGCCCTAGTTTAGTGGCGTTCTTCTGCCAGCTTGACAGAAGGGACTCATCTTTCAGCTTTTGACAGTACTGTCTCCATTTGGCTATTAAGTCCTTTTTTAACCACCGGGACCATATATATATATTTTTTACTCAACAAACCTATCCTTTGTGCATTTCCTGGCTCCATAACTTATCATCCGAATATACGTAATTCAATAAGGTTCACACTCTTAAACTTCCCACATACAGGACAACACTACGAAGGGTTAAAAAAAACTTTCACTGTTTGAAAAAGTGGGTGGAGCTCAAACAAACCACAATTCCCCGGTTTCCCCACACAAGCTTCCTTCTCCACAGTAAAAAGCGTACAAGCATTTAAAACAGACGTTCACAAGAGTCTCTCTTTTTTTTGGATCCATGACCTTTCAGGGAATTCGTAGTTTTATCTAAATTACCCATCCTTGTGTCGCCGCACGTTGGATCAGGGTCCTAATTAATCCAAATTACCTCCATGTCGTCCCGTATTAGTTCTAGTTTAGCTTGCCCAGAGCCTAGGTGGACCAAGTGATATACAAGATCGACACCACTCCTTGCGCAAGTACAATTTAAAATTTACACAATCCCGTGTCACCCCTCGGCTTGCGCGATTTCTCTCTTCGTGTCGCTACACGGTTTACTACGCGATTTCTCTCTTCGTGTCGCTACACGGTTTCCTAAGCGATTTCTCTCTTCGTGTCGCTACACGGCTTATCCCAAATCTCTGCGTTTTTCTCTTCGTGTCGCTACACGGCTTACTAATCCCAAATCTCTGCGTTTTTCTATGTGGCCCACGCAATTTTTCTCTTCGTGTCGCTACACGGCTTCCTAATTAAATCCAATCAGTGCCTAGACGGGCCAAGTGATATACAAGGTCGACGTCACACCTGACTTGGACACTTATTTCCTAAGTTTAGAAAGTGTTCGCCAGATTGACCTGGATCTCGTTCAGACACCACCTGAGAACCAGCGAGTGGCTAAACTTTCCTCAGACTTTTGAAACCGGAGGAAACTGGAGCAGTATTGAAATTATACTTACTCCAGTGGCCATTTTCCTCTCGTCTCGTCTAAGGCTAGTCTAGCTCTTAATTCGCAAGTTTTCGGCAGTCGTCCGTTGAGATCCCACTTCTGACACCAAATGTTGATACTGGATTCTTTTCCCTTCAATCTGTTTCAGCGAATTCACTGACACACGAACACTTTTAGTCTTAGCAACATAAGACCTTTATTAGAGATACTCCGGCCGGGACCTGTTAAGATAAAGGGAACACTCTCGATTCGAGCCTGTCCACCTTTCTCCTGACAAGTCTTGTAACAGTACAAAAGCTCAACACTTATACATTGTTACAGCAGAACACATTTAAGTGACACTCAGTTTATACAATCATTGGTCGATTTCCCCCATAGCATACCCAATTGCAGGCTAACAACTCTCCAAATAGGGCGGGCTCCAGGGATGTGTTTATTGTTTCGATTTTCATAGCATTTCCCTATTTCATGGCTGGATATAGCAGCCCCTCGTCTGACTCATGTCTAACTTTTGCTTTTTCGCGTAACTCGTGTTTGACCACAACTCTGAGTAACCCCTTTTTGTGCTGACATTGTAGTTATCACAGCTTGACATCTTTGGTCAGCCATTTACCCATGATTCCTTATCTCCATCCTTTTGCTACCTTCTCTAGCCATCTACCACTTTCGCAATCCTTTTTCACATTCTCAGAATTGGCTATAATAGACTGGCAAATGATACTTAAAGGGTTGACGGTGGATAGGCAATGGCAAACATTTAAAGATCACATGGATGAACTTCAGCAATTGTACATCCCTGTCTGGAGTAAAAATAAAACGGGGAAGGTGGCTCAACCGTGGTTAACAAGGGAAATTAAGGGATAGTGTTAAATCCAAGGAAGAGGCATATAAATTGGCCAGAAAAAGCAGCAAACCTGAGAACTGGGAGAAATTTAGAATTCAGCAGAGGAGGACAAAGGGTTTAACTAAGAGGGGGAAAATAGAGTACAAGAAGAAGCTTGCCGGGAACATAAAAACTGACTGCAAAAGCTTCTATAGATATGTGAAGAGAAAAAGATTAGTGAAGCCAAAGGTAGGTCCCTTGCAGTCGGATTCAGGTGAATTTATAATGGGGAACAAAGAAATGGCAGACCAATTGAACAAATTCTTTGGTTCTGTCTTCACGAACGAAGACACAAATAACTTTCCAGAAGTACTAGGGGACCAAGGGTCTAGTGAGAAGGAGGAACTGAAGGATATCCTTATTAGGCGGGAAATTGTGTTAGGGAAATTGATGGGATTGAAGGCCGATAAATCCCCAAGGCCTGATAGTCTGCATCCCAGAGTACTTAAGGAAGTGGCCCGAGAAATAGTGAATGCATTGGTGATCATTTTCCAACAGTCTATCGACTCTGGATCAGTTCCTATGGACTGGAGGATAGCTATTGTAACACCACTTTTTAAAAAGGGAGAGAGAGAGAAAGCGGGTAATTATATACCGGTTAGCCTAACGTCAGTAATGCAAAAATGTTGGAATCAATTATTAAGGATGAAATAGCAGCGCATTTGGAAAGCAGTGACAGGATCGGTCCAAGTCAGCATGGATTTGCGAAGGGGAAATCATGCTTGACAAATCTTATGGAATTTTTTGAGGATGTAACTAGTAGAGTGGACAAGGGAGAATCAGTGGATGTGTTGTATTTGGACTTTCAAAATGCTTTTGACAAGGTCCCACACAAGAGATTGGTGTGCAAAATCAAAGCACATGGTATTGGGGTTAATATACTGACGTGGATAGAGAACTGGTTGGCAGATAGGAAGCAGAGAGTCGGGATAAACGGGTCCTTTTCAGAATGGCAGGCAGTGACGAGTGGAGTGCCGCAGGGCTCAGTGCTGGGACCCCAGCTCTTTACAATATACATCAATGATTTGGATGAAGGAATTGAGTGTAATATCTCCAAGTTTGCAGATGACACTAAACTGAGTGACGGTGTGAGCAGTGAGGGGGACGCTAGGAGGCTGCAGGGTGACTTGGACAGGTTAGGTGAGTGGGCAAATGCATGGCAGATGCAGTATAATGTGGATAGATGTGAGGTTATCCACTTTGGGGGCAAAAACACGAAGACAGAATATTATCTGAATGGCGGCAGATTAGGAAAAGAGGAGGTGCAACGAGACCTGGGTGTTATGGTTTATCAGTCATTGGCATACAGGTACAGCAGGCGGTGAAGAAGGCAAGTGGTATGTTGGCCTTCATAGCGAGTGGATTTTAGTATAGGAGCAGGGAGGTCTTACTGCAGTTGTACAGGGCCTTAGTGAGGCCTCACCTGGCATATTGTGTTCAGTTTTGGTCTACTAATCTGAGGAAGGACGTTCTTGCTATTGAGGGAGTGCAGCGAAGGTTCATCAGACTGATTCCCGGGATGGCAAGACTGACATATGAGGAGATACTGGATCAACTGGGCCTTTATACATTGGAGTTTAGAAGGATGAGAGGGGTTCTCATAGAAAATATAAGATTCTGACGGGACAGGTTAGATGTGGGCAGACTGTTCCTGATGTTGGGGAAGTCCAGAACCAGGGGACACAGTCTTAGGATAAGGGGTAGGCCATTTAGGACTGAGATGAGGAGAAACTTCTTCACTCAGAGAGTTGTTCACGTGTGAATTCCCTGCCGCAGAGAGTTATTGATGCCAGTTCATTGGATATATTCAAGAGGGAGTTAGATATGGTCCTTACAGCTAAGGGGATTAAGGGGTATGGAGAGAAAGCAGGAAAGGGGTACTGAGGGAATGATCAGCCATGATCTTATTGAATGGTGGTGCAGGCTCGAAGGGCCGAATGGCCTACTCCTGCACCTATTTTCTATGTTTCTATGTTAATACACATTAAATGGTAGGACACTGAGAAGTGTAGAGGAACAAAGGGGCCTTGGAGTGCATGTCCACAGATCCCTGAAGTTAGCAAGCAAGGTCGATAAGGTGGTTAAGAAGGCATACGGAATGCTTGCCTTTATTAGCCGAGGCATAGAATACAAGAGCAGGAGGGTTATGCTTGAACTATATAAAACACTGGTTAGGCCTCAGCTGGAGTACTGCGTGGAGTTCTGGTCACCGCATTACAGGAAGGACGTGATTGCACTGGAGAGGGTACAAAAGAGATTTACGAGGATGCTGCCAGGAGTGGAGAATCTTAGTTATGAGATTGGATTATGATTGGATAGGCTGGGTTTGTTTTCTTTGGAACAGAGGAAACGAAGGGGAGACCTCATTGAGGTGTTTAAAGTTATAAGGGGCCTGGATATGGTGGATATAAAGGGCTTATTTCTCTTAGCAGAGGGGTCAACCATAAATTTAAAATAATTGGTAGAGGGGATTTGAGGGGAAATTTCTTCACACAGAGGGTTGTGGAGGTCTAGAACTCACTGCCTGAAAGAGTGGTAGAGGCAGAAACCCTCACCACATTTAAAAAGTACTTTAATGTGCACTTGAAGTTCCGTAACCTGTAGGGTTACAGACCTGGAGCTGGAAAGTGGGATTAGGCTGGATAGCCTCTTGTGGCCGGCACGGACACGATGGGCCGAAATGACCTCCTTCTGTGCTGTAAACCTCTATGATTCTATGATTTACATAAGTTTTGAAGGTAAAATCTACATTGTGGTTTTAGCTTTACAGATATAGTGAATCATTTTTAAGATTCTTCAGTACAGAAAGGCTACCTGCATAACGAGACTATAATTATAATTACTGTATAGAGACTTGGCCCCTAAATTCCAGGACAGATGAGAGGATAAAGTTGGTGAATGTGACTGACAGTAATAAACTATCCTTCCTTGCCCTTCTCAACCTGTCTGCAGCCTTTGATATGGTTGACCACACCATCCAAGTCCAATGTCTCTCCACCGTTATCCAGCTGGGTAGGACTGCACTCACCTGGTTCCATTCTTATCTATCCAGTCGTAGCTAGAGAATCTCCTGCAATGACTTCTCTTCCCATACCGCACCATTACCTCTGGTACCCTCCCCAAAGGATCTATCCTTGGCTTTCCTATTTCTCATTTGCATCACCCGAAAACACAGCTTAAGTTTCCACATGTGCACTGACGACACCCAGCTCTACCTCACCACCACCTCTCTCAACCTCTCCACTGTCTCTAAATTGTCCGATATCCACTACTGGATGAGAAGAAATTTCCTTCAACTAAATATTGCGGAGACATTGTCTTCGATCCCCGCCACAAACTCCGTTGAGTGTGTCCTAACTTGCGCCAAGTCCCATTCACCCATCACCCCTGTGCTCGCTGACCTACATTGGCTCCCGGTTAAGCAATGCATAGATTTCAAAATTCTCATCCTTGTTTCAAATCCCTCCAAGGCCGCACCCCTCCTTATCTCTGTAATCTCCTTCAGTCGCACAATCCCCCGGCATATCTGCACTTCTCGAATACTGCCCACTTGAGCATCCTTATAATCGCTCAACCATTGGTGACTGTGCTTTCAGTTGCCAAGACCCTACACTCTGGAATTTCCTCCCTAAATCTCTCCGCCTCTCTACCTCTCTTTCCTCCTTTAAGACACTCCTTAAAACCTACCACTTTGACCAAGCTTTTGATCATCCTCCCTACTATCTCCTTGTATGGCTCGATGTCAATTTTCTTTTTAATAATGCTCCCGCGAAGGGCCTTGGGACATTTTATTACGTTAAAGATGCTATATAAATTGATTGCCCACGTAGGACCAGAATTTGTGGCAGAACTCAGATCCGCCTGGTTTCCACCCCATTTATATTCTGGCCCAAATTCTCAGATGGGGGGTGGATAATGGGGTGGTGTGCAAGAGCAGAATGTAGGCATGTCTTATATATGCCCATCCTTCAAATTCCTAGCACTGCCTTGGGGGGCGGGGGGGTGGCGGCGGGGGGCAGATACCTGGGGAATTCCTGGGCTTAACCAGTAATTCCACTAGTTACGCTGTCATTAGGCCCAATGAAACTATCGTCAGCTGACATCTGATGTAAGTTGTATTGAGAGGCGAGTAGAGGTTCCAATAAAAAGGTATTTGATTCTAAAGGAGATTGGTTAACTTGAGAAAAATTGCCATTTGTTCTCTCAGATACTTACATTCTTCTTTGGGTCTTCCCAAGCCTCAGGGTCCCAAATCAGAATGGCACTCAGCCACTCAGACTTCTGCTGGCACAACAGGGTGGGTGCCTCTGAAGCACCCATGGAGGCACAGGCACAGGCCACTCACCCTAAATATGGTGATGATCTCATCCCTGTACCACTTGCCACAGGATACCGGGAGGCCTCTTCTGTTGCAGCAGGGACCCCAGAATCTTGAGCCTTGTCCATAGTAACTACCTTTTTTCTTTTAGGCTTTTTCTGAGAGTGCAGACTGCTGCTGCAGTATGTTTCCACAGGTTGACAGTAGTGTAAGGATGCTGTTCAACTTTGGAGGCATCACAATTGGGCTCGATCAGATCCTCATTTAATATCTACAGATGCACAATTTCCAACAAGAGTCGCTGGACTTAGATCAGGAGTGAGATCTCTGAATATTTTTTCTTCCCCTCTGCTTAATTTCTTAGATTTCAGTTGTTATTGTAAAATTGTATGGAGTTCCTGTGTATTCATTTGTATTGATTATGGACTGTGTAACAAAACAGATTTCCTGCTTCTTCAGCAGGGTAAAGCTTGTGATTGTATGGAGTTCCTATATCTTCAGCCAGGGTAACAATTGCTCATTGTGAGGCTGTTGGTGATAATAAAACGTAGCTGCCATCAATTTGCAGTTTCCTTTAGTCAGTTTGTTAAGGATTACTTGATCTGTTACTGCATGGAGTTCCAGCTTACTCAGCAGGGTAAGGATTACCAAGGAGTTCATTTTTATTCAGCAGGATAAAGGTTACATTGTCAATGCAGAGTTCCTTTTTATTTAGCAGGGAAGAAGAAGGGGTTAAACTTTGTCAAATTGCATGCTTGATATCAGTCGCATAGTTTTCATGGTAATAATCATCTCTGTAGTGGGATATTATCACTTTAATGGGGTGCAAACAAGGTTTTGGGATTGATCAGGATTGCTGCTGTGTAGTGACTGATGGTTTGAGTGATGATTGTTGTTTTTAATGAGTTGGTTGTTTGATTATGTGGAAATATAATTGCATAATTAGAATTGTAAAATTAGTGATGAGTAGAAATGAAAGTAGCTGTGACTCAATTTATAAGTGGCTCAATTTGTAAATTACCCAATTCAGAGTGTAAGCCCAGACCTGTGTTTAGTGGATATAATCGAATAACCTAAATTTGCCAGTAGTTGAATAATACTGTGGTTATTAGTAAAGAAGCTGTAGTTGTATACCAGGGCTAGCACGTGATCAATGAGTGTTAAGAGTCTACATCAATATGTTAGTTAGAAAGAAATCTAAAATAACAGTAGCTATCTTTTTCTCTTTACTGATACTGACTGACCCAGTTCTGATCAAGGGTACATAACTGAAATATTAACTTGTCTTTTCTCTTTACAGATCTTGACTGACATGCTGTATATTTTAACAAGTTTTTATTTCAAATTTACAGTTTTTAAATTTATATTTAAGGTAGTCAGGTATTAATTGTTTTCTTTTGAAGCGCTGTATATTGGCCTCTGTGAGATCCTTTATCTTGTTTTAAAGCATACTTGCAATTCTATGTTTTAGC
Source organism: Pristiophorus japonicus (assembly GCF_044704955.1). Lineage (NCBI taxonomy): Eukaryota > Metazoa > Chordata > Chondrichthyes > Pristiophoridae > Pristiophorus > Pristiophorus japonicus. Next base: position 73,554,462 of record NC_091980.1, on the reverse strand, counting down.
CTGTTTTTGAGGGCTATGTTTAGAGTACAAACTGCAGCACTGTGTAACAGGCTCCAACACAATATTATATTTGCTGTCTATAGAGCACAACATAGTATGGTGTTATGTGGTGTGTAGGGAGGCAGTGTAGTGATGTGTGGAGTACGAGCACAATTTTCATAATAAAATCCTGAGAAATTTTCTGAAAAGGTTCTGCTCCACACAGCACCCTTCGATTATAACAGTCATGACTGATGCATTCCTTTTGTGTACAGTCACTTTGAAAACATGTTATGACTCCATAAATGTCAAATTGTAAATGGAGCTAAATGCCACAATTAAAATTTATAGCTTTCACTTCCTTCATAGCAAGAAAGAATGAACTAGCGCACATATATATATATATAGTGCCTTTCACATTGATAGGCAAGAGGGCTACCACTGTGTCAAGGTGGACACCCTTAAATAATAATGCAATGATAAACTTGTAAACAATGTTGTGTGCAATTTTGGGAACACTACAAATAAAAAGATAATTAAAGCCATAGAGAGTGTACAGTGTAAATTCACCAGGTTGATGCTCTGGCTGGAAGCATATAGTTAGGAGAAACTTGAGATACTGCGACTATTTCTACTGGAGATTCAATGGAGCTTTTTTAAATTATGACGTGTTTTGATAGAGTAAATAGGGAAAAATTTTCTCTGGTTGGGGAGCGAGTGATGATTTAAAATCTCAAGAGTGAGGAAACAAGCCATGTGAACAATCTTATGTTTTATTTTACATAGAAAAGCTTTTTTTTTTAAAACTGTTTTTCTCTTACCTTTGACAGAGCAGCCATTTTGTATTGAGCAAACTATACTATCCCATCATACAACTCATTTGTAACTTATTTATAAGGACCTTTAAAATTAGTGTTTATTGTAGATTTTTTTTAATCCAGCTGTTTTCCAGTATTTTTAGCATCAAAAATTAGGAGAAAATCGAGGGAGGGATTGGAGCCCCCAAAAAATCGTATCTTAATACTGCCTCACCCTGTAGTTTGTCCTATTTCGTACTATCACTTTGCATTAGCTTGCCAGTTGTGGGTAGGTTTATGCTGTGAACCTATGGCTAATAAGATTTTCACAAAGGTGAAAAGTCTATTTTTCAAAGTCAGTGATTTCTTACCAGGACCCTTTTCAGATCCGAAAAGTACTACAGGAAGGCTCCAGCAACACAGCCCCTGCTCACTCCCTATCACTGAGTTAAAGACTTAGCACAGTAGAGGCTCAAATGTGGTGAGTTTGAGGGCGTGGGTGTGATATTGGTGTTCATGCGTGCATATGTACATGGCTAATTTCTCAACCAATGTCCATCATAGAATACAGTGCACACCATGTAACAAATGCTTCCTGACAGATGGTACTGACATTTGTTATGAAATTAACATGTGAAATAAATCTCCCATACTTTTACTCATTGCCAAATAAAGATAAATCATGTTAAATATAGTGGTGGTTTTAGTTTTTGCTTGGTTTTAGTGTTGATGTTTGTAAATAAACTGCTGAAACCACCATTTTAAAGACAAAAAAATCTGGCCATAGGGAGGCAATGGCTTCTGGAGACTGTAGAACATTAGGTGGCAAGTTTATTGGGGGGTGGGGGGGGGGCGAGCAGTAAAAGATAACAAGCAATTCTCACTGATAATATTGAACACTCTACACGATGCATAGCACTTTAATAGTATGATGTGTGGGGTTGCATGAGCATGGATTTGCGTGTGAGGCGGCAGTGTATGTGGACATGTGTGATCTACCAGAAGAACAATTGGGTTACCCTCTTTGTTAAGCATACATTGAAATTATTATAACTTTGAGGTTTCAGCGTTTTTTTAACATGTTCTTTGCAGATGGTACGATCTCCAGTCAAAACCAAACAAAGTGGCAAAGAGCAGAGGTCAGCTACAACTTGCGTTTCAGTTCCTACGTGACAACATGACAGCAAGCTCATACGCGCTGTACAAGAGTAGACCTCAGTCTGTGTTTGATAAGTTTAAGGACAAAGTAACTTCCTTAAAGTATGGAATGACTCATGAGATTTTACCAACTGAAGGGCCTAGCACTGTGAGTAAATAGCTTTAATTATTTTCTCCCTGTGATGTGTCTTCAAGCTGAGGAGAATGGAGAGTTGGCATTTTAGTGTATTTAGGTTTGAGAAATGTAATAAGACCCTACACATGGAGCAACTTTCTTGAAATTTGAAACTGACATTCTTGAAAAACAACCTGTGAGTAATGTGCACTGAGATGCTAGGAAAATATCCTATTGTTGCTAGATGACTTTTGTTTGTGTATATTTTCCACTTTTAAAGATCCTCCTCTTTAGCTACATGGGCAAGAATCATACACCTCCCTGTTAGGAAGCCAGGCTGGTCTCAGCCAAGCTACTCTTTTCAGCGAAGGGAGTCCAGGCAACAATTTCTCCTTCCAGCCACGATGTGCGGAGGGTGGGGTCGGGGAAGAACAAATCTGGACCGTACTTTTTTCAGGGACAGTGGTTGGTCATATTTTTTTCTGCCAGTTGGGGTATATAGATTGTGCTTCCTCCTGTCAGCGAGGGAAGTGCATCTGTGCTTTCTGCTTTAGAGGGTAAGTTTAAGATAAGTGAGCATATGTCCCGAAAGGCAAAATGCCACTCGGCAGTATCTGATCCAACCTGGGCAGCTCAAAATGAATGATTAACATTACTGAAAATTATATTATTCAGGGCAAACGGCAACTATTTTGGGGCTCCTAGTTGCCCCAGGGTAAGCTGAGAATTTTCTTTTGCTTCCTTATCAGCTTTTTCTTTCCTGTCTAAATGTCTCCAACTTGTATGCAGGTTACAAGATAAGTGCTCACGGGGTTGCGGGTAATATATTAGCATGGATTCCGCTGTACCTGCCCACGCTCCAATCACCGACCTGGCGAGGTTGGGGTGCAGGAGTGGCGAGTGATCATAGAGCGACACGATCGGGGCCTAGGAGAGGCGTGAGTTTGGGGCCCAGAAGAGGCAAGAGCCCAGGATCAGCATGGGCCAGCCTAAAGTGCGATATGTGTGCGCACTAGATCCATGCAGCAGAGCTGGTCTCCAGTCGTCTTGGTTAATCCTTGCCACTGGACCAAGACCTAGCTTTGTCAAGCCCATGTGATGGCTGATGTGCAACAGCTACCACACATTTAAAAAAATCCACGCACAGGCATCTTCCACTCTTCAACATGTAGTTCAGGACCTAGAATATTAGGTCCTTCATTGAAACACTTGTGAACTCATCCCTTTTTGGCATGGAAGCAAGTCATCCTCGATACGAGGGACTGCCTATGATGATGATGATGGTTTGCTGACTGCTAGGCCACACATACTACATCCCCCTAAATTCATGTCAGTGGTGTCAAATTGGCTGGAAAAATATTTGAAAGTCCACAGAGTATGACCATAATATTGTATAGCATTGGGGTCTGTGATCATTCCTGGTGTGTGTTCTAGAAACATACTTGGACCACTTACTATGAAATGAATCAGGAGTGGGTTTTTTTAGGAGAAGGATACACTAAAATCACTGGTACATTTCACACATTCAGGTGTGTGAATTTCAGCAGAGAAATAGTTACAGCCCTCTTGTGCCTTTCACATGAAACATTGAAACAGACTATGATTGATTAACTTTGACAGTCATTTATTTTTCTTCTTTATATCAATTAATATGAGTACTTTAACATGGACTATTCTGTAAGCTGATGGATGTTTCTGTTCTGTGATTTGGACTATGACAGACAGCTTTACTACATTGGCCTGCCCTGACCTGCTTATTTTCTACTGGGAAGGGTGGGAACATCATTCCCATCAGTAGGAATTATTTGGTTATAGTTTAAGGGATAAGAAAGGAACTCAATCAGAAGTTTATTTGAAACTGCCAAACAATGGAAATGAGATACAGGGAGAGATTTGGAGACAAATTAAAGAAATGTACAGAAATAACAGCACCATAATAATAGATGATTTCATTTATGACTGGGATGTTAATGCCCACCAAGGGTGAATGTCTCTACTGAAGGACCTGTTTGCAGGGCTTCCTGCCAGAGCTAAGGGGGACTTTGCTAAATGACACCACTGAGGTTTTTGTTGCTCTTCTTCCCCCTTTCCAGTTCTTGGTCTGTAGCCTTGTAGGTTACGGCACTTCAAGTGCATATCCAAGTACTTTTTAAATGCTATGAGGGTTTCTGCCTCTACCACCCTTTCAGGCACTGAATTCCAGAGTCCCACTACCCTCTGGGCGAAAACATTTCTCCTCAAATCCCCTCTAAATCTTATACCCTTTCTATCCACTCTATCTCGGCCCCTCTTAATTTTACACACCTCAATTAGGTCTCCCCTCAGCCTCGTTTGTTCCAATCCCAGCCTATCCAATCTTTCGTCATAGCTAAAATTCTCCAGTCCAGGCAACATTCTCGTAAATCACCTCTGTACCCTCTCTAGTGCAATCACATCCTTCCTGTAATATGGTGACCAGAACTGCCTGCAGTCTACCTGTGGCCTAACTAGTGTTTTATACAGTTCAAGCATAACCTTCCTGCTCTTAAATTCAATGCCTCAGCTAATAAAGGCAAGTTTCCCGTATGCCATCTGAGCCACCTTATTTACCTGTCTTGCTACTGACCGGGATCTGTGGACATGCACTTCAAGGTCCCTCTGATCCTCTACACTTCTCAGTGTCCTACCATTTATTGTGTATTCCCTTTCCTTGTCAGCCATCACCAAATGAATTACCACAAACTTCTCCGGATTGAATTCCATTTGCCACTGTTTTGCCCAGCTGACCAGTCCATTGATATCTTCCTGCAGTCTACTGCTTTCTTCTTCATTATTAACCACACAACCAATTTTGTATCATCTGCAAACTTCTTAATCATACTCCTTACATTCAGGTCTAAATCATTGATATATATCACAAAAAGCAAGAGACCTAGTAGTGAGTAAAGGCTGGATAAAATCTCTTCGAATGCTTGCTCTGTCTCAAGTTCTGGGTGACCATGGAATACTCATATCCAACTGACCCCTGGAAGTCTTCCACTATCAGTGGGCATTGACTGAATGGAAACCACTGATCACTCATTGATCAAGGTGTGCACGACATCACCTGATGTAATCTTCATTTAATTTATTTTTATATGAAGTTTTTGTTACAAGTATCTGTTCAGCTTACCCCCTCCCCCCGCCCCCCCCATAAACCTGTTAATTGTAATGTTCCCTCCTGATGGAATGCTCAGTCCTATAAAATATACTTTGGCTTTAGACCAGAACAGATCTCACTATATTAGTACTTGCAAGCACTAAAGCAAAACAGAAGTAAGAGCTATGGGGGAGATGTTATTTGGTTTGATTTCTCAGCAGGCTTGGTTGTTGATGTAAATCAGCTGGCTGCTATCTTCGGAGTGCATTTGGGGTAGGTAGATGCTCTTGTTTGACTTTGTGCAATGAGATCAATAATAATGAAATTACAAGCCAGGTGCTTCCAATGCAGAGCAGAGATTTATTGTAGAAGTGGAAAAATATAGATCTTGGGCTCAATTCTGGGGTCCTTGTTCTGAAGGTGGCAGTGCAGCAGAGCTGGACTCCCAGCTGCCCATGGCCACTGACACAGACTCTGTGCCAAGTTGCACGGTGGGGTCATATCCATAATCAGGGTGGACACATCAAAGATGTCCATCCTACTGTGCTTCTACTCAGCTAGAGGTATCCCGAGGCCGGGGGAGGGCTGAAGAAAGCAGATGACTTAGTTGGCATAATTGATTTTTTTTTGTCTTTTTTTCCTGAAGATTATTACTCTACCTGGGTATTGTTCCAGCTTTAATAACTCACCCTGTGGCAGGCTATTTTGTCATGGAGGCATCACCATCATCACCTGACATTCACAGAAGTTGGTTTTTCAGCAGGGAACACTGGATAGCAATCAGAAAAATGAACCCTGGCTGAGTTTCCTCTGGCTAGACCAGGGTCATGAAATCAATTGTAGCATCCCATTGCCACTTTAGCTGAGATCAGCTAACTCAGGACAGACCTGAAATTGAACCTTGGACCTTCTAGATTGTCATTCACTGCCATTCCCAATTGAGCCCTGGGGGTTGCGGGATGTCGGACAGTTCCTTTAGGTTACCTCTCGTGAAATGTCCATCAGTTTCTGATTACAGTCTTTAGTTCTTATTCTTGTCAATAGAAAGTCACATGGGAAAGTACAAGATTAATCCATTTGGCAGGTCCCAAGGTTCTTAAGCTAATCTTGTATTTTATTGAATAGAGCTTGAAGCACCACAGAAATGGAAAAATGTTGAAATCACACAGTTACGGTAAGGAACCTAATGAAATTCAGTATATATAGTCCACTTGTTTGGTCATTCTGGACAACCTACCTCAAAGGAAAGTCCACATTTTTAGGGTGAACCTAAAAATAAGACTTTGACGTCCAACAATTGAGAGTGGCAGCTTGAAATGTAAAAGGAAACTTCCTAGACAGCGGATTGTTCCTGCTGATGTGATACTGGCGTGGGCCAGGAATTTGGCATTACGCAATCGTACATACTGCTCACAGAAACCTGCCACTCATCATTTTCTGATAGTGCTTAATGCCTGCATAGATTGCTTTTGTACCTTTCCCGTAACAGATTAATATTTAAATATTATGAAATACAAATAAAGGCAATTTCCCCTCATTTCCAATGGTACTGCACTGTGTGCTCAGCTACTCACTCCCATCTGCTGAAGCTAAAAGGAGCAGCTGTATTCATAAAATAGCTCTTATAGAGGGGTTCACTAATGAAAATTTTTTTTCTGTTGGCTTTTTACTGCTAGTTTTTACTTTTTCTGTTTTAATTCTTTTTGGCATCAGAACACATATGCAAACAATAACAGCTGAATATTATCTAAAAAACTACCAGGAAGCCCACTGTTATTAAAGCATTTAACAAAAGTTTACTCCAAACAGAAAATGTAAAAAATACCTTTAAAAAGGGGCTAGAATAAACTTTCACTGCAGTTTAGCAAGAAACACACTGTTTAACTGTATTCTACAGTACACCAATCACAGTATTTCATGGTTGAAGTGATGGAAGATGAATGAAGGCATGCCAGGGAGATCAGTAGCCATGAGAATTGAATTGCCTGCACCTACCATGATGTCACCGACCATATTGCAGGCCTTGGCACATCTATCTGGCACCTGTCCATGACCAAAGACAATTGCTGCTGTAAGCTCCAGATCATGATAGAGCAAGTTGTACAACTATTCCTTCTGCTGCAACAAAACCGGCACCATCATAATAACTGTGCTAGTAGCTTTTATGCTTCTGCCTTCTTCCAAACTAGTGTAAAGATCATTTTCAGCAACAGTCATTCTGCTCCCCATATAAGTATCAAATGGTGACTGATGCATTGATCAGCATGAATAACAACAGTAGTTTAATGTACGGCCGAATATAACCTCAATACTGTATTTCTAAAATAGAGGGATTGTTGATAGCAGCCATATGAATTTCCTGGGCAGCAGGTTCCTGCTCCTGCTGTTATCACCAGTTGCTCCTGATCACCTGTGCACTGTGACTCATCGAGTGCTACATCCTCAAGCTAATAACTGAAACCTTCGGATGCTTGTAACTATTTTGGCATTTGCAAATGATATGGGGGACACGGTATTCTCTTGGTCCTTGGCCACTGGCAGTGTTTTCAGGGTCCTATTCTAGGCCTGCAATGACAGAAAAAAGCCAAATGTCCGACAGCTGCATTACAAGATATTGACTGTGATGCTTTCCCCTCCAAAGTTCTTGAACATGTCGCCAACCGGCTTTATCAAGTTTCACGCAGGTGAATGGGCCGTGCAGCCCCTTAAACGGAGCCACACACCCAAAACAAAATGAAGGGGAACATTGGTTGTCGCCTCCCAAATCTTGTACCATCTTTCCCGGAGCTTCATGTTTGAATCCTTCCAATCAGATTTCTACCCCGCCACAGTACCGAAATAGCTCTTATCAAAGTCACAAATTACATCCTATGTGACTGTGACAGTGGTAAACTATCCCTCCTCGTCCTTCTCAACCTATCTGCAGCCTTTGACATGGTTGATCACACCATCCTCCACCAACGTCTCTCCATCGTCCAGCTGGATGGGCCTGCCCTCGCCTGGTTCCATTCTTATCGATCCAGGCATAGCTAGAGAATTACCTGCTCCCACACCGTTACCTCTGGTGTCCCCCAGGGATCTATCCTTGGCCCCCACCTATTTCTAATCTACATGCTGCCCCTCGGTGATATAATCTGAAAACATAGTTCCACATGTAATCTGACGACACCAGGCTCTACCTCACCACCACCTCTCTCGGCCCCTCCAATGTCTATAAGTTGTTAGACAGCCAGTAATGGATGAACAGAAATTTCCTCCAACTTAATATTGGGAAGATCAAAGTCATTGTCTTTGGACCCTGCCACAAACTCCATTCCCTAGCCACTGACTCCATCCCTCACCCTGGTAACTGAGGCTGAACCAGACTGTTTGCAACCTTGATGCCATATTTGACTGTGAGATGAGCTTCCAACCACATATCTATGCTATCACTAAGACTTGTAACATCGCCCAGCTCTGCCCCTGCCTCAGCTCATCTGTAGCTGAAACCCTCATCCATGCCTTTGTTACCACTAGATTTGACTATTCTAACTCACTCCTGGCCGGCCTCCCATCTTCCACGCTCCGTAAACTTGAGGTGATCTAAAACTCGGCTGCCCATGTCTTAACTCGCATCAAGTCCCACTCACCCATCACTCCTGTGCTCGCTGGTCTACATTGGCTCCCGGTTAAGCAATGTTTCGATTTCAAATTTTTCATTCTTGTTTTCAAATCTCTCCATGGCCTCGCCTTCCCTACCTCTGTAACCTCCTCCAGCCCTACAACTCTCCAAGATGTCTGTGCTCCTCCAATTCTAGACTTTTGCGCAACCCCAATTTTAATCGCTCCATCATTGCTTTTGGCTGCCGAGGCCCTAAGATTTGGAATTCCCTCCCTAAATCTCGCCTCTCTACCTCTCCTCCTTTAAAACTGACCTCTTTGAACCAAGCTTTTGATCATCTGCCTTACTATCTCCTTATGTAGCTTGGTATCAAATTGTGCTTGACAATGCTCCTGTGAAGCACCTTGGGACATTTTGCTATGTTAAAGGTGTTATATAAATACAAGTTGTTGTGTAATTCTGTGCATTTCTGTGGAAGTGAGTGGGAAGGAAACCAAACTGATGAACTGTATGGTACTAGTGCATAGATTGCAGCTTTATTACTCCCCTCATGTTGTTTTATCTAGGGATCCTCCTACGACCATGGGGACTTTATCTGCTATTGGCAGAACTGTCTTTATGGTGCTGGTTGGCACAACTATGTAGCCTGCTCCATGCTGACCTGGAGCCTATAGAGGCTGTTATCCTTGGTCATTGCCGGGTAGGTCTGCTGAGGCCTCATGATATGTTTGGCATAATGGTAGGTGTCAGCAAGTCAACTCTAATGCCTGCTGATCTTCCTGGCAGCTTCTTTCACTTTGTATCACTTCAATCATAAAATATTGTGAAAACAATTACCAAAATTTATTTTAAATTGACCAGTTGACCGGCACACAACTCTAGCATACATTTAGATGGCTTGTAATTTCTGAGCCCTCTTTCAGTTCGAGTCTGTTGCCTTATGTTGTGTGTCCAATCTGCTGCCTACCTCGTGTTTCACTAAATCGGCATGTAGCCACTTTCAATTGCTGTCATTTAGTGCAAACCTTTTAAAGATGCGGGCGTGCGAAGGCTTTTAATTGTAAGTTGCAGCTTGAATCTTGCCTTGCAGAAGTAAACACATGTATGATCAGTTTGAAGGTTTGTAATGGGCAACAGATTGATAGGCAACAATTTGTGGCTTACATACTTGTTCTGCTAAACAGTATTGCTGCGTAGTCTTATTTTTGGCAGCTTCCTTAAGGTCTTCTTCCACCTCTGTTCCCACATTGTGTGCTTAGTGCTTGTGTTTCTCCATTTTATTCTATTTTGAATCTGCTAAGTGCACACAACAGTAACCCAAGCCAGCAACTTTTTCCAGCCATGCAGCTCCGCTGTTTTTTGGAGAGGATGTCCTGGAGGACCATCAGGGCAATTCTCCGTACACCAGTGCCTTCACTTTGCCAGCCAGTGAACAGAGATTCACCACTCCACTGATTGCCCACAAATTCTGTTTCCTGCCTCATTTTTATTTTGGGTGCCATTGATTTTAGACAGCCATTTTTGCCCCATAGAGCTTTTGTAAATGTTGAAAAACAAATCTGAAATATTTACAACCTTTTCAAAGGCTAGAATAATTGTTTCCTCCATTTCTTGTAGCCAAATCTCTTCAAATTTTAGCAATAGCCCTTTAACGAATGCTGGCATACAATTTCCTGTCTCCATCTCTACCTCTTTAGTGATCTCTCATCACTAGGCCCAATATGGAACAGGAGCTTACCCTGAATAATTGGGTCTGAAATACCTGGAAAGCCAATTCAACAGGAAATGAGCAAGACTTAAGCCATTTAATAATGGGCAAGAAATTCCAAAATGCAACACCGCCGGATTGCTGCCCAAAAAACGCTAAGATTATTAAATTAACGCTGGCGAACAATTGGTGAGAAAAAGGAAAAAATGGGTCTTGCATGCGGATTCTCGGCGGTAAACGCGATCCTGGGCAAATTGGGCAGTAGTTACTCAAAATTTAGTCCGAGGCTGCGGGTTGGGCCTAGGGAGGGGGAAAACAAAAAAATATTTTTCCAAAATATAAAAAGTCAGAAAACATTCTTGGGACCCTTTTCCACTTAATCGCTGTACAATAATTTTTTTTAAAACTTCAACTCACTTTTCTTTGCAGGCTTCATACCTACCACCCAGCTCCGGCTGGTTTCTTGTGGCCGTTTTTTTTCTACTCACATATGGGTCACCGCTGTGACCAAACATAGGCAGTAGCGTTATTTTCGGCGGTGCACGCCAGTGGTCCACTCCCCAGCGGTATTTCGAGACCGCTGGCGGAACTCTTTGAAGAAATTCCCGCCGGGTGGTTTTTCTCCGAAAACGAAGAATGCCGCAGAGAAACCGGGTGGAAATGATGCTGAAATTCTAGCCCCATATGATTTCCTATGATGTGTCAAATGAAAGCTCCTTGTTTCATCTAGGGGGTTTTAAAGAGCAATAGGCCTTTTATTTCTCTATTTTATTCTATTTTGAATTTGTCAAAAATTACTTCACTGCTGGGGAATATCAACGGATTGACTTCTAAGTTTTAATCATATTAAAATAAAAATTAAATGTCATAATGGGATGTGGGCTATCATCCCTGATTGCCTGAGATCAAAAACTTGGGGGGTGTGGGGATGCCAAGTAGAGCTCAGATGCTTCCCCACCCCAGGAAGGAAAGAAAATATAAAGACCAGCAGTCCTACACTACTCTCTTGTATGCCCTAGTTAACATCAGTGGTGGCCTGAGAGCATGTTTCCACTCTGCCTTCTCAGCTGGAAAAACTGAATGGCATGGAAATGTGCATGATATGGACATCAAATTATTCCTCCCCAAGCAAAAGATGAAAACAAGATGCCTTTTGCTGCTTTGAACCTCTTATGGCTGAAATCAAAACCCAAAGACGTTGGTGTTTTTTTATTTGGGGTGGGGATCTTGGTATTTTCCAATGCTGCCTGTATGAACTCCGAGTATAGGGCAGTATTTTAAGTGTTTTATATTTAAATTTCTTTTGTTTTCACTACACAATAGCACAAATGGACTCCAGGATTGAAAGCAATGCAACATTTAATTCACGAGAGATGGATAAGCAAACTGGGTCTGAGATTCTCTCTCACCCTCTCCACAGCTTTCACAAAAACTCTGGAGATGATGTACAGCCTAAGATGCATTTGCCCAAGGAGGATGCCCTTGTAGAATCTGCAAGCCAAGATAAGCCGGAGAAGACAGTAGCTCTGAAGCTGGAGGAAACAACAATTCCGAAGCTAGAGCCTAATGATATTGACTATTACGAAACTTTCACAGAATCTGCTGTTGATGCACAGGAGCTCCCCAAACAGGAAACCTACACAAGCGATGCTTTAGCATTTGCTAACCCTCCAGTGCAACCCATGAAACCCATCCACTTTGATGATAAATTGATGTTAACATCTTTTGTAATAGCTGGTGGGGGTCAGGATGGTTCACTAGACAGATGGAAAATAAAGCCTCCAACTTGTTGCACCCAGTGTTTTCGACATGCTGAGTCAAGAAACAGGCGACAGTTTTAAATTGTCCACTTGCACACAAACACTGCAGACTGTCTACGTCACCTCATGATGTGGGTACTACATGGAGGCTTGTGACAACATCGGCATCAGCCTTCTTTAGATGTGTTCAATAAAGTGAAAGCATGCACCACTTGTGTTTCTTTTTCTAGTGTAATCAGTAAGATGTGACTTGAAAAATTTGAATCAAATGTTGAGATCAGTACAAATCTAGCACACTTCAGGAACTCTGAAATCAATCCAAAGTTGGCACGGTTTGGGCTCTGATTTAAGTTTATTTGGAATTTGCTAGCTTTTCTTAAAGGGGATCCTCAGAACCATCTGCTGTCTTAAAACGTGAAAAATGTTATTTGCTTACTCACAAAATCTTCTGCCAAATGTTCTAAACTGCATGCTGTTGGATCTTTGGAGAAAGCCAGCTCTCAGCTTTGCATATTTTCACAATTAGGAGGAGTGATATTGCTGCCTCCTGCAATACATTCTGGTAAATGGTGCATCAGTATCACTCATAAAAAATGAATAAATATCTCTGTTTTTATGAACCAGTATTTTGTGAAAAATTGAAGAACAGCAACTGCATACAAACCTGCCACATTGATGCTACCCTACCCACAATATTCTGCAGGGAAGACCAGCAACTGTCATTCTGAAAGCTCACAACGGCGCGTCATTAGAATAATGTATAGCAGAAAAGCACTTTTGGAGGCAAGCTCATGTCAGACGTGTGAAAAACCATCACCATGCTCAAGAGTTTCCAAAATGAACCACAGAAAAATTCATGTAACTGGTGTTTCCATTTGCCTGATAATGATTACATAAAAACATAAGAAATAGGAGCAGGAGTAGATCATTTGGCCCCTCGAGCCTGCTCCACCATTTAATAAGACCATGGCTGATCTGATCATGGACTCAGCTCCACTTCCCTCCCTGCTCCCCATAACCCTTTATTCCCTTGATTTTGAAGAAAAAATATCTGGCCTTTCCCCATAAAAGTAAATCAAGCAAATCTCCAGAATATCTTTGCAATGTTATATAATGCATAATTTATCTTTGACCAGTTGCCATCTTAGCATGCCATTTTCTCCAAAGTTTGTTGATCTTGCTCAACTCTATTGTTACTTTTGGCTTTTGTATTAATTTCAATTTCAAATGGAACTATGCAATCATTACTGGAACCCAGGTCCTCACTTACTGTTTGATCTGGTGGATTGCTAAATACTAAATGTAATAGAGGATTGTATACTTGCTTCAAATTCTGTGTTAAGAAGTAAATACCTTTATTATAGAACATGTCTCAAGTGGCTTTACAGAGAAGGGAGATAAATAATAGATAAGCCATGAGGGAAGAGTTAGGAGAAAGGACGGGTTTTGAGAAGGATTGTCAGAGAGTGGGGCTAAGGCACCTGAAGGTCAATGACAGACCAAAGATGTAGGAGTCAAAGGATGGGGGTGTGCGACCAGATTTAAGGCCAGAGAACGAGGCAGTGGAGGGAGTTAGAGGAACTTGGCTTTACCGGGTTTCTGCCCTATTAAAGTTAACCTGAAATGGGGATCGGGTGACAGTTCTCTTCCCTGCGTAAATCTCAAACCAACATGCTGGGGCATTCCTGGGCTACCCAGAACACCACTGTCATGTACAGTGGTTCCTCCACTTGCTGAGGGCATACATCCTTTCTGTTGAGGCCTGCAGTACAAAAGACGAACAATTAATGCCAGAAGGATTGATTACTGTTGGAAGAGGGTTCAAAGAGTGGAAAACATACATTTTTACCTTGCTCTTCGACCTGATAAGAACATTGGGCTCTCCGCCCCCCAGTGGCCGGATGCACCTTTACAGGCGTGAGCCACCCATCCCAATCATTCTACAGGTGTCAAAATGTCTGGAGGTTATACTCATTGATTGTTCCGATGAAATTGTTTACTTTTTCTATAGAAAATTAGCAGCTTCACAGTTCTGTGTTCATAGGATGTGTGCATTGATGGCAAGGCCAGCATTTACTGCCCATCCCCAATTGCCCTCGAGAAGATGGTGGGAGGTAGATTTAAGGCCAGAGAACGAGGTGGTGGAGAGAGTTCTTGAACTGCTGTAGTGTGTTTTTTTCCCCAAAATATAGTTTATTCATATAAAATTTTCACAATACATTGGAAAATAGCTCAGTACCGTGCGGTCAGCAATTCCATACAATTCGTTTGGATGCTGACAGCAGTTCCATACAAGGTTGCATTTCATTTCAAGGTACAGTTTAGTATAATCCGTAAATCACGTTACATGTAGTACTGTGCAAATGAGAGTATTACATGGAGCAGATGAGAACAGGTTTACATTAGATTCCAGGATACATTTCAATACGATCACGAATCACGTTACATGTAGCACTATGCAGATGAATGCAGTACACGGACCGGATGGGGGATACATTTACATTTCTTTACAAGTTACTAAACAGTGCAGAGACTTTCATTATACATGGCACAACACAAGTGCTTTTCAGTACATGGTGCTCTTATGTATACAAGCAGATTAACCCCAAGAGGGGTCTGATTCCATCTCCTGGGTTTACCATAGCAAAAGGGCCTTAAACTGTGGCTCTTCCCCATTGTGCCTTTGCGGCGGCTGCACCAATCTTTAGTGCGTCCCTCAGCACGTACTCCTGGACCTTGGATTGCGCCAGTCTGCAACACTCGGCCGTGGATATCTCCTTGCTCTGGAAGACCAGCAAGTTTCGGGAAGACCAAAGTGTGTCTTTCACCGAGTTGATGGCTCTACAGCAGCAGATGATGTCTGTCTTGGTGTGCGTCCCTGGGAACAGTCTGCAGAGCACAGAGTCCTGTGTTACAGAGCTACTTGGGATGAACCTCCACAGCAACCACTGCATCTTCCAGACCTGCCTTGCAAAGGGGCAATCCCAAAGGAGATGGATGACAGTCTCGTCCGCACCACAGCCAACTTTGGGGCAGAGTGCCGTGTCTCTGAAACCCCGGCTGTACATGAAGGATCTGACGGGTAGGGCCCTTCTCACTGCCAACCAAGCTACATCTTGGTGCTTGTGTGAAAGCTCTGGCGATGAGACATTCTGCCAAACGAGTTCGACAATCTGCTCGGGGAACCGTCCGACAGGATCCATCATCTTTCGTAGGGTGTCCAGGACCTTGCATGCCGACCACTGCTTTATGGCCTTGTGGTCAAAGGTATTTTTCTTGAAAAATTTTTCCACGAAGGACAGGTGCTGAGGCATGGTCCAACTGGTTGGAGCATTCTGCGGCAGCCTGGCCAGACCCATCCTTCGCAACTGCTGTAGTGTATGTGGTGAAGGTACCCCGATAGTGCCGTTAGGGAGGGAGTTTCAGGATTTTGACCCAGTGACGATGAGGGAACAGCGATATATTTCCAAGTCAGGATGGTGTGTGACTTGGAAGAGAACTTTCAGGTGATGGTGTTCCCATGCGCCTGTTCTTGTCTTAGGCGATAGAGATCGCAGGCTTGGGACTTGCTGCTGAAGAAGCCTTGGCGAGTGGCAGTGCATCTTGGAGATGGTGCACCAGTGGTGGAGGGAGTGAAATTTTAAGGTGGTGGATGGGGTGCCAATCAAGTGGGCTGCTTTGACCTGGCTGATGTCACACTTCTTGAGTGTTTTTGGAGCTGCACTCATCCAGGCAAGTGAAGAGTATTCCATCGCACTCCTGACTTGTGCCTTGTAAATGGTGGAAAGGCTTTGGGGAGTCAGAAAGTGAGTCACTCACCACAGAATACACAGCCTCTGACCTGCTCTTGTAGCCACAGTATTTATGTGGCTGGTCGAGTTAAGTTTCTGGTCAGGGTTATAAACAGAGGGACTGGGGGGAGTGCTGTGCTGCGAGGACATGCTGGTGGAGGACCTTTGTCTTACGGATGCTTAACGTAAGGCCCATGCTTTTGTATACTTCCTGATAAAGTGGAACATCCCCACTGACACCTGGGAGTCCCTGGTCAAAGACCGCCCTAAGTGGAGGAAGTCCATCCGGGAGAGCGCTGAGCACCTCGAGTCTCATCGCCAAGAGCATGCAGAAATCAAGCGCAAGCAGCAGAAAGAGCGTGCGACAAACCTGTCCCACTCACCCTTTCCCTCAACGATTATCTGTCCCACCTGTGACGGACTGTGGTTCTCGTATTGGACTGTTCAGCCACCTAGGGACTCATTTTTAAGAGTGGAAACAAGTCTTCCTCAATTCCGAGGGACTGCCTATGATTGAAAATGAATGAACAGAGGGAGAATCAAGTAATCAGATTTTCAAACAGAAATTTGCTAAATCAAGCTTTGGCCAGACTCAAAAAGAAAATGGAGTTATTTGTTTAAATCAAGCTAGATGAACTACTGATGTGGGGAATTATAATGTGTTCATTATTTTGTATTATGCGAAGACAAGATGTACTGATTGAATGAAATGAGTGTTCAGAACTGTTGCTCAGTATGTTTACTTGCTGCGAAGTAAAAATGAATGATTCTAATCTGGCCTCGTCTCAATTTTTTTTCTTGATCTTCAAAATGATTGCAGTGGCACATGCAAAAGACATGAATATCAAGTTCAGGTCACAACATAAATACAACGCACTCAGACTGCTTAAAGGAATGACAAGCACCGATGTACCAAAGAGAATATCCTAAACTTGTAATGATATTTTAAAATAAGGCAGGGTGATGAAACCAAAAATATAAACAAGTGCAAACTAAATTTGGACTAGAATCTCTTCATGCAAAGGATAACAAGTGTCTGGAATAATCCTGCTGTGCTGGGTAGTATAGATGTAAACAGGTTAAAAGCACAGGGTAGGCTGGGATGGTTTGAATAGAAAGGCGATAAGCATCAATGGGACCAATAGCCTCTTCATTGCTTTTCTTGCATTCTTAGTGCTGTTGACAACTGTATGGAGTCAAATAGCAACATATCTTTAAAGAGCAGTGCCCGTAAAGAAGGCAATCCTTTAAAACCCATTGTCACTGTGAAATATGCCTCTAAAGATTTTTGTGCTTCAGCCCCCTATGGACCAAGTCTAAGATAATTGAAATGGAAGGGCAACACTGAACACTTGTGGATTTGCTTCCTACTCTGTGTTTAGGATGTCTTAAGTGTCTTGATTATTGAGTGTCACAGAGACTCGGTTCTATCTGCTGTCACCAGGTATGTCAACTTGGAAACTTTATGTCTTGGATGTGTTTTTGAAACCATACCAAACAAAAAAAATGTGCAGGAACATTACAAGTTATTGTTTAAACAAAGCATTAGTGTAGGAAAAGGTGATAAAAGGTCATTTTATATAAAAGTAGACAGTGGGGGTTGGAGGATGTTTACTTACATTCTATTAACTCCTTTGCCTGCTGATCAGTTGGCGTGTTACGATAGTATCAGTGAAAGTTTCAATATTACTGTCATTTGTCAGGATCTGGCTGCCATGCATTGTAAACTTAGACCCTGCATACTAAAATGATATTACATAACAGTATATATTTATATAGTTCATGTATCTAATTTATTTACATTATACCAAATGCTATGTATTGATATTGTGTGTTTATGATACACAATTTTATTTTGGCCAGCTTGATTCTGATGTGTGCAAGAACTCATCACTATGCTCAAAAGAGTCTTGAAACTAAACAATTAAGAAATCCACACAAATTAATAGTTTATCTTTGCCCGTTATGGAATGCACTTGCTCCCCTTAAAGAGACACAACCCATCTGCCTAAACCCAAAGAGCTTCGATACAACTTGTCAGGATCAAGGTTCAGGTTTTGCCAAGTGTGCACAGAAATATTGCTAGAGTTTAATCAGTTAAAATCGTGCAGCATACCAGCACAGAGCAATGGCAAGCATCCTGCTACTTGTCCAACTAAGCTCATGACATCTGTTAGGGTATAGACTTGTAAGGTTATCCGGAGCCAAGTGTGAAGAATTGCAGTCCCCAGTGACAGATCTACTGTTCAGGTCTCATAATGAGCCAGATTGGCTAGTCAATGATCAAATGTGCCTTGGAATGCTACCGACTTGCCTGGCTTAAGTATCTTGATTATTGAGTGTTACAGAGACTTGGTTCTATCTGCTATCACCAGGCATGTCAACTTGGAAACTTCATTGACCCCCAAAGAGACCTACTTACCTTCCCTTCACCCAAGGAGGATAGTCACAAATTGATCATTAGACAACTGAGATCAGAGACCTTGCAAGGTAAACATTAGGTAGTACCAGGCACTTCTCACAAGTGGTACAACTCACAATAAAATATTTGTTTTGCAAATATGTGTGTCAAACTTGCCATCTGATCCTGGAGGGGAAGGTAGAAAAGGAGTCAGAGGGAAAGAAGAATGGGTGCAACCCAATAAGTTCTACTCCATAACATAACACACTGTTCAGCAGTGCATTATTGATAATGTCTTTTATATGCCCTTTTCCGTTGCTGGTCGGCAACGTGTATGTTTCTGCCATTGGAGGTTGTAGTATTGGCATCGTGTTCTGATGTGACAGGCCAGCAAGTACCCATGGGATATTTTTATTACTTTGGCAGTAAACAGATAGACTAATTGTTGGATAGTCCTCCAGATTGCCACAGGGAGATGATTGTTTTGTCAACTCACTAACTGATATTTATTTTGTACCAAAAGGAATCTTGATATGGATCTGATCTTATCATGTTAAGTAGCTTGTATGCAAACTTAGGCTGTATTGCAGAGATAGAAATGAAGACACAGAGCTGGAAACAGCCACTGTGCCCATTTAAAGGCCACCACCCCTGAAGATCAGATTCAGAGCAATGAAAATTATTTAACATGCACCTGAGCCTCTCACTTAATCAGAGCCCATTAGACCCTGTTATCCAAAGCAAACTCTACAACTCTTAAGAACTTGTTGGTTCACATCATTTGTAAAGAATGCACTTAAAATTAATTTTCAAACAGCGTCACTCAAAAATTTGTTCAAGTATATTCTCAGAACTGTAATGAATGATGGTCACAGCAGGAAGAATTGTGTTAAAGGTCTGGATCTCCTGCAACAGATGATCCTGCCCCCATATAGTGCAAATAAGCTGCAGTAAAATGAGAAAACAATAACTCAGAATCACTTAAACTAGATTCGAGGGTTGAGGAGATAGTATGTGGAACATAGATGAGCAAATAGTTGTGGTTTATTAAGAGATAGGAAATAATGTGGTAGAATTTCAACTTGATTTCAATTAAATGAAAATCAATAATGAGGATATGGGGTTGGAAGCTCAGCTTGGGGTGAATGGAATGCCAAGATTGCAAACAGTCTGGTTCAGCCTGAGGCAGTGGCCAGGAAGGAGGATGGAATCAGTGGCAAGGGTACGAGTTTGCAGGATCTAGAGACAATGGCTTTAGACTCCCCAATATTTAACTAGAGGAAATTGTGGCGCATCCACAAGGTTGAAAGAGGCAGTGGAGATGTAGAGCTGGGTGTCGTCAACAGTGGAAGCTGACCCTTTGTCCTCAAGTAATGTTACAAAGAGTCAGCATGTAGATGAGGAAGAAGAGGGGTCCAAGGAAACTCCAGCAGTAACGGTGTGGAAGAGGAAAGAGAAGCCATTATTGGAGATGCTCTGGCTATGATTGGATAGGTAAGAGTGTCATCATCATCATAGGCAGTCCCTCGGGATCAAGGATGACTTGCTTCCACACTAAAAATGAGTACTCAGGTGACTGATAAACTCATTTTAAACGGTGGAAGATGCCTGTGCATGAATTCTTTTAACATTGGATGATCGTTGCACACCAGCCACCACAGGTAAGCGTGTAACCAGGTGAAAGCAGTCCCACTGAGCTGGACGATGGAGGAGAGACATTGGAGGAAGATGGTGAGGTCAACCGTGTCAAAGACTGGCGAGGTGTGTGGGGGACCTGACCCATCCACCTCCATGGCACGAACCTGGTATTGCAGTACTTCCAGGAACGGTGCAGTGGCTCTAGGCCTTTTGGCTAAGAGCATTGGTGCAGAGTGATCCTTGACTGGTGCAGGGTAACCTCTGGCATTTGTGACTTGACAAAGAATTGGAAACGATTGGCTACGAATTTATATTTAAAAAAAAAAAGACTGGCGAGGTGGAGAAGCATGAGAAGGAATAATCCACTATGGTCGCAGCCACATAGGATGTCATTTGTGACTTTGGTTATGACAGTTTCACTGCTGTGGCTGGGGCAGAAACCTTAATGCCAAGATTCAAACAAGGATTTGTGAGAAAGATGGACATAGGAAGTGACAACACATTCAATGCCCTTGGAGAGGAAAGGGACATTGGAGATTAATTTCAAAGGATGAAAGATGTATTTATTTAGAGGCTTGTCAAATGTTTCAAGGCATTTCATAAGTAATGAATTGCTTTGAAGTGTAGTGACTGTTTTGTAGCTGAATCAACAGTTGATCTCACAAACAGCAATGAGATAAATGACAAGTTGATCCATTTTTTGCTGCTGTTGGTTGAGGGAAGTTTGTTGCCTAGTACCCCAGGAGAATTCCTTGCTCTTGTAACTAAAATGAGTATGAGAAGAAATGGAAATACACAATTTAGGCAGCAGGAACAAGGATCCAAAGAGATCTTTAAACCCCATGGGCTAGAGTTTCCTCATTTTTTTACATGCTTAACGCCCACTTAATGTCCATTTTACCATTGTAATGACATATAACGCCCATATATCGCCCATTTAGCCACAAAATGGAAACTGCCGAGCATTTTTCGGAAACTTACCGCCGAGCGTTACTTTCCCCATGTGCGTAATGCCGGGAAAAAATAATACTGCCCGCCCACTTTTTTTGGGCGGAATCATCAGAATGGGCAAAATCAAAGCCCATAATATCACCCAGCGCTACTTTCCGCACGGAATTAATGCCGAGATTCAATAATACCACCCGCCCATTTTTTTTTGTCGTACAGCACATTTGGTGAAACTAACGCCCAGGAGATCACCCGCTGTCACTTTCATCACCTCGCACACATATCGCCCACAATATCGCTCGCCCAAAAAAATGCCCAGAGAAAGTGGAACTGTTCTGAACTAAAGCCAGCAGTGTGGCTGCCATTTTTTAAATCGCAGTTCGCTTCATTCAAAAGGCTGCTTCAACTTTGGGGGAGTTTGCATTTACTCTGGAGTTCTTCTCAGGTGAAGTGACCATCTCAACAGACATATTTTCAGACTTTGGGCTATTGGGGGTTTACTCTAAGTGTATTTTAGTGAGGAAATTATTGCTTCTGATCAATCGCCATTATATTTTCATTGCAATGGGGCCAGCCATTTCTCAGCCTGCAGCGATAAATACACAGATGCTGCAGAGTGCAGATGGCTCAATGTGTGATGCACATCATTATGTCCCCAATTTAAGACATGCAAGAATGAGGAGGAGGGCCAGACCATACACACCCCGCAACTACAGCGAAAAGAGGTCTTACCTTGACGTGTCTGACCACATCTGCCTTCAGAGACTGCGCTTCCACAAGGTAGTGATCAATGAAATATGTGAGCTCATCAAGGCCACATATGCAGCCTGCCATCAGGACATTAGTGTCAGTCAAGGTCAAGGTCACCATGGCACTGTCTTTCTATGCATCTGGTTCATTTCGGGCCTCCGCAGTTGAGATTTGCCCTCTGTCTCACCATGCCACCCATCGCTGCATTAGACAGTTCACGGAGACCCTGTACGCGAGAAGGATGGACTTTATCAGCTTCCCCATGACCACGGAGGCTCAGACTGACAGGGCTGGAGCATTCTACCGCATTGCTAAGTTCCCCAGGGTGCAGGGAGCTATACAGTGCACTCACATCGCCATGCAGCCACCTTCTCAGGACCCAGAATGTTTTCATGACAGAAAAGGATTTCACTCCGTGAAGGTCCAACTAGTTGTCGACCACAACCAGATCATCATGGCAGTGAATGCCAAGTGCCAAGTGTCCAGGCACCTTCGATGAGGCTCACATCCTGTGTGAGAGCGTTGTCTCTGACATCTTTAAGAGTCAGCCACAAGAACAATGCTGGATGCTTGGTGATAACTGATTATGGCCTAGTCACCTGGCTGATGACCCCGCTGTGAGACACCCACACCGAGGCCGAGAAGTGATATAACCAGAGCCACAGAGACACACGCAATGTGGTCCAGGAAACAATAACTGTGCTTAAGCAGCGCTTCAGATGTTTGGACCACTCAGGACAGGAGCTACAATACAATCATGAGCAAGTAGATAAATTTGTGGTCGTGTGCTCCATGCTGCACAATCAGGAGGGCAAGAATTGCCAGAAAGGACTGATGCTCCACCTCAGAAGAGAAAAGAAGAGGACGACGAGGGGCTAGGGCCAGACAATCAGGCTGGCTATACAACCATGCCCACGACCCCCTCCAGACTGCAGGAAAGGACCCCTAGTGGCTACATAGCTGCAAGACTCATACGTGAAGAGCTGATATCTGAACGATTTGCCTGAAAGAACGTTGCTGTGAATGACAATGTGACACACTGCTGTGTGTGTGTAGCTCAGACATCAATGGTGGGCATCACCTTGGTGCCAGTTAAAGTTTACGTAGATTGAAGTTAAGTTTTATTTAACCCTTTCATGTTAAGGAATCACCAGTGTGTAATGGTCCAGCTATCTGAGACAATGCGCAACAAGGTTATGTTCAATAAAAAAAATTTTATACCAACATTGGTCTGAAATCATAAGTATCACAGGCAAAAACACCCAACCCCCGCCCACACCCCATTTTTTCCACTTTTGACATCAATCAAATGTTCAACATGTCCAGCAACACAGAACACAAATGTAAAGCAGGAGGGTGGTCCCCTCCCCCCATACATTACAACAAATTGTATACACCGAGATGGAGATAGAACACAGCCATCACTTGCAGACTTGCACCTCACATTCCTTCCCTCCTCCCTTTCTTCTCACCACCTCTACCTCTTCCCCTCCTCGCTCCAAGGCGCCTGGCCGAGGAGCTCCTCAGGCAGTGCCTCGTTGGGGGGGATGATGGCAGAGGCAGTGGTTGCATGGGTACGGGAATGGAGGGGTGCCAAGGGGGCAACATTCTCTGATGCAGAAGCAGGATCTTGGACCTTGCTCTCATCTGTCGCTCGCAGTGGTGGTGCGGAACCTAGGGGTGGAATGCCACACTCTCGGACCACTGGGAGGCCTGTGCTACTGCATCCAGGACCTCCGCCATCCGTGGAATGTACTCAGTCATGGTGGCCAACTGTCGGGATATGCCCCCAATACTTTGATGAGCTGGTCACCAATGTCTACAGTCCTCCTGGACAACTGTACCATCTCTCCGCTCTCATGTGGTGCTCGTGGACAAGACCTGCCGCATCCACGAGGCCTCCGCAGGGTTGGCGCCATCCTGGGGATAAATGAGGTGCCCTGTGGCGAGGTACTTGGGGCCGGTACCTCCAGAGTGGATGTGGGAATAACCGGAGGACCACTAGATAGCCTTGTTGTTAAATGGCTTCTGGAACGTGGCGCTGCAGGTTCCTTGAAGTCAGCACTCTCCTCCGTGGAGAACAGACCCAGCGGATTGACGGGTGAGAATCGGAGCTCCTCAGCACCAGATGTAGGATCGTCCGGAGAGCCGGGCTCCGTGCCCCCACCTTCTGGCCTCTGTGGTCTTGCCTTGGGATGCGCTGCTGGCTGAGCTGCAAAACACAAATGAGGTTATTGGAGGAGAAGTGGGTGCTAGGTCACAAGGTGAGTCCAGCACTACACACAGCATATGCACGACAAAAGCACCACTGCTATCAAGATCATCACAGACATCATATTTCATGACCATCAATGCATTTGCATTGCAATGATTTTCATTAGGCCAGCATTATTTCTAGAACAGTTTTAGAAATCATCTTTTATATATGATTGTTCGGATATGAACGGGTGTGGCATCTATTGACTTTACATCACACAATGGTGTAAGCTTTACTCATGTGGCATCACTTCAGGGTCTGCAGATGCTTCCGTGGCTGTCCAGGTGGGCTTCCCCACGAGTGCGAGCACCCGCTCCTCCGTCTCAGTGATGTCGCTGGGGACTGGTGGCCCGCCACCCGTTCGCCTCTGCATAGACCTCATCGTCGATAGCTTCTTCTGTAAAAGGTAACAGGACAACATGGCATGAGATCATTGAGACTGATATAACACATAACCGACATCATGCCTAGTATGATAATTATCATTCTTTACCTAAAAATGTGCACCATAACCGCAGGCTCTGAGTAAAACATTCCCGGTAAAAGTGAAAGCCTTCACATTTGCTGATAGTCACTCATGACTGTTACAAATCAAATTATATAAATACATAAGTACATGTAAATAAATTTAATACTTACTCTTGCAGATCCCGCAAGGTCGTTCAATTGTTTGCGGCATTGGTTGCCCTCACACACCTTGTTGGTTGCCGACGAGACCACCTCTGCTATCTAGGCCCTTATCTTCTGGTAGGCCTTTGGGGTGGGTTTCCCACGCCCTCCCTGTGTCAAATCACCCCAGCGTAACTCGACCTCCTGCAGGAGGGGAGGCATTTGCCTCGTCTGAGAACCTCCTCGCTCTTTTACGCTCTCCAATGTGCTCCTCTCCCACCTCACTGCTCTCTCCAGCGTCAGTCTCCATAGCGTACTGTGATGCCTCTTCCTCTCCCTCTATTATATGCCAAATTCGGGCAAATATGTGGCTGGTAACAACTAATTTTTGTTTCCCTATTTGCTGTAAAGCTCGAAAGCCTCTTTCTTCCCAAAGCATCCACACCACACCCACACGCGCCTTTAGTCCCTCTCAGCTCCCTCTCTCTCTGTCTTCTCTTCTGCGCATGTCATGATGACCCTTGATCTCCTGAATCGCGGGAATCGAGCTTTGCCATGCCATTGCTAAGGACGGCGACACTTTACGGCAGAAGGTCAGCGAGATTTAACGCTCCCGCTCATTTCATATCGCTCGGTGTAATGCCCAATTTCTAAAATGGAGACTCGATGCTTTGAGAATGGGTGAGAAGCCAGCGATATGAAAACCCATTATTACCGCTCACGCCGGAAATAACGCCCATCTTTGGGCGGTAAGCACAAAAGTGTAAAATCTAGCACCATATATTGTAAACAGAAGGTGACAGGTCATTTCAAGAGGTCTTGAGTTCAAATCCCACCATGGCAAATTGTGAAACTGAATTTCACAAAATCATACAAAATAAAATTTATGGGATCCTAGTTCACTAATGTCCTTCCGAGAATGGAACCTACTCTACATGTGACTTCAGTCACATAGGCAAAGGTGTGGCGAACGAGGGTACGGGGCCCAGAAGAGCCGAGGGCCCAGGGACACTGCAATATGTGTGCGCACTAGGTCCGTGCAGCAGAGCAGGTCTCCAGTCATCCTTGTTTATCCTTGGATAAAGGCCTAGCTCTATCGAGCCCGTGTGGTGGCTGATGTGCAACGGTCACCACACATTAAAAAATCCACGCACAGGCAACTTCCACCCCCTCAACTGGAGTTCAGGACTGGAACATCGGATCCTTCATTGAAACATCTGTGAACTCTCGTGGAAGCAAGTCATCCTCGTTCGAGGGACCGCCTATGATGACTTGGTTGAAATCTAATGCCCATTGAAATGGCCTAGCAAGCGCCTAGTTGTAAATAATCACTACAAAATTCAAAAATAAGGAATGAATTAGATAGACCTATAGACAATGACCCAGTCATCCTATCTGGACAAAGCTTAGGCAATTTTAACCCTGTCGGCCCTGTTGGCAATAAGGCAGTGCTGCAAGTTTCTTAACCCACACCAATTCCTGCTCACCCATCACACCTGTGTTCGCTGACCTACAGAGGCTCTCGATCCACCAATGCTTACAATTTAAAATGCTTATCCTCATATTTAAATTCCTTCATGACCTTG
The DNA here is from genome assembly GCF_044704955.1 of Pristiophorus japonicus. NCBI lineage: Eukaryota > Metazoa > Chordata > Chondrichthyes > Pristiophoridae > Pristiophorus > Pristiophorus japonicus. Next base: position 73,528,246 of record NC_091980.1, on the reverse strand, counting down.
TCCCACCCTATCTTTGTAACCTCCAACAGCACTACAAGACTTCAAGAACTTGGCGTTCCTCCAACTTTAGCCTCTTGTGCAAAGTGCTCCCCACTTACATTCGGGAACTGGTTTTCAAATTAGGGGAACTGGTTGCTTGACTAGTCCCATTGACTAGTCAAGCAACAACCATATCTATCAATCAACGTCCCAGACTCCTCCATCAACATCCCTGGGTATGTCTTGTCCCATCTTTAGGGTGGTCTCACCAAAGGTGGGGCACAGTGGTTGTTAGTTGAGTAGCAGTAGCCCTTTAAGTTCTCAACATTAACTCTGGGTCCCATGAAGCCTCATGGCTTTAGATCAAATAGCATCAAGGAAACCTCCTGCTGATCACCACCTACTGTCCCCCTTAACTGATGGATCAGTACTTCTCCATAATGAACATCACTTGAGCGAAGCAAGGGCACAGAATTTACGCTGGGTGTTCACTGAGTGACTTGTGACAAGCTGGCCGATTCCTAAAGGGCATGCTTCCCAAACTGGGTGAGGAAAGAAACACAAGAAAGAATCCACTTAATCTCATCCTCAACAATCTACCTGTTGCAGACACATCTGTCTATGGTAGCATTGGTAAGAGTCCTTGTGAAGACAAAGTCTCATCTTTGCAATGAAGGCACTCTCCATTGGGTTGTGTGGCACCACCGCCATGTTAAGTGGGATAAAGTAAAGACAGATCTAGCATCTATGAAGCACTGTGGGCAATCAGCAGCACCACAATCTGTAATTTCATGGCCTGGCACAACCTTCAGTCCTTGATCACTATAAAGCTAAGAAACCTACCTTGATTCAATGGGATTGTAGAAGGCCATGCCAGGAGCAGCACTAGGCACACATTAGAATGAGGTACCAACCTAGTGAAGGAACTACATCGGGCTGCATGCATTTAAATAGCAAAAGCAGCAAGCTATAGATAGAGCTAACTAGTCTCACAAGCAATGGAAAAGAATAAGTTACCTTGTCCTACCACACAAAAATTGTGATGGGTAACTGGGCAACTAACAGGAAGAGGAGAGTCTATGAACGTTCCAATTCTCAACCATAATTGTACCCAGCATGTGAGTACATGAGCCAGGCAAAAGTGTTTGGAAGCATTTTCAGCCAAATGTACCAAGTGGACAATCGACTTCCTCCAGAGGTCCCCACCCTTATAGATTCCAGTGTTCAGCCAATTCAATTCACTCCATGTAACATTAAGAAGGTGCTGACTGCACTGGGCACAACAAAGACTATGGGCTTGAACCTCCACTTTTGTGCTTATCGCCCAAAAATAGGTGTTATTTCCGGCGTGGGCGTTAAAAAAGGGTTTTCTGATTGCCGGCTTCTCACCCATTCTCAAAACACCTAGCTTACATTTTTGAAAATGGGCGTTACTGCGAGTGATATCAAATGGACGGTAGCGTAAAATTTTTTGACCTTCTGCCGTAACGTGCGCCATCCTTAGCAATGGCATGGCAACGCTCGATTCCCACAATTCAGGAGGTCAAGGGTCATCATGACATGTGCAGAAGAGGAGACAGAGAGAGAGGGAGCTCAGAGACACTGAAAGCGTGTGTGGCTCTGGTGTGTGCTTGTCTGGCTGTTGTGGGAGGCACGACGGAGATTCACCAGTAGCAAAAAGCCTACTAAGAACCAAGAACATAGTTGGCACCGAGTTTATGTCCAACAAATAAGATATAACATGGAAAGGATGGAGGAGGCCCTGGAGCTGGTAGCCAGGAACACTGGTGGCAGAGGGCTCCCAGTGGTCCCGGAGTGCCGCACTGCACCCCAAGGTGACGCACCCCCATTGTCAACCACACATGAGAACCAGCAGCAACATCTTGCTTCTGGCTCGGAGCACATTCCCACCTTGGGACCGTCCTCTCCCGTATCTGGCCCAGCAGCGCTTCAGCCGTCACTACCTCCCCGCGCCCCCCACCCCACCCCGCCCCCAATAAAGCATCGCCTGAAGGGAGGAGAAGTGGGAAGATGGGGTGGTGGGGGGAAGTGTTGGTTTGTACAGAAATACTGATGATTTCAGACTAATGTTTGGTTTAAATGTTTTTTATTTAACAAAACCTTGTAGCACATTGGCTCAGATAGCTGTACCATTACACGCTGGTAATTCCTTAACATCAAAGGGTATAATCACACTTAACTTCAATCAACTTAAACTTTAACTGTCACCAAGATGATGCCCACCATTGATGTATCACCTGCACACCCAGCATTGTGTCAGCCTTATAAATAACATCAACGTTCTTTCAGGCAAAGCGATTATTGATAAGCTCCTGACGTAAGACTTTTGCAGCTATCATGCCACCATGGGCCCTTTCATGCAGTCTACAGGGGGGTGGGGGCATGGCTTCAGCATCAGCCTGATTGTCTGGCCCGATGTCAGCATCCGGCTTCTCGTCCTCCTCTTCCTCTCTCTGGTGAGGTGGACTGTCAGACTCATCAGGCAATTCTAGTCCCCTCCTGATAGCCAAGTTGTGTAGCATGGAGCACACCACCACGAATTGAGCTATCTGTCCAGAGTGGTATTGGAGCTCGCCTCCTGAGTGGTCCAGGCATCTAAAGCGCTGCTTCAGCACTCCAATGCTTTTCTCCATGATATTGCAAGTTGCTCTGTGGCTCTCGTTGTATCGCCTCTTGGCTTCGGTGTGGGTGTCACACAGAGGGGTCATCAGCCAGGTGGCGAGCCCATATCCTTTGTCCCCAAGCATCCAGAATTGACCTTGTGGCTCATTGTTAAACAAGTCAGATACAGTGCTCTCATGCAGGATGTAAGCATCATGGATGCTGCCCGGAAATTGAACATTCACAGCCAGTATAATTTGCTGGTGGTCGACAACCAGTTGGACATTCAGGGAGTGGAATCCCTTGCAGTTCCTGAAAACCTCAGCATCCTGAAAAGGTGCCCGCATAGCGATGCAGGCACAGTCTATTGCTCCCTGCACCTTGGGGAAGTTTGCAATTCTGGAGAATCTGAGAGCCCTTTCACTCTGTGCCTTCCTGGTCATAGGAAAGCTGATCAAGTCCCTCCTGCGTGCGTACAGGGCTTCAGTGACTTGTCTAATGCAGTGGTGTGGCATGCTGAGAAAGTCCGCAAATGTCGCCAGCTGTGGCCTGAAAAGAACCTGAGGAGTAGAACGACAGTGCCACGGTGACTTTGACCTAGACGGTCAGTGCAGTTCTGATGGTGCTGGCAGGCTGCAGATCTGCCCTTATCAGCTGGCATACCTCAGTGATAACCTCTTTGTGGAAGCGTAGTCTCCGAAGGCAGGTGGTGTCGGGCAAGTCGAGGTAAGAATGCTTCTCCCTGTACTTGCGGGGGATGTAATGTCTGGTCCTACTCATCTGTCTGTCACTTCGTACATTGGGCACATAATGCAGTGGAGTGTTCCTTCGGCGATGTCGAGTCTGCTGCATGTATTTGGTCACCAAGAGAGGGTGAGAAAGGACAGGTCCCATTCCAGTAGCTCTCTGTTTGCCACCGATTGCTCACAAACAAGGAATGTCCCGACGAACACACCTCTTCAATTCCAATCGGTCACAGTATGGTCAAGATGTTTTACAGATGTTCACATCAACTCCAATGACCGGCAGAGTACATCCGAACTCCGCTGAGGTTGAAGCACAGCAGCCTTTTAAAGGACATGACATGTGATCTACAACATGACGTCCATAACACTGTGATACGTTCCGGTTAGTTCCACTTTTTGTGGGCGTTTTTTTGGGTGAGTGATATTGTGGGCAATATGTGTGCAAGGTGGTGAAATTGACGATGGGTGATCTCCATGGCTGCTAGTTTGAGTAAATATGCTTTTTACGACAAAAACCAGTGGGTGGGCGTTAATATTGAATCTCGGCGTTAAATCCATGCGGAACATAACACTGGGCGATATTATGTGCGTTGATTTCGCCCATTCTGCTGATTCCGCCCAAAAAAAGTGGGCGGGTGGTAATATTTTTTCTCGCCGTTAAGCACATGGGGAAAGTAACGCTCGCCGATAAATTTCTGAAAAGTGCCCGCCAGTTTCCATTTTGTGCCAAATGGGCAATATATGGGCGTTATACGTCATTTCAGCGGTAAAATACCCCTAACCAAGTTGTTCTGGTGTGGCTAAGACAGTGACATCTGTGAAAGAGTGCCTAGTTATCTCCTATCCACAAAAAATAGGATAAATATAATAATGCCAATTAACACCCTATCAACCTCCTCACAATCAGTAAGATGATGGAAGGAGTCATCAATAGTGCTATCAAGCAACACCTACTTACCAATAACCTGCTCACCCGTAACTTGCTCACCAATGCTCAATTTGGGTTCCACTGGAGCTTTTCAGTTCTAGACCTCTCATTACAACCTTGATTCAGACATGGAGTGGAAAAGCTTGTATTCAATTTTTCCAAACCTTTCATAATTTTAAACATTTCTATCATATTTTCTCTCAGCCTTTTCTTTTCTAGAAGCTAAAGAGCCTCCAAGGTGGCCAAGCTGGGGTCTTAAGTTGGAATGCTGGTTTAGCCCACATTTAGCACAAGATGCCATCTTGGCAAAGGAGTTGAAGCCAGCACTAGACATGGCCACCCAGAGGCTTGTTGAACAGCTGATTGCCATTTATAATGCCACTAAAGAGGCTGCATGATATTTTTGTGGCTAGCGCTTCAACCAACGCCCTCTCCTAACAGCGACCAGCTGTTTAGGAGTAAACACGGTGTAGATGTCAATTTAAAGCTCTACTTAAATGGATACACAACATTTCATGTTCATTGCTGCTGGAACTGTAAAGAGGACCTCTGAAACATATCGGGAGACTTTCTGGGAAACTTTGTCAAGACTTCACCAACACCCTAGCAACATTTATTCTGGAAATTCTCTGAGGACTTCACATCAAAAGAGTAAGTGCAGTGCTACACTATCTTATTGGACACATTATAGGAGTCACCAGGACAAAAGGAGTACAAAAGCAAAATATTGTGGATGCTGGAATCTGAAATAAAAAACAGAGAATGCTGGAAGTTTCAGCGGATCGACGACCCTTCTTTTAATTTTAGGTCATCGACCCTTCGTCAGAACTGCCAAATGTTCAAAAAGAGCACATTCTTAAGCACTGAAGGGGGGAGGGGAAGAAAGAACAAAAGGAAAGGTCTGTGATAGGGTGAAAGGCAGGAGAGATTAAAGAGACAAAAGGGATGATGGCCGAATTGAAATGGTAATGACAGAAGCGTTGTCGACCTGAAACATTAACTCTATTTTTCTCTCCAGAGATGCTGCCTGACCCACTGAGATTTTCAGCATTCTTTGTTTTTATATTTAGGACAAAAGGAGTGCTTGGTCATGGGCATCTTGCTAGGGGTCTCCCTTGGTCTGGACGGAAAATGGGAGGAGGACAGGAGGCACAGTAGCACCAGCTGCTACAGGAGAGAGGGACAGGAGGGCGAGGTGGCATCCTTCCTCCCTGCGGGTACAGGACATCTCTCCTCCTCCTCTGGACCTCCTCCACCAGGACCTCCAGTGCTGCATCCGAGAACCTGTGCACCCTCTCACTCAGTCCCTGAACCATTCTGCAATGTGCCAGTGTGTGCCAGCGAGAGCACTCCACACTGTAATGTATGCACCTGTGAGTATGCTCACAGGTTTGTAGAGCTGTTGTCCATCTTGCCGTCCAGAGGAGGTGGGGGTCCCCAATGGAGGGCTTTCTACGCGGGAGTCCTCCCACTATTTAACGGGGACATGGCCTGGAATTTGGTGCACGGAGCAGTCCCGTGCAATAAATTTTTAAGTCATTTCATGGGCTCCCAGGCCGCCTGCAATTTCTGCGGTCTGGAGGAGTCCGTGTTCCATGTTTTTATTGAATGCACGAGGTTGCAGCCCCTGTTCCATTATTTAAAGGGGCTGTTCCTCAATTTCTGGCTGCACTTCAGTCCCATACTCCTGATCTTTGGGCACTCTGTGCGGAGGGGAGCGGGTAGGTCCGAGGGCCTCCTTGTAGGACTGCTCCTGGGCACGGCCAAGGGTGCCATCAGCCGGTCCAGGCAGCGGGCGGTCGAGGGGGTCATTCAGCCTGACTGCCTGCCTCTCTTCTGCGCCTACATCCAGGCCAGGGTGTCCTTGGAGATGGAGCACGTGGTGTCCACCGGTACGCTCGTGGCCTTCCGTGAGAGGTGGGCGCCGGAGGGACTGGAGTGCATCATCATCCCCGGCAACCAAATTTTAATTTGATTTTATATGTTTTAAAGTTTAATTTGTTTTAATTGCCGGTTTTTATAGGGGGAACTTGTAAAATGTATGATTTTAGTGCCCAAAAAAACCAAAAAAACAACAAAAAAACAACAAAAAAAAAGAAAAAAAAAGGGCATGTGAAAAATGTTTGGAGTGTCCTGCAGATCGGTGGGCACTTGATTTAAATGTTTTATTTTGTCTCCTTTAAAAGAGTTGTAGAGCTGTTGTCCATCTTGCCGTCTGGAGGAGGTGGGGGTCCCCAATGGAGTGCACTCTACGCGAGAGTCCTTCCACTATTTATCGGGGACTTGGCCTGGAGGGTGATGCACGGAGCAGTCCCGTGCAGCAAATTTTTAAGTCGGTTCACGGGCTCCCAGGCCACCTGCAATTTCTGCAGTCTGGAAGAGTCTGTGTTTCATGTTTTTATTGAATGTGCGAGGTTGCAGCCCCTGTTCCATTATTTAAAGGGGTTGCTCCTCAATTTCTGGTTGCACTTCAGTCCCACACTCCTGATCTTTGGGCACACTGTGCGGAGGGGAGCGGGTAGGTCCGAGGGCCTCCTCATAGGACTGTTCCTGGGCACGGCCAAGGGTGCCATCAGCCGGTCCAGGCAGCGGGCGGTTGAGGAATCATTCAGCCCGACTGCCTGCCTCTCTTCCGCGCTTACATCCGAGCCAAGGTGTCCCTGGAGATGAAGCACACGGTGTCCACCAGTATGCTCGCGGCCTTCCGCGAGCGTACTGGTGGGCGCCGGAGAGACTGGAGTGCATCATCACCCCCGGCAACCAAATTTTAATTTGATTTTACATGTTTTAAAGTTTAATTTGTTTTATTGCCAGGTTTTAGTGTCCCCGCAGTTAGGGATACTTCTATAATTTGCCTCTCGGTGCCCTAAAAAAAAACCCAAAAAAAAAAAAAAAAAAAAAAAGGGCACTTGAAAAGTGTTTGGAGTGTTCCCCCCCCCCCCCCCCGCCTCTTTAAAAAGGAGGCACTTTGATTTAATTTGTTAATTTGTTTTCAACAAAAAGAGTTGCAGAGCTGTTGTCCATCTTGCCGTCCAGAGGAGGTGTGGGTCCCCAATGGAGGGCTCACTACGCGGGAGTCCTCCCATTCTTTATTGGGGACTTGGCCTGGAGGGTGTTTCACAGGCAATAAGTTTTTAAGTTGGTTCACGGACTCCCAGGCCACCTGCAATTTCTGCGGTCTGGAAGAGTCCGTGTTCCATGATTTATGGAATGTACGAGGTTGCAGTCCCTGTTCCATTATTTGAAGGGGCTGCTGTTCAAATTCTGGTTGCACTTCAGTCCCACACTCCTAATCTTTGGACACCCTGTGTGGAGGGGAGCGGGTAGATCAGAGGGCCTCCTCGTGGGACTGCTCCTGGGCATGGCCAAGGGGGCCATCAGCCGGTCCAGGCAGCGGGTGGTCGAGGAGTCGTTCAGCCCGACTGCCTGCCTCTCTTCCGCGCTTACATCCGAGCCAGGGTGTCCTTGGAGATGGAGCACACGGTGTCCACCGGTACTCTCGCGGCCTTCCGCGAGAGGTGAGCGCCGGAGGGACTGGAGTGCATCATCACCCCCGGCAACCAAATTTTTATTTGATTTTAATGTCTAAAGTTGAACTTGTTTAAGTTGTCGGCTTTAGTGCCCCGCCTCCTCCTTTTATCCAGGGGGCATTTGTATAATTTATGTTTCTAGTGCCCTCAAAAAAAAAATAAGGGGCACTTGAAAAGTTTTTGGAGTGTGAACCCCCCTTTAATTAGGGACCACTTGAATACTGATACAACTCAAAATAGTTGTAGAGCTGTTGCCCATCTTGCCGTCCAGAGGAAGTGGGGGTCACCAATGGAGGACTCACTACGCGGGAGTCCTCCCTTTCTTTATTGGGGACTTGGCCTAGAGGGTGTTGCACAGGGCAGTCCAGTACAATAAGTTTTTAAGTCGGTTCATGGACTCACAGGCCACCTGCAATTTCTGCCGTCTGGAGGAGTCCATGTTCCACATTTATGTACAGTGTGTGATGTTGTAGCCCCTCTTCCATTATTTAAAGGGGCTGCTCCTCGATTTCTGTTGCACTTCAGTCCCACACTACTGATCTTTGGGCAACCGGTACGGAGGGGAGCGGACAGGTCAGAGGGCCACCTCATAGGACTGCTCCTGGGCCTGGCCAAGGTGCCCATTAACCAGTCCAGGCAGCAGGCGGTCGAGAGGGTCATTCAGCCCAACTGTCTGCCTTTCTATCATGGCTACGTTGCTGGAGATGGAGCACACGGTGTCTACTGGTACGCTCGCAGCCTTCCGCAAGAGGTGAACACCGGAGGAACTGGAGTGCATCATCAGCCCCGGCAACCAAATTTTAATTTCATTTAAGTTTCCGTTAAAGTTTTATTTTTGAATTTGTTGGTTCTAGTGCCCATGCCAAAAGGGGCCACTTGATTTAACGTTCCACTTAAAATAGTTGTAGAGCTGTTGCAGTGTGAGTAGCTTAGCCAGTCAAGTGGTGTTATAGAAACATAGAAACATAGAAAATAGGTGCAGGAGTAGGCCATTCAGCCCTTCGAGCCTGCACCACCATTCAATAAGATCATGGGCTGATCATTCACCTCAGTACCCCTTTCCTGCTTTCTCTCCATACCCCTTGATCCCTTTAGCCGTAAGGGCCATATCTAACTCTCTCTTGAATATATCCAATGAACTGGCATCAACAACTCTCCACGGTAGGGAATTCCACAGGTTAACAACTCTCTGAGTGAAGAAGTTTCTCCTCATCTTGGTCCTAAACGGCTTACCTCTTATCCTTAGACTGTGTCCCCTGGTTCTAGACTTCCCCAACATCGGGAACACTCTTCTTGTATCTAACCTGTCCAGTCCCGTCAGAATTTTATATGTTTCTATGAGATCCCCTCTCATCCTTCTAAACTCCAGTGAATACAGGCCCAGTCTATCCAGTCTCGCCTCATATGTCAGTCCTGCCATCCCGGGAATCAGTCTGGTGAACCTTCGCTGCACTTCCTCAATAGCAAGAATGTCCTTCCTCAGATTAGGAGACCAAAACTGAACACAATATTCCAGGTGAGACCTCACCAATGCCCTGTACAACTGCAGTAAGACCTCCCTGCCCCTGTACTCAAATCTCCTCGCTATGAAGGCCAACATGCCATTTGCCTTCTTCACCGCCTGCTGTACCTGCATGCCAACCTTCAATGACTGATGTACCATGACACCCAGTTCTCGTTGCACCTCCCCTTTTCCTAATCTGCCGCTATTCAGATAATAGTCTGCCTTCATGTTTTTGCCACCAAATTGGATAACCTCACATTTATCCACATTATACTGCATCTGCCATTAATTTGCCCACTCACCTAACCTGTCTAAGTCACCCTGCAGCCTCTTAGCATCCTCCTCACAGTTCACACTAGTGTCATCTGCAAACTTGGAGATATTACACTCAATTCCTTCATCCAAATCATTGATGTGTGTAGTAAATAGCTGGGGTCCCAGCACTGAGCCCTGCAGCACTCCACTAGTCACTGCCTGCCATTCTGAAAAGGATCCATTTATTCTGACTCTCTGCTTCCTATCTGCCAACCAGTTCTCTATCCATGTCAATACATTACCCCCAATACCATGTGCTTTAATTATGCACACTAATCTTTTGTGTAGGACCTTGTCAAAAGCCTTTTGAAAGTCCAAACACACCACATCCACTGGTTCTCCCTTGTCCATTCTACTAGTTACATCCTAAAAAAATTCTAGTAGATTTGTCAAGCAGAAATCCATGCTGACTTGGACCGATCCTGTCACTGCTTTCCAAATGCGCTGCTATTTCATCTTTAATTATTGATTCCAACATTTTCCCCATTATTGATGTCAGGCTAACCGATCCATAATTACCCATTTTCTCTCTCCCTCCTTTTTTAAACAGTGGTGTTACATTAGCTACCCTCCAGTCCATAGGAACTGAACCAGAGTCGATAGACTGTTGGAAAATGATCACCAATGCATCCACTATTTCTAGGGCCACTTCCTTAAGTACTCTGGGATGCAGACTATAAGGCCCTGGGGATTTATCGGCCTTCAATCCCATCAATTTCCCTAACACAATTTCCTGCCAAATAAGGATATCCTTCAGTTCCTCCTTCTCACTCGACCCTCGGTCCCCGAGTATTTCCGGAAGGTTATTTGTGTCTTCCTTCGTGAAGACAGAACCAAGTATTTGTTCAATTGGTCTGCCATTTCTTTGTTCCCCATTATAAATTCACCTGATTCTGACTGCAAGGGACCTAATGTTTGTCCTCACTAATCTTTTTCTCTTCACATATCTATCGAAGCTTTTGCAGTCAGTTTTTATGTTCCCAGCAAGTTTCCTCTCATACTCTATTTTCCCCCTCCTAATGAAACCCTTTGTCCTCCTCTGCTGAATTCTAAATTTCTCCCAGTCCTCAGGTTTGCTGCTTTTTCTGGCCAAATTATATGCGTCTTCCTTGGATTTAACACTATCCCTAATTTCCCTTGTTAGCCACGGTTGAGCCACCTTCCCCGTTTTATTTTTACTCCAGACTGGAATGTACAATTGTTGAAGTTCATCCATGTGATCTTTAAATGTTTGCCATTGCCTAGCCGCTGTCAACCCTTTAAGCATCATTTGCCAGTCTATTCTAGCTAATTCACGTCTCATACCATCGAAGTTACCTTTCCTTAAGTTCATAGAAACATAGAAACATAGAAAATAGGTGCAGGATTAGGCCATTCGGCCCTTCTAGCCTGCACCGCCATTCAATAAGTTCATGGCTGAACGCGCAACTTCAGTACCCCATTCCTGCTTTCTCGCCATACCCCTTGATCCCCCTAGTAGTAAGGACTTCATCTAACTCCTTTTTGAATATATTTAGTGAATTGGCCTCAACAACTTTCTGTGGTAGAGAATTCCACAGGTTCACCACTCTCTGGGTGAAGAAGTTTATCCTCATCTCGGTCCTAAATGGCTTACCCCTTATCCTTAGACTGTGACCCCTGGTTCTGGACTTCCCCAACATTGGGAACATTCTTCCTGCATCTAACCTGTCTCAACCCATCAGAATTTTAAACGTTTCTATGAGGTCTCCTCTCATTCTTCTGAACTCCAGTGAATACAAGCCCAGTTGATCCAGTCTTTCTTGATAGGTCAGTCCCGCCATCCCGGGAATCAGTCTGGTGAACCTTCGCTACACTCCCTCAATAGCAAGAATGCCCTTCCTCAAGTTAGGAGACCAAAACTGTACACAATACTCCAGGTGTGGCCTCACCAAGGCCCTGTACAACTGTAGCAACACCTCTCTGCCCCTGTACTCAAATCCCCTCGCTATGAAGGCCAACATGCCATTTGCTTTCTTAACCCCCTGCTGTACCTGCATGTCAACCTTCAGTGACTGGTGTTCACAAGACTCAATAAAACCCCAGTCAGTTAGGTCCAGATAATCCACGATGAGGCATGCATTTGTAAGCCTAATCGATGAACTGGTAATGTGTAGTGTGATTGTTAAACCTTTGTTAATAAACCAACTAGTTCTTAATAGCAATGTGTTGCTACGAATTCTTAAGCAAAGAACCCATGGAGCAAATACCTTACACACACCTTCAGTGGAAGTGGGTGCGTGAAGCCCACATATACTGCTCCATGAAAATTGCATCTAATCAGCACTTGAGTGCTAAACATGCAGGTTTCTGGTTTAGCTCCTCCAGGCAAGTTCAATTTATGGTAATCAGCAATTAAGACCAAAATTATGTGCTTAATCCAGACTTTCAAAAAGGCTAGTTTTATTAGCACAGAACCCATTTAGTGCCTGTTTTTACCCTTTGGCCAAAAAAATGCTTCGGCCCTAAGCTATGAAATTCCACCCCCCCCCCCCCCCCCCCACCGCCCCCCGCAAATCTCTCTGCCTCTCTATCTCTCTCTCTTTCTTTAAGTCACTCCTTAAAACTCTTAGGGCTAGAAATTCCGGCGCGCTAACTTTTGAAAAATTGTAAGTTTAGCACCAGGCGCTAATCAATCTCGATGCCTGCGAAATTCAGTCTCTGTGTTGAAAGAATAAAGGGGAGCACTAAATAAGGTGCTACTGACGTAGGTGAGTGGCCAAGGCTCCAAGCGATAACAAAAATGAGGTGTGGTATAATCGGGAGTGAGCATTGGCGAAGGCGCCTTCCAGCCATTAAATGAGAGGGTCACTGGAGTCTGCACACCAGCCCCCAATGATTCGGGGAGTGCAGACCGTCAATATGCTGTGGGACAAAATGCAAAGGCCTTTGACAGTCTGCACCACTTCGGGGAATAAGCAGCATTTATCTGGCTGCAGATATATCATGCGCTCTCTGGCATACATAAATGACCTTTGGAACGGAAGTACTGGGGTGCATCCCTTTAACTAGCGCCCCGCCAGCTGGCTTTTTCACGCCTCCGCTCCCTGGCACTGTTAGCGCAAGACTGTAAAGCGGGGGGCACTACTGAAGTTTGCAGATCGGGCGCCCAGCAAGTGATGCATACTCACTGATGTCATGATCTGCATGGTGAAAGTTGCTGAGGCGCTAAATGTTATCGGCGGTGTTACGGAGCCGGCGAATGTGCTGTGTGGCATGGCATTTGCCTGAACACCCCGTTAGCACCCCCCGGCACTAACAGGAGGTGGTAAGCAGCCAAATTTCTCACCCCCACCCCCACCCCCACACCCCCGCCCCCAAAACCTCTTTGGCCAACCTGTCCTAATATCTCCTTATGCAGCTTGGTGTCAGATTTTGTTTGATAATGGTTCACGTGAAGGGGCGTTTTACTATGTTAAAGGCGCTATATAAATGCAAGTTGTTGTTATTCCACTAATAGCAAAAGAATCTCTGCAGAAATTCCAGGCATTTGTTATTTGGATTCAATGCTAAACTAAGACCCCATTCACCTGTTGAGATGGATGTAAATGATCTCATGGAGAACACAGGACTTCTCCTATTGTTTTAGCCGACATTTATTCATCAAGCAACAACACTATGAAAACAGCTTAACTGATAATTTCTCTTATTCTGTTTGTGGGATCTTGCGTGCAATGTGGCTGCAATTTACCTACAAAACAACAGTGGCTGGGCTTCAACAGTAATCCATTATGTATGAAATTATTTGGGATATCCAGAGGAAGACAAGTGCTTTTAAAGGTAAGGTTTACTTTATTTATTGTAGTTAGACATGGAGGAGGGGTGTGAAAACTGCAACTTGCATGATACATCTGTCTCACATACAGACAGAACTTTTCAACAGCAGCTCTAACACCATTCTCCAATTGAACAATCCAACCTTTTTTTGCAGTTGTGTGATTTTTAATGCATTGTGTTAAAAATGACATTTTTTCAACATATGTAATTGTTATTTTTGGTGTTCAACAGAGTACAGGAACAATATATTCCACTAAAAGGAAAGAACAAACTAAACATTAATGAGACTTCATGGATGAGTAAAACCATAAGGAAACAATTGAGTGTAAGGAAAGAGGCATAAATTAGGTACATAGACAGCAGGAGAGTACATGATAAGGGAGAATATGAAGAGAATAGGAGAGAATTCAAAAAAACAATTAGGGAGGCAAAGAGGAACTATGAAAGTAAATTATCAAGGAACATAAAACAAAATAGTAAAATATTTTACAGGCACACCAATAAAAAAAGAAGGTTGGAATGGGAATACGGCTATCACGGCATAGACAGGATAATACCACAGGTAATGATAGAGAGATGGCAGAAATATTAAATAATTATTTTGCTGGAATATTTACCAGGGAGATAGAACAGCTGGACATGACGTTGGATGATGAGATTAGTAATGAGATAAGTGCATTTAAAATAAAAAGAGGGGATATATTAAATAAACTAAACAAACTCAAAGAGGATAAAACCCCTGGTCCAGATGGATTGCATCCATGCATTTTTTTTAAATCTAGGGAAGAGATAGCAGAGGCATTATTACATATATTTAATAATTAATTTGAAAAAGGTGTAGTGCCAGAGGACTGGCGGATAGCTAACATAATACCTACATTTAAGAAGGGTGATAGAATATGTCCAGGGAATTATATACCAATCAGCTTAACATCGGTGGTAGGAAAAATTGTTTCCCTACTAAAAGAGAAAATAGAAGAACATCTAGAAACCAAAGATTTGGGGCTAGAATTTCCTATCAGCCTGCCAGCGCCTGATTGCCACCCAAAAGACTGTTAAGATTGGGAAGATTATGGCCGGCGAAAACTTTTCCCCCAAATTTTTTAAATCTCCCGAGCGAAAAACATGGGCGTTGCACCCCCATTCTGGGCGAAAAAGTGCAACTTAGGGTCAATTGGGCCGTTCCTAAACAAAATGAACGATAAATTAAAAAATCAATAAAAATTTACCCGAGGCTGCAGGTTGGGCCTAGCAGCAGAAAAACAATAAAAATAATTTTTCAAAAAACATCACCTAAAAAATCAAACAAACATTCCCACGACCCTTTTAAACTAAACCACCATAACAGATTTTTAAAATAATTAGTAAAAAAACAATTGCTAACCTTTTTCTTGCAGAGCTACTCACCTACCGACCAACTTCGCTGATCCTTGTGGCCGATTTTTTCATACTCACCTACAGGTCACCGCTTATCCAAATATCACGCCAGAGCAATCTCAGGACGGTACACGCCGACAGTCCGTTCCCCAGCAGTACCTCGAAACCGCCAGCGTAACTCAGGTAGGGAATTTTCCGCTTACCTGATTAGCACCCACAATAGCCAATACTGCCGAGAAACCGGGAGGAGGCTCGAGTGGAGCATAAACGCTGGCATGGACTAGTTGGGCCAAATGGCCTGTTTCTGTGCCATGTATCTTATGTAATCCTATGTACTTGAGTATGCTAGGGCAAGACAAGATGGCTGTTCAAAAGGTTTGGAGGTTTGATTGGTCACTTCTGTAGTAATTGCTCCATCATGAATTCAGTGATTTGGCTGCGTGGCTTTGTGATGGTTGCTGGTTATTGATTGGTAGCTATTCTACCTATCAGCGAAAAGAGCTATTTTTAGTGGTTTTCTTTTAATCTGTGAGACATTGATTCATATTTAATCAATGAGAAGTTGAACCAATCACCATGGTTAATTTAAAAGATAGTGGGTATTTCAGTTATTTGCTATTTTTACCCTACATATAATATTGAGGTGTGATGTTTTGAGATATGACACCTTTGCGAGGTGTGATGTTACGATGCATATTAGGCACAAGACTTTTAATTATATTGGTAAACTTAAAGTTATTCACATTTTAACGGCAAACACGAAACATACATGATGACGTGACCTCCATTAGCAAAAATGAGAAAGAAAGGACATCCATTAGCAAAAATGGAACTGTGAGTACGGAACAAGAGGACAAGTGCAGAAAATTAACATATCTCAAGCTTCTAATCTTGAGATTAATAGAATATTTTTCCCCCCCACAGTTGATGCAGTATTGATAATTGCTTTTTGTAACAAAAAAGTCTGATTGAATATTGGGTTATGGATAAGCACAGACAAAAGATGATCAAATACTATATGGAACTTGATAGTTGCTGAACTGCTGTGGCAGTTGCCAATATCATCAGCTCAAGTTTCGGCCTGAGTTGCTCCTATTTTTTTGGAGCAACTAGTTTACAATGGAGCATCTTAGAAATTGCAATTCTCGACATTTAGTTTGCTCCAGTTCTAGTCAGTTAGAATAGTTTCATTTTAGAACAGAATTTTTTTTTCAAAAGGGGGCGTGTCCAGCCACTTACACCTGTTTTGCAAGTTTAGGCAGTGAAAACTTACTCCAAACTAACTTAGAATGGAGTAAGTATAGATTTTTGTACACTCAGAAAAACCTTGCCTACACTTATAAATCAGGCGTAGGGAACGAGAGATGGAGGGAAGTGTACAAACATTAAACACTTCACTTTTACAAATGAAGAGCCATCATCAATAATAAATGATAAATAAATCAATAAATCAACCAATAAATCAATCAAAAAAAATATATAAAAAAAATAAAAAATCAATCAATAAATAAAACATTATTTCTACTCACCTACTGCAGCATCAGGAGCCCTCCAACAGCGTGCTGGGATGCCCCACACCACCTCCCTCCCCCCCCCCCCCCCCCCCCCAGTGTCTCTCTCTCTCTGTCTCTGTCAGTGTCTCTCTCTCTTTCTCTGTCAGTGTCTCTGTGTTTCTGACAGCGAGGGGTGGGGGGAGAGAGGGGGGAGGGGGGAGAGGGAGGGAGGGGAGGGAGGAGGGAGAAGAGGAGAGGGGGAGAGGAAAGAGGAAGGGAGAGAGGGAGAGGAGGGGGAGGGGGAGAGGAGGAGGGAGGAGAGATGGGGAGGGAGAAGGGGGAGGAGGGAGAGGAGGAGGGAGAGCAGGAGGGAGAGGAGGAAGGAGAGAAGGAGAGGAGAGGGAGAGGAGGGAGAGGAGGGGGAGGGAGAGAGAGGAGGGAGGGAGAGGAGGGAGGGAGGGAGAGAGAGGAGGGGGGCCAGGCCACCGAGGCTGAACGGGCCGGGTCGGGCAGCCGCCGTCAACGACACTTCGAGCGGGGCCCGCCTCCAGCGAGATGCCGGGCGGGCGGGCCCCACCAACGACATGGAGGGAGGGAGAGGGGAAGAAGAGGTGGGGAAGGGAGGGAAGGGGGGAGAAGAGGGAGGGAGGGGAGAGAAGGGGGGGAGAAGAGGAAGGGGGTTGAAGGCTGAACGGGAGGGAGGAAGGGGGGGGGAGGGAGCTGAACGGGAGGGAGGTCCAGTCCAATCTTCGCCCGGTGAGCCTATTTGGCCAGGGATAGGGTCAGGCCCCTCCCATCGCAGCCTTGGGGGCCTGGAGCTACTGCACATGCACGCACACTCTAGCATGCATGTGCAGAGGTCCCAGCGCTGTTTTCAGTGCCGGGTCCTGGCTCCACCCCCGACCCCTTGTGCTGCACCACGCCGAGCATGAAGACATCCTGAGGAGATCGGAGAATCACAAGGTTCGTTTTTGTAAGCCTTTTTTCTTCCAGAAAGTCGGCGTACCTTATGGAGATGCGCCGTTTTTTCAGAGGGCGGAAACTTGGGCCCCATATGACAGATGGCAACCAGCGTGGATTAATGGTGTAGATTATTTGCTCAGTTTACTTTGGGAAAGGGGGTGGAAGGGGAGAAATACTACAGAAAACGTTTTCTCAGATGATAAAATGGGTTGGACAGAGTCCATGGTAAAGCAGATTGTGCATGGTCTGTGGAAGAAACAGTATTAATGGGCTGAATGCCTTTTCTTGTAACATGCTTTAGTGTGTGCTTATGTTCTTGGCTGTGCCCTGCTTTTTCTCCCATTCTTGGCAGCAGTTCTCATCTCCCACACCAAAAAAGGTTTGTAGATTATCAATTTGTTTTTATGTTTAAAATAATCTGTTCCTTTCGTCTCAATTATATAAAGATTTTTTTAACAAGTTTGAGTTTTTCTTTTCTCCCTGCTTGTTACAAAGTTTCATGCACAGTTTTTACTGATGTAGTTTTCAGTATCCTGCTCCATGTCTTACTCCAATGATTGACTCATGTTGAATCTACCTCTGCCACAAATAAATGCCAGTTCCCAGTTTTAAAATGTTCCTCGTAGGAACAGCAGGGGAGAGGACTAAATAACTAGGTAGCAGGTAAGTACTGCAGCACTCCAAACAAGTGAACAGAATAGCTCCAGATAGCAGACCTATACTATTACTCATTAGGAGTAGCCATCCGCCTGTGCTATCTGCTTCCTGTGGAGCCTGTTGAAGAATGTTGTGTTGTAGAGGGGGAAGGAACTGAACTACACCAACAAATAAGCCAAATCATATAACCCCAAAATAAAACAAAGTTAGTAAATGGTGACAGCAATGCAACATAGGCAAGGATCAGAAACATAATCCAAGCAGCAAGAGTTGCTGATTCTGGTGATAATTAATACAGAAAGAGACTGGCCAACTGATTCAGTGACAATTCTCTTGTGGGTGTAGGCCTGGAACACTTTGATTGTCATTGTGTTTGGAGCCTGCTCAAAGTGAAAGTTCAGCTGTTTTAATTAGTACATGAACATCTGATGAAGTCTTACACCCTTCGTGTGTATTGAGGTGCTTTCAATTAGTGAGATATGGAAGTCTGTAAGAGACATCTGCCAGCAATTTATGAAAATAATGCCCCTTAAAGAGGCATGCAAGATACAGGCTTTCGACTTTGCCCTGAATGAAACTGAGACAAGCATCAACGTATCTATCTTTGCTGACAGAAAACGATCCCTATGGAACAATAAGTCCATAGCAACAGATCTGACCCAGAATTACTTGATGTTATTGATTAAAACCTGGAGAAAATTCAAATCAGTACATCATTAGGTCATCTAGCTCAACGATAATGAAGGTTTTACTCCATTTTAGCTTTCTGTTTCACCACTAAACTGCTGAGTTAAATATAATCTATCCGGCACACGTTGGGTTGCGCTGTGTTTGACCCAACTGGTTTAGATTGAACCTCGTTCAGTTTGGAGTGGATTAGATCCAATGTGGTAGATTTTGAAACAATTGCATATAAAAGCAGAATAGTGAAATGGCATGAGTTCCTTGCCTCAGTTTAATAACTGAGAAAGATATATTGTTATAGTATTTTCCCTGCAAAGGGGACAGAAAATAGGGAATTCTCCTCTTGCAGATTCTTTCATTGAATTAAGGTTGAAGTAAGGCAATATATCCATTTGGCAAAATATCAGAACTATCAATTTAAGAGATATTTTAAGCAGGAGTCTTGTGATTGTTCTAACGATTTGTTAACAACAAGGTTTCCATTTATATTGCCCCTTTAACGTAGAAAAATGTCCCAGGTCATTTCACAAAGGTGTGAGAAAAAAATAGACACAAAGCTAAAGAAGGAGCTAGGAGGAGGGGTGACTAAAAGCTTGGTTAAGGAGGGTCTTAAATATCTTAAAATGCAGGGCGTTTCCTCTATACTAATAAGTTAAGCATTTCTTTAGTATAATTTATAGATATAGACATTGTAATTAAATTACTGTAAAACAATGAATCCATTTTAATTGCATCAAGTTTTGATCTTGAATGCATAGTCAAGCTATTACAAATGAGTGTCTCTCCAGTTAAGAATATATATCAACATGCTTGGAAATAACAGTTGAGGGAACCTGCTCACATACCTTGCAGATTATCTTTAGAATTATGTTTATTATATACACAGGAGTATAATCTGCTTCCTTTTTCATTTAAACCCATTTGTTTAATGTGGTTGGACCTTGCAGTCTCCCTTCATGAGCCTGGGAATCCTAAGAAGCTTCTAAACCACAAGAATATAAACGTTTGTATTTCTGGTCAGGACTGTACCTATTTCCATGGGATTTCTGGTCAAATTTCATGGTCTTTGTACAATCAGGAACCAGAAATTTCACAAATTGCACATGCAATGGCAAGTACTTAAAACATGACATACAAGTAGCTATCTTTTTTGATCCTCTGTTTAACTAGGCCCATCTATTGAATAAAGCTTTTCAAACGCATTTATGATCATTATGGCCTGGATTTTGCAGTAATAATAACGGTGAGGCTATCGGTGCTCACCATTATTACAGGGTAAATCAGATAGCAACTTCTGGCATCCACGCATGCGCAGTTAAACGTGGAAATCTGGAAGTTGCTGTCAGAGATATCCCACTCCTCCACAGGGTGCACTGTTGCAGTCTTCGCCTACAGACTCGACACTGAAATTACTGCAATAGCGTGAACTTGCTGTACTTGCCTGCTAGCTCCACACTAAAATCATCAGGAAAAAGTTAGGGATGGTGCATTCAGGTGTAACTTAGTTTTTAAATGGCATGATAAGTGATAATTACTGTTGAACAATCTCTCTGACCCTGAATAATTAATTTTACAAGTGTGGAGTCTCATTCCCTCAGAAGAAAATTAATGTTGGAGATTTACTTTTGAATTTACAAACATTTTTTTACTTTGTCTCTTTTATCTCTCTCCTTTAATCCATCTTTATTTCCCAATCTTTAATTTGCATTCTGTACATTTAAATCTAATTTATATTTCCTGCTTTATACTTCCTGGTTTGGACTCTGCGTGTCTCAGTGAAGATTCTTCAAATTGATTGGTTGAAGAGTCTTGTTGTTTCTTTACCTGAAATGAGTTTCCAGCCATATATCACCGGCATAACTAAAAACGCCTTTTTCCACCTCCGTAACATTGCCCGCCTCCTCCCCTGCCTCAGCTCTTCTGCTGCTGAAACCCTTATTCATGCCTTTGTCACCTCTAGACTGGACTACTCCAACTCACTCCTGGCCTGCCTCCCACATTCCACACTACGTAAACTTGAAGTCATCCAAAACTCAGCAGCCCGTGTACTAACCCGCACCAAGTCAAGAACACCCATCAACCTTGCGCTTTCTGACCTACATTGGCTCCCAGTTGAACAACGGCTCAATTTCAAATTCTCATCCTTGGACTTGTCCCTCCCTATCTCTGTAATCTTTTTGCAGCCTCACAATCCCACAAGATGTTTCCGCTCCTCAAATTTTGGCCTCTTGAACATCCCTCATTATAACTGCTTAACCATCGGTGGACGTGCCTTCAGCTGCCTGGGCCCTAAGCTCTGGAACTCCCTCCCTAAACCTCTACACCTCTCTACCTCTCTTTCCTCCTTTAAGATGCTTGTTAAAACCTACCTCTTCAAACAAGCTTTTGATTATCTGCCTTAATTTCTTCTATGGCTCAGTGTCAAGTTTATCTGTTTGTCTGTAACACTATTGTGAAGCACCTTGGGATGTTTTACTATGTTAAAGGCGCTATATAAATAAAAGTTATTATTATTATTATTATTACCTGCTCACAGACACATCACAGAACCACTGTAGAGGGTGCCACATTGGATCAGGCGCCAGATTAGAGAAAATCTACACTGAGAGGCCTGCAAAAACTTTGTGGGCAATTGTCAGCAAGTTGAATGGTGAGCGCCGTGCCTTCGCTGCTGACACCAAAATCCGGGCAATGTATTTTGTGTCAGCTTGCGTCAGTTGTTAGCTCTTTCTCCTCTGTGTCATTATGCTGTGGGTTTGAGGCCCATTCCGGAATTGAGCATATTATTTAGACGGACATATGCTGGACTGAGATGATGCTGTATTTTTGGATTGAGAAATAATTCTCCTCTAGAAGTCGTGAGATGAGATGAGATGTTCAACTAACACCTGCTTCTTCAGATAGATGTAGAAGTGCCATGGCACTATTCAAAGAAGAGCAGAGAGTTCTCCTGGTGTCCTGGCCAACACTCCTACCTCAACCAACATGCCAAAAAGACAATCATATATCTCATTTGCTGTTTTGGGGATCTCTCTATGTACGAATTGACTGCCACATTTAGCTATATAACAACAGTGATTACATTTCAAAAGCAATTCATTGGCTCTGAAGAGCTTTGGGATGTCTGAGGACATGATAAGGCACTATATAAATGTAGCTTTATACTTTTATTTGTCTGGCTTAGGACACCTCTTTCAAAAAAAAAACAAGTGTGCAATATATGAAATATTCAAAAATGAAGAAATGCTTTCAAATACTACAACAGTATCTATCAGATGACTGCTGTAGACAGCAAAATATTTGAGTGTCCTCACAGGCAGTCATACATAGATTGTGATCTGGACACAACAATGCAAATTCTGTTCACACACAGTCTTAAGAGTATTGGACTGTACGGTTTGCAAGAAACTAGAAGTATTTTTTTGGCTCATCAAGATGATAATGTTCATCACCTCATGATATCACTATGTATGCCACCACCATAGGATGCCTACCTATAGCGTAAACAGAAAAGACATCAAGACCTGTATGATCCCAATCAGTCTTTGATGTGCCTCCTCGATTTTTTTCTGTGACAAGTCCGTCCTGCCTAGAAGGGAGGTTGAGGTCACAGATTGTATAGACAGGGTGCAACAGTAAGAAATTGAATAATAGGTCTCTGTTAGATCAAATTAAAGCAGAACATGTTGGAAATACTCAGCAGGTTAGGCAGCATCTGCGGGGAGAGAAACAAAGTTAATGGGCCAAAAATTGCGGTTGGAGGCCTCCTTCGGACGAACACCTCCGACCCGAAAAAAAATCTATGAAAATACCTGGTGATCCTGGAGGAACTTAGGATTGTGGTCGGAGGCCTCCATTCACTGTGCAGCGCACGGGAAGATATCTTCCACGTATGAATGCATATACTGGAATCACATGGGCCTGGACCACCAATCACTAACTAGTATTCTCCTTGATAATAATGGGAACTCCGTTCTTATGAGCTCCCATTACTATCAATGAGAAAACCCTCCTCAAACAAGAAACACAGCACAATAAATTTAAAAAACACTTCACATATTTAAAACTAATTGAAATTGAATATAATTAAATGTTTTAGAAAAAAAAGATTTGTTTTGCATTTTTTTTAATGTGTTTTAATAGGGTTAAAAAAAACTTACCTTAATGGACAGGGTTTTTAATATAAAAATGAGTGATTAAATAGAATTTTTCCATGTTTTAAAATTTTTACGCTGGTAAAAGTAAGCTATATGCCTGCTTTTACCAGGCGTAAGAGTTTGAGGACATTTGCTGGGCAAAAGTTGGGCAAATAACAATCTCTGCCCCGTGAATGTCCTTCCTGCGGGGATGTGTAGAATCTGACTAAAGAAATTTTGACAGATCGGAAAAGCCGGTTCTCGCACCCAGCAAGGCCGCAATATTCGGCTCAACATTTCAGGTTAATGACCCTTTTACAGAACTGGAAAAAGTTTGAAATATAACAGGTTATAAGCAAATACAGAGGCAGGGAAAAGTGGTAGGGAGGAAGGAAAGAACTAAAGGGAAGGTCTGTGATAGGATGGAAGACAGA